>NC_140583.1:112542167-113220285 GCF_964204655.1 Triturus cristatus
TCAGAATAAGTGTGATTAGAATATTTCAACATGTTAATTTAAATTTTCTTTTAGAATTAGGTAGAATGGATGCCTGAAAGAAGTTTTTTAAGATTCGTTTTAGGTTTCTGGAGAGTGGATTCCTCAAAAAAAATATATGTTGGTTTTTTGAAAAAGGTGAGTTTGTGACTGCAAAATGTTGATTTACATTTAGTTTCAGAATAAGGGTGATTAGAATATTTCAACAAGTTAATTTAAATTTTCTTTTAGAATTAGGTAGAATGGATGCCTGAAAGAAGTTTTTTAAGATTAGTTTTAGGTTTCTGGAGAGTGGATTCCTGAAAAAAAAATATGTTTGTTCTATGGAAAAGGTGAGAGTGTTACTTCAAAAAATTGATTGAAAAGTAGTTTGAGGATAAATGTGATGGAATTATTTCAACAAGTTAATTAAAATTTTCATTTAGGATTAGTAAGATTGGATGGCTGAAAGAAATTTTTTAAGATTAGTTTTAGGTTTCTGGAGAGTGGATTCCTCAAAAAAAATATATGTTGGTTTTTTGAAAAAGGTGAGTTTGTGACTGCAAAATGTTGATTTACATTTAGTTTCAGAATAAGGGTGATTAGAATATTTCAACAAGTTAATTTAAATTTTCTTTTAGAATTAGGTAGAATGGATGCCTGAAAGAAGTTTTTTAAGATTAGTTTTAGGTTTCTGGAGAGTGGATTCCTGAAAAAAAAATATGTTTGTTTTATGAAAAAGGTGAGTGTGTTACTTCAAAAAACTGATTTAAATG
Source organism: Triturus cristatus (assembly GCF_964204655.1). Taxonomy (NCBI): domain Eukaryota; kingdom Metazoa; phylum Chordata; class Amphibia; order Caudata; family Salamandridae; genus Triturus; species Triturus cristatus. Next base: position 112,542,941 of record NC_140583.1, read on the forward strand.
TAGTTTGAGAATAAAGTTGATTGAATTACTTCAACCAGTTAATTAAAATTTTCTTTTAGGATTAGGAAGAATGGATGCCTTAAACAAGTTTTTTTAAGATTAGTTTCAGGTTTCTGAAGAGTGGATTCCTGAATAAAAAATATGTTCCTTTTATGAAAAAGGTGAGAGTGTTACTTCAAAAAATTGATTTAAATATTGTTTGAGGATAAAGGTGATTGAATTATTTCAACAAGTTCATTACAATTTTCGTTTAGGATTAGGAAGATTGGATGCCTGAAAGAAGTTTTTTAAGATTAGTTTTAGGTTTCTGGAGAGTGGATTCCTGAAAAAAAATATGTTTGTTCTATGAAAAAGGTGAGAGTGTCACTTCAAAAAATTGATTGAAAAGTAGTTTGAGGACAAATGTGATTGAATTATTTCAACAAGTTAATTAAAATTTTCATTTAGGATTAGGAAGATTGGATGGCTGAAAGAAGTTTTTTAAGATTAGTTTTAAGTTTCTGGAGAGTGGATTCCTCAAAAAAAATATAAGTTGGTTTTTTGAAAAAGGTGAGTTTGTGACTGCAAAATGTTGATTTACATTTAGTTTCAGAATAAGGGTGATTAGAATATTTCAACAAGTTAATTTAAATTTTCTTTTAGAATTAGGTAGAATGGATGCCTGAAAGAAGTTTTTTAAGATTAGTTTTAGGTTTCTGGAGAGTGGATTCCTGAAAAAAAAATATGTTTGTTCTATGGAAAAGGTGAGAGTGTTACTTCAAAAAATTGATTGAAAAGTAGTTTGAGGATAAATGTGATGGAATTATTTCAACAAGTTAATTAAAATTTTCATTTAGGATTAGTAAGATTGGATGGCTGAAAGAAGTTTTTTAAGATTAGTTTTAGGTTTCTGGAGAGTGGATTCCTCAAAAAAAATATATGTTGGTTTTTTGAAAAAGGTGAGTTTGTGACTGCAAAATGTTGATTTACATTTAGTTTCAGAATAAGGGTGATTAGAATATTTCAACAAGTTAATGTAAATTTTCTTTTAGAATTAGGTAGAATGGATGCCTGAAAGAAGTTTTTTAAGATTAGTTTTAGGTTTCTGGAGAGTGGAATCCTGAAAAAAAAATATGTTTGTTCTATGGAAAAGGTGAGAGTGTTACTTCAAAAAATTTATTGAAAAGTAGTTTGAGAATAAAGTTGATTGAATTACTTCAACCAGTTAATTAAAATTTTCTTTTAGGATTAGGAAGAATGGATGCCTTAAACACGTTTTTTTAAGATTAGTTTCAGGTTTCTGAAGAGTGGATTCCTGAATAAAAAATATGTTCCTTTTATGAAAAAGGTGAGAGTGTTACTTCAAAAAATTGATTTAAATGTAGTTTGAGGATAAAGGTGATTGAATTATTTCAACAAGTTCATTACAATTTTCGTTTAGGATTAGGAAGATTGGATGCCTGAAAGAAGTTTTTTAAGATTAGTTTTAGGTTTCTGGAGAGTGGATTCCTGAAAAAAAATATGTTTGTTCAATGAAAAAGGTGAGAGTGTCACTTCAAAAAATTGATTGAAAAGTAGTTTGAGGACAAATGTGATTGAATTATTTCAACAAGTTAATTAAAATTTTCATTTAGGATTAGTAAGATTGGATGGCTGAAAGAAGTTTTTTAAGATTAGTTTTAGGTTTCTGGAGAGTGGATTCCTCAAAAAAAATATATGTTGGTTTTTTGAAAAAGGTGAGTTTGTGACTGCAAAATGTTGATTTACATTTAGTTTCAGAATAAGGGTGATTAGAATATTTCAACAAGTTAATTTAAATTTTCTTTTAGAATTAGGTAGAATGGATGCCTGAAAGAAGTTTTTTAAGATTAGTTTTAGGTTTCTGGAGAGTGGATTCCTGAAAAAAAAATATGTTTGTTCTATGGAAAAGGTGAGAGTGTTACTTCAAAAAATTGATTGAAAAGTAGTTTGAGGATAAATGTGATGGAATTATTTCAACAAGTTAATTAAAATTTTCATTTAGGATTAGTAAGATTGGATGGCTGAAAGAAATTTTTTAAGATTAGTTTTAGGTTTCTGGAGAGTGGATTCCTCAAAAAAAATATATGTTGGTTTTTTGAAAAAGGTGAGTTTGTGACTGCAAAATGTTGATTTACATTTAGTTTCAGAATAAGGGTGATTAGAATATTTCAACAAGTTAATTTAAATTTTCTTTTAGAATTAGGTAGAATGGATGCCTGAAAGAAGTTTTTTAAGATTAGTTTTAGGTTTCTGGAGAGTGGATTCCTGAAAAAAAAATATGTTTGTTTTATGAAAAAGGTGAGTGTGTTACTTCAAAAAACTGATTTAAATGTAGTTTGAGAATAAAGTTGATTGAATTACTTCAACCAGTTAATTAAAATTTTCTTTTAGGATTAGGAAGAATGGATGCCTTAAACAAGTTTTTTTAAGATTAGTTTCAGGTTTCTGAAGAGTGGATTCCTGAATAAAAAATATGTTCCTTTTATGAAAAAGGTGAGAGTGTTACTTCAAAAAATTGATTTAAATATTGTTTGAGGATAAAGGTGATTGAATTATTTCAACAAGTTCATTACAATTTTCGTTTAGGATTAGGAAGATTGGATGCCTGAAAGAAGTTTTTTAAGATTAGTTTTAGGTTTCTGGAGAGTGGATTCCTGAAAAAAAATATGTTTGTTCTATGAAAAAGGTGAGAGTGTCACTTCAAAAAATTGATTGAAAAGTAGTTTGAGGACAAATGTGATTGAATTATTTCAACAAGTTAATTAAAATTTTCATTTAGGATTAGGAAGATTGGATGGCTGAAAGAAGTTTTTTAAGATTAGTTTTAAGTTTCTGGAGAGTGGATTCCTCAAAAAAAATATAAGTTGGTTTTTTGAAAAAGGTGAGTTTGTGACTGCAAAATGTTGATTTACATTTAGTTTCAGAATAAGGGTGATTAGAATATTTCAACAAGTTAATTTAAATTTTCTTTTAGAATTAGGTAGAATGGATGCCTGAAAGAAGTTTTTTAAGATTAGTTTTAGGTTTCTGGAGAGTGGATTCCTGAAAAAAAAATATGTTTGTTTTATGAAAAAGGTGAGTGTGTTACTTCAAAAAACTGATTTAAATGTAGTTTGAGAATAAAGTTGATTGAATTATTTCAACCAGTTAATTAAAATTTTCTTTTAGGATTAGGGAGAATGGATGCCTTAAACAAGTTTTTTTAAGATTAGTTTCAGGTTTCTGAAGAGTGGATTCCTGAATAAAAAATATGTTCCTTTTATGAAAAAGGTGAGAGTGTTACTTCAAAAAATTGATTTAAATGTATTTTGATGATAAAGGTGATTGAATTATTTCAACAAGTTCATTACAATTTTCGTTTAGGATTAGGAAGATTGGATGCCTGAAAGAAGTTTTTTAAGATTAGTTTTAGGTTTCTGGAGAGTGGATTCCTGAAAAAAAATATGTTTGTTCTATGAAAAAGGTGAGAGTGTCACTTCAAAAAAATGATTGAAAAGTAGTTTGAGGACAAATGTGATTGAATTATTTCAACAAGTTAATTAAAATTTTCATTTAGGATTAGGAAGATTGGATGGCTGAAAGAAGTTTTTTAAGATTAGTTTCAGGTTTCTGGAGAGTGGATTCCTGAAAAAAAATATGTTTGTTCTATGAAAAAGGTGAGAGTGTCACTTCAAAATGTTGATTTACATTTAGTTTCAGAATAAGGGTGATTAGAATATTTCAACATGTTAATTTAAATTTTCTTTTAGAATTGGGTAGAATGGATGCCTGAAATAAGTTTTTTAAGATTAGTTTTAGGTTTCTGGAGAGTGGATTCCTGAAAAATAAATATGTTTGTTTTATGAAAAAGGTGAGTGTGTTACTTCAAAAAACTGATTTAAATGTAGTTTGAGAATTAAGTTGATTGAATTATTTCAACCAGTTATATAAAATTTTCTTTTAGGATTAGGGAGAAAGGATGCCTTAAACAAGTTTTTTTAAGATTAGTTTCAGGTTTCTGAAGAGTGGATTCCTGAAAATAAATATGTTCGTTTTATGAAAAAGGTGAGAGTGTCACTTCAAAAAATTGATTTAAATGTAGTTTGAGGATAAAGGTGATTGAATTATTTCAACAAATTAATTACAATTTTCGTTTAGGATTAGGAAGATTGGATGCCTGAAAGAAGTTTTTTAAGGTTAGTTTTAGGTTTCTGGAGAGTGGATTCCTGAAAAAAAAAATTGTTAGTTTTATGAAAAAGGTGGGAGTGTTACATCAAAAAATTGATTTAAATGTAGTTTGAGGATAAGGTTTATTGTAGTATTTCAACAAGATAATTACAATTTTCTTTTAGGATTAGGGAGAATGGATGCCTTAAACATGTTTTTTTAGATTAGTTTCAGGTTTCTGGAGAGTGGATTCCTGAAGAAAAAAATATGTTCGATTTATGAAAAAGGTGAGTGTGTTACTTCAAAAAATTGATTAAAATGTAGTTTGAGAATAAGGTTGATTGCATTATTTCAACAAGTTAATTAAAATTTTCTTTTAGGATTAGGGAGAATGGATGCCTTAAACAAGTTTTTTTTAAGATTCGTTTCAGGTTTCTGGAGAGTGGATTCCTGAAAAAAAAATATGTTTGTTCTATGAAAAATGTGAGAGTGTTACTTCAAAAAATTCATTTAAAAGTAGTTTGAGGATAAATGTGATTGAATAATTTCAACAAGTTAATTACATTTTTCTTCTAGGATTAGGGAGAATAGATGCCTTAAACATGTTTTTTTTTTAGATTAGATTCAGGTTTCTGGAGAGTGGATTCCTGAAAAAAAACTATGTTCGTTTTATAAAAAAGGTAAGTGTGTTACTTCAAAAAACTGATTTAAATGTAGTTTGAAAATAAGGTTGATTGAATTATTTCAACAAGTTAATTAAAATTTTCGTTTAGGATTAGGAAGATTGGATGCCTGAAATAAGTTTTTTAAGATTAGTTTTAGGTTTCTGAAGAGTGGATTCCTGAAAAAAAACATATGTTTTATTCTATGAAAAAGGTGAGAGTGTTACTTTAAAAAAATTGATTGAAAAGTAGTTTGAGGATAAATGTGATTGAATTATTTCAACAAGTTAATTAAAATTTTCGTTTAGGATTAGGAAGATTGGATGCCTGAAATAAGATTTTTAAGATTAGTTTTAGGTTTCTGGAGAGAGGATTACTGAAAAAAAACTATATGTTAGTTTTATGAAAAAGGTAAGAGTGTTACTTCAAAAAATTGATTTAAATGTAGTTTGAGGATAAGGTTTATTGTAGTATTTCAACAAGTTAATTAAAATTTTCTTTTAGGATTAGGGACAATGGGTGCCTTAAACAAGTTTTTTTAATATTCGTTTCAGGTTTCTGGAGAGTGGATTCCTGACAAAAAAAAAATATCTTTGTTCTATGAAAAATGTGAGAGTGTTACTTCAAAAAATTCATTTAAAAGTAGTTTGAGGATAAATGTGATTGAATTATTTCAACAAGTTAATTAACATTTTATTTTAGGATTACGGAGAATAGCTGCCTTCAACATGTTTTTTTGAGATTAGTTTCAGGTTTCTGGAGAGTGGATTCCTGAAAAAAAACTATGTTCGTTTTATGAAAAAGGTGAGTGTGTTACTTCAAAAAACTGATTTTAATGTTGTTTGAGAATAAGGTTGATTGCATTATTTCAACCAGTTAATTAAAATTTTCTTTTAGGATTAGGGAGAATGGAAGCCTTAAACAAGTTTTTTTAAGATTAGTTTCAGGTTTCTGAAGAGTGGATTCCTGAAAAAAAATATGTTTGTTCTATGAAAAAGGTGAGAGTGTTACTTTAAAAAAATTGATTGAAAAGTAGTTTCAGGATAAATGTGATTGAATTATTTCAACAAGTTAATTAAAATTTTCATTTAGGATTAGGAAGATTGGATGGCTGAAAGAAGTTTTTTAAGATTAGTTGTAAGTTTCTGGAGAGTGGATTCCTCAAAAAAAATATATGTTGGTTTTTTGAAAAAGGTGAGTTTGTTACTGCAAAATGTTGATTTACATTTAGTTTCAGAATAAGTGTGATTAGAATATTTCAACATGTTAATTTAAATTTTCTTTTAGAATTAGGTAGAATGGATGCCTGAAAGAAGTTTTTTAAGATTCGTTTTAGGTTTCTGGAGAGTGGATTCCTCAAAAAAAATATATGTTGGTTTTTTGAAAAAGGTGAGTTTGTGACTGCAAAATGTTGATTTACATTTAGTTTCAGAATAAGGGTGATTAGAATATTTCAACAAGTTAATTTAAATTTTCTTTTAGAATTAGGTAGAATGGATGCCTGAAAGAAGTTTTTTAAGATTAGTTTTAGGTTTCTGGAGAGTGGATTCCTGAAAAAAAAATATGTTTGTTCTATGGAAAAGGTGAGAGTGTTACTTCAAAAAATTGATTGAAAAGTAGTTTGAGGATAAATGTGATGGAATTATTTCAACAAGTTAATTAAAATTTTCATTTAGGATTAGTAAGATTGGATGGCTGAAAGAAATTTTTTAAGATTAGTTTTAGGTTTCTGGAGAGTGGATTCCTCAAAAAAAATATATGTTGGTTTTTTGAAAAAGGTGAGTTTGTGACTGCAAAATGTTGATTTACATTTAGTTTCAGAATAAGGGTGATTAGAATATTTCAACAAGTTAATTTAAATTTTCTTTTAGAATTAGGTAGAATGGATGCCTGAAAGAAGTTTTTTAAGATTAGTTTTAGGTTTCTGGAGAGTGGATTCCTGAAAAAAAAATATGTTTGTTTTATGAAAAAGGTGAGTGTGTTACTTCAAAAAACTGATTTAAATGTAGTTTGAGAATAAAGTTGATTGAATTACTTCAACCAGTTAATTAAAATTTTCTTTTAGGATTAGGAAGAATGGATGCCTTAAACAAGTTTTTTTAAGATTAGTTTCAGGTTTCTGAAGAGTGGATTCCTGAATAAAAAATATGTTCCTTTTATGAAAAAGGTGAGAGTGTTACTTCAAAAAATTGATTTAAATATTGTTTGAGGATAAAGGTGATTGAATTATTTCAACAAGTTCATTACAATTTTCGTTTAGGATTAGGAAGATTGGATGCCTGAAAGAAGTTTTTTAAGATTAGTTTTAGGTTTCTGGAGAGTGGATTCCTGAAAAAAAATATGTTTGTTCTATGAAAAAGGTGAGAGTGTCACTTCAAAAAAATGATTGAAAAGTAGTTTGAGGACAAATGTGATTGAATTATTTCAACAAGTTAATTAAAATTTTCATTTAGGATTAGGAAGATTGGATGGCTGAAAGAAGTTTTTTAAGATTAGTTTCAGGTTTCTGGAGAGTGGATTCCTCAAAAAAAATATATGTTGGTTTTTTGAAAAAGGTGAGTTTGTTACTGCAAAATGTTGATTTACATTTAGTTTCAGAATAAGGGTGATTAGAATATTTCAACATGTTAATTTAAATTTTCTTTTAGAATTGGGTAGAATGGATGCCTGAAATAAGTTTTTTAAGATTAGTTTTAGGTTTCTGGAGAGTGGATTCCTGAAAAATAAATATGTTTGTTTTATGAAAAAGGTGAGTGTGTTACTTCAAAAAACTGATTTAAATGTAGTTTGAGAATTAAGTTGATTGAATTATTTCAACCAGTTATATAAAATTTTCTTTTAGGATTAGGGAGAATGGATGCCTTAAACAAGTTTTTTTAAGATTAGTTTCAGGTTTCTGAAGAGTGGATTCCTGAATAAAAAATATGTTCCTTTTATGAAAAAGGTGAGAGTGTTACTTCAAAAAATTGATTTAAATATTGTTTGAGGATAAAGGTGATTGAATTATTTCAACAAGTTCATTACAATTTTCGTTTAGGATTAGGAAGATTGGATGCCTGAAAGAAGTTTTTTAAGATTAGTTTTAGGTTTCTGGAGAGTGGATTCCTGAAAAAAAATATGTTTGTTCTATGAAAAAGGTGAGAGTGTCACTTCAAAAAATTGATTGAAAAGTAGTTTGAGGACAAATGTGATTGAATTATTTCAACAAGTTAATTAAAATTTTCATTTAGGATTAGGAAGATTGGATGGCTGAAAGAAGTTTTTTAAGATTAGTTTTAAGTTTCTGGAGAGTGGATTCCTCAAAAAAAATATAAGTTGGTTTTTTGAAAAAGGTGAGTTTGTGACTGCAAAATGTTGATTTACATTTAGTTTCAGAATAAGGGTGATTAGAATATTTCAACAAGTTAATTTAAATTTTCTTTTAGAATTAGGTAGAATGGATGCCTGAAAGAAGTTTTTTAAGATTAGTTTTAGGTTTCTGGAGAGTGGATTCCTGAAAAAAAAATATGTTTGTTCTATGGAAAAGGTGAGAGTGTTACTTAAAAAAATTGATTGAAAAGTAGTTTGAGGATAAATGTGATGGAATTATTTCAACAAGTTAATTAAAATTTTCATTTAGGATTAGTAAGATTGGATGGCTGAAAGAAGTTTTTTAAGATTAGTTTTAGGTTTCTGGAGAGTGGATTCCTCAAAAAAAATATATGTTGGTTTTTTGAAAAAGGTGAGTTTGTGACTGCAAAATGTTGATTTACATTTAGTTTCAGAATAAGGGTGATTAGAATATTTCAACAAGTTAATGTAAATTTTCTTTTAGAATTAGGTAGAATGGATGCCTGAAAGAAGTTTTTTAAGATTAGTTTTAGGTTTCTGGAGAGTGGAATCCTGAAAAAAAAATATGTTTGTTCTATGGAAAAGGTGAGAGTGTTACTTCAAAAAATTTATTGAAAAGTAGTTTGAGAATAAAGTTGATTGAATTACTTCAACCAGTTAATTAAAATTTTCTTTTAGGATTAGGAAGAATGGATGCCTTAAACACGTTTTTTTAAGATTAGTTTCAGGTTTCTGAAGAGTGGATTCCTGAATAAAAAATATGTTCCTTTTATGAAAAAGGTGAGAGTGTTACTTCAAAAAATTGATTTAAATGTAGTTTGAGGATAAAGGTGATTGAATTATTTCAACAAGTTCATTACAATTTTCGTTTAGGATTAGGAAGATTGGATGCCTGAAAGAAGTTTTTTAAGATTAGTTTTAGGTTTCTGGAGAGTGGATTCCTGAAAAAAAATATGTTTGTTCTATGAAAAAGGTGAGAGTGTCACTTCAAAAAATTGATTGAAAAGTAGTTTGAGGACAAATGTGATTGAATTATTTCAACAAGTTAATTAAAATTTTCATTTAGGATTAGTAAGATTGGATGGCTGAAAGAAGTTTTTTAAGATTAGTTTTAGGTTTCTGGAGAGTGGATTCCTCAAAAAAAATATATGTTGGTTTTTTGAAAAAGGTGAGTTTGTGACTGCAAAATGTTGATTTACATTTAGTTTCAGAATAAGGGTGATTAGAATATTTCAACAAGTTAATTTAAATTTTCTTTTAGAATTAGGTAGAATGGATGCCTGAAAGAAGTTTTTTAAGATTAGTTTTAGGTTTCTGGAGAGTGGATTCCTGAAAAAAAAATATGTTTGTTCTATGGAAAAGGTGAGAGTGTTACTTCAAAAAATTGATTGAAAAGTAGTTTGAGGATAAATGTGATGGAATTATTTCAACAAGTTAATTAAAATTTTCATTTAGGATTAGTAAGATTGGATGGCTGAAAGAAATTTTTTAAGATTAGTTTTAGGTTTCTGGAGAGTGGATTCCTCAAAAAAAATATATGTTGGTTTTTTGAAAAAGGTGAGTTTGTGACTGCAAAATGTTGATTTACATTTAGTTTCAGAATAAGGGTGATTAGAATATTTCAACAAGTTAATTTAAATTTTCTTTTAGAATTAGGTAGAATGGATGCCTGAAAGAAGTTTTTTAAGATTAGTTTTAGGTTTCTGGAGAGTGGATTCCTGAAAAAAAAATATGTTTGTTTTATGAAAAAGGTGAGTGTGTTACTTCAAAAAACTGATTTAAATGTAGTTTGAGAATAAAGTTGATTGAATTACTTCAACCAGTTAATTAAAATTTTCTTTTAGGGTTAGGAAGAATGGATGCCTTAAACAAGTTTTTTTAAGATTAGTTTCAGGTTTCTGAAGAGTGGATTCCTGAATAAAAAATATGTTCCTTTTATGAAAAAGGTGAGAGTGTTACTTCAAAAAATTGATTTAAATATTGTTTGAGGATAAAGGTGATTGAATTATTTCAACAAGTTCATTACAATTTTCGTTTAGGATTAGGAAGATTGGATGCCTGAAAGAAGTTTTTTAAGATTAGTTTTAGGTTTCTGGAGAGTGGATTCCTGAAAAAAAATATGTTTGTTCTATGAAAAAGGTGAGAGTGTCACTTCAAAAAATTGATTGAAAAGTAGTTTGAGGACAAATGTGATTGAATTATTTCAACAAGTTAATTAAAATTTTCATTTAGGATTAGGAAGATTGGATGGCTGAAAGAAGTTTTTTAAGATTAGTTTTAAGTTTCTGGAGAGTGGATTCCTCAAAAAAAATATAAGTTGGTTTTTTGAAAAAGGTGAGTTTGTGACTGCAAAATGTTGATTTACATTTAGTTTCAGAATAAGGGTGATTAGAATATTTCAACAAGTTAATTTAAATTTTCTTTTAGAATTAGGTAGAATGGATGCCTGAAAGAAGTTTTTTAAGATTAGTTTTAGGTTTCTGGAGAGTGGATTCCTGAAAAAAAAATATGTTTGTTTTATGAAAAAGGTGAGTGTGTTACTTCAAAAAACTGATTTAAATGTAGTTTGAGAATAAAGTTGATTGAATTATTTCAACCAGTTAATTAAAATTTTCTTTTAGGATTAGGGAGAATGGATGCCTTAAACAAGTTTTTTTAAGATTAGTTTCAGGTTTCTGAAGAGTGGATTCCTGAATAAAAAATATGTTCCTTTTATGAAAAAGGTGAGAGTGTTACTTCAAAAAATTGATTTAAATGTAGTTTGATGATAAAGGTGATTGAATTATTTCAACAAGTTCATTACAATTTTCGTTTAGGATTAGGAAGATTGGATGCCTGAAAGAAGTTTTTTAAGATTAGTTTTAGGTTTCTGGAGAGTGGATTCCTGAAAAAAAATATGTTTGTTCTATGAAAAAGGTGAGAGTGTCACTTCAAAAAAATGATTGAAAAGTAGTTTGAGGACAAATGTGATTGAATTATTTCAACAAGTTAATTAAAATTTTCATTTAGGATTAGGAAGATTGGATGGCTGAAAGAAGTTTTTTAAGATTAGTTTCAGGTTTCTGGAGAGTGGATTCCTCAAAAAAAATATATGTTGGTTTTTTGAAAAAGGTGAGTTTGTTACTGCAAAATGTTGATTTACATTTAGTTTCAGAATAAGGGTGATTAGAATATTTCAACATGTTAATTTAAATTTTCTTTTAGAATTGGGTAGAATGGATGCCTGAAATAAGTTTTTTAAGATTAGTTTTAGGTTTCTGGAGAGTGGATTCCTGAAAAATAAATATGTTTGTTTTATGAAAAAGGTGAGTGTGTTACTTCAAAAAACTGATTTAAATGTAGTTTGAGAATTAAGTTGATTGAATTATTTCAACCAGTTATATAAAATTTTCTTTTAGGATTAGGGAGAAAGGATGCCTTAAACAAGTTTTTTTAAGATTAGTTTCAGGTTTCTGAAGAGTGGATTCCTGAAAATAAATATGTTCGTTTTATGAAAAAGGTGAGAGTGTCACTTCAAAAAATTGATTTAAATGTAGTTTGAGGATAAAGGTGATTGAATTATTTCAACAAATTAATTACAATTTTCGTTTAGGATTAGGAAGATTGGATGCCTGAAAGAAGTTTTTTAAGGTTAGTTTTAGGTTTCTGGAGAGTGGATTCCTGAAAAAAAAAATTGTTAGTTTTATGAAAAAGGTGGGAGTGTTACATCAAAAAATTGATTTAAATGTAGTTTGAGGATAAGGTTTATTGTAGTATTTCAACAAGATAATTACAATTTTCTTTTAGGATTAGGGAGAATGGATGCCTTAAACATGTTTTTTTAGATTAGTTTCAGGTTTCTGGAGAGTGGATTCCTGAAGAAAAAAATATGTTCGATTTATGAAAAAGGTGAGTGTGTTACTTCAAAAAATTGATTAAAATGTAGTTTGAGAATAAGGTTGATTGCATTATTTCAACAAGTTAATTAAAATTTTCTTTTAGGATTAGGGAGAATGGATGCCTTAAACAAGTTTTTTTTAAGATTCGTTTCAGGTTTCTGGAGAGTGGATTCCTGAAAAAAAAATATGTTTGTTCTATGAAAAATGTGAGAGTGTTACTTCAAAAAATTCATTTAAAAGTAGTTTGAGGATAAATGTGATTGAATAATTTCAACAAGTTAATTACATTTTTCTTCTAGGATTAGGGAGAATAGAAGCCTTAAACATGTTTTTTTTTTAGATTAGATTCAGGTTTCTGGAGAGTGGATTCCTGAAAAAAAACTATGTTCGTTTTATAAAAAAGGTAAGTGTGTTACTTCAAAAAACTGATTTAAATGTAGTTTGAGAATAAGGTTGATTGAATTATTTCAACAAGTTAATTAAAATTTTCGTTTAGGATTAGGAAGATTGGATGCCTGAAATAAGTTTTTTAAGATTAGTTTTAGGTTTCTGAAGAGTGGATTCCTGAAAAAAAACATATGTTTGTTCTATGAAAAAGGTGAGTGTTACTTTAAAAAAATTGATTGAAAAGTAGTTTGAGGATAAATGTGATTGAATTATTTCAACAAGTTAATTAAAATTTTCGTTTAGGATTAGGAAGATTGGATGCCTGAAATAAGATTTTTAAGATTAGTTTTAGGTTTCTGGAGAGAGGATTACTGAAAAAAAACTATATGTTAGTTTTATGAAAAAGGTAAGAGTGTTACTTCAAAAAATTGATTTAAATGTAGTTTGAGGATAAGGTTTATTGTAGTATTTCAACAAGTTAATTAAAATTTTCTTTTAGGATTAGGGACAATGGGTGCCTTAAACAAGTTTTTTTAATATTCGTTTCAGGTTTCTGGAGAGTGGATTCCTGACAAAAAAAAATATCTTTGTTCTATGAAAAATGTGAGAGTGTTACTTCAAAAAATTCATTTAAAAGTAGTTTGAGGATAAATGTGATTGAATTATTTCAACAAGTTAATTAACATTTTATTTTAGGATTACGGAGAATAGCTGCCTTCAACATGTTTTTTTGAGATTAGTTTCAGGTTTCTGGAGAGTGGATTCCTGAAAAAAAACTATGTTCGTTTTATGAAAAAGGTGAGTGTGTTACTTCAAAAAACTGATTTTAATGTTGTTTGAGAATAAGGTTGATTGCATTATTTCAACCAGTTAATTAAAATTTTCTTTTAGGATTAGGGAGAATGGAAGCCTTAAACAAGTTTTTTTAAGATTAGTTTCAGGTTTCTGAAGAGTGGATTCCTGAAAAAAAATATGTTTGTTCTATGAAAAAGGTGAGAGTGTTACTTTAAAAAAATTGATTGAAAAGTAGTTTCAGGATAAATGTGATTGAATTATTTCAACAAGTTAATTAAAATTTTCATTTAGGATTAGGAAGATTGGATGGCTGAAAGAAGTTTTTTAAGATTAGTTGTAAGTTTCTGGAGAGTGGATTCCTCAAAAAAAATATATGTTGGTTTTTTGAAAAAGGTGAGTTTGTTACTGCAAAATGTTGATTTACATTTAGTTTCAGAATAAGTGTGATTAGAATATTTCAACATGTTAATTTAAATTTTCTTTTAGAATTAGGTAGAATGGATGCCTGAAAGAAGTTTTTTAAGATTCGTTTTAGGTTTCTGGAGAGTGGATTCCTGAAAAAAAAATATGTTTGTTTTATGAAAAAGGTGAGTGTGTTACTTCAAAAAACTGATTTAAATGTAGTTTGAGAATAAAGTTGATTGAATTATTTCAACCAGTTAATTAAAAAAAAATTTTAGGATTAGGGAGAATGGATGCCTTAAACAAGTTTTTTTAAGATTAGTTTCAGGTTTCTGGAGAGTGGATTCCTGAAAAAAAATATGTTTGTTCTATGAAAAAGGTGAGTGTGTTACTTCAAAAAACTGATTTAAATGTAGTTTGAAAATAAAGTTGATTGAATTATTTCAACCAGTTAATTAAAATTTTCTATTAGGATTAGGGAGAATGGATGCCTTAAACAAGTTTTTTTAAGATTAGTTTCAGGTTTCTGAAGAGTGGATTCCTGAAAAAATGTTAAGTTAGTTTTATGAAAAAGGTGCGAGTGTTACATCAAAAAATTGATTTAAATGTAGTTTGAGGATAAGGTTTATTGTAGTATTTCAACAAGTTAATTTAAATTTTATTTTAGGATTAGGGAGAATGGATGCCTTAAACATGTTGTTTTTAGATTAGTTTCAGGTTTCTGGAGAGTGGATTCCTGAAAAAAAAATATGTTCGTTTTATGAAAAAGGTGAGTGTGTACTTCCAAAAATGTATTGAAAAGTAGTTTGAGGATAATGTTTATTGTAGTATTTCAACAAGTTAATTAAAATTTTCTTTTAGGATTAGGGAGAATAGATGCCTTAAACATGTTTTTTTGAGATTAGTTTCAGGTTTCTGGAGAGTGGATTCCTGAAAAAAACAACTATGTTCGTTTTATAAAAAAGGTGAGTGTGTTACTTCAAAAAACTGATTTAAATATAGTTTGAGAATAAGGTTGATTGCATTATTTCAACCAGTTAATTACAATTTTCTTTTAGGATTAGGGAGAATGGAAGCCTTAAACAAGTTTTTTTAAGATTAGTTTCAGGTTTCTGAAGAGTGGATTCCTGAAAAAAAACATATGTTTGTTCAATGAAAAAGGTGAGAGTGTTACTTTAAAAAAATTTATTGAAAAGTAGTTTGAGGATAAATGTGATTGAATTATTTCAACAAGTTAATTAAAATTTTCATTTAGGAATAGGAAGATTGGATGGCTGAAAGAAGTTTTTTAAGATTAGTTTTAGGTTTCTGGAGAGTGGATTCCTCAAAAAAAAATATGTTGGTTTTTTGAAAAAGGTGAGTTTGTTACTGCAAAATGTTGATTTACATTTAGTTTCAGAATAGGGGTGATTAGCATATTTCAACATGTTAATTTACATTTTCTTTCAGAATTAGGAAGAATGGATGCCTGAAAGAAGTTTTTTAAGATTAGTTTTAGGTTTCTGGAGAGTGGATTCCTGAAAAAAAAATATGTTCGTTTTATGAAAAAGGTGAGAGTGTTACTTCAAAAAATTGATTTAAATGTAGTTTGAGGATAAAGGTGATTGAATTATTTCAACAAGTTAATTATAATTTTTGTTTAGGATTAGGAAGATTGGATGCCTGAAAGAAGTTTTTGAAGGTTAGTTTTAGGTTTCTGGAGAGTGGATTCCTGAAAAAAAAATTATGTTAGTTTTATGAAACAGGTGGGAGTGTTACATCAAAAAATTGATTTAAATGTAGTTTGAGGATAAGGTTTATTGTAGTATTTCAACAAGTTAATTAAAATTTTCTTTTAGGATTAGGGAGAATGGATGCCTTAAACATGTTTTTTTAGATTAGTTTCAGGTTTCTGGAGAGTGGATTCCTGAAGAAAAAAATATGTTCGTTTTATGAAAAAGGTGAGTGTGTTACTTCAAAAAATTTATTAAAATGTAGTTTGAGAATAAGGTTGATTGCATTATTTCAACAAGTTAATTAAAATTTTCTTTTAGGATTAGGGAGAATGGATGCCTTAAACAAGTTTTTTTAAGGTTCGTTTAAGGTTTCTGGAGAGTGGATTCCTGAAAAAAAAATATGTTTGTTCTATGAAAAATGTGAGAGTGTTACTTCAAAAAATTCATTTAAAAGTAGTTTGAGGATAAATGTGATTGAATTATTATAACAAGTTAATTACAATTTTCTTTTAGGATTAGGGAGAATAGATGCCTTAAACATGTTTTTTTTTAGATTAGTTTCAGGTTTCTGGAGAGTGGATTCCTATAAAAAACTATGTTCGTTTTATGAAAAAGGTAAGTGTGTTACTTCAAAAAACTGATTTAAATGTAGTTTGAGAATAAGGTTGATTGCATTATTTCAACCAGTTAATTAAAATTTTCTTTTAGGATTAGGGAGAATGGAAGCCTTAAACAAGTTTTTTTAAGATTAGTTTCAGGTTTCTGAAGAGTGGATTCCTGAACAAAAATATGTTTGTTCTATGAAAAAGGTGAGAGTGTTACTTTAAAAAAATTGATTGAAAAGTAGTTTGAGGATAAATGTGATTTGATTATTTCAACAAGTTAATTAAAATTTTCATTTAGGATTAGGAAGATTGGATGGCTAAAAGAAGATTTTTAAGATTAGTTTTAGGTTTCTGGAGAGTGGATTCCTCAAAAATAAATGTTTGTTTTATAAAAAAGGTGAGTGTGTTACTTCAAAAAAACTGATTTAAATGTAGTTTGAGAATTAAGTTGATTGAATTATTTCAACCAGTTATATAAAATTTTCTTTTAGGATTAGGGAGAAAGGATGCCTTAAACAAGTTTTTTTAAGATTAGTTTCAGGTTTCTGAAGAGTGGATTCCTGAAAATAAATATGTTCGTTTTATGAAAAAGGTGAGAGTGTCACTTCAAAAAATTGATTTAAATGTAGTTTGAGGATAAAGGTGATTGAATTATTTCAACAAATTAATTACAATTTTCGTTTAGGATTAGGAAGATTGGATGCCTGAAAGAAGTTTTTTAAGGTTAGTTTTAGGTTTCTGGAGAGTGGATTCCTGAAAAAAAAAATTGTTAGTTTTATGAAAAAGGTGGGAGTGTTACATCAAAAAATTGATTTAAATGTAGTTTGAGGATAAAGGTGATTGAATTATTTCAACAAATTAATTACAATTTTCGTTTAGGATTAGGAAGATTGGATGCCTGAAAGAAGTTTTTTAAGATTAGTTTCAGGTTTCTGAAGAGTGGATTCCTGAAAAAAAACATATGTTTGTTCTATGAAAAAGGTGAGAGTGTTACTTTAAAAAAATTGATTGAAAAGTAGTTTGAGGATAAATGTGATTGAATTATTTCAACAAGTTAATTAAAATTTTCGTTTAGGATTAGGAAGATTGGATGCCTGAAATAAGATTTTTAAGATTAGTTTTAGGTTTCTGGAGAGAGGATTACTGAAAAAAAACTATATGTTAGTTTTATGAAAAAGGTAAGAGTGTTACTTCAAAAAATTGATTTAAATGTAGTTTGAGGATAAGGTTTATTGTAGTATTTCAACAAGTTAATTAAAATTTTCTTTTAGGATTAGGGACAATGGGTGCCTTAAACAAGTTTTTTTAATATTCGTTTCAGGTTTCTGGAGAGTGGATTCCTGACAAAAAAAACCATCTTTGTTCTATGAAAAATGTGAGAGTGTTACTTCAAAAAATTCATTTAAAAGTAGTTTGAGGATAAATGTGATTGAATTATTTCAACAAGTTAATTAACATTTTATTTTAGGATTACGGAGAATAGCTGCCTTCAACATGTTTTTTTGAGATTAGTTTCAGGTTTCTGGAGAGTGGATTCCTGAAAAAAAACTATGTTCGTTTTATGAAAAAGGTGAGTGTGTTACTTCAAAAAACTGATTTTAATGTTGTTTGAGAATAAGGTTGATTGCATTATTTCAACCAGTTAATTAAAATTTTCTTTTAGGATTAGGGAGAATGGAAGCCTTAAACAAGTTTTTTTAAGATTAGTTTCAGGTTTCTGAAGAGTGGATTCCTGAAAAAAAATATGTTTGTTCTATGAAAAAGGTGAGAGTGTTACTTTAAAAAAATTGATTGAAAAGTAGTTTCAGGATAAATGTGATTGAATTATTTCAACAAGTTAATTAAAATTTTCATTTAGGATTAGGAAGATTGGATGGCTGAAAGAAGTTTTTTAAGATTAGTTGTAAGTTTCTGGAGAGTGGATTCCTCAAAAAAAAATATGTTGGTTTTTTGAAAAAGGTGAGTTTGTTACTGCAAAATGTTGATTTACATTTAGTTTCAGAATAGGGGTGATTAGCATATTTCAACATGTTAATTTAAATTTTCTTTCAGAATTAGGAAGAATGGATGCCTGAAAGAAGTTTTTTAAGATTAGTTTTAGGTTTCTGGAGAGTGGATTCCTGAAAAAAAAATATGTTCGTTTTATGAAAAAGGTGAGAGTGTTACTTCAAAAAATTGATTTAAATGTAGTTTGAGGATAAAGGTGATTGAATTATTTCAACAAGTTAATTATAATTTTTGTTTAGGATTAGGAAGATTGGATGCCTGAAAGAAGTTTTTGAAGGTTAGTTTTAGGTTTCTGGAGAGTGGATTCCTGAAAAAAAAATTATGTTAGTTTTATGAAACAGGTGGGAGTGTTACATCAAAAAATTGATTTAAATGTAGTTTGAGGATAAGGTTTATTGTAGTATTTCAACAAGTTAATTAAAATTTTCTTTTAGGATTAGGGAGAATGGATGCCTTAAACATGTTTTTTTAGATTAGTTTCAGGTTTCTGGAGAGTGGATTCCTGAAGAAAAAAATATGTTCGTTTTATGAAAAAGGTGAGTGTGTTACTTCAAAAAATTGATTAAAATGTAGTTTGAGAATAAGGTTGATTGCATTATTTCAACAAGTTAATTAAAATTTTCTTTTAGGATTAGGGAGAATGGATGCCTTAAACAAGTTTTTTTAAGGTTCGTTTAAGGTTTCTGGAGAGTGGATTCCTGAAAAAAAAATATGTTTGTTCTATGAAAAATGTGAGAGTGTTACTTCAAAAAATTCATTTAAAAGTAGTTTGAGGATAAATGTGATTGAATTATTATAACAAGTTAATTACAATTTTCTTTTAGGATTAGGGAGAATAGATGCCTTAAACATGTTTTTTTTTAGATTAGTTTCAGGTTTCTGGAGAGTGGATTCCTATAAAAAACTATGTTCGTTTTATGAAAAAGGTAAGTGTGTTACTTCAAAAAACTGATTTAAATGTAGTTTGAGAATAAGGTCGATTGCATTATTTCAACCAGTTAATTAAAATTTTCTTTTAGGATTAGGGAGAATGGAAGCCTTA
Organism: Triturus cristatus; assembly: GCF_964204655.1. Taxonomy (NCBI): domain Eukaryota; kingdom Metazoa; phylum Chordata; class Amphibia; order Caudata; family Salamandridae; genus Triturus; species Triturus cristatus. The sequence goes on from NC_140583.1 coordinate 112,561,910, forward strand.
AACAAGTTTTTGTAAGATTAGTTTCAGGTTTCTGAAGAGTGGATTCCTGAAAAAAAATATGTTTGTTCTATGAAAAAGGTGAGAGTGTTACTTTAAAAAAATTGATTGAAAAGTAGTTTGAGGATAAATGTGATTTGATTATTTCAACAAGTTAATTAAAATTTTCATTTAGGATTAGGAAGATTGGATGGCTAAAAGAAGATTTTTAAGATTAGTTTTAGGTTTCTGGAGAGTGGATTCCTCAAAAATAAATGTTTGTTTTATAAAAAAGGTGAGTGTGTTACTTCAAAAAACTGATTTAAATGTAGTTTGAGAATTAAGTTGATTAAATTATTTCAACCAGTTATATAAAATTTTCTTTTAGGATTAGGGAGAAAGGATGCCTTAAACAAGTTTTTTTAAGATTAGTTTCAGGTTTCTGAAGAGTGGATTCCTGAAAATAAATATGTTCGTTTTATGAAAAAGGTGAGAGTGTCACTTCAAAAAATTGATTTAAATGTAGTTTGAGGATAAAGGTGATTGAATTATTTCAACAAATTAATTACAATTTTCGTTTAGGATTAGGAAGATTGGATGCCTGAAAGAAGTTTTTTAAGGTTAGTTTTAGGTTTCTGGAGAGTGGATTCCTGAAAAAAAAAATTGTTAGTTTTATGAAAAAGGTGGGAGTGTTACATCAAAAAATTGATTTAAATGTAGTTTGAGGATAAGGTTTATTGTAGTATTTCAACAAGATAATTACAATTTTCTTTTAGGATTAGGGAGAATGGATGCCTTAAACATGTTTTTTAAGATTCGTTTCAGGTTTCTGGAGAGTGGATTCCTGAAGAAAAAAATATGTTTGTTCTATGAAAAATGTGAGAGTGTTACTTCAAAAAATTCATTTAAAAGTAGTTTGAGGATAAATGTGATTGAATAATTTCAACAAGTTAATTACATTTTTCTTCTAGGATTAGGGAGAATAGATGCCTTAAACATGTTTTTTTTTTAGATTAGATTCAGGTTTCTGGAGAGTGGATTCCTGAAAAAAAACTATGTTCGTTTTATAAAAAAGGTAAGTGTGTTACTTCAAAAAACTGATTTAAATGTAGTTTGAGAATAAGGTTGATTGCATTATTTCAACCAGTTAATTAAAATTTTCTTTTAGGATTAGGGAGAATGGAAGCCTTAAACAAGTTTTTTTAAGATTAGTTTCAGGTTTCTGAAGAGTGGATTCCTGAAAAAAAACATATGTTTGTTCTATGAAAAAGGTGAGAGTGTTACTTTAAAAAAATTGATTGAAAAGTAGTTTGAGGATAAATGTGATTGAATTATTTCAACAAGTTAATTAAAATTTTCGTTTAGGATTAGGAAGATTGGATGCCTGAAATAAGATTTTTCAGATTAGTTTTAGGTTTCTGGAGAGAGGATTACTGAAAAAAAACTATATGTTAGTTTTATGAAAAAGGTAAGAGTGTTACTTCAAAAAATTGATTTAAATGTAGTTTGAGGATAAGGTTTATTGTAGTATTTCAACAAGTTAATTAAAATTTTCTTTTAGGATTAGGGACAATGGGTGCCTTAAACAAGTTTTTTTAATATTCGTTTCAGGTTTCTGGAGATTGGATTCCTGACAAAAAAAAACATCTTTGTTCTATGAAAAATGTGAGAGTGTTAGTTAAAAAAATTCATTTAAAAGTAGTTTGAGGATAAATGTGATTGAATTATTTCAACAAGTTAATTAACATTTTATTTTATGATTACGGAGAATAGCTGCCTTCAACATGTTTTTTTGAGATTAGTTTCAGGTTTCTGGAGAGTGGATTCCTGAAAAAAAACTATGTTCGTTTTATGAAAAAGGTGAGTGTGTTACTTCAAAAAACTGATTTTAATGTTGTTTGAGAATAAGGTTGATTGCATTATTTCAACCAGTTAATTAAAATTTTCTTTTAGGATTAGGGAGAATGGAAGCCTTAAACAAGTTTTTTTAAGATTAGTTTCAGGTTTCTGAAGAGTGGATTCCTGAAAAAAAATATGTTTGTTCTATGAAAAAGGTGAGAGTGTTACTTTAAAAAAATTGATTGAAAAGTAGTTTCAGGATAAATGTGATTGAATTATTTCAACAAGTTAATTAAAATTTTCATTTAGGATTAGGAAGATTGGATGGCTGAAAGAAGTTTTTTAAGATTAGTTGTAAGTTTCTGGAGAGTGGATTCCTCAAAAAAAAATATGTTGGTTTTTTGAAAAAGGTGAGTTTGTTACTGCAAAATGTTGATTTACATTTAGTTTCAGAATAGGGGTGATTAGCATATTTCAACATGTTAATTTAAATTTTCTTTCAGAATTAGGTAGAATGGATGCCTGAAAGAAGTTTTTTAAGATTCGTTTTAGGTTTCTGGAGAGTGGATTCCTTAAAAAAAAATATGTTTGTTTTATGAAAAAGGTGAGTGTGTTACTTCAAAAAACTGATTTAAATGTAGTTTGAGAATAAAGTTGATTGAATTATTTCAACCAGTTAATTAAAAAAAATTTTTAGGATTAGGGAGAATGGATGCCTTAAACAAGTTTTTTTAAGATTAGTTTCAGGTTTCTGGAGAGTGGATTCCTGAAAAAAAATATGTTTGTTCTATGAAAAAGGTGAGTGTGTTACTTCAAAAAACTGATTTAAATGTAGTTTGAAAATAAAGTTGATTGAATTATTTCAACCAGTTAATTAAAATTTTCTATTAGGATTAGGGAGAATGGATGCCTTAAACAAGTTTTTTTAAGATTAGTTTCAGGTTTCTGAAGAGTGGATTCCTGAAAAAATTTTATGTTAGTTTTATGAAAAAGGTGGGAGTGTTACATCAAAAAATTGATTTAAATGTAGTTTGAGGATAAGGTTTATTGTAGTATTTCAACAAGTTAATTTAAATTTTATTTTAGGATTAGGGAGAATGGATGCCTTAAACATGTTGTTTTTAGATTAGTTTCAGGTTTCTGGAGAGTGGATTCCTGAAAAAAAAATATGTTCGTTTTATGAAAAAGGTGAGTGTGTACTTCCAAAAATTTATTGAAAAGTAGTTTGAGGATAATGTTTATTGTAGTATTTCAACAAGTTAATTAAAATTTTCTTTTAGGATTAGGGAGAATAGATGCCTTAAACATGTTTTTTTGAGATTAGTTTCAGGTTTCTGGAGAGTGGATTCCTGAAAAAAACAACTATGTTCGTTTTATGAAAAAGGTGAGTGTGTTACTTCAAAAAACTGATTTAAATATAGTTTGAGAATAAGGTTGATTGCATTATTTCAACCAGTTAATTACAATTTTCTTTTAGGATTAGGGAGAATGGAAGCCTTAAACAAGTTTTTTTAAGATTAGTTTCAGGTTTCTGAAGAGTGGATTCCTGAAAAAAAACATATGTTTGTTCAATGAAAAAGGTGAGAGTGTTACTTTAAAAAAATTGATTGAAAAGTAGTTTGAGGATAAATGTGATTGAATTATTTCAACAAGTTAATTAAAATTTTCATTTAGGAATAGGAAGATTGGATGGCTGAAAGAAGTTTTTTAAGATTAGTTTTAGGTTTCTGGAGAGTGGATTCCTCAAAAAAAAATATGTTGGTTTTTTGAAAAAGGTGAGTTTGTTACTGCAAAATGTTGATTTACATTTAGTTTCAGAATAGGGGTGATTAGCATATTTCAACATGTTAATTTACATTTTCTTTCAGAATTAGGAAGAATGGATGCCTGAAAGAAGTTTTTTAAGATTAGTTTTAGGTTTCTGGAGAGTGGATTCCTGAAAAAAAAATATGTTCGTTTTATGAAAAAGGTGAGAGTGTTACTTCAAAAAATTGATTTAAATGTAGTTTGAGGATAAAGGTGATTGAATTATTTCAACAAGTTAATTATAATTTTTGTTTAGGATTAGGAAGATTGGATGCCTGAAAGAAGTTTTTGAAGGTTAGTTTTAGGTTTCTGGAGAGTGGATTCCTGAAAAAAAAATTATGTTAGTTTTATGAAACAGGTGGGAGTGTTACATCAAAAAATTGATTTAAATGTAGTTTGAGGATAAGGTTTATTGTAGTATTTCAACAAGTTAATTAAAATTTTCTTTTAGGATTAGGGAGAATGGATGCCTTAAACATGTTTTTTTAGATTAGTTTCAGGTTTCTGGAGAGTGGATTCCTGAAGAAAAAAATATGTTCGTTTTATGAAAAAGGTGAGTGTGTTACTTCAAAAAATTTATTAAAATGTAGTTTGAGAATAAGGTTGATTGCATTATTTCAACAAGTTAATTAAAATTTTCTTTTAGGATTAGGGAGAATGGATGCCTTAAACAAGTTTTTTTAAGGTTCGTTTAAGGTTTCTGGAGAGTGGATTCCTGAAAAAAAAATATGTTTGTTCTATGAAAAATGTGAGAGTGTTACTTCAAAAAATTCATTTAAAAGTAGTTTGAGGATAAATGTGATTGAATTATTATAACAAGTTAATTACAATTTTCTTTTAGGATTAGGGAGAATAGATGCCTTAAACATGTTTTTTTTTAGATTAGTTTCAGGTTTCTGGAGAGTGGATTCCTATAAAAAACTATGTTCGTTTTATGAAAAAGGTAAGTGTGTTACTTCAAAAAACTGATTTAAATGTAGTTTGAGAATAAGGTTGATTGCATTATTTCAACCAGTTAATTAAAATTTTCTTTTAGGATTAGGGAGAATGGAAGCCTTAAACAAGTTTTTTTAAGATTAGTTTCAGGTTTCTGAAGAGTGGATTCCTGAACAAAAATATGTTTGTTCTATGAAAAAGGTGAGAGTGTTACTTTAAAAAAATTGATTGAAAAGTAGTTTGAGGATAAATGTGATTTGATTATTTCAACAAGTTAATTAAAATTTTCATTTAGGATTAGGAAGATTGGATGGCTAAAAGAAGATTTTTAAGATTAGTTTTAGGTTTCTGGAGAGTGGATTCCTCAAAAATAAATGTTTGTTTTATAAAAAAGGTGAGTGTGTTACTTCAAAAAAACTGATTTAAATGTAGTTTGAGAATTAAGTTGATTGAATTATTTCAACCAGTTATATAAAATTTTCTTTTAGGATTAGGGAGAAAGGATGCCTTAAACAAGTTTTTTTAAGATTAGTTTCAGGTTTCTGAAGAGTGGATTCCTGAAAATAAATATGTTCGTTTTATGAAAAAGGTGAGAGTGTCACTTCAAAAAATTGATTTAAATGTAGTTTGAGGATAAAGGTGATTGAATTATTTCAACAAATTAATTACAATTTTCGTTTAGGATTAGGAAGATTGGATGCCTGAAAGAAGTTTTTTAAGGTTAGTTTTAGGTTTCTGGAGAGTGGATTCCTGAAAAAAAAAATTGTTAGTTTTATGAAAAAGGTGGGAGTGTTACATCAAAAAATTGATTTAAATGTAGTTTGAGGATAAAGGTGATTGAATTATTTCAACAAATTAATTACAATTTTCGTTTAGGATTAGGAAGATTGGATGCCTGAAAGAAGTTTTTTAAGATTAGTTTCAGGTTTCTGAAGAGTGGATTCCTGAAAAAAAACATATGTTTGTTCTATGAAAAAGGTGAGAGTGTTACTTTAAAAAAATTGATTGAAAAGTAGTTTGAGGATAAATGTGATTGAATTATTTCAACAAGTTAATTAAAATTTTCGTTTAGGATTAGGAAGATTGGATGCCTGAAATAAGATTTTTAAGATTAGTTTTAGGTTTCTGGAGAGAGGATTACTGAAAAAAAACTATATGTTAGTTTTATGAAAAAGGTAAGAGTGTTACTTCAAAAAATTGATTTAAATGTAGTTTGAGGATAAGGTTTATTGTAGTATTTCAACAAGTTAATTAAAATTTTCTTTTAGGATTAGGGACAATGGGTGCCTTAAACAAGTTTTTTTAATATTCGTTTCAGGTTTCTGGAGAGTGGATTCCTGACAAAAAAAACCATCTTTGTTCTATGAAAAATGTGAGAGTGTTACTTCAAAAAATTCATTTAAAAGTAGTTTGAGGATAAATGTGATTGAATTATTTCAACAAGTTAATTAACATTTTATTTTAGGATTACGGAGAATAGCTGCCTTCAACATGTTTTTTTGAGATTAGTTTCAGGTTTCTGGAGAGTGGATTCCTGAAAAAAAACTATGTTCGTTTTATGAAAAAGGTGAGTGTGTTACTTCAAAAAACTGATTTTAATGTTGTTTGAGAATAAGGTTGATTGCATTATTTCAACCAGTTAATTAAAATTTTCTTTTAGGATTAGGGAGAATGGAAGCCTTAAACAAGTTTTTTTAAGATTAGTTTCAGGTTTCTGAAGAGTGGATTCCTGAAAAAAAATATGTTTGTTCTATGAAAAAGGTGAGAGTGTTACTTTAAAAAAATTGATTGAAAAGTAGTTTCAGGATAAATGTGATTGAATTATTTCAACAAGTTAATTAAAATTTTCATTTAGGATTAGGAAGATTGGATGGCTGAAAGAAGTTTTTTAAGATTAGTTGTAAGTTTCTGGAGAGTGGATTCCTCAAAAAAAAATATGTTGGTTTTTTGAAAAAGGTGAGTTTGTTACTGCAAAATGTTGATTTACATTTAGTTTCAGAATAGGGGTGATTAGCATATTTCAACATGTTAATTTAAATTTTCTTTCAGAATTAGGAAGAATGGATGCCTGAAAGAAGTTTTTTAAGATTAGTTTTAGGTTTCTGGAGAGTGGATTCCTGAAAAAAAAATATGTTCGTTTTATGAAAAAGGTGAGAGTGTTACTTCAAAAAATTGATTTAAATGTAGTTTGAGGATAAAGGTGATTGAATTATTTCAACAAGTTAATTATAATTTTTGTTTAGGATTAGGAAGATTGGATGCCTGAAAGAAGTTTTTGAAGGTTAGTTTTAGGTTTCTGGAGAGTGGATTCCTGAAAAAAAAATTATGTTAGTTTTATGAAACAGGTGGGAGTGTTACATCAAAAAATTGATTTAAATGTAGTTTGAGGATAAGGTTTATTGTAGTATTTCAACAAGTTAATTAAAATTTTCTTTTACGATTAGGGAGAATGGATGCCTTAAACATGTTTTTTTAGATTAGTTTCAGGTTTCTGGAGAGTGGATTCCTGAAGAAAAAAATATGTTTGTTTTATGAAAAAGGTGAGTGTGTTACTTCAAAAAATTGATTAAAATGTAGTTTGAGAATAAGGTTGATTGCATTATTTCAACAAGTTAATTAAAATTTTCTTTTAGGATTAGGGAGAATGGATGCCTTAAACAAGTTTTTTTAAGGTTCGTTTAAGGTTTCTGGAGAGTGGATTCCTGAAAAAAAAATATGTTTGTTCTATGAAAAATGTGAGAGTGTTACTTCAAAAAATTCATTTAAAAGTAGTTTGAGGATAAATGTGATTGAATTATTATAACAAGTTAATTACAATTTTCTTTTAGGATTAGGGAGAATAGATGCCTTAAACATGTTTTTTTTTAGATTAGTTTCAGGTTTCTGGAGAGTGGATTCCTATAAAAAACTATGTTCGTTTTATGAAAAAGGTAAGTGTGTTACTTCAAAAAACTGATTTAAATGTAGTTTGAGAATAAGGTTGATTGCATTATTTCAACCAGTTAATTAAAATTTTCTTTTAGGATTAGGGAGAATGGAAGCCTTAAACATGTTTTTTTAAGATTAGTTTCAGGTTTCTGAAGAGTGGATTCCTGAAAAAAAATATGTTTGTTCTATGAAAAAGGTGAGAGTGTTACTTTAAAAAAATTGATTGAAAAGTAGTTTGAGGATAAATGTGATTTGATTATTTCAACAAGTTAATTAAAATTTTCATTTAGGATTAGGAAGATTGGATGGCTAAAAGAAGATTTTTAAGATTAGTTTTAGGTTTCTGGAGAGTGGATTCCTCAAAAATAAATATGTTTGTTTTATGAAAAAGGTGAGTGTGTTACTTCAAAAAACTGATTTAAATGTAGTTTGAGAATTAAGTTGATTGAATTATTTCAACCAGTTATATAAAATTTTCTTTTAGGATTAGGGAGAAAGGATGCCTTAAACAAGTTTTTTTAAGATTAGTTTCAGGTTTCTGAAGAGTGGATTCCTGAAAATAAATATGTTCGTTTTATGAAAAAGGTGAGAGTGTCACTTCAAAAAATTGATTTAAATGTAGTTTGAGGATAAAGGTGATTGAATTATTTCAACCAGTTAATTAAAATTTTCTATTAGGATTAGGGAGAATGGATGCCTTAAACAAGTTTTTTTAAGATTAGTTTCAGGTTTCTGAAGAGTGGATTCCTGAAAAAATGTTATGTTAGTTTTATGAAAAAGGTGGGAGTGTTACATCAAAAAATTGATTTAAATGTAGTTTGAGGATAAGGTTTATTGTAGTATTTCAACAAGTTAATTTAAATTTTATTTTAGGATTAGGGAGAATGGATGCCTTAAACATGTTGTTTTTAGATTAGTTTCAGGTTTCTGGAGAGTGGATTCCTGAAAAAAAAATATGTTCGTTTTATGAAAAAGGTGAGTGTGTACTTCCAAAAATTTATTGAAAAGTAGTTTGAGGATAATGTTTATTGTAGTATTTCAACAAGTTAATTAAAATTTTCTTTTAGGATTAGGGAGAATAGATGCCTTAAACATGTTTTTTTGAGATTAGTTTCAGGTTTCTGGAGAGTGGATTCCTGAAAAAAACAACTATGTTCGTTTTATGAAAAAGGTGAGTGTGTTACTTCAAAAAACTGATTTAAATATAGTTTGAGAATAAGGTTGATTGCATTATTTCAACCAGTTAATTACAATTTTCTTTTAGGATTAGGGAGAATGGAAGCCTTAAACAAGTTTTTTTAAGATTAGTTTCAGGTTTCTGAAGAGTGGATTCCTGAAAAAAAACATATGTTTGTTCAATGAAAAAGGTGAGAGTGTTACTTTAAAAAAATTGATTGAAAAGTAGTTTGAGGATAAATGTGATTGAATTATTTCAACAAGTTAATTAAAATTTTCATTTAGGAATAGGAAGATTGGATGGCTGAAAGAAGTTTTTTAAGATTAGTTTTAGGTTTCTGGAGAGTGGATTCCTCAAAAAAAAATATGTTGGTTTTTTGAAAAAGGTGAGTTTGTTACTGCAAAATGTTGATTTACATTTAGTTTCAGAATAGGGGTGATTAGCATATTTCAACATGTTAATTTAAATTTTCTTTCAGAATTAGGAAGAATGGATGCCTGAAAGAAGTTTTTTAAGATTAGTTTTAGGTTTCTGGAGAGTGGATTCCTGAAAAAAAAATATGTTCGTTTTATGAAAAAGGTGAGAGTGTTACTTCAAAAAATTGATTTAAATGTAGTTTGAGGATAAAGGTGATTGAATTATTTCAACAAGTTAATTATAATTTTTGTTTAGGATTAGGAAGATTGGATGCCTGAAAGAAGTTTTTGAAGGTTAGTTTTAGGTTTCTGGAGAGTGGATTCCTGAAAAAAAAATTATGTTAGTTTTATGAAACAGGTGGGAGTGTTACATCAAAAAATTGATTTAAATGTAGTTTGAGGATAAGGTTTATTGTAGTATTTCAACAAGTTAATTAAAATTTTCTTTTAGGATTAGGGAGAATGGATGCCTTAAACATGTTTTTTTAGATTAGTTTCAGGTTTCTGGAGAGTGGATTCCTGAAGAAAAAAATATGTTCGTTTTATGAAAAAGGTGAGTGTGTTACTTCAAAAAATTGATTAAAATGTAGTTTGAGAATAAGGTTGATTGCATTATTTCAACAAGTTAATTAAAATTTTCTTTTAGGATTAGGGAGAATGGATGCCTTAAACAAGTTTTTTTAAGGTTCGTTTAAGGTTTCTGGAGAGTGGATTCCTGAAAAAAAAATATGTTTGTTCTATGAAAAATGTGAGAGTGTTACTTCAAAAAATTCATTTAAAAGTAGTTTGAGGATAAATGTGATTGAATTATTATAACAAGTTAATTACAATTTTCTTTTAGGATTAGGGAGAATAGATGCCTTAAACATGTTTTTTTTTAGATTAGTTTCAGGTTTCTGGAGAGTGGATTCCTATAAAAAACTATGTTCGTTTTATGAAAAAGGTAAGTGTGTTACTTCAAAAAACTGATTTAAATGTAGTTTGAGAATAAGGTTGATTGCATTATTTCAACCAGTTAATTAAAATTTTCTTTTAGGATTAGGGAGAATGGAAGCCTTAAACAAGTTTTTTTAAGATTAGTTTCAGGTTTCTGAAGAGTGGATTCCTGAAAAAAAATATGTTTGTTCTATGAAAAAGGTGAGAGTGTTACTTTAAAAAAATTGATTGAAAAGTAGTTTGAGGATAAATGTGATTTGATTATTTCAACAAGTTAATTAAAATTTTCATTTAGGATTAGGAAGATTGGATGGCTAAAAGAAGATTTTTAAGATTAGTTTTAGGTTTCTGGAGAGTGGATTCCTCAAAAAAAATATATGTTGGTTTTTTGAAAAAGGTGAGTTTGTTACTGCAAAATGTTGATTTACATTTAGTTTCAGAATAAGTGTGATTAGAATATTTCAACATGTTAATTTAAATTTTCTTTTAGAATTAGGTAGAATGGATGCCTGAAAGAAGTTTTTTAAGATTCGTTTTAGGTTTCTGGAGAGTGGATTCCTGAAAAAAAAATATGTTTGTTTTATGAAAAAGGTGAGTGTGTTACTTCAAAAAACTGATTTAAATGTAGTTTGAGAATAAAGTTGATTGAATTATTTCAACCAGTTAATTAAAAAAAATTTTTAGGATTAGGGAGAATGGATGCCTTAAACAAGTTTTTTTAAGATTAGTTTCAGGTTTCTGAAGAGTGGATTCCTGAATAAAAAATATGTTCCTTTTATGAAAAAGGTGAGAGTGTTACTTCAAAAAATTGATTTAAATGTAGTTTGAGGATAAAGGTGATTGAATTATTTCAACAAGTTCATTACAATTTTCGTTTAGGATTAGGAAGATTGGATGCCCGAAAGAAGTTTTTTAAGATAAGTTTTAGGTTTCTGGAGAGTGGATTCCTGAAAAAAAATATGTTTGTTTTATGAAAAAGGTGAGTGTGTTACTTCAAAAAATTGATTAAATGTAGTTTGAGAATAAGGTTGATTGCATTATTTCAACAAGTTAATTAAAATTTTCTTTTAGGATTAGGGAGAATGGAAGCCTTAAACAAGTTTTTTTAAGATTAGTTTCAGGTTTCTGAAGAGTGGATTCCTGAAAAAAAAATATGTTTGTTCTATGAAAAAGGTGAGAGTGTTACTTTAAAAAAATTGATTGAAAAGTAGTTTGAGGATAAATGTCATTGAATCATTTCAACAAGTTAATTAAAATTTTCATTTAGGATTAGGAAGATTGGATGGCTGAAAGAAGTTTTTTAAGATTAGTTTTAGGTTTCTGGAGAGTGGATTGCTCAAAAAAATATATGTTGGTTTTTTGAAAAAGGTGAGTTTGTTACTGCAAAATGTTGATTTACATTTAGTTTCAGAATAAAGGTGATTAGAATATTTCAACATGTTAATTTAAATTTTCTTTTAGAATTAGGTAGAATGGATGCCTGAAAGAAGTTTTTTAAGATTAGTTTTAGGTTTCTAGAGAGTGGATTCCTGAAAAAAACATATGTTTGTTTTATGAAAAAGGTGAGTGTGTTTCTTCAAAAAACTGATTTAAATGTAGTTTGAGAATAAAGTTGATTGAATAATTTCAACCAGTTAATTAAAATTTTCTTTTAGGATTAGGGAGAATGGAAGCCTTAAACAAGTTTTTTTAAGATTAGTTTCAGGTTTCTGAAGAGTGGATTCCTGAAAAAAAAATATGTTTGTTCTATGAAAAAGGTGAGAGTGTTACTTTAAAAAAATTTGATTGAAAAGTAGTTTGAGGATAAATGTGATTGAATTATTTCAACAAGTTAATTAAAATTTTCATTTAGGATTAGGAAGATTGGATGGCTGAAAGAAGTTTTTTAAGATTAGTTTTAGGTTTCTGGAGAGTGGATTCCTCAAATAAAATATATGTTGGTTTTTTGAAAAAGGTGAGTTTGTTACTGCAAAATGTTGATTTACATTTAGTTTCAGAATAAGGGTGATTAGAATATTTCAACATGTTAATTTAAATTTTCTTTTAGAATTAGGTAGAATGGATGCCTGAAAGAAGTTTTTTAAGATTAGTTTTAGGTTTCTGGAGAGTGGATTCCTGAAAAAAAACATATGTTTGTTTTATGAAAAAGGTGAGTGTGTTTCTTCAAAAAACTGATTTAAATGTAGTTTGAGAATAAAGTTGATTGAATTATTTCAACCAGTTAATTAAAATTTTCATTTAGGATTAGGGAGAATGGATGCCTTAAACATGTTTTTTTAGATTCGTTTCAGGTTTCTGGAGAGTGGATTCCTGAAAAAAAACATAAGTTCGTTTTATGAAAAAGGTGAGTGTGTTACTTCAATAAATTGATTAAAATGTAGTTTGTGAATAAGGTTGATTGCATTATTTCAACAAGTTAATTAAAATTTTCTTTTAGGATTAGGGAGACTGGATGCCTTAAACAAGTTTTTTTAAGATTCGCGTCAGGTTTCTGGAGAGTGGGTTCCTGAAAAAAATATATATTTGTTCTATGAAAAATGTGAGAGTGTTACTTAAAAAAATTCATTTAAAAGTAGTTTGAGGATAAATGTGATTGAATTATTTCAACAAGTTAATTAAAATTTTCTTTTAGGATTAGGGAGAATAGAATAAACATGTTTTTTTGAGATTAGTTTCAGGTTTCTGGAGAGTGGAGTCCTGAAAAAAAATATGTTCGTTTTATGAAAAAGGTGAGTGTGTTACTTCAAAAAATTGATTAAAATGTAGTTTGAGAATAAGGTTGATTGCATTATTTCAACAAGTTAATTATAATTTTCTTTTAGGATTAGGGAGAACGGATGCCTTAAACAAGTTTTTTTAAGATTCGTTTCAGGTTTCTGGAGAGTGGATTCCTGAAAAAAAAATATGTTTGTTCTATGAAAAATGTGAGAGTGTTACTTCAAAAAATTCATTTAAAAGTAGTTTGAGGATAAATGTGATTGAATTATTTCAACAAGTTAATTAAAATTTTCATTTAGGATTAGGAAGATTGGATGGCTGAAAGAAGTTTTTTAAGATTAGTTTTAGGTTTCTGGAGAGTGGATTCCTCAAAAAAAATATATGTTGGTTTTTTGAAAAAGGTGAGTTTGTGACTGCAAAATGTTGATTTACATTTAGTTTCAGAATAGGGGTGATTAGAATATTTCAACATGTTAATTTAAATTTTCTTTTAGAATTAGGTAGAATGGATGCCTGAAAGAAGTTTTTTAAGATTAGTTTCAGGTTTCTGGAGAGTGGATTCCTATAAAAAACTATGTTCGTTTTATGAAAAAGGTAAGTGTGTTACTTCAAAAAACTGATTTAAATGTAGTTTGAGAATAAGGTTGATTGCATTATTTCAACCAGTTAATTAAAATTTTCTTTTAGGATTAGGGAGAATGGAAGCCTTAAACAAGTTTTTTTAAGATTAGTTTCAGGTTTCTGAAGAGTGGATTCCTGAACAAAAATATGTTTGTTCTATGAAAAAGGTGAGAGTGTTACTTTAAAAAAATTGATTGAAAAGTAGTTTGAGGATAAATGTGATTTGATTATTTCAACAAGTTAATTAAAATTTTCATTTAGGATTAGGAAGATTGGATGGCTAAAAGAAGATTTTTAAGATTAGTTTTAGGTTTCTGGAGAGTGGATTCCTCAAAAATAAATGTTTGTTTTATAAAAAAGGTGAGTGTGTTACTTCAAAAAACTGATTTAAATGTAGTTTGAGAATTAAGTTGATTGAATTATTTCAACCAGTTATATAAAATTTTCTTTTAGGATTAGGGAGAAAGGATGCCTTAAACAAGTTTTTTTAAGATTAGTTTCAGGTTTCTGAAGAGTGGATTCCTGAAAATAAATATGTTCGTTTTATGAAAAAGGTGAGAGTGTCACTTCAAAAAATTGATTTAAATGTAGTTTGAGGATAAAGGTGATTGAATTATTTCAACAAATTAATTACAATTTTCGTTTAGGATTAGGAAGATTGGATGCCTGAAAGAAGTTTTTTAAGGTTAGTTTTAGGTTTCTGGAGAGTGGATTCCTGAAAAAAAAAATTGTTAGTTTTATGAAAAAGGTGGGAGTGTTACATCAAAAAATTGATTTAAATGTAGTTTGAGGATAAAGGTGATTGAATTATTTCAACAAATTAATTACAATTTTCGTTTAGGATTAGGAAGATTGGATGCCTGAAAGAAGTTTTTTAAGATTAGTTTCAGGTTTCTGAAGAGTGGATTCCTGAAAAAAAACATATGTTTGTTCTATGAAAAAGGTGAGAGTGTTACTTTAAAAAAATTGATTGAAAAGTAGTTTGAGGATAAATGTGATTGAATTATTTCAACAAGTTAATTAAAATTTTCGTTTAGGATTAGGAAGATTGGATGCCTGAAATAAGATTTTTAAGATTAGTTTTAGGTTTCTGGAGAGAGGATTACTGAAAAAAAACTATATGTTAGTTTTATGAAAAAGGTAAGAGTGTTACTTCAAAAAATTGATTTAAATGTAGTTTGAGGATAAGGTTTATTGTAGTATTTCAACAAGTTAATTAAAATTTTCTTTTAGGATTAGGGACAATGGGTGCCTTAAACAAGTTTTTTTAATATTCGTTTCAGGTTTCTGGAGAGTGGATTCCTGACAAAAAAAACCATCTTTGTTCTATGAAAAATGTGAGAGTGTTACTTCAAAAAATTCATTTAAAAGTAGTTTGAGGATAAATGTGATTGAATTATTTCAACAAGTTAATTAACATTTTATTTTAGGATTACGGAGAATAGCTGCCTTCAACATGTTTTTTTGAGATTAGTTTCAGGTTTCTGGAGAGTGGATTCCTGAAAAAAAACTATGTTCGTTTTATGAAAAAGGTGAGTGTGTTACTTCAAAAAACTGATTTTAATGTTGTTTGAGAATAAGGTTGATTGCATTATTTCAACCAGTTAATTAAAATTTTCTTTTAGGATTAGGGAGAATGGAAGCCTTAAACAAGTTTTTTTAAGATTAGTTTCAGGTTTCTGAAGAGTGGATTCCTGAAAAAAAATATGTTTGTTCTATGAAAAAGGTGAGAGTGTTACTTTAAAAAAATTGATTGAAAAGTAGTTTCAGGATAAATGTGATTGAATTATTTCAACAAGTTAATTAAAATTTTCATTTAGGATTAGGAAGATTGGATGGCTGAAAGAAGTTTTTTAAGATTAGTTGTAAGTTTCTGGAGAGTGGATTCCTCAAAAAAAAATATGTTGGTTTTTTGAAAAAGGTGAGTTTGTTACTGCAAAATGTTGATTTACATTTAGTTTCAGAATAGGGGTGATTAGCATATTTCAACATGTTAATTTAAATTTTCTTTCAGAATTAGGAAGAATGGATGCCTGAAAGAAGTTTTTTAAGATTAGTTTTAGGTTTCTGGAGAGTGGATTCCTGAAAAAAAAATATGTTCGTTTTATGAAAAAGGTGAGAGTGTTACTTCAAAAAATTGATTTAAATGTAGTTTGAGGATAAAGGTGATTGAATTATTTCAACAAGTTAATTATAATTTTTGTTTAGGATTAGGAAGATTGGATGCCTGAAAGAAGTTTTTGAAGGTTAGTTTTAGGTTTCTGGAGAGTGGATTCCTGAAAAAAAAATTATGTTAGTTTTATGAAACAGGTGGGAGTGTTACATCAAAAAATTGATTTAAATGTAGTTTGAGGATAAGGTTTATTGTAGTATTTCAACAAGTTAATTAAAATTTTCTTTTACGATTAGGGAGAATGGATGCCTTAAACATGTTTTTTTAGATTAGTTTCAGGTTTCTGGAGAGTGGATTCCTGAAGAAAAAAATATGTTTGTTTTATGAAAAAGGTGAGTGTGTTACTTCAAAAAATTGATTAAAATGTAGTTTGAGAATAAGGTTGATTGCATTATTTCAACAAGTTAATTAAAATTTTCTTTTAGGATTAGGGAGAATGGATGCCTTAAACAAGTTTTTTTAAGGTTCGTTTAAGGTTTCTGGAGAGTGGATTCCTGAAAAAAAAATATGTTTGTTCTATGAAAAATGTGAGAGTGTTACTTCAAAAAATTCATTTAAAAGTAGTTTGAGGATAAATGTGATTGAATTATTATAACAAGTTAATTACAATTTTCTTTTAGGATTAGGGAGAATAGATGCCTTAAACATGTTTTTTTTTAGATTAGTTTCAGGTTTCTGGAGAGTGGATTCCTATAAAAAACTATGTTCGTTTTATGAAAAAGGTAAGTGTGTTACTTCAAAAAACTGATTTAAATGTAGTTTGAGAATAAGGTTGATTGCATTATTTCAACCAGTTAATTAAAATTTTCTTTTAGGATTAGGGAGAATGGAAGCCTTAAACATGTTTTTTTAAGATTAGTTTCAGGTTTCTGAAGAGTGGATTCCTGAAAAAAAATATGTTTGTTCTATGAAAAAGGTGAGAGTGTTACTTTAAAAAAATTGATTGAAAAGTAGTTTGAGGATAAATGTGATTTGATTATTTCAACAAGTTAATTAAAATTTTCATTTAGGATTAGGAAGATTGGATGGCTAAAAGAAGATTTTTAAGATTAGTTTTAGGTTTCTGGAGAGTGGATTCCTCAAAAATAAATATGTTTGTTTTATGAAAAAGGTGAGTGTGTTACTTCAAAAAACTGATTTAAATGTAGTTTGAGAATTAAGTTGATTGAATTATTTCAACCAGTTATATAAAATTTTCTTTTAGGATTAGGGAGAAAGGATGCCTTAAACAAGTTTTTTTAAGATTAGTTTCAGGTTTCTGAAGAGTGGATTCCTGAAAATAAATATGTTCGTTTTATGAAAAAGGTGAGAGTGTCACTTCAAAAAATTGATTTAAATGTAGTTTGAGGATAAAGGTGATTGAATTATTTCAACCAGTTAATTAAAATTTTCTATTAGGATTAGGGAGAATGGATGCCTTAAACAAGTTTTTTTAAGATTAGTTTCAGGTTTCTGAAGAGTGGATTCCTGAAAAAATGTTATGTTAGTTTTATGAAAAAGGTGGGAGTGTTACATCAAAAAATTGATTTAAATGTAGTTTGAGGATAAGGTTTATTGTAGTATTTCAACAAGTTAATTTAAATTTTATTTTAGGATTAGGGAGAATGGATGCCTTAAACATGTTGTTTTTAGATTAGTTTCAGGTTTCTGGAGAGTGGATTCCTGAAAAAAAAATATGTTCGTTTTATGAAAAAGGTGAGTGTGTACTTCCAAAAATTTATTGAAAAGTAGTTTGAGGATAATGTTTATTGTAGTATTTCAACAAGTTAATTAAAATTTTCTTTTAGGATTAGGGAGAATAGATGCCTTAAACATGTTTTTTTGAGATTAGTTTCAGGTTTCTGGAGAGTGGATTCCTGAAAAAAACAACTATGTTCGTTTTATGAAAAAGGTGAGTGTGTTACTTCAAAAAACTGATTTAAATATAGTTTGAGAATAAGGTTGATTGCATTATTTCAACCAGTTAATTACAATTTTCTTTTAGGATTAGGGAGAATGGAAGCCTTAAACAAGTTTTTTTAAGATTAGTTTCAGGTTTCTGAAGAGTGGATTCCTGAAAAAAAACATATGTTTGTTCAATGAAAAAGGTGAGAGTGTTACTTTAAAAAAATTGATTGAAAAGTAGTTTGAGGATAAATGTGATTGAATTATTTCAACAAGTTAATTAAAATTTTCATTTAGGAATAGGAAGATTGGATGGCTGAAAGAAGTTTTTTAAGATTAGTTTTAGGTTTCTGGAGAGTGGATTCCTCAAAAAAAAATATGTTGGTTTTTTGAAAAAGGTGAGTTTGTTACTGCAAAATGTTGATTTACATTTAGTTTCAGAATAGGGGTGATTAGCATATTTCAACATGTTAATTTAAATTTTCTTTCAGAATTAGGAAGAATGGATGCCTGAAAGAAGTTTTTTAAGATTAGTTTTAGGTTTCTGGAGAGTGGATTCCTGAAAAAAAAATATGTTCGTTTTATGAAAAAGGTGAGAGTGTTACTTCAAAAAATTGATTTAAATGTAGTTTGAGGATAAAGGTGATTGAATTATTTCAACAAGTTAATTATAATTTTTGTTTAGGATTAGGAAGATTGGATGCCTGAAAGAAGTTTTTGAAGGTTAGTTTTAGGTTTCTGGAGAGTGGATTCCTGAAAAAAAAATTATGTTAGTTTTATGAAACAGGTGGGAGTGTTACATCAAAAAATTGATTTAAATGTAGTTTGAGGATAAGGTTTATTGTAGTATTTCAACAAGTTAATTAAAATTTTCTTTTAGGATTAGGGAGAATGGATGCCTTAAACATGTTTTTTTAGATTAGTTTCAGGTTTCTGGAGAGTGGATTCCTGAAGAAAAAAATATGTTCGTTTTATGAAAAAGGTGAGTGTGTTACTTCAAAAAATTGATTAAAATGTAGTTTGAGAATAAGGTTGATTGCATTATTTCAACAAGTTAATTAAAATTTTCTTTTAGGATTAGGGAGAATGGATGCCTTAAACAAGTTTTTTTAAGGTTCGTTTAAGGTTTCTGGAGAGTGGATTCCTGAAAAAAAAATATGTTTGTTCTATGAAAAATGTGAGAGTGTTACTTCAAAAAATTCATTTAAAAGTAGTTTGAGGATAAATGTGATTGAATTATTATAACAAGTTAATTACAATTTTCTTTTAGGATTAGGGAGAATAGATGCCTTAAACATGTTTTTTTTTAGATTAGTTTCAGGTTTCTGGAGAGTGGATTCCTATAAAAAACTATGTTCGTTTTATGAAAAAGGTAAGTGTGTTACTTCAAAAAACTGATTTAAATGTAGTTTGAGAATAAGGTTGATTGCATTATTTCAACCAGTTAATTAAAATTTTCTTTTAGGATTAGGGAGAATGGAAGCCTTAAACAAGTTTTTTTAAGATTAGTTTCAGGTTTCTGAAGAGTGGATTCCTGAAAAAAAATATGTTTGTTCTATGAAAAAGGTGAGAGTGTTACTTTAAAAAAATTGATTGAAAAGTAGTTTGAGGATAAATGTGATTTGATTATTTCAACAAGTTAATTAAAATTTTCATTTAGGATTAGGAAGATTGGATGGCTAAAAGAAGATTTTTAAGATTAGTTTTAGGTTTCTGGAGAGTGGATTCCTCAAAAAAAATATATGTTGGTTTTTTGAAAAAGGTGAGTTTGTTACTGCAAAATGTTGATTTACATTTAGTTTCAGAATAAGTGTGATTAGAATATTTCAACATGTTAATTTAAATTTTCTTTTAGAATTAGGTAGAATGGATGCCTGAAAGAAGTTTTTTAAGATTCGTTTTAGGTTTCTGGAGAGTGGATTCCTGAAAAAAAAATATGTTTGTTTTATGAAAAAGGTGAGTGTGTTACTTCAAAAAACTGATTTAAATGTAGTTTGAGAATAAAGTTGATTGAATTATTTCAACCAGTTAATTAAAAAAAATTTTTAGGATTAGGGAGAATGGATGCCTTAAACAAGTTTTTTTAAGATTAGTTTCAGGTTTCTGAAGAGTGGATTCCTGAATAAAAAATATGTTCCTTTTATGAAAAAGGTGAGAGTGTTACTTCAAAAAATTGATTTAAATGTAGTTTGAGGATAAAGGTGATTGAATTATTTCAACAAGTTCATTACAATTTTCGTTTAGGATTAGGAAGATTGGATGCCCGAAAGAAGTTTTTTAAGATAAGTTTTAGGTTTCTGGAGAGTGGATTCCTGAAAAAAAATATGTTTGTTTTATGAAAAAGGTGAGTGTGTTACTTCAAAAAATTGATTAAATGTAGTTTGAGAATAAGGTTGATTGCATTATTTCAACAAGTTAATTAAAATTTTCTTTTAGGATTAGGGAGAATGGAAGCCTTAAACAAGTTTTTTTAAGATTAGTTTCAGGTTTCTGAAGAGTGGATTCCTGAAAAAAAAATATGTTTGTTCTATGAAAAAGGTGAGAGTGTTACTTTAAAAAAATTGATTGAAAAGTAGTTTGAGGATAAATGTCATTGAATCATTTCAACAAGTTAATTAAAATTTTCATTTAGGATTAGGAAGATTGGATGGCTGAAAGAAGTTTTTTAAGATTAGTTTTAGGTTTCTGGAGAGTGGATTGCTCAAAAAAATATATGTTGGTTTTTTGAAAAAGGTGAGTTTGTTACTGCAAAATGTTGATTTACATTTAGTTTCAGAATAAAGGTGATTAGAATATTTCAACATGTTAATTTAAATTTTCTTTTAGAATTAGGTAGAATGGATGCCTGAAAGAAGTTTTTTAAGATTAGTTTTAGGTTTCTAGAGAGTGGATTCCTGAAAAAAACATATGTTTGTTTTATGAAAAAGGTGAGTGTGTTTCTTCAAAAAACTGATTTAAATGTAGTTTGAGAATAAAGTTGATTGAATAATTTCAACCAGTTAATTAAAATTTTCTTTTAGGATTAGGGAGAATGGAAGCCTTAAACAAGTTTTTTTAAGATTAGTTTCAGGTTTCTGAAGAGTGGATTCCTGAAAAAAAAATATGTTTGTTCTATGAAAAAGGTGAGAGTGTTACTTTAAAAAAATTTGATTGAAAAGTAGTTTGAGGATAAATGTGATTGAATTATTTCAACAAGTTAATTAAAATTTTCATTTAGGATTAGGAAGATTGGATGGCTGAAAGAAGTTTTTTAAGATTAGTTTTAGGTTTCTGGAGAGTGGATTCCTCAAATAAAATATATGTTGGTTTTTTGAAAAAGGTGAGTTTGTTACTGCAAAATGTTGATTTACATTTAGTTTCAGAATAAGGGTGATTAGAATATTTCAACATGTTAATTTAAATTTTCTTTTAGAATTAGGTAGAATGGATGCCTGAAAGAAGTTTTTTAAGATTAGTTTTAGGTTTCTGGAGAGTGGATTCCTGAAAAAAAACATATGTTTGTTTTATGAAAAAGGTGAGTGTGTTTCTTCAAAAAACTGATTTAAATGTAGTTTGAGAATAAAGTTGATTGAATTATTTCAACCAGTTAATTAAAATTTTCATTTAGGATTAGGGAGAATGGATGCCTTAAACATGTTTTTTTAGATTCGTTTCAGGTTTCTGGAGAGTGGATTCCTGAAAAAAAACATAAGTTCGTTTTATGAAAAAGGTGAGTGTGTTACTTCAATAAATTGATTAAAATGTAGTTTGTGAATAAGGTTGATTGCATTATTTCAACAAGTTAATTAAAATTTTCTTTTAGGATTAGGGAGACTGGATGCCTTAAACAAGTTTTTTTAAGATTCGCGTCAGGTTTCTGGAGAGTGGGTTCCTGAAAAAAATATATATTTGTTCTATGAAAAATGTGAGAGTGTTACTTAAAAAAATTCATTTAAAAGTAGTTTGAGGATAAATGTGATTGAATTATTTCAACAAGTTAATTAAAATTTTCTTTTAGGATTAGGGAGAATAGAATAAACATGTTTTTTTGAGATTAGTTTCAGGTTTCTGGAGAGTGGAGTCCTGAAAAAAAATATGTTCGTTTTATGAAAAAGGTGAGTGTGTTACTTCAAAAAATTGATTAAAATGTAGTTTGAGAATAAGGTTGATTGCATTATTTCAACAAGTTAATTATAATTTTCTTTTAGGATTAGGGAGAACGGATGCCTTAAACAAGTTTTTTTAAGATTCGTTTCAGGTTTCTGGAGAGTGGATTCCTGAAAAAAAAATATGTTTGTTCTATGAAAAATGTGAGAGTGTTACTTCAAAAAATTCATTTAAAAGTAGTTTGAGGATAAATGTGATTGAATTATTTCAACAAGTTAATTAAAATTTTCATTTAGGATTAGGAAGATTGGATGGCTGAAAGAAGTTTTTTAAGATTAGTTTTAGGTTTCTGGAGAGTGGATTCCTCAAAAAAAATATATGTTGGTTTTTTGAAAAAGGTGAGTTTGTGACTGCAAAATGTTGATTTACATTTAGTTTCAGAATAGGGGTGATTAGAATATTTCAACATGTTAATTTAAATTTTCTTTTAGAATTAGGTAGAATGGATGCCTGAAAGAAGTTTTTTAAGATTAGTTTTAGGTTTCTGGAGAGTGGATTCCTAAAAAAAAATATGTTTGTTTTATGAAAAAGGTGAGTGTGTTACTTCAAAAAACTGATTTAAATGTAGTTTGAGAATAAAGTTGATTGAATTATTTCAACCAGTTAATTAAAATTTTCTTTTAGGATTAGGGAGAATGGATGCCTTAAACAAGTTTTTTTAAGATTAGTTTCTGGTTTCTGAAGAGTGGATTCCTGAATAAAACATATGTTCGTTTTATGAAAAAGGTGAGAGTGTTACTTTAAAAAATTGATTTAAATGTAGTTTGAGGATAAAGGTGATTGAATTATTTCAACAAGTTAATTACAATTTTCGTTTAGGATTAGGAAGATTGGATGCCTGAAAGAAGTTTTTTAAGGTTAGTTTTAGGTTTCTGGAGAGTGGATTCCTGAAAAAAACGTTATGTTAGTTATATGAAAAAGGTGGGAGTGTTACATCAAAAAATTGATTTAAATGTAGTTTGAGGATAAGGTTTATTGTATTATTTCAACAAGTTAATTTAAATTTTCTTTTAGGATTAGGGAGAATGGATGCCTTAAACATGTTTTTTTAGATTAGTTTCAGGTTTCTGGAGAGTGGATTCCTGAAAAAAAAATATGTTTGTTCTATGAAAAAGGTGAGAGTGTTACTTCAAAAAATTGATTTAAAAGTAGTTTGAGGATAAATGTGATTGAATTATTTCAACAAGTTAATTAACATTTTCGTTTAGGATTAGGAAGATTGGATGCCTGAAAGAAGTTTTTTAAGATTAGTTTTAGGTTTCTGGAGGGTGGAATCCTGAAAAAAATATATGTTAGTTTTATGAAAAAGGTGAGAGTGTTACTTCAAAAAATTGCTTTAAACGTAGTTTGAGGATAAGGGTGATTGCTTTATTTCAACAAGTTAATTAAAATGTGTCTTTAGGATTAGAAAGATTGTATGCCTGAAAGAAGTTTTGTTAAGATTAATTTTAGGTTTCTGGAGAGTGGATTCCTGAAAGAAGTTTCTTTAAAGATAGTTTTCGTTTTGGGGTGAGTGGATTTCTGAAACAAAAATTATGTTAGTTTTATTTAAAAGGTGAGTGGGTTACTGCAAAAAATTGATTTACATTTACTTTTAGGATAAGGCTGATTAGGATATTTCAATATGTAATTTAAATTTTCTTTTAGTATTAGGGAGAATGGATGCCTGCAACAAGTTTTTTTAGGATTAGTTTTAAGTTTTTCGAGAGTGGATTCCTGAAAAAAAATATGTTAGTTCTATTAACAAGGTGAGAGAGTTACTTCAAAAAATTGATATAAATGTAGTTTGAGGATAAGGGTGATTGAATTATTTCAACAAGTTCATTTAGGATTAGGAAGATTGGATGCCTGAAAGAAGTTTTTTCAGATTAGATTTAGGTTTCTGGAGAGTGTATTCCTGAAAAAAATATATGTTGGTTTTTTGAAAAAGGTGAGTGTGTTACTGCAAAATGTTGATTTACATTTAGTTTCAGAAGAAGGCTGATTAGAAAATTTCAACATGTTAATTTAAATTTTCATTTAGAATTAGGTAGAATGGATGCCTGAAACAAGTAGTTTTTTAAGATTAGTTTTAGGTTTCTGGAGAGTGGATTCCTGAAAAAAAATATGTTCGTTTTATGAAAAAGCTGAGTGTGTTACTTCAAAAATTTGATTTAAATGTAGTTTGAGGATAAGGGTGATTGCAATATTTCAACCAATTAATTAAAATTTTTGATTAGGATTAGGAAGATTGGATGCCTGAAAGAAGTTTTTTAAGATTAGTTTTAGGTTTCTGGGGAGTGGATTCCTGAAAAAAAAGATATGTTAGTTTTATGAAAAAGGTGAGAGTGTTACTTCAAAAAATTGATTCAAATGTAGTTTGAGGACAAAGGTGATTGAATTATTTCAACAAGTTAATTAAAATTTTCGTTTAGGATTAGAAAGATTGGATGCCTTAAACAAGTTTTTTAAGATTAGTTTTAGGTTTCTGGGGAGTGGATTCCTGAAAAAAAACGATATGTTAGTTTTATGAAAAAGGTGAGAGTGTTACTTCAAAAAACTTGATTTAAATGTAGTTTGAGGATAAGGTTTATTGTATTATTTCAACAAGTTAATTAAAATTTTCTTTTAGGATTGGGGAGAATGGATGCCTTAAACATGTTTTTTAAGATTAGTTTCAGGTTTCTGGAGAGTGAATTCCTGAAAAAAAAATGTGTTCGTTTTATGAAAAAGGTGAGTGTGTTACTTCAAAAAATTGATTTAAAAGTAGTTTGAGGATAAGGGTGATTAGATTATTTCAACAAATTAATTAAATTTTTTGTTTAGGATTAGGAAGATTAGATGCCTGAAAGAAGTTACTTTAATGTTAGTTTTCGTTTTCGGGTGAGTGGATTCCTGAAAAAAAATTAAGTTCGTTTTATGAAAAAGGTGAGTGGGTTACTGCAAAACCTTGATTTACATTTAGTTTTAGAATAAGGGTTATTAGGATATTTAAAAATGTTAATTTAAATTTTCTTTTAGGATTAGGGAGACTGGATGCCTGTAACAAGTTTTTTTAAGATTAGTTTTAGGTTTCTGGAGAGTGGATTCCTGAAAAAATAAATATGTTGGTTTTATGAAAAAGGTGAGTGTGTTACTTCAAAAAACTGATTTAAATGTAGTTTGAGGATAAGGTTGATTGCATTATTTCAGCAAATTAATAAAAAAAACTGTTTAGGATTAGGAAGATTGGATGCCTGAAAAAAGTTTCTTTAAAGTTTGTTTTCATTTTGGGGTGAGTGAATTCCTGAAAAAGAATTATGTCAGTTTTATTTAAAAGGTGAGTGGGTTACTGCAAAAACTTGATTTACATTTAGTTTTAGGATAAGGGTGATTAGGATATTTCAACATGTAATTTACATTTTCTTTTACAATTAGGTAGAATGGATGCCTGAAACAAGTTTTTTTTAAGATTCGTTTTAGGTTTCTGGAGAGTGGATTCCTGAATAATAAATATGTTAGTTCTATGAAAAAGGCGAGAGTATTAATTAAAAAAATTGATTTAAATGTAGTTTGAGGATAAGATTGATTTCATTATTTCAACTGTATTTTAGGATTAGGGAGAATGGATGACTTAAAAAGGTTTTTTTAAGATTAGTTTCAGGTTTCTGGAAAGTGGATTCGTGCAAAAAAAATATATGTTAGTTTTATGAAAAAGATGAGTGTGTTACTTCAAAACATTGATTTAAATGTAGTTTGAGGATAAGGTTGATTGAATTATTTCAAAATGTTAATTAAAAAATTATTTTAGGATTAGGGAGAATGGATGACTTAAAAAAGTTTTTTTAAGATTAGTTTCAGGTTTCTGGAGAATGGATTCCTGAAAAAATTGATTTAAATGTAGTTTGAGGATAAGGGTGATTGCATTATTTCAACAAATTAATTACAATTTTCATTTAGGATTAGGAATATTGGATGCCTGAAAGAAGTTACTTTAAAGTTAGTTTTCGTTTTCGGGTGAGTGGATTCCTAAAAAAAAATGTATGTTAGTTTTATGAAAAAGGTGAGTGGGTTACTGCAAAAACTTGATTTACATTTAGTTTTAGAATAAGGGTGATTAGGATATTTCAATATGTTAATTTAAATTGTCTTTTAGGATTAGGGAGACTGGATGCCTGAAACAAGTTTTTTTAAGATTAGTTTTAGGTTTCTGGAGACTGGATCCCTGAAAAAATATATATGTTGGTTTGATGAAAAAGGTGAGTGTGTTACTTCAAAAAACTGATTTAAATGTAGTTTGAGGATAAGGTTGATTGCATTATTTCAACAAGTTAATAAAAAAAAATGCTTTAGGATTAGGAAGATTAGATGCCTGAAAAACATTTCTTTAAAGTTAGTTTTCGTTTTGGGGTGAGTGGATTCCTGGAAAAATAATTATGTCAGTTTTATTTAAAAGGTGAGTGGGTTACTGCAAAAACTTGATTTACATTTAGTTTTAGGATAAGGGTGATTAGGATATTTCAACATGTAATTTACATTTTCTTTTAGAATTAGGTAGAATGGATGCCTGAAACAAGTTTTTTTTAAGATTCGTTTTAGGTTTCTGGAGAGTGGATTCCTGAAAAAAAATATGTTTGTTTTATGAAAAAGGTGAGTGTGTTACTTCAAAAAATTGATTTAAAAGTAGTTTGAGGATAAGGATGATTAGATTATTTCAACAAATTAATTACAATTTGTGTTTAGGATTAGGAAGATTGGATGCCTGAAAGAAGTTACTTTAATGTTAGTTTTCGTTTTCGGGTGAGTGGATTCCTGAAAAAAAAATTATGTTAGTTTTATGAAAAAGGTGAGTGTGTTACTTCAAAAAACTGATTTAAATGTAGTTTGAGGATAAGGTTGTTTGCATTATTTCAGCAAGTTAATAAAAAAAATTGTTTAGGATTAGGAAGATTGGATGCCTGAAAAAAGTTTCTTTAAAGTTAGTTTTCGTTTTGGGGTGAGTGGATTCCTGAAAAAAGAATTATGTCAGTTTTATTTAAAAGGTGAGTGGGTTACTGCAAAAACTTGATTTACATTTAGTTTTAGGATAAGGGTGATTAGGATATTTCAACATGTAATTTACATATTCTTTTAGGATTAGGGAGAATGGATGCCTGAAACAAGTTTTTTTAAGATTAGTTTTTGGTTTCTGGAGAGTGGATTCCCGAAAAAAAAATGTTAGTTTTATGAAAAAGGTGAGTGTGTTACTTCAAAAAATTGATTTAAATGTAGTTTTGGATTAGGGTGAGTGAATTATTTTTAAGATTAGTTTTAGGTTTCTGGGGAGTGGATTCCTGAAAAAAAATATATGTTGTTTTTTTGAAAAAGGTGAGTGTGTTACTGCGAAATGTTGATTTACATTTAGTTTTAGAATAAGGGTGATTAGAATATTTCAACATGATAATTTACATTTTTCTTTTAGAATTACGTAGAATGGATGCCTGTAACAAGTTTTTTTTTAAGATTAGTTTTAGGTTTCTGGAGAGTGGATTCCTGAAATAAAATATGTTTGTTTTATGAAAAAGGTGACTGTGTTACTTCAAAACATTGATTTAAATGTAGTTTGAGGATAAGGATGATTGCATTATTTCAACAAATTAATTAAAATTTTCGTTTAGGATTAGGAAGATCGGATGCCTGAAAGAAGTTTCTTTAAAGTTAGTTTTCGTTTTCGGGTGAGTGGATTCCTGAAAAAAGAATTATGTCAGTTTTATTTAAAAGGTGAGTGGGTTACTGCAAAAACTTGATTTACATTTAGTTTAAGGATAAGGGTGATTAGGATATTTCAATATGTTAATTTAAATTTTCTTTTAGGATTAGGGAGACTGGATGCCTGAAACAAGTTTTTTTAAGATTAGTTTTAGGTTTCTGGAGAGTGGATCCCTGAAAAAATATATATGTTGGTTTTATGAAAAAGGTGAGTGTGTTACTGCAAAAACTTGATTTACATTTAGTTTTAGGATAAGGGTTATTAGGATATTTCAACATATAATTAAAATTTTCTTTTAGGATTAGGGAGAACAGATGCTTAAAACAAGTTTTTTAAAGATTAGTTTTAGGTTTCTAAAGAGTGGATTCCTGAAAAAAAAATATGTTAGTTTTATGAAAAAGGTGAGTGTGTTACTGCAAAAAAAATGATTTAAATGTAGTTTGAGAATAAGGTTGATTGCATTATTTCAACAAGTTAATTAAAATTTTCTTTTAGGATTAGGGAGAATGGATGCCATAAACAAGTTTTTTTAAGATTAGTTTCAGGTTTCTGGAGAGTGGATTCCAGAAAAGAATATATATTCGTTTTATGAAAAAGGTGAGTGTGTTGCTTCAAAAAATTGATTTAAATGTAGTTTGAGGATAAGGGTGAAGTAAAATTAATTAAAATTTTTGTTTAGGTTTCGGAAGATTGGATGCCGGAAAGAAGTTTTTTTAAGATTAATTTTAGGTTTCTGGAGAGTGGATCCCTGAAAAAAAAATATATGTTGGTTTTATGAAAAAGGTGAGTGTGTTACTTCAAAAAACTGATTTAAATGTAGTTTGAGGATAAGGTTGATTACATTATTTCAACAAGTTAATTAAAATTTTTGTTTAGGATTAGGAAGATTGGATGCCTGAAAGAAGTTTTTTAAGATTAGTTTTAGGTTTCTGGAGAGTGGATTCCTGGAAAAAAATATATGTTGGTTTTTTTAAAAAGGTGAGTGTGTTACTGCAAAATGTTGATTTACATTTAGGTGCCGATTCCAATCCTGTAAAACCCGGATACGAACCGTCGGACGGAGCGTTTTACTCCATCCGACTCGTACCTGGGAAAAACACCTTACAAACCCGCTAGTACGATTCGTACAGAAATACCATTTCTGTACGAATCGTAAAAAACACCCACCGGCAAAAAAATACATACAAATCCTATCCGGGACACCGCGGACGTGACGTCCGGACGGAGTCAGGCAGCGTTTCACGAACCAGCAAGTACGATCCATGCCCACGTCACTCAGCACGGATTATATTTTACGGCAGCCAAGAACTGCCGGGAAATCAGGACGACGCGCAGAAGGAGCACCTGTACGCGATGGACAGCCATGGACCCCAACCTACATGTCATCCCGGCCCTCATAGCAGTCCACCTGGTGTACAGGAACCGACACAGACGCTGCAGAAGGTCAGAACAACACCCAGGGGCAAAGGGGGGGGCAGGGGCAGGAAACATAACCCCCACCCAATTTAAAAAACATACATGCCCTGTACATACCTGACCCCCAGGGCCTGGTCACTTCGGGGGGCGGGGGCGTCTCCACCAAGGCCTGCGTCTGCCACAACGGAAGTCGACATGGACGTGAACCGGCAACACAACAATTGTGGTACGCACCGTACCCACGCCTTAAGAGCGTGGGTACGGGTTGTACCACGCCCACCCCTACGTCACCCCAACAATGGCGGTACAGCCCGTACCCACGTCCCATAGGCATGGGTACGGGCCGTACCGCCACCATTGTTGGGGTGACGTAGGGGTGGGCATGGTACGACCCGTACCAACACTCTCAAGGCGTGGGTACGGGCCGTACCCCTATGGCACCCCAACAATGGCAGTACGGCCCGTACCCACATCCCATAGGCATGGGTACGGGCCGTACCGCCATTGTTGGGGTGACGTAGGGGTGGGCGTGGTCCAACCCGTACCAACACTCTCAAGGCGTGGGTACGGGCCGTACCCCTACGCAACAATGGCGGTACGGCCCGTACCCACGTCCCAAAGGCATGGGTACGGGTCGTACCACGCCCACCCCTACGTCACCCCCAACAATGGCGGTACGGCCCGTACCCATGCCTATGGGACGTGGGTACGGGCCGTACCGCCATTGTTGGGGTGCCGTAGGGGTACGGCCCGTACCCACGCCTCAAGAGCGTGTGTACGGTTCGTACCACACCAGTGGACAGACACATAGGGGTGTGTGGCCATCAGCCCCAGCAGTGCCCAGACATAGGAAGGGTGGGTGCCTATCACTCCCAGCAGTGCCCAGACATAGGAGGGGTGGGTGCCTATCACGCCCAAAGACCCTGCAGAACACGTAACACGTGTGCAAGGCTGGGAGTACACACATGCATAGTGTGTAAAAGGGAACATGTCCACATGAAGTCATATCAATATACTCCATACACAAGTACAGTGACCACCAAGGATGCCACAAATGATGCAGGTGGAGACATTGCTGAGCATGCATGGCCAAAGTTGAAGGGATCCGTCACACACCCAGGAAATGTAGACAGAGCTCAGCACAACAATTGGGAAACACCCTGCAGGGAAGATGTCAGGGTCCACAGAGGAAGGAACACACATTGGGACAATGTCACCATACAGTAAGAGCTTACATGACCAAAGATTATTTGCAGATACCTTGTGATGGCACACAGATACCAGGGTCCACCCCATGAGCAGCACACTACAACATTTCCCAGACACCTAACACATTATCACCACCCCAAATCATGGAGCAGCAGCACCAACAGCAAGACCAGAAAAGCATTTGTGTGCAAATGAAAAACAAAATGCTTTATTCAGCATAACAAAATATATCAAAAGAAATGTCCACTATATACAGGGCCCATGGGCCAGGCCACGTGCGAAGTCCTTGTGGGGGACACTTTGGGACGCATCTCCCCTAGCTTGCCTGCACAGTTCACTCTTCCATATCATCCACAGAAGGGGGGGCATCATGTGGGGGGGAAGGGCCAGGCACCGCAGGGACAGGAGGGGCAAGGGTAGGTGTTGTGGGTGCAGGGTCGGACAACTCCACCACAGGGGGTGGGGCAGCGCCAAAGGTGGTGGTTAGCAGGGCGCTGCACACAGTTGCAAGTTCTTCCAGTGTCTCCCCTGCACCCGAATGAACCACAGGCCCCAAGGTGGGGGGGGGGGATCGGAGGGATGGGTTGCAGTGCTACTGGGGGAGGGTGTGGACAGGGGGGAACTCCACTACCCTGGCTGGGCACTGCCTCCACCGCTTGCGGGGTGGTGCCACACTGGGGCTGAGGGACACACTGGCCACAAAGGACTTCTTATCTGACAGTTGGCCAGGAGAGCTAAGGGGAGTGGTTTTGGAGGAAGTGGGTCTTGAGGACTGCGGACTCCCACTGTGGGTGCATGGCTGCCGTTTTCCCCCCGACCCAGTGGGTGTGCCTACTTCCCCCTGTGTGTGCGTGACTGGAGGAGTGCGCTTGGCCTTCCCTGGTGGTGTTCTGCCTGTGTCTGGTGGGGTGCATGCATGGGGACGTCTGGGTGTGCATGGGACAGACATGGGAGTGGGAAGTGTGGATGGTGCAGGGGTAGGGGGGGACGGAGCGCTGCTGGAGATCCACTGCTGCACATCCGTTGATCAGACATCGCTGCTGACATGCCCTCCATGTACGACATCATCTGTGTCAGCAGTCTGGTGTGGCCATGGAGGACATTAAGCAGTGATGTCTGACCAACCTGCAACTGCCGCAGAATGTCCACAGACTCGGCATTGACGGCAGCAGGGGAGACAGGGGCAGGGAGTGCGGTGCCTGGCACGAAGGAGACATGTTGTCGCCTAGCATGGAGGGAAGGGACCCGAGCAAGTGGGAGGCTGGTGATGGGAAATGGAGGGGCGGCGACAGATGGAGTGCTGCTTTCAGCTCTGGGAGCAGCCTCCGCCCCCTCTGGGAGCTCAGCCTCGGACGCGTCATAGTTGGTGGTGGGACTGGACAGGTCCTCCGCCTCACTTCCCTCAGCCTCCGTGCCACTCGCTGCACCAGACTCCCCAGCACTGGTGGCACCAGTGCTCGATCCCTCCTCAAGGTCCGTGCCAGTGTCTCCCTCGGTTTCCCCCGACGATGCTGTGGGCAATGTGAAGAGACAGGAAAAATCAGACACCTGTATACATATGACACATGATTCAAAACTACATAGGCACAGTGCATAGCATGAAAAACAACATGAGTAACATCTACAATACTGCGCACATATGTAGGCCCTGCACCACACAGTTGGTTGACCCACCATGCCACTGGGAAACAATGGAGAGCAAGACACAACAGCAAATAACTTGATATCAAATTAGACAGAGGAGCCAGTCTCTGGGGACAGTCGAGCACAGCATCTGGACCACACACCGTTGCCAAAAAAGGGATGAGCAGGAACCATGTCTCCTAACTTGTGGCACATGCTGCTTAGCAAATACATTAAACCATGCCCAACATGACTGGGTCACTGCATGTTGAGTGTATGTTCAGACAAGCATCACACACAGGCCAGATCTGGCAAGGAGACATAAGGTTTGGACATGTAGGCCTTTCCTGCACAAACTCCCCCCTACCTGAGATAATGTGATTGAGACAGAGGAAGTACTTACACTTCCTACTCAGGGATTACAAACATGCCCTTCAATAAATCCTGAGTGTACACAAAGTACTCCTCGTGAGCCTGTCCACACATATAATTGACAAACAACCATCATCAGATAGTTGAACCAAGACACACAGGCACTGGCGACTGTGAGTATGCACAAACCAAATTGGGTCACCCTGTACAGTGGACACATGTAGCACACTTTACGTAAATACAAATTAGGCCAGGGTACAATGCCTCAGAGCCCAACTTATGCTGAAGACACTGAGAATGTCCACATTGTTGGATGACACACATGATACCTAGGAAAAGGTGCCCCAGGGGACTGTAGTGGCCACACTCCTCCATGGTCCTGTATGGATATGACAGCAACAGAAGCGACCGTCCCTGTACTATGCACATCTCCCACTCATGCACATCATGTCTGAGGGCACAACATTGGTCATGCATGCTGTAAGGCAGTACACTTGTAAGACACACTCCTATGTCGGGACTCAGCATCAGTGGCAACTAACATGGACCCCACAATGACTGAACTGGCCAGGGCACAGGCAAGGTCCCAACACATGTCACACACCACCCCCACACATGACACTGCAAGCATTGGGCACGTGGATTAACTGGCAGCCTAGATAACCTTGTGCAAGAGTGACTACACACAGACCAGGGTACACATGTCAAGGAGGGGAAGGGAGGAAGAACAGCACGGGTTGACTTGGGGGAACAGGATATGCACTGCACATATAAACCCTGGCTGTGTATCCATGCGACTGTGCACTTCCAACAGCTGGTGACACACAACAAACACACATGTACCTACCCCCTTCCTGCTGCTGCTTCTCCTGTAAGCGCCTATCCATCTCTGGGAAGACCACCGCCAGGACACGCTTCATTATGTGGGTGAGGCGGCAGCACCCACGGTTCTTATGACCCTCTGGTGAGTCCCCCAGCAGGACCCGGGCGATCCTCCTGGTCCAGCACCGGATATCCTGCCAGCGTTTCCTCACCTGGGCCAGGCACCGCTTTCGTTCTCCACCGACCTCACGGCCCTGACGGCCTCCTTCCAGATCTCCCCCTTGGCATAGGCGCCTACCTGTGAGGATGACAAAGTGAGACAACATCAATCCACCTGCTACATATCACAGAGACACACATTTGAACAATTTGGCTGGTGTGAACAGGGCATAGTATGCAGCCAACTCATTGCACCTTTGTCATAGGGACATGATCCTCTGGGGAAGGCCAAATGCACTACGTGGCATTGAAAGTACACAGGTGGAATGAGGGGTGCCACACAATCAATGATCCTGGCTCACACTGTGCATCACAAGCTACACCAGGATTATGTGCAGCACCTCAAAGCAGTCACATGCCCCAGGCCACTGACGCAACCTCAGCAGAGTACACAGACACACACAGGCACAGGACAATCACCTGCCATTGGCAACTGCGGGCACAAACCTCACTCTGCACATGTGCCACTTGACTGGGGGTGTCACAGGTGTTGGGCTAGCCCAGCACGTCAGACACACAGCACTGCTCCCTGCTGCCATCAGATGGGTAGGGTATATGCATCCCTCATGCATCTGGGCTGCAACACTCCACATAGACACTCACCCACATGACAGGGGACTTACACACACACCAATGTCCAGGGGACGAACACATCTTTTGGACACTATCACCACAGGTACACTCAACACACACACATCTGTGGGTACAGTCACCTGTCACACTGGGGGGAACACAGAATCACATCAGGACTGGAGAAACAACATTCCCAACAGGATTAGCCAGGCTGAATGTGGCATGCACCATGCAGTGATTGTCACAGTAAGCACTATGCAAGTGAGGAGTGCAGACATGCACTACAGCATGCTCTGCATGGGAGACATGAGCCATTCCCCCCCCCCGGGACCCACTCTAAAGAACATTGCATGTCTGTCACACCTGGACACAATGCCAGAAGTGACAGTCACAAAAAAGGGGCACAGTCTAAGCTAGTGGAGTCAGCACTCACCTGCTCCCCTGGTCTCCCATACAGGCTGGGGTACTGTGGGAGGATGACATCCAGCAATGCCACATTCTCCTCCAGGGTGAATGGCTGGGCCCTCTCCACAGACCTGGACATGGTGCCAGAGGAATCACGAGCAGCAGCAGTGGTGTGGAATGAAAGGTTGTGCAGGCAAGTGCTCTCTCATGGGTCCTGGCTGCCTTATATTGGCCTTGCTGGCCTGTTTCAGATACAGGAGTACAGTGATTGGTCAGTCTCATTTGCATCCTACGTTTCCTCCAATCCCTTTAAACCTTCCCCAGTGAGGGCCTTTGTATGATTCAAAAATTGAGCATGATGTCAAGTCAACAACCACTTGGCAACATTGTATATTGACTCCAACTGACTTTTGCTGCCCACCTGATGAATAATTTGAACTGGAAACTCGGTCTCCATGACAACCAGCATGCATTTAGGCCCTCATACTTGTCCCTCATGTGTCCCCTATGTAATTTCACTATACACACACAGGTACGGTGCGTTCCACGCCCCTAGGGCACCACTACTCCAGTGATATGGTCCGTACACGCGTGTGTAGGGTCCGTATCACTATGGTAGTGTTGCCGTAGGCGTACGCCATAGGGATACGGTCCGCACACTTGTGTGTAGGGTCTGTATCACTATGGTAGTGTTGCCGTAGGCGTACGCCATAGGGATACGGTCTGTACACGCGTGTGTAGGGGCCATATCACTATGGCGTACGCGTACGGCTACACTACCATAGTGATACAGACCCTACACACGCGTGTACGAACTTTATCACCATGGCGTACGCGTACGGCTACACTACCATAGTGATACGGACCCTACACACACGTGTACAGACCGTATCACCATGGTGTACGCCTACGGCTACACTACCATAGTGATACGGACCCTACACACACGTGTACGGACCGTATCACCATGGCGTACGCCTACGGCTACACTACCATAGTGATACGGACCCTACACATGCGTGTACGGACTATATCACCATGGCGTACGCCTACGGCTACACTACCATAGTGATACGGACCCTACACACACGTGTACGGACCGTATCACCATGGCGTACGCCTACGGCTACACTACCATAGTGATACGGACCCTACACACACGTGTACGGACCGTATCACCATGGCGTACGCCTATGGCTACACTACCATAGTGATACGGACCCTACACACACGTGTACGGACCGTATCACCATGGTGTACGCCTACGGCTACACTACCATAGTGATACGGACCCTACACACGCGTGTACGAACCATATCACCATGGCGTACGCGTACGGCTACACTACCATAGTGATACGGACCCTACACACGCGTGTACGGACCGTATCACCATGGCGTACGCCTACGGCTACACTACCATAGTGATACGGACCCTACACACGCCCTCAGAGCGTGTGTACGGTGCGTTTCACACCTTACACTGGTGACAGGCGGCACACAGAAAGGAATTGAGCTGTCATACTTGGCCAAGGCTGGACATCAAGTCATTGTCAGTGCAGTCCTACATGTCTCGGGCCTAGGTGTGTCAGGCTGTGATGTGGCACATATCTCCTCATGTGTGAACCCAATAGATGTGTGATGAGCTGTGTACACATGTCATGTGTGATGGTGCACTATGTGCCACACATCCCCTTCACACCTTTGACATGTGTGCATGTAGTACAGACTTGTTGAGCAATGCGTCACTGGCATGGCACAGTCGCCAACACCCCCAACTGTCCCCTGATGCCAGGTACACAGATTATTGCACCTGACATGTGACTACCGGCGTTGCACGATGTGAGTATGTCATGTGTGTCATGTGTTCCCATAAGCTTCCTGTTGGTCTGCCGTCAAATGCATCTGCTGCATCCAACATGTGCATGTGTGTGGATGGGCATGGCACACTATTGTGCAAACCAGGACATATGTGGAATCAGACGTAACATGTGTATGTATGCATCGAACATGGACTTGCAAGACAAGGACATATCTGCGCAGTATCAATGTATGTGTGATCAGTCTTGACATGTACCCCTTCATGGCAAGGTGTGTGGTCTGTCCTTTTATCAGGGACATGTGACCTGTGCCTCTAGTGTTCCGCAACCTGTCTGTATGATAAACATCTTTCTTCTGCACATATGTGGATGTCTGTCACTCCTGTAATGCGTCTGCCTGTTCACTAACACTGGCCCACAGCTAGTTTCATGCCATGTCATGTTGAGCTTGAGAATCCACGTTTGTAGCTGGCTCTTGGAGTGTCACCTGCCTGGCATACGTGTCCAGGATATATTGCACAGACCTGACTCTGTATGTAGCATATGTGTATTGGCTGTTTAACATGTGCTCAGTACATTCACATCGTTGTTGTACTGTACTCACTTTTCGTTGTCCCTTCCAAATTACTGCAGGGCTCCGCCTCTCCCCCGACCAATGCCAGACTTGGCTGCCCTGAGGGAACGTGACTGTATACGCCACTACCGCTTCACCCAACGGTTGATTGCGAACTTGACCGCAAGGCTGGCACCACACCTCCAACCGCTACACAGGTATCCTACTGCACTGACACCCATGATGAAGGTAATGGCAGCCCTACATTTCTTTGCCACGGGTACGTTTCAATATACCATAGCTCATGTTGGTGGCATGTCCCAGACCATGTTCAGCCGTGTCCTGCATGATTTTTTTAGAGGCCATGTTGGTTCACCTGGAAGAGTTTATTCTTTTCCCAACTCCTGAGCAGTTGACAGGTGTCAAGGGTGACTTCTATGCCCTGGGAGGGATGCCCCATGTCATTGGGTCTATTGATGGGACACATGTGGCTTTGGTACCACCACAGGCACAGGAGGTAGCCTTTCGTAATCGCAAACATTACCACTCCATTAATGCCCTTGTGGTGTGTCTTGCTAACATGGTGATTTCCCATGTCTGTGCTCGTTTTCCAGGATCAGCACACGATGCCTACATCATGAGGCGTAGCAGGGTGCCTGAAATGATGCTGCAGCTGCGCAACGAACGAGCATGTCTTGTTGGTGGGTATACTCTGTTAGTCCTGTATTTAGCGTCATCTTTCTGTCTTACTGCTTCTCCTGACCCACTTCTGTCCATGATGTTTCCATGTAGGGGACTCTGGCTATCCCAACATACCATGGCTGATCACGCCTCTCTGCAACCCCACAACGGCTGCCGATCACCGGTACAACAACGCCCATGGGCTGACCAGGCGAGTGATAGAGAGGACCTTTGTCCTCCTGAAGAGCCGATTCTGGTGCCTCCACAAGGCGGCGCACTCCCATATGCACCGGTGAAGGTCTGCAAAATCTTCATCGTGTGATGCATGCTGCACAACATGGCAGTGGAGAAAGCTGTGCCACTCATCCTGGATCCGGATGAGCAGGAACATCCACCCGTGGAGGATGAAGGGCTTGGTGACAAGGCAAGTGATGTTGAGGAGGAGGAGGAAGAGGACATCCGGAGTTGGCTCATACGCAACTTCTTTGCTTAGTGGTGAGTTGCAGTGTCTGAGTGTGCACGCATTGAGCCTTGTGTGGCATGTGTTG
Organism: Triturus cristatus; assembly: GCF_964204655.1. Classification (NCBI taxonomy): domain Eukaryota; kingdom Metazoa; phylum Chordata; class Amphibia; order Caudata; family Salamandridae; genus Triturus; species Triturus cristatus. The sequence goes on from NC_140583.1 coordinate 112,599,413, forward strand.
CAATGTGTGGGTCCATCTGCATGTATGGCAAGTGAGTAAGAGGTGTGTTTGGATGTATCACTCGACGATGGTGTATTTGCGCATGCTGTCTGCTGGTGGCATTGTTGTGCTCCTGCTATTCCTCATGAATACAGCAACGTGTGCTGAATCAGCGTAACATGCACGGACATGTCAAAAATTCACCTTAGGGTAAGGGATGCAGCATGGCTTTTTGGGTGTGCTATTTGTTTTGAATGTGTGTGCACTGCTCCTGTTCATGTTTGGTTACTTTGCATACATGTAGAATCACCATGGGGCACATGACATGGAGCTGGATTCACCTGAATTGATAGTCACACTTGGTGACAGTCATCTGTAATGTGATTGTGGATTGTGATGAAGGCATAAATGTGTGTAACACTGCCCTCGGAAACATATGGGATGCACCCGGTTGACATAGTGTGGGACATCCCCATTAGAGGCTCAATGGTGAATAGCAGCCTCTCCGTGAGCAGCACGGAGTGTTTGCCTCAAACCCCTCACTTGTGTGCCAGTTCTATGGATTTCCTGCATCTGTGGTGCAAAGGGGGGTGCCAGTGTAGGTCCCACATGTTCATCCACATGACCTGTGCATCTGTTAATATAGATGCATTTGCCTTCCGGCAAACATGACTAATAAAGGTGTCCCTCAGCCTCCAAGGTGCCTCATCTCTGTCAATGCAGGTCTCTTGCCACTGTGCATTCGGCATGTCTGGCATAGTTATCACAGATTGTGCATATGAGTCTATGTGTAGAGTAGCAAGATGCAAGCTGTTTGTCAGGGATTATGATATGTATTGTGCATGATGTACATGGCTGTGTAGGTATTTTGGCATCTCAGTCCCCACAACGGCCACTTTGCTGCATGTGCATCCATTGTCTGTGTGTGCGCCATGTTGAACCAGACACTCCTTCCTTATCATACACCTTTTGCAGTAGTCCTTTCTGACATGCTTGTGTTTGTGTGCAACTTGTGGCATGTTTTTCAGGACATGGCGCATGCTGCTGCAGGCCCTGCAGCAAGGGCACACAGAGTTTCTATATTTGGCCTCACACACACGCCTCTAAGACACACCCCCTTCCTCCCTCCACCCATTCATTTTGGTGCAATCTGCTTGTGTGTGACACAGTTGCGTTGGCAAAGGCTGGACCGTCTGCACATGCTACGTGCACATTGCACGTGCCTCATGTCCTTGCATGTGCCACATCACGCTACACCATGATGTTGAGGCCACCAACCAAGCAATGTCCATCCAATACATCTGTTGCATGCACTCAGGCATGCACTCATCGCCCACACAACACCTTTGTATAATGAGTGTGCAACTCCAACTGCCTACACAGCGCTGGCACGCCTTCCAGGCCCTGTCACACCAACCAGGTTGGTGTGACAGGGTCGCTCTCCTTCAACATCCAGCGACCCAGCCACATCACTGTCCAACAGAGATAGCTGCAATGGATCACTGTCAGCTGCAGGATGACCTTCACAATCCACGCCCACACTCAGGATGCAGCCCACGACCACGACCCCAACACAACCTTGTGGCACTGTCATCCAAGACCCCATTGTGCCATCTCCATGCATCCAACCTTGGCCTGGCCACCATTCTCCACATCCACCTGACTCCTGCATGCAGGACATAGTTCTCCCACCTGGCTACACATACCTGGGACTCCCACCCCAGGACACTCCACATGATCCCTGACCTCTGCGCATGACTGTTGCTCTTCGAAATAGGTCTGTCTGCACAGTTGTGCAGGCACCCCCTCAGCTGGTTGGGCCCATCAGGGGTGAGTATGGTGCTCCATGTCTGTATTGGATGATACATTGTGACCCATGTGTGTCCTGTGCCAGACTCAGACCCCAGGGTATGCATGGTTGGAGTTACTTCAAAACTCAGGCATGGTTTGACTTTCCAACACACACATGTTATGGAATAATGCAAAATGACGGCATCATCTCGTGATTTCTATGATTTTTATTAGTGGTGGGGTACGTGTTTGGGGGGGATGTAAAGTGGTGCTCGCCGGGTGTCTGTAATCCAAAGTTCACTGGGGGAGTTTGGATCCTTGCCATTGGAAGTCATCAGAGTCCATGCCACAGTCTTTGTCAACATTGGTCAGACAGTGACCAGCAAGTCCATGTGGCAGAGAATGTCATTGGATGAGGTGCTGCTGTTGTGCCAGAGAGCCAGGTGCCAGGCCAGGTGACCTGGAAGATGGTGATGGTCCGCTGACTCTCACGGTCTTTTGCGTGGACGACCCACCTTCCTCCGGGGGCCCTCAGAAGCAGGCCGTGACGATGTCTGCGATGCTCCATCTTACGAATCCTCCTCCTCCTGATCCCTCCCTGTGGCTGGTGGTGATCTTCGCCTGGTGGCACAGGGAGGGTTGCCCATGTTTTCGGCAATCCGACGGAGTACACGGGTCATGTCCGTTTGCACCGCCACGAGCTCAGCCAGTCTTGCCTCCATCCGTCCTTGGTGTTTCTGTTGACTGGCATATTGCTCAGCCTGCAGGTTCTTAATCTCATTGAGGGCCTCCACGGCCTGGCTGATGCCCCTGGTGTCACGCCGGTATGTGTCCAGGATGTTGCGGACGTGTGACATAACCGGTTCCTCAGCTGTCTGGTCAGGTTTGCGCCTCCGCCGTCCTCCACTCCCACCACCCCTGCCCACTTGAGCCTGGCCTGCCGTTGTGGGCACATCGGGTCTCCGGGACCCCTGAGGGATGGCATTTGCGGGGTCGCCTGCCTCCTCCTGGGTGCCCGGAGTACCTTGTCCCTCCTGGTCAGACTGGCTGCGTTGTGTGCGAGCAGGGCTCCTGTGTGTATCCTGGGATGTGGCAGGAATGGGGGTGGTGGTTGGCACAGTTGTACCTGACGCAGGTGCTGCAGGTGCTTGGGCACCAGAGGGGCCAGGTTGGTCGGGGTCATCCACGGTGTGGTGAGAGTCGTCGCTGCCAGTGGGATCATCGTCACGCCGAGCCTGGTCCTGTGATTCTTCGCCCCCAGTGTTGGGGGGAGATCGACGACGTTGCCCTGTGTGTGAGAGAGACAATGTTAATGGTGTTTCATGCGACATCCATGTTTCATACATACTCAAGTTGGCACAGTTGCTCTGGGTAGTTGGATATGTCTAGCATTCCTCTCACAGTGCACTTGTGGATGGGTATGTTTACATGGGGGTCTCCGTATATAATTATGCGGATGACCTCCAGTTGGTCTTTGATCTTTCCTCTCCCTTGGACTCCCTGCCTAAATTCCACTCTACCCTAGTTTTCATCTCCGAGTGGATGAACACCAACCAACTTAAATTTAACCTGGACAAGACGGAGTTAGTCCTGACTGGCCCCACCATTTCCCCTTGGTCTGCCGCCTTTTGGCCTCCCACCTTCGGCCCCTCGCCAGTATCGGCGGCCTCTGCAAAGACCCTGGGCATTAAAGTCAGTCGGGACCTCTCCATGCATGCCCAGATTAGCTCAGTTGTTTCCTCTTGTTTTCTTTCCCTCCGGATTATTCAGAAAGTGTCCCGTTTTTTTTCCCCCGATGCTCTCAAACTTATTATTTTGGCAATGATTCTCTCCCGTCTCGATTACGGGAATAGCCTCTATGCGAGCATTCCGGCCTACGAACTACGCCGTCTTCAGTCTTTTCAGAATCAGGCCGTCTGACTTATTTATCACCTTCCCAAGTCCCACCACATCACCCCTGTCCTGAAGTCCCTTCACTGGCTCCCCATTTGCCAGAGATCCCTTTTCAAGCTGGGATGTCTGGCTTTCATGGCCCGTGCCCGCACTGCTCCGGATTTCATTAACTCTCTCATTAACTCCTACACTCCCAGTCGTGCCCTCCGCTCCTCCAATCAGGCTCTTCTCACTGTCCCTCGCTTCCGCAGATCTAAGACCGGCGGGACTAGATTCTCTGTATTAGCCCCCCGCTTTTGGAACGGTCTTCCACTGTCCATTAGATCTACTCCAGACTACTTACACTTCCGCAAGGCCCTTAAGACCTTCCTGTTTTCCCAAGCGTACTCCTACTGATTCTCTTATCGGCAGACTTCTATGCTCCTCAGTCCTCTACTCTAGCGCCAGGAAGCCGCTTGGTCACAGTGCGCTCTATCAAGTACTTTTTAACTAACTAACTAACTATGTTGCGGGGGACAGATTGGTATGTACTCCTGGTTATTTGGCCTGTCTCATGAGTGTTGGGATGCTTATTTGGCTATGGATTGGTCTTGTTTTGTCACATATCCATTGTGGGAGTGCCAATTTGCGTTGGCTGCCCCGGGGGTGTGTGCTTGTGTAAGGGGGGGGAGGTGTGTGACCGGGCATGCTGTTGGGTGTGGTGTGATTTATAATTGGGTCTACCAGGTGATGTATCTATCCCCTCATGGTGCATGCTGGCATGACAGTGAATGTGAGTTCCTGTGGTAGGTAGGTGGCATGTGGAGTTGGTGTTTGAGTGTACAGTGGTCACAGGATTGCCTTGTGCTGTCTACAGCGGGGCCAAGTGTCATCTACCTTGTCTGTACTTGGCAAGTTCCTGTGTATTGTGCATGGTGCATTGGTATGTCCCTTGGCCACTGCTTTCAACACTTTTCCTATGTGTGACACACTCTTTGTTGTTGCTTCATTTTTTAACGCAGTGAGCAGTGTAGCGAGCGTTCTTAGCGAGCGATGCAGAACCGGCTTACGTGTTGCACTGTACGTGGGCAAATGGTGCTTTTTCATATCTATTGGAGAATGCAGGTAGGTAACTTATGCATTTGTGACTGGGTTCTAACAAACACAGTGAGTGGGTATACTGGGTGTAAGGTTAGGTTTGTGCCTGCAGCAAGGATCTACTCGTGCACAGTTTGACACATGGCCCAGTGATTTCCTAACAAAAACGGGGTGTTTCACACACTGCCAGACCTTGTCAACATGCACACAGTCCACCTGCTGACGAGCGGACATGCCCACACCACCCGAGGGTGATTTAGTCTCCCTCTGTCGCCCTCTCTCCCTCCCTCTGTCACCCTACTCCCTCTGTCTGTCTCCCTCTGTCGGCCTCTGTCACCCTCTGTCTCCCTCCCTCTCTCTCCCTCTCCCTCCGTCTGTCTGTCACCCTCTGTCACCTCAGCCCAGCTTCCTGGGCACACACACTTTGCAGGTCTTTCAAAGGCCATTGGCTTGTTCATCTGGCTTTGTTTAGAATCTCCCGGCCCCCATTGGGCAGAGTGTCTCTGAGTCTGCGCTGCTGCGGCGGTGTGTGCTGACACTCTTTCACAGTGATGCCTCTTCATTAGCTGCTGTTATGTGCATATTGGGCCTTCATACCCATGTCATCCTGCGACGCGGCCACCATTTGCAGGCGACACAGTACAGTGTCGGAACACACTATTTGTATAGCTCTGCCCTAGGCCATATGGGCTGAGGGCATTGGCGTCTGCTTCTGAGTTGCACAATGTTTTTTTGGAGGCCCACCCTCCCGGCATCACGGACATCCTGTCTTGAGTTGGTGTTTTGTGTGGCCTGTGACTTGGCATGGCCTTGCTTGGTGCATGGGGCATGTAGCCGCTAGTGGCATGTGCGTGTTTTTGGAGTGTGGTTGTGTCCGGTGATGGCTTTGGGGTAGTTGCGTGCATTATTGGGAGTTGGGTTGTTGATGCAGTTCCCCCCATGTGAGGTGAGTTGTTTGTGTACTCACCAGGCTCGGCGACTCCTTCTACTCCGTGTACTCCCACCGGCGGCAGCGTGCGCATCACCTTCTCCTCCCAGGGATGGTAGTGTACCGGTCTGCGGGGCGGGCCACCTCCAGTGATCTTCCCCTGGTTGTATTCATCAGACATTTTGCGGCGGACCGTCCTCCGCAGATCGTACCACCTGGCTTGGCATTCATGCCTGGTCCTTCTGATGGCCGCAACAGCATTCACCCTGCCGACGATCCTCTGCCACATGGCTGATTTTTCTGCTATGCTGGTCTGTCTGACCAATGTTCCAAAGAGCTGTGGCTCGACTCGATGATTTCGTTGACAAGGATCTCCAGCTCCGCTGTTGTGAACTTTGGATTCTTGTCTGTGGGCATGGTGTGGGTGTGGATGGTTGTGGGGGTGTGTGTGTGGTTGTGAAGGTGTGTGTGTGATGAGGGGGTGTTTGTGAAGGTGGTTGTGTGAAGGTGTAGTGAAGGTTCAAGTATGGTCTGTGGGGTCTGACAGCAGTGGGTCTGTTGCAAAGGCTCATGGTTTGTGTGTGTGGGCCCTTTTTATTGGTCCATTTGTGGGTGTGGCTGTGTTTGAACTTTGGGTGGGTGTGTTATAAGGAGTGGTTGTGTTTTGGGCCTCTGTTTACCAGTTTGGCTGTTGCAGGTCAGTGTATTGGATGTATTTGGGCTTGTTGGACGTGTTTTGTGGTGTTGTGCGATTCGAATTGACTCTCCTTGTGGTGTTTTGCAGTGTCCTGGTTCTGTACGTGTGTTTTTCGCGTCTGTACGGTGCGTACATTGGCCATTTTGTTGTACAGTGCTCACATTTTCTATGGCTTGGTACGACTCGTACATGCACAATGCTGGGTGAGGGTGCTGGTGTAGGGGCCTGGGGTAGGGTGCGTACAGGCACGGGCAGGGTGTAGGGGCCTGGGGGTACATGCCGTACATACGGGAACCGAGGGTACGGCGCATACATACGGGGGCTGGGGGTACGGCGCGTACATACGGGGTGCTGGGGGTACGGTGTGTACCCCCAGCCCCGTATGGACGGTGCGTACCCCCACCTCCGTATGGACGGTGCGTACCTCCAGCCCCCGTATGTACACATCGTCCCCCAGCACATACCCCCAGCCCCCGGTATGTACGCGCAGTACCCCCAGCTCCCCCCCATATGTACGCGCTGTACCCCCAGCCCCCCGTATGTACGCACCGTACCCCCAGCCCCCCTATGGACGGTGCGTACCCCCACCCCATAGGTATGGAGCATACCCCCAGCCCCCCGTATGTACGCGCCGTACACCCAGCCCCGTATGGACGGTGCGTACCCCCACCCCGTAGGTTGAGAGCGAACCCCCACCCCCGTAGGTACAGTGCGGACCCCCAGCGCTACGTGTTCGGCGCGTATGCGGGCACATGTTTGGACGTCTCCATGGTTGCTATGGGAGTTCGCTCGGTACGGTGTTTTTTCCATACGGTTGTGCATTCGGACGGACGGGACGGATCGGACTTGCGCACTCGGACTTCAGTTTCCCGATTCGTACGTAAATCTGTCCGGGGACGTGTCGGACACTTTTTCCAACCTGAGGACGTGTCGGGGAATTTTCCCAATGCGATTCGTATGGATTTTTCACATACGAATCGTACTTGCCAGTTTGTACGGGACTTGTACGATTCGTACGTAAAAAAATCCGGATACGATTCGTACGGGGAATTTTTTTAACGGATCGGAATCGACCCCTTTATAATAAGGGTGATTAGAATATTTCAACATGATACTTTAAATTTTCTTTTAGAATTAGGTAGAATGGATGCCTGTCACAAGTTTTTTTAAAGATTAGTTTTAGGTTTCTAGAGAGTGGATTCCTGAAATAAAATATGTTAGTTTTATGAAAAAGGTGTGTGTTACTTCAAAAAATTGATTTAAATGTAGTTTGAGGATAAGGTTGATTGAATTATTTAAAAAAGTTAATTAAAATTTTCTTTAAGAATTAGGAAGATTGGATGCCTGAAAGAAGTTTTTTAAGATTAGTTTTAGATTTCTGGAGAGTGGATTCCTGAAAAAAAATGTTTGTTTTATGAAAAAGGTGACTGTGTTACTTCAAAAAATTGATTTAAATGTAGTTTGTGGATAAGGATGATTGCATTATTTCAACAAATTAATTAAAATGTTCGTTTAGGATTAGGCAGATCGGATGCCTGAAAGAATTTTCTTTAAAGTTAGTTTTCGTTTTCGGGTGAGTGGATTCCTGAAAAAAAAAATGATGTTAGTTTTATGAAAAAGGTGAGTGGGTTACTGCAAAAATTGATTTACATTTAGTTTTAGGATAAGGGTGATTGGGATATGCCAACATGTTTATTTACATTTTCTTTTAGGATTAGGAAGATTGGATGCCTCAAAGAAGTTTCTTTAAGATTAGTTTTCGGGTGAGTGGATTCCTGAAAAAAACTATTATGTTAATTTGATGAAAAAGGTGAGTGGGTTACGGCAAGAAAATGATTGAAATTTCCTTTTAGGATAAGGGAGAATGGATGCCTGAAAGACGTTTTTTTAAAGTTAGTTTCGGGTGAGGGAATTCCCGAAAAAAAATATGTTAGCTTTTTGAAAAAGGTGAGTGGATTAATCCATAAAATAGATATAAAGTTTATTTTAGGATATGGGTGATTGCATTATTTTAACTAGTTAATTTTCTTTTAGGATTAGGGAGAATGGATGACTGAAACAAGTTTTTTTAAGATTAGTTTTATGTTTCTGGAGAGTTGATTCCTGAAAAAAACATATGTTAGTTTTATGAAAAAGGTGAGTGTGTTATTTCAAAAAAATGATTTAAATGTAGTTTTATGATAAGGGTGATTGGGATATTTCAACATGTTCATTTTAATTTTCTTTTAGGATTAGGGAGACTGGATGACTGAAACAAGTTTTTTTAAGATTAGTTTTATGTTTCTGGAGAGTTGATTCCTGAAAAAAACATATGTTAGTTTTATGAAAAGGGTGAGTGTGTTATTTCAAAAAAATGATTTAAATGTAGTTTTATGATAAGGGTGATTGCATTATTTCAACAAGTTAATTAACATTTTCTTTTAGGATTACGAAGATTGGCTGCCCGAAAGAAGTTTCTTTAAAGTTAGTTTTAGGTTGCGGGTGAGTGGATTCCTGAAAAAAAATGATGTCAGTTTTATAAAAAAAGGTGAGTGGGTTACTGCAAAAAATTGATTTACATTTTCTTTTAGGATAAGGGTCATTGCATTATTTCAACAAGTTAATTAAAAAAAAAATTTAGTATTAGGGAGAATGGATGTCTGAAAGCAGTTTTTTTAAGGTTAGATTTAGGTTGCACGTGAGTGGATTCCTGAAGAAAAAAATGATGTTAGTTTTATGAAAAAGGTGAGTGGGTTACTGCTAAAATTGATTTAAATTTTCTTTTAGGATAAGGGTGAGGGTCTTGGAGTGGTGGTCACTCTGGGTGGGTGTTGCTGACGAGCGGTCTAGCGCTCCGGCTGAGTGGAGGGACGCCTATTTAAGGCGACCTGCCCTGTGGACTGCCCTGAGAAGGTACTCGCGCTTTGCATCGCGCTATGCGCCTCAATACCGCGCTATCATTTTTAAAGCTACCCTTATAACTATTTGTGTTTTTCTTAGTTGTATTTTGCCCTGATTTTAATAGGATTTATTGTAACCCCCTCACCTGCACTCTAATCGGTTCCTTCACCGCTGTTTTGGCGGGTCCGGTCTCTGGGGTGGGATTGGCTTTGGGCGCCATCTTGGAGTGGTGGTCACTTTGGGCGCCATCTTGGAGTGGTGGTCACTTTGGGCGCCATCTTGGAGTGGTGGTCACTCTGGGTGGGTGTTGCTGACGAGCGGTCTAGCGCTCCGGCTGAGTGGAGGGACGCCTATTTAAGGCGACCTGCCCTGTGGACTGCCCTGAGAAGGTACTCGCGCTTTGCATTGCGCTATGCGCCTCAATACCGCGCTATCATTTTTTAAACTACCCTTACAACTATTTGTGTTTTTCTTAGTTGTATTTTGCCCTGATTTTAATAGGATTTATTGTAACCCCCTCACCTGCACTCTAATCGGTTCCTTCACCGCTGTTTTGGCGGGTCCGGTCTCTGGGGTGGGATTGGCTTTGGGCGCCATCTTGGAGTGGCGGTCACTTTTGGCGCCATCTTGGAGTGGTGGTCACTCTGGGTGGGTGTTGCTGACGAGCGGTCTAGCGCTCCGGCTGAGTGGAGGGACGCCTATTTAAAGCTCCCTCCAACGCGCAGCGGTTACGCGCAGTGGGCGTGCCTTCGCTGTGCCTGAGTCGTGCCAGAGTCCTGCCCGTCTGTGCCCGTCCGCGCTAGGGAAGCGCGGCTCGAGGCAGAACTCTGGACCTGGCCATCATGACTATACTTTTGAGAACTTATAGTAGGGCCGATCTACTGGCCCTTCGGGACCGATGTACACGCTGCGAGTTTTCGCCTGTAGTCCCGCTGTGTGGCCCATATCATTGTAGGTGTGGTGCTTGGTCATTGGAACCCCCCTCTCTTATACGCTCCTTGGGGCCTGTTATAAAGAGGATAGGACAACGGGACCTGAGTATCTGGAGCTTAAATGTCAGATCTGTGGTAAAGCACCATCAGGAGGTTTACGATTCGTACGGGGAATTTTTTTAACGGATCGGAATCGACCCCTTTATAATAAGGGTGATTAGAATATTTCAACATGATACTTTAAATTTTCTTTTAGAATTAGGTAGAATGGATGCCTATCACAAGTTTTTTTTAAGATTAGTTTTAGGTTTCTAGAGAGTGGATTCCTGAAATAAAATATGTTAGTTTTATGAAAAAGGTGTGTGTTACTTCAAAAAATTGATTTAAATGTAGTTTGAGGATAAGGTTGATTGAATTATTTAAAAAAGTTAATTAAAATTTTCTTTAAGAATTAGGAAGATTGGATGGATGCCTGAAAGAAGTTTTTTAAGATTAGTTTTAGATTTCTGGAGAGTGGATTCCTGAAAAAAAATGTTTGTTTTATGAAAAAGGTGACTGTGTTACTTCAAAAAATTGATTTAAATGTAGTTTGTGGATAAGGATGATTGCATTATTTCAACAAATTAATTAAAATGTTCGTTTAGGATTAGGCAGATCGGATGCCTGAAAGAGTTTTCTTTAAAGTTAGTTTTCGTTTTCGAGTGAGTGGATTCCTGAAAAAAAAAATGATGTTAGTTTTATGAAAAAGGTGAGTGGGTTACTGCAAAAATTGATTTACATTTAGTTTTAGGATAAGGGTGATTGGGATATGCCAACATGTTTATTTACATTTTCTTTTAGGATTAGGAAGATTGGATGCCTCAAAGAAGTTTCTTTAAGATTAGTTTTCGGGTGAGTGGATTCCTGAAAAAAACTATTATGTTAATTTTATGAAAAAGGTGAGTGGGTTACGGCAAGAAAATGATTGAAATTTCCTTTTAGGATAAGGGAGAATGGATGCCTGAAAGACGTTTTTTTAAAGTTAGTTTTAGGTTTCGGGTGAGGGGATTCCCGAAAAAAAATATGTTAGCTTTTTGAAAAAGGTGAGTGGATTAATCCATAAAATAGATATAAAGTTTATTTTAGGATATGGGTGATTGCATTATTTTAACTAGTTAATTTTCTTTTAGGATTAGGGAGAATGGATGACTGAAACAAGTTTTTTTAAGATTAGTTTTATGTTTCTGGAGAGTTGATTCCTGAAAAAAACATATGTTAGTTTTATGAAAAAGGTGAGTGTGTTATTTCAAAAAAATGATTCAAATGTAGTTTTATGATAAGGGTGATTGGGATATTTCAACATGTTCATTTTAATTTTCTTTTAGGATTAGGGAGACTGGATGACTGAAACAAGTTTTTTTAAGATTAGTTTTATGTTTCTGGAGAGTTGATTCCTGAAAAAAACATATGTTAGTTTTATGAAAAGGGTGAGTGTGTTATTTCAAAAAAATGATTTAAATGTAGTTTTATGATAAGGGTGATTGCATTATTTCAACAAGTTAATTAACATTTTCTTTTAGGATTACGAAGATTGGCTGCCCGAAAGAAGTTTCTTTAAAGTTAGTTTTAGGTTGCGGGTGAGTGGATTCCTGAAAAAAAATGATGTCAGTTTTATAAAAAAAGGTGAGTGGGTTACTGCAAAAAATTGATTTACATTTTCTTTTAGGATAAGGGTGATTGCATTATTTCAACAAGTTAATTAAAAAAAAAATTTAGTATTAGGGAGAATGGATGTCTGAAAGCAGTTTTTTTAAGGTTAGATTTAGGTTGCACGTGAGTGGATTCCTGAAGAAAAAAATGATGTTAGTTTTATGAAAAAGGTGAGTGGGTTACTGCAAAAATTGATTTAAATTTTCTTTTAGGATAAGGGTGAGGGTCTTGGAGTGGTGGTCACTCTGGGTGGGTGTTGCTGACGAGCGGTCTAGCGCTCCGGCTGAGTGGAGGGACGCCTATTTAAGGCGACCTGCCCTGTGGACTGCCCTGAGAAGGTACTCGCGCTTTGCATCGCGCTATGCGCCTCAATACCGCGCTATCATTTTTAAAGCTACCCTTATAACTATTTGTGTTTTTCTTAGTTGTATTTTGCCCTGATTTTAATAGGATTTATTGTAACCCCCTCACCTGCACTCTAATCGGTTCCTTCACCGCTGTTTTGGTGGGTCCGGTCTCTGGGGTGGGATTGGCTTTGGGCGCCATCTTGGAGTGGTGGTCACTTTGGGCGCCATCTTGGAGTGGTGGTCACTTTGGACGCCATCTTGGAGTGGTGGTCACTCTGGGTGGGTGTTGCTGACGAGCGGTCTAGCGCTCCGGCTGAGTGGAGGGACGCCTATTTAAGGCGACCTGCCCTGTGGACTGCCCTGAGAAGGTACTCGCGCTTTGCATTGCGCTATGCGCCTCAATACCGCGCTATCATTTTTTAAACTACCCTTACAACTATTTGTGTTTTTCTTAGTTGTATTTTGCCCTGATTTTAATAGGATTTATTGTAACCCCCTCACCTGCACTCTAATCGGTTCCTTCACCGCTGTTTTGGCGGGTCCGGTCTCTGGGGTGGGATTGGCTTTGGGCGCCATCTTGGAGTGGTGGTCACTTTTGGCGCCATCTTGGAGTGGTGGTCACTCTGGGTGGGTGTTGCTGACGAGCGGTCTAGCGCTCCGGCTGAGTGGAGGGACGCCTATTTAAAGCTCCCTCCAACGCGCAGCGGTTACGCGCAGTGGGCGTGCCTTCGCTGTGCCTGAGTCGTGCCAGAGTCCTGCCCGTCTGTGCCCGTCCGCGCTAGGGAAGCGCGGCTCGCGGCAGAACTCTGGACCTGGCCATCATGACTATACTTTTGAGAACTTATAGTAGGGCCGATCTACTGGCCCTTCGGGACCGATGTACACGCTGCGAGTTTTCGCCTGTAGTCCCGCTGTGTGGCCCATATCATTGTAGGTGTGGTGCTTGGTCATTGGAACCCCCCTCTCTTATACGCTCCTTGGGGCCTGTTATAAAGAGGATAGGACAACGGGACCTGAGTATCTGGAGCTTAAATGTCAGATCTGTGGTAAAGCACCATCAGGAGGTTTACGACCTTCTTATTGATGGTTCGCCGGATGTGCTTTTTCTGACGGAAACGTGGCTCCAGGACTCTGACTCCTCGATAATTAACCTAGCCTTTCCCCCAGAGTATGCTATTTTCACTTTAAATCGGATGACTAGAGGTGGAGGTATTGCGATGGCCACCAAACGGTGTTATCCCTGCGAGTGGAAAGCCGCTGAACTTTTGGGGTGTGAGGGTGCCCTATTTAAAATAGCGTTTAGTCACCAGTTTACCTTCTCTGGGCTATTAATTTACCGGCCTCCGGGCTGTGACTCTGTTTTTAGGGCTGCTCTTCCTGAGTATATTAGCATAGAGGCACTAGGATGCGCAAATTTTAATGTTGTGGGAGATCTTAATCTCCATTTGGACTGCCCTTCTTTACCCTCTATTAGGAGCTTTCTGGCGGATCTTGAGGCTTTACAGCTCTCGCAGATGATTACTTTCCCCACACATAAAGGTGGTCATATTCTTGACCCGTTCTTCACAAATCTAGAAGGACTCAGAGTTCTTGGTTCCTCCCAGTTGGTCTGGACAGACCACATGCTGGTGAAAACGGCATGCTCTTTGTCTGACTCTCCTTTTCTATCTCAGGATAGACTTGTTCTTAAACGACACTGGAACAAATTAAGACTGGAGGATTTTTACCATCAGCTCGAGAAGGTTCCTTTAGGTCCGCTCACCGAGGTCGATTGTGGATACGAATCCTTCTGTGTGTGGATATCTGGTGCCCTCGATTCTCTGATTCCTATGTGTTGGTCCAAGTGTCACCGGAAGGAGCCGAGCCCTTGGTATGACACTTCCTTGGCATCTCTTAAGAGGGCCTGCAGACAGGCCGAAAGATTATGGAGGAAGTCGTACGACCCAGATCTGAAAATATGTCATCTGGCCAAGGTCAAGATTTATCACAGGGCAGTGTGTCAAACTCGCGCTTCCTTTTATGCTCAACAGTTTCAGAACTCTGCCAATCCATCGAAACTTATTTTTAAAGTATTAAAGGACTTGATGGCGAAGAGAGCAACTGCAGTGGAAATATGCTCGGACTCACATTGTGATGGTTTGGCCACTTTCTTCCATGAAAAAGTGCAAGCCATCTATCGCACTTTCCCAACGGGTTCCCTAATGCTAGAGCAGGTTGGTCGCACCTTAGGTGAGGGGGAATGCTTTCCATCTTACCCCCCTTATCTCTGGAGGTGTTTGACTTTCTCAGTGCCAAAATCAAGTCTGGATCTCCGGCAGACCCGCTGAAACCGGCCCAACTCAAGACCCTGGCACCGGTTTGCCGTACCCCGGTGCTGTCCTTGATCAACCTGTCTCTCTCTTCTGGAGTGGTTCCCGTTAGATGGAAGCAGGCAGTAGTAACGCCAATTCTGAAGAAGGCGACCATTAACCCCCTTAAACCTGAAAGCAACCGCCCTATCTCCCTTCTCCCTTGGGCCACGAAAATAGCGGAGGCCCATGTGAATGCCACTCTTACAGACCATCTTGGTAGGCTTAACATTCTCGACCCTACCAAGAACGGGTTCCGTGCGGGTCACAGCACGGAGACGGCCCTTCTCTCGATGGTCGAGCATCTGCGTTCCGTGCTGGATTCCGGTCGGACGGCGGCACTACTGTTATTAGATCTTAGTGCCGCCTTCGACACGGTCTCGCACGGGATTCTGATTCGGCGTCTTGAGGAGGTGGGCGTTTCTGGCTCTGCCTTGCAATGGTTTCGTTCCTTCCTTACGGATAGGTCATTCCAGGTGGCGATCCCGCCCGGTAAGTCGTCATCCTACCCGCTAGACCAGGGAGTCCCACAGGGGTCTTCACTGAGTCCCACCCTTTTCACTGTGTATGTGAGAACGTTGGCTGCGGTCGTCAAGAGGTGGGGCCTGACCATGGTCTCTTACGCAGATGACACGCAGCTGGCGGTCACACTGCGTGGGGACTCAGACCTGGAGGCTCCCAGGTTCTGTGATGGTCTGCGGGAAGTGGCTAACTGGATGAATTCCAACTGTCTCCAGTTAAACACCAAGAAGACAGAGATTATGGTGGTTGGTAAACAGGTGGCTTTGTGGGATGACAAATGGTGGCCTTCGGAGTTGGGTGTGACTCCCCTCCCAGCGGCAGAGATAAAAAACTTGGAGGTGTGGCTTGATCCTTCTCTGAGTTTCATCTGTCATACCAAGAAGGTGGCGGCTTCTTGCTTTGGCATCATCAGAGGACTTCGACCCATCCTTAAATTCTTTGATGCACCCACAAGACAGCTGGTGGTCCAAGCATCAGTGCTGTCCAGGCTGGACTATGCCAGCTCCCTACTGGCGGGGATAAACCAGTCAGAATTTCTGCGGCTCCAGCGGGTTCAAAACGCTGCGGCCCGACTGGTGACAGGTCTGCCTAGGCGATGCTCGGTGTCCAATACTCTGCGCTCTCTCCACTGGCTCCCTGTGCAGCAGAGGATTAGATTCAAGGTTCTCTGCTTTGCATTTAAAATCCTAAAGGGTACTCCCCCACAAATCTTGGAGAAATTGCTGATCCCCTATGTCCCCTCTCGCACTCTTAGATCGCTAGGCCAGAACTTAGCAGTGGTCCCGCGTTTTAAGTTGAGCAGAATTGGTGGCCGCTCCTTTCGAGTCCTGGCAGCGAGTTGGTGGAATTCTCTTCCTCCACAAATCCGGGCCATCGATGAGCTCCTTCAGTTTAGACGGGCTATCAAGACCTTTTTATTTGTTTAGCTTATCTGTTGTGTCTCGTCTCCTTTTGTCCGCTTTTAGTGCTGTGTTGTGTTCACCTTCTCAAAGCGCCAGGACGCCCCTTTGCTGGGCAGCTGTGCGCGGTACAAATAAAAATAACATAACATAACATAACATATTGCAACATATTAATTTAAATTTTCTTTTAGAATTAGGTAGAATGGATGCCTGAAAGAAGTTTTTTTTAAAGTTAATTTTAGGTTGCGGGTCAGTGTAGTCCTGAAAAAAAATGATGTTAGTTTTATGAAAAAGGTGAGTGGGCTACTGCAAAAAAATGATTTAAATTTTCTTTTAGGATAAGGTGATTGCATTATTTCAACAAGTTAATTTAAATTTTCTTTTAGGATTAGGGAGAATGGATGCCTGAAAGAAGTTTTTTGAAAGTTAGTTTTAGGTTGCGCTTGAGTGGATTCCTGAAGTAACAAATAATGATATTTTGATGAAAAAGGTGAGTGGGTTACTGCAAAAATTGATTTACATTTAGTTTTTGGATAAGGGTGATTGGGATATTTCAGAATCTTAGTTTAAATTTTCTTTTGGAATTAGGTAGAATGGATGCCTGTAAAAAGTTTCTTTTTAATTTAGTTGTAGGTTGCGCGTGAGCGGATTCCAGAACAAAAATGTTAGTTTTATGAAAAAGGAGAGTGGGTTACTTTAAAAAATTGATTTAAATGTAGTTTTAGGATAAGGGTGATTGCATTATTTCAACAAGTTAATTTAAGTTTGCTTTTAGGATTATGGAGAATGTATGCCTGAAAGAATTTTTTAAAGATTAATTTTAGGTTTCTGGAGAGTGGATTCCTGAAAAAAGTATATGTTGGTTTTATGAAAAAGGTGAGTGTGTTACTTCAAAAGTGATTTAAATGTAGTTTGAGGATAAGGGTGATTGCATTATTTCAACAAGTTAATTGAACATTTTGTTTAGGATTAGGAAGATTGGATGCCTGAAAGAAGTTTTTTAAAAGTTAGTTTTCGTTTTGGGGTGACTGGATTCCTGAAAAAAAAATTATGTTCGTTTTATTTAAAAGGTGAGTGGGTTACTGCAAAAGCTCAATTTACATTTAGTTTTAGGATAAGGGTGATTAGGATATTTCAACATGTAATTTAAATGTTCTTTTAGGATTAGGGAGAATCAATAACTGAAGCAAGTTTTTTTAAGATTAGTTTTAGGTTTCTGGAGAGTGGATTCCTGAAAAAAAAATATGTTTTTTTTATGAAAAAGGTGAATGCGTTACTTCAAAAAATTAATTTAAATGTAGTTTGAGGATAAGGTTGATTGCATTATTTCAACAAGTTAATTAAAATTTTCGTTTAGGATTAGGAAGAATGGATGCCCTAAAAAAGTTTTTTTAAGATTAGTTTCAGGTTTCTGGAGAGTGGATTCCAGAAAAATAAATATGTTCGTTTTATGAAAAAGGTGAGTGTATTACTTCAAAAAATTGATTTAAATGTAGTTTCAGGATAAGGTTGATTGTATTATTTCAACAAGTTAATTAAAATTTTCTTTTAGGATTAGGGAGAATAGATGCCTGAAAGAAGTTTTTTTAAGATTAATTTTAGGTTTCTGGAGAGTGGATTCCTGAAAAAAATCATATGTTGGATTTATGAAAAAGGTGAGTGTGTTACTTCAAAAAAATGATTTAAATGTAGTTTGAGGATAAGGGTGATTGAATTATTTCAACAAGTTAATTAAAATTTTCGTTTAGAATTAGGAAGATTGGATTCCTGAAAGTAGTTTCTTTAAAGTTAGTTTTTGATTTCGGGTGAGTGGATTACTGAAAAAAAAATTATGTTACTTTAAAAAATTGATTTAAATGTAGTTAGAGGATAAGGTTGATTGCATTATTTCAACAAGTTAATTTAAATTTTCTTTTAGGATTAGGGAGAATGGATGCCTTAAACAAGTTTTTTTAAGATTAGTTTCAGGTTTCTGGAGAGTGGATTCCTGAAAAAAAATATGTTTGTTTTATGAAAAAGGTGAGTGTGTTACTTCAAAAAATTGATTTAAATGTAGTTTGAGGATAAGGGTGATTGCATTATTTCAACCAGTTAATTAAAATTTTCTCTTAGGATTAGGGAGAATGGATGCCTTAAACATGTTTTTTTAAGATTAGTTTCAGGTTTCTGGAGAGTGGATTCCTGAAAGAAAATATATGTTAGTTTTATGAAAAAGGTGAGTGAGATACTGCAAAAACTTGATTTACATTTAGTTTTAGGATGAGGGTGATTAGGATATTTCAACATGTTAATTTAAATTTTCTTTTAGAATTAGGTAGAATGGATGCCTGAAAGAAGTTTTTTTAAGATTAGTTTTATGTTTCTGGAGAGTTGATTCCTGAAAAAAACATATGTTAGTTTTATGAAAAGGGTGAGTGTGTTATTTCAAAAAAATGATTTAAATATAGTTTTATGATAAGGGTGATTGCATTATTTCAACAAGTTAATTAAAATTTTCTTTTAGGATTACGAAGATTGGCTGCCCGAAAGAAGTTTCTTTAAAGTTAGTTTTAGGTTGCGGGTGAGTGGATTCCTGAAAAAAAATGATGTCAGTTTTATAAAAAAAGGTGAGTGGGTTACTGCAAAAAATTGATTTACATTTTCTTTTAGGATAAGGGTGATTGCATTATTTCAACAAGTTAATTAAAAAAAATTTTTAGTATTAGGGAGAATGGATGTCTGAAAGCAGTTTTTTAAAGTTAGATTTAGGTTGCACGTGAGTGGATTCCTGAAGAAAAAAATGATGTTAGTTTTATGAAAAAGGTGAGTGGGTTGCTGCAAAAATTGATTTAAATTTTCTTTTAGGATAAGGGTGAGGGTCTTGGAGTGGTGGTCACTCTGGGTGGGTGTTGCTGACGAGCGGTCTAGCGCTCCGGCTGAGTGGAGGGACGCCTATTTAAGGCGACCTGCCCTGTGGACTGCCCTGAGAAGGTACTCGCGCTTTGCATCGCGCTATGCGCCTCAATACCGCGCTATCATTTTTAAAGCTACCCTTATAACTATTTGTGTTTTTCTTAGTTGTATTTTGCCCTGATTTTAATAGGATTTATTGTAACCCCCTCACCTGCACTCTAATCGGTTCCTTCACCGCTGTTTTGGCGGGTCCTTCTCTGGGGTGGGATTGGCTTTGGGCGCCATCTTGGAGTGGTGGTCACTTTGGGCGCCATCTTGGAGTGGTGGTCACTTTGGGCGCCATCTTGGAGTGGTGGTCACTCTGTGTGGGTGTTGCTGACGAGCGGTCTAGCGCTCCGGCTGAGTGGAGGGACGCCTATTTAAGGCGACCTGCCCTGTGGACTGCCCTGAGAAGGTACTCGCGCTTTGCATTGCGCTATGCGCCTCAATACCGCGCTATCATTTTTTAAACTACCCTTACAACTATTTGTGTTTTTCTTAGTTGTATTTTGCCCTGATTTTAATAGGATTTATTGTAACCCCCTCACCTGCACTCTAATCGGTTCCTTCACCGCTGTTTTGGCGGGTCCGGTCTCTGGGGTGGGATTGGCTTTGGGCGCCATCTTGAAGTGGTGGTCACTTTTGGCGCCATCTTGGAGTGGTGGTCACTCTGGGTGGGTGTTGCTGACGAGCGGTCTAGCGCTCCGGCTGAGTGGAGGGACGCCTATTTAAAGCTCCCTCCAACGCGCAGCGGTTACGCGCAGTGGGCGTGCCTTCGCTGTGCCTGAGTCGTGCCAGAGTCCTGCCCGTCTGTGCCCGTCCGCGCTAGGGAAGCGCGGCTCGCGGCAGAACTCTGGACCTGGCCATCATGACTATACTTTTGAGAACTTATAGTAGGGCCGATCTACTGGCCCTTCGGGACCGATGTACACGCTGCGAGTTTTCGCCTGTAGTCCCGCTGTGTGGCCCATATCATTGTAGGTGTGGTGCTTGGTCATTGGAACCCCCCTCTCTTATACGCTCCTTGGGGCCTGTTATAAAGAGGATAGGACAACGGGACCTGAGTATCTGGAGCTTAAATGTCAGATCTGTGGTAAAGCACCATCAGGAGGTTTACGACCTTCTTATTGATGGTTCGCCGGATGTGCTTTTTCTGACGGAAACGTGGCTCCAGGACTCTGACTCCTCGATAATTAACCTAGCCTTTCCCCCAGAGTATGCTATTTTCACTTTAAATCGGATGACTAGAGGTGGAGGTATTGCGATGGCCACCAAACGGTGTTATCCCTGCGAGTGGAAAGCCGCTGAACTTTTGGGGTGTGAGGGTGCCCTATTTAAAATAGCGTTTAGTCACCAGTTTACCTTCTCTGGGCTATTAATTTACCGGCCTCCGGGCTGTGACTCTGTTTTTAGGGCTGCTCTTCCTGAGTATATTAGCATAGAGGCACTAGGATGCGCAAATTTTAATGTTGTGGGAGATCTTAATCTCCATTTGGACTGCCCTTCTTTACCCTCTATTAGGAGCTTTCTGGCGGATCTTGAGGCTTTACAGCTCTCGCAGATGATTACTTTCCCCACACATAAAGGTGGTCATATTCTTGACCCGTTCTTCACAAATCTAGAAGGACTCAGAGTTCTTGGTTCCTCCCAGTTGGTCTGGACAGACCACATGCTGGTGAAAACGGCATGCTCTTTGTCTGACTCTCCTTTTCTATCTTAGGATAGACTTGTTCTTAAACGACACTGGAACAAATTAAGACTGGAGGATTTTTACCATCAGCTCGAGAAGGTTCCTTTAGGTCCGCTCACCGAGGTCGATTGTGGATACGAATCCTTCTGTGTGTGGATATCTGGTGCCCTCGATTCTCTGATTCCTATGTGTTGGTCCAAGTGTCACCGGAAGGAGCCGAGCCCTTGGTATGACACTTCCTTGGCATCTCTTAAGAGGGCCTGCAGACAGGCCGAAAGATTATGGAGGAAGTCGTACGACCCAGATCTGAAAATATGTCATCTGGCCAAGGTCAAGATTTATCACAGGGCAGTGTGTCAAACTCGCGCTTCCTTTTATGCTCAACAGTTTCAGAACTCTGCCAATCCTTCGAAACTTATTTTTAAAGTATTAAAAGACTTGATGGCGAAGAGAGCAACTGCAGTGGAAATATGCTCGGACTCACATTGTGATGGTTTGGCCACTTTCTTCCATGAAAAAGTGCAAGCCATCTATCGCACTTTCCCAACGGGTTCCCTAATGCTAGAGCAGGTTGGTCGCACCTTAGGTGAGGGGGAATGCTTTCCATCTTACCCCCCTTATCTCTGGAGGTGTTTGACTTTCTCAGTGCCAAAATCAAGTCTGGATCTCCGGCAGACCCGCTGAAACCGGCCCAACTCAAGACCCTGGCACCGGTTTGCCGTACCCCGGTGCTGTCCTTGATCAACCTGTCTCTCTCTTCTGGAGTGGTTCCCGTTAGATGGAAGCAGGCAGTAGTCACGCCAATTCTGAAGAAGGCGACCCTTAACCCCCTTAAACCTGAAAGCAACCGCCCTATCTCCCTTCTCCCTTGGGCCACGAAAATAGCGGAGGCCTATGTGAATGCCACTCTTACAGACCATCTTGGTAGGCTTAACATTCTCGACCCTACCAAGAACGGGTTCCGTGCGGGTCACAGCACGGAGACAGCCCTTCTCTCGATGGTAGAGCATCTGCGTTCCGTGCTGGATTCCGGTCGGACGGCGGCACTACTGTTATTAGATCTTAGTGCCGCCTTCGACACGGTCTCGCACGGGATTCTGATTCGGCGTCTTGAGGAGGTGGGCGTTTCTGGCTCTGCCTTGCAATGGTTTCGTTCCTTCCTTACGGATAGGTCATTCCAGGTGGCGATCCCGCCCGGTAAGTCGTCATCCTACCCGCTAGACCAGGGAGTCCCACAGGGGTCTTCACTGAGTCCCACCCTTTTCACTGTGTATGTGAGAACGTTGGCTGCGGTCGTCAAGAGGTGGGGCCTGACCATGGTCTCTTACGCAGATGACACGCAGCTGGCGGTCACACTGCGTGGGGACTCAGACCTGGAGGCTCCCAGGTTCTGTGATGGTCTGCGGGAAGTGGCTAACTGGATGAATTCCAACTGTCTCCAGTTAAACACCAAGAAGACAGAGATTATGGTGGTTGGTAAACAGGTGGCTTTGTGGGATGACAAATGGTGGCCTTCGGAGTTGGGTGTGACTCCCCTCCCAGCGGCAGAGATAAAAAACTTGGAGGTGTGGCTTGATCCTTCTCTGAGTTTCATCTGTCATACCAAGAAGGTGGCGGCTTCTTGCTTTGGCATCATCAGAGGACTTCGACCCATCCTTAAATTCTTTGATGCACCCACAAGACAGCTGGTGGTCCAAGCATCAGTGCTGTCCAGGCTGGACTATGCCAGCTCCCTACTGGCGGGGATAAACCAGTCAGAATTTCTGCGGCTCCAGCGGGTTCAAAACGCTGCGGCCCGACTGGTGACAGGTCTGCCTAGGCGATGCTCGGTGTCCAATACTCTGCGCTCTCTCCACTGGCTCCCTGTGCAGCAGAGGATTAGATTCAAGGTTCTCTGCTTTGCATTTAAAATCCTAAAGGGTACTCCCCCACAAATCTTGGAGAAATTGCTGATCCCCTATGTCCCCTCTCGCACTCTTAGATCGCTAGGCCAGAACTTAGCAGTGGTCCCGCGTTTTAAGTTGAGCAGAATTGGTGGCCGCTCCTTTCGAGTCCTGGCAGCGAGTTGGTGGAATTCTCTTCCTCCACAAATCCGGGCCATCGATGAGCTCCTTCAGTTTAGACGGGCTATCAAGACCTTTTTATTTGTTTAGCTTATCTGTTGTGTCTCGTCTCCTTTTGTCCGCTTTTAGTGCTGTGTTGTGTTCACCTTCTCAAAGCGCCAGGACGCCCCTTTGCTGGGCAGCTGTGCGCGGTACAAATAAAAATAACATAACATAACATAACATATTGCAACATATTAATTTAAATTTTCTTTTAGAATTAGGTAGAATGGATGCCTGAAAGAAGTTTTTTTTAAAGTTAATTTTAGGTTGCGGGTCAGTGTAGTCCTGAAAAAAAATGATGTTAGTTTTATGAAAAAGGTGAGTGGGCTACTGCAAAAAAATGATTTAAATTTTCTTTTAGGATAAGGTGATTGCATTATTTCAACAAGTTAATTTAAATTTTCTTTTAGGATTAGGGAGAATGGATGCCTGAAAGAAGTTTTTTGAAAGTTAGTTTTAGGTTGCGCTTGAGTGGATTCCTGAAGTAACAAATAATGATATTTTGATGAAAAAGGTGAGTGGGTTACTGCAAAAATTGATTTACATTTAGTTTTTGGATAAGGGTGATTGGGATATTTCAGAATCTTAGTTTAAATTTTCTTTTGGAATTAGGTAGAATGGATGCCTGTAAAAAGTTTCTTTTTAATTTAGTTTTAGGTTGCGCGTGAGCGGATTCCAGAACAAAAATGTTAGTTTTATGAAAAAGGAGAGTGGGTTACTTTAAAAAATTGATTTAAATGTAGTTTTAGGATAAGGGTGATTGCATTATTTCAACAAGTTAATTTAAGTTTGCTTTTAGGATTATGGAGAATGTATGCCTGAAAGAATTTTTTAAAGATTAATTTTAGGTTTCTGGAGAGTGGATTCCTGAAAAAAGTATATGTTGGTTTTATGAAAAAGGTGAGTGTGTTACTTCAAAAGTGATTTAAATGTAGTTTGAGGATAAGGGTGATTGCATTATTTCAACAAGTTAATTGAACATTTTGTTTAGGATTAGGAAGATTGGATGCCTGAAAGAAGTTTTTTAAAAGTTAGTTTTCGTTTTGGGGTGACTGGATTCCTGAAAAAAAAATTATGTTCGTTTTATTTAAAAGGTGAGTGGGTTACTGCAAAAGCTCAATTTACATTTAGTTTTAGGATAAGGGTGATTAGGATATTTCAACATGTAATTTAAATGTTCTTTTAGGATTAGGGAGAATCAATAACTGAAGCAAGTTTTTTTAAGATTAGTTTTAGGTTTCTGGAGAGTGGATTCCTGAAAAAAAAATATGTTTTTTTTATGAAAAAGGTGAATGCGTTACTTCAAAAAATTAATTTAAATGTAGTTTGAGGATAAGGTTGATTGCATTATTTCAACAAGTTAATTAAAATTTTCGTTTAGGATTAGGAAGAATGGATGCCCTAAAAAAGTTTTTTTAAGATTAGTTTCAGGTTTCTGGAGAGTGGATTCCAGAAAAATAAATATGTTCGTTTTATGAAAAAGGTGAGTGTATTACTTCAAAAAATTGATTTAAATGTAGTTTCAGGATAAGGTTGATTGTATTATTTCAACAAGTTAATTAAAATTTTCTTTTAGGATTAGGGAGAATAGATGCCTGAAAGAAGTTTTTTTAAGATTAATTTTAGGTTTCTGGAGAGTGGATTCCTGAAAAAAATCATATGTTGGATTTATGAAAAAGGTGAGTGTGTTACTTCAAAAAAATGATTTAAATGTAGTTTGAGGATAAGGGTGATTGAATTATTTCAACAAGTTAATTAAAATTTTCGTTTAGAATTAGGAAGATTGGATTCCTGAAAGTAGTTTCTTTAAAGTTAGTTTTTGATTTCGGGTGAGTGGATTACTGAAAAAAAAATTATGTTACTTTAAAAAATTGATTTAAATGTAGATAGAGGATAAGGTTGATTGCATTATTTCAACAAGTTAATTTAAATTTTCTTTTAGGATTAGGGAGAATGGATGCCTTAAACAAGTTTTTTTAAGATTAGTTTCAGGTTTCTGGAGAGTGGATTCCTGAAAAAAAATATGTTTGTTTTATGAAAAAGGTGAGTGTGTTACTTCAAAAAATTGATTTAAATGTAGTTTGAGGATAAGGGTGATTGCATTATTTCAACCAGTTAATTAAAATTTTCTCTTAGGATTAGGGAGAATGGATGCCTTAAACATGTTTTTTTAAGATTAGTTTCAGGTTTCTGGAGAGTGGATTCCTGAAAGAAAATATATGTTAGTTTTATGAAAAAGGTGAGTGAGATACTGCAAAAACTTGATTTACATTTAGTTTTAGGATGAGGGTGATTAGGATATTTCAACATGTTAATTTAAATTTTCTTTTAGAATTAGGTAGAATGGATGCCTGAAAGAAGTTTTTTTAAGATTAGTTTTATGTTTCTGGAGAGTTGATTCCTGAAAAAAACATATGTTAGTTTTATGAAAAGGGTGAGTGTGTTATTTCAAAAAAATGATTTAAATATAGTTTTATGATAAGGGTGATTGCATTATTTCAACAAGTTAATTAAAATTTTCTTTTAGGATTACGAAGATTGGCTGCCCGAAAGAAGTTTCTTTAAAGTTAATTTTAGGTTGCGGGTGAGTGGATTCCTGAAAAAAAATGATGTCAGTTTTATAAAAAAAGGTGAGTGGGTTACTGCAAAAAATTGATTTACATTTTCTTTTAGGATAAGGGTGATTGCATTATTTCAACAAGTTAATTAAAAAAAATTTTTAGTATTAGGGAGAATGGATGTCTGAAAGCAGTTTTTTAAAGTTAGATTTAGGTTGCACGTGAGTGGATTCCTGAAGAAAAAAATGATGTTAGTTTTATGAAAAAGGTGAGTGGGTTGCTGCAAAAATTGATTTAAATTTTCTTTTAGGATAAGGGTGAGGGTCTTGGAGTGGTGGTCACTCTGGGTGGGTGTTGCTGACGAGCGGTCTAGCGCTCCGGCTGAGTGGAGGGACGCCTATTTAAGGCGACCTGCCCTGTGGACTGCCCTGAGAAGGTACTCGCGCTTTGCATCGCGCTATGCGCCTCAATACCGCGCTATCATTTTTAAAGCTACCCTTATAACTATTTGTGTTTTTCTTAGTTGTATTTTGCCCTGATTTTAATAGGATTTATTGTAACCCCCTCACCTGCACTCTAATCGGTTCCTTCACCGCTGTTTTGGCGGGTCCTTCTCTGGGGTGGGATTGGCTTTGGGCGCCATCTTGGAGTGGTGGTCACTTTGGGCGCCATCTTGGAGTGGTGGTCACTTTGGGCGCCATCTTGGAGTGGTGGTCACTCTGTGTGGGTGTTGCTGACGAGCGGTCTAGCGCTCCGGCTGAGTGGAGGGACGCCTATTTAAGGCGACCTGCCCTGTGGACTGCCCTGAGAAGGTACTCGCGCTTTGCATTGCGCTATGCGCCTCAATACCGCGCTATCATTTTTTAAACTACCCTTACAACTATTTGTGTTTTTCTTAGTTGTATTTTGCCCTGATTTTAATAGGATTTATTGTAACCCCCTCACCTGCACTCTAATCGGTTCCTTCACCGCTGTTTTGGCGGGTCCGGTCTCTGGGGTGGGATTGGCTTTGGGCGCCATCTTGAAGTGGTGGTCACTTTTGGCGCCATCTTGGAGTGGTGGTCACTCTGGGTGGGTGTTGCTGACGAGCGGTCTAGCGCTCCGGCTGAGTGGAGGGACGCCTATTTAAAGCTCCCTCCAACGCGCAGCGGTTACGCGCAGTGGGCGTGCCTTCGCTGTGCCTGAGTCGTGCCAGAGTCCTGCCCGTCTGTGCCCGTCCGCGCTAGGGAAGCGCGGCTCGCGGCAGAACTCTGGACCTGGCCATCATGACTATACTTTTGAGAACTTATAGTAGGGCCGATCTACTGGCCCTTCGGGACCGATGTACACGCTGCGAGTTTTCGCCTGTAGTCCCGCTGTGTGGCCCATATCATTGTAGGTGTGGTGCTTGGTCATTGGAACCCCCCTCTCTTATACGCTCCTTGGGGCCTGTTATAAAGAGGATAGGACAACGGGACCTGAGTATCTGGAGCTTAAATGTCAGATCTGTGGTAAAGCACCATCAGGAGGTTTACGACCTTCTTATTGATGGTTCGCCGGATGTGCTTTTTCTGACGGAAACGTGGCTCCAGGACTCTGACTCCTCGATAATTAACCTAGCCTTTCCCCCAGAGTATGCTATTTTCACTTTAAATCGGATGACTAGAGGTGGAGGTATTGCGATGGCCACCAAACGGTGTTATCCCTGCGAGTGGAAAGCCGCTGAACTTTTGGGGTGTGAGGGTGCCCTATTTAAAATAGCGTTTAGTCACCAGTTTACCTTCTCTGGGCTATTAATTTACCGGCCTCCGGGCTGTGACTCTGTTTTTAGGGCTGCTCTTCCTGAGTATATTAGCATAGAGGCACTAGGATGCGCAAATTTTAATGTTGTGGGAGATCTTAATCTCCATTTGGACTGCCCTTCTTTACCCTCTATTAGGAGCTTTCTGGCGGATCTTGAGGCTTTACAGCTCTCGCAGATGATTACTTTCCCCACACATAAAGGTGGTCATATTCTTGACCCGTTCTTCACAAATCTAGAAGGACTCAGAGTTCTTGGTTCCTCCCAGTTGGTCTGGACAGACCACATGCTGGTGAAAACGGCATGCTCTTTGTCTGACTCTCCTTTTCTATCTTAGGATAGACTTGTTCTTAAACGACACTGGAACAAATTAAGACTGGAGGATTTTTACCATCAGCTCGAGAAGGTTCCTTTAGGTCCGCTCACCGAGGTCGATTGTGGATACGAATCCTTCTGTGTGTGGATATCTGGTGCCCTCGATTCTCTGATTCCTATGTGTTGGTCCAAGTGTCACCGGAAGGAGCCGAGCCCTTGGTATGACACTTCCTTGGCATCTCTTAAGAGGGCCTGCAGACAGGCCGAAAGATTATGGAGGAAGTCGTACGACCCAGATCTGAAAATATGTCATCTGGCCAAGGTCAAGATTTATCACAGGGCAGTGTGTCAAACTCGCGCTTCCTTTTATGCTCAACAGTTTCAGAACTCTGCCAATCCTTCGAAACTTATTTTTAAAGTATTAAAAGACTTGATGGCGAAGAGAGCAACTGCAGTGGAAATATGCTCGGACTCACATTGTGATGGTTTGGCCACTTTCTTCCATGAAAAAGTGCAAGCCATCTATCGCACTTTCCCAACGGGTTCCCTAATGCTAGAGCAGGTTGGTCGCACCTTAGGTGAGGGGGAATGCTTTCCATCTTACCCCCCTTATCTCTGGAGGTGTTTGACTTTCTCAGTGCCAAAATCAAGTCTGGATCTCCGGCAGACCCGCTGAAACCGGCCCAACTCAAGACCCTGGCACCGGTTTGCCGTACCCCGGTGCTGTCCTTGATCAACCTGTCTCTCTCTTCTGGAGTGGTTCCCGTTAGATGGAAGCAGGCAGTAGTCACGCCAATTCTGAAGAAGGCGACCCTTAACCCCCTTAAACCTGAAAGCAACCGCCCTATCTCCCTTCTCCCTTGGGCCACGAAAATAGCGGAGGCCTATGTGAATGCCACTCTTACAGACCATCTTGGTAGGCTTAACATTCTCGACCCTACCAAGAACGGGTTCCGTGCGGGTCACAGCACGGAGACAGCCCTTCTCTCGATGGTAGAGCATCTGCGTTCCGTGCTGGATTCCGGTCGGACGGCGGCACTACTGTTATTAGATCTTAGTGCCGCCTTCGACACGGTCTCGCACGGGATTCTGATTCGGCGTCTTGAGGAGGTGGGCGTTTCTAGCTCTGCCTTGCAATGGTTTCGTTCCTTCCTTACGGATAAGTCATTCCAGGTGGCGATCCCGCCCGGTAAGTCGTCATCCTACCCGCTAGACCAGGGAGTCCCACAGGGGTCTTCACTGAGTCCCACCCTTTTCACTGTGTATGTGAGAACGTTGGCTGCGGTCGTCAAGAGGTGGGGCCTGACCATGATCTCTTACGCAGATGACACGCAGCTGGCGGTCACACTGAGTGGGGACTCAGACCTGGAGGCTCCCAGGTTCTGTGATGGTCTGCGGGAAGTGGCTAACTGGATGAATTCCAACTGTCTCCAGTTAAACACCAAGAAGACAGAGATTATGGTGGTTGGTAAACAGGTGGCTTTGTGGGATGACAAATGGTGGCCTTCGGAGTTGGGTGTGACTCCCCTCCCAGCGGCAGAGATAAAAAACTTGGGGGTGTGGCTTGATCCTTCTCTGAGTTTCATCTGTCATACCAAGAAGGTGGCGGCTTCTTGCTTTGGCATCATCAGAGGACTTCGACCCATCCTTAAATTCTTTGATGCACCCACAAGACAGCTGGTGGTCCAAGCATCAGTGCTGTCCAGGCTGGACTATGCCAGCTCCCTACTGGCGGGGATAAACCAGTCAGAATTTCTGCGGCTCCAGCGGGTTCAAAACGCTGCGGCCCGACTGGTGACAGGTCTGCCTAGGCGATGCTCGGTGTCCAATACTCTGCGCTCTCTCCACTGGCTCCCTGTGCAGCAGAGGATTAGATTCAAGGTTCTCTGCTTTGCATTTAAAATCCTAAAGGGTACTCCCCCACAAATCTTGGAGAAATTGCTGATCCCCTATGTCCCCTCTCGCACTCTTAGATCGCTAGGCCAGAACTTAGCAGTGGTCCCGCGTTTTAAGTTGAGCAGAATTGGTGGCCGCTCCTTTCGAGTCCTGGCAGCGAGTTGGTGGAATTCTCTTCCTCCACAAATCCGGGCCATCGATGAGCTCCTTCAGTTTAGACGGGCTATCAAGACCTTTTTATTTGTTTAGCTTATCTGTTGTGTCTCGTCTCCTTTTGTCCGCTTTTAGTGCTGTGTTGTGTTCACCTTCTCAAAGCGCCAGGACGCCCCTTTGCTGGGCAGCTGTGCGCGGTACAAATAAAAATAACATAACATAACATAACATATTGCAACATATTAATTTAAATTTTCTTTTAGAATTAGGTAGAATGGATGCCTGAAAGAAGTTTTTTTTAAAGTTAATTTTAGGTTGCGGGTCAGTGTAGTCCTGAAAAAAAATGATGTTAGTTTTATGAAAAAGGTGAGTGGGCTACTGCAAAAAAATGATTTAAATTTTCTTTTAGGATAAGGTGATTGCATTATTTCAACAAGTTAATTTAAATTTTCTTTTAGGATTAGGGAGAATGGATGCCTGAAAGAAGTTTTTTGAAAGTTAGTTTTAGGTTGCGCTTGAGTGGATTCCTGAAGTAACAAATAATGATATTTTGATGAAAAAGGTGAGTGGGTTACTGCAAAAATTGATTTACATTTAGTTTTTGGATAAGGGTGATTGGGATATTTCAGAATCTTAGTTTAAATTTTCTTTTGGAATTAGGTAGAATGGATGCCTGTAAAAAGTTTCTTTTTAATTTAGTTTTAGGTTGCGCGTGAGCGGATTCCAGAACAAAAATGTTAGTTTTATGAAAAAGGAGAGTGGGTTACTTTAAAAAATTGATTTAAATGTAGTTTTAGGATAAGGGTGATTGCATTATTTCAACAAGTTAATTTAAGTTTGCTTTTAGGATTATGGAGAATGTATGCCTGAAAGAATTTTTTAAAGATTAATTTTAGGTTTCTGGAGAGTGGATTCCTGAAAAAAGTATATGTTGGTTTTATGAAAAAGGTGAGTGTGTTACTTCAAAAGTGATTTAAATGTAGTTTGAGGATAAGGGTGATTGCATTATTTCAACAAGTTAATTGAACATTTTGTTTAGGATTAGGAAGATTGGATGCCTGAAAGAAGTTTTTTAAAAGTTAGTTTTCGTTTTGGGGTGACTGGATTCCTGAAAAAAAAATTATGTTCGTTTTATTTAAAAGGTGAGTGGGTTACTGCAAAAGCTCAATTTACATTTAGTTTTAGGATAAGGGTGATTAGGATATTTCAACATGTAATTTAAATGTTCTTTTAGGATTAGGGAGAATCAATAACTGAAGCAAGTTTTTTTAAGATTAGTTTTAGGTTTCTGGAGACTGGATTCCTGAAAAAAAAAAATGTTTGTTTTATGAAAAAGGTGAATGCGTTACTTCAAAAAATTAATTTAAATGTAGTTTGAGGATAAGGTTGATTGCATTATTTCAACAAGTTAATTAAAATTTTCGTTTAGAATTAGGAAGAATGGATGCCTTAAAAAAGTTTTTTTAAGATTAGTTTCAGGTTTCTGGAGAGTGGATTCCAGAAAAATAAATATGTTCGTTTTATGAAAAAGGTGAGTGTGTTACTTCAAAAAATTGATTTAAATGTAGTTTCAGGATAAGGTTGATTGTATTATTTCAACAAGTTAATTAAAATTTTCTTTTAGGATTAGGGAGAATAGATGCCTGAAAGAAGTTTTATTAAGATTAATTTTAGGTTTCTGGAGATTGGATTCCTGAAAAAAATCATATGTTGGATTTATGAAAAAGGTGAGTGTGTTACTTCAAAAAAATGATTTAAATGTAGTTTGAGGATAAGGGTGATTGAATTATTTCAACAAGTTAATTAAAATTTTCGTTTAGAATTAGGAAGATTGGATGCCTGAAAAAAGTTTCTTTAAAGTTAGTTTTCGTTTTCGGGAGAGTGGATTGCTGAAAAAAAATTATGTTAGTTTTATGAAAAAGGTGAGTGGGTTACTGCAAAAACTTGATTTACATTTAGTTTTAGAATAAGGGTGATTAGGGTATTTCAACATGTTAATTTAAATTTTCTTTCAGGATTAGGGAGACTGGATGCCTAAGACAAGTTTTTTTAAGATTAGTTTTAGGTTTCTGGAGAGTGGATTCCTGAAAAAAATATATGTTGGTTTTATGAAAAAGGTGAGTGTGTTACATCAAAAAACTGATTTAAATGTATTTTGAGGATAAGGGTGATTGCATTATTTCAATAAGTTAATTAACATTTTTGTTTAGGATTAGGAAGATTGGATTCCTGAAAGTAGTTTCTTTAAAGTTAGTTTTTGATTTCGGGTGAGTGGATTACTGAAAAAAAAATTATGTTACTTTAAAAAATTGATTTAAATGTAGTTAGAGGATAAGGTTGATTGCATTATTTCAACAAGTTAATTTAAATTTTCTTTTAGGATTAGGGAGAATGGATGCCTTAAACAAGTTTTTTTAAGATTAGTTTCAGGTTTCTGGAGAGTGGATTCCTGAAAAAAAATATGTTTGTTTTATGAAAAAGGTGAGTGTGTTACTTCAAAAAATTGATTTAAATGTAGTTTGAGGATAAGGGTGATTGCATTATTTCAACCAGTTAATTAAAATTTTCTCTTAGGATTAGGGAGAATGGATGCCTTAAACATGTTTTTTTAAGATTAGTTTCAGGTTTCTGGAGAGTGGATTCCTGAAAGAAAATATATGTTAGTTTTATGAAAAAGGTGAGTGAGATACTGCAAAAACTTGATTTACATTTAGTTTTAGGATGAGGGTGATTAGGATATTTCAACATGTTAATTTAAATTTTCTTTTAGAATTAGGTAGAATGGATGCCTGAAAGAAGTTGTTTTAAAGTTAGTTTTATGTTTGCGGGTGAGTGGATTCCTAAAAAAAAAATTATGTTAATTTTATGAAAAGTGTGTTAATTTTAATTCAATAAGTTGATTTAAATGTAGTTTCTGGATAAGGGTGATTTCATTATTTCAACAAGTTAAATAAAGTTTTCGTTTAGGATTAGGAAGATTGGATGCATGAAAGAAGTTTCTTTAAAGTTAGTTTTCGTTTTCGGGTGAGTGGATTCCTGAAAGAAGAACTTATGTTAGTTTTATGAAAAAGATGAGTGGGTTACTGTAAAAACTTGATTTACATTTAGTTTTAGGATAAGAGTGATTAGGATATTTCAACATGTTAATTTAAATTTTCTTTTAGAATTAGGTAGAATGGAAGCCTGAAAGAAGTTTCTTTAAAGTTAGTTTTCGTTTTCGGGTGAGTGGATTCCTGAAAAAAAATTGTGTTCATTTTCTGTAAAATGTGAGTGGGTTACAGCAAAAAATTTATATAAATTTTCTTTTAGGATAAGGGTGATTGCATTATTTCAACAAGGTAATTAAAATTTTCTTTTAGGATTAGGGAGAATGGATGCCTGAAAGACGTGTTTTTTAATGTAGTTTTAGGTTGCACGTGAGTGGATTGCAAAAGAAAAAAATGTTGTTAGTTTTAGGATAAAGGTGAGTGGGTTACTACAAAAATGGATTTACATTTAGTTTTAGTATAGGGGTAATTGGGTTATTTCAACATGTTAAATTATTTTTTCTTTTACGATTAGGGAGAATGGATTCCTGAAACAAGTGTTTTTTAAGATTATTTTTAGGTTTCTGGAGAGTGGATTCATAGAAAACAAATAGGTTAGTTTTATGAAAAAGGTGAGTGTGTTACTTCAAAAGACTTGATTTAAATGTAGTTTGAGGATAAGGGGGATTGCACTATTTCAACAAGTTAATTAATATTTTCATTTAGGATAAGGGTGATTGCATTATTTCAAAAAGTTAATTAAAATTTTCGTTTAGAATTAGGAAGATTGGATGCCTGAAAGAGGTTTCTTTAAAGTTAATTGTCATTTTCGGGTGAGTGGAATCCTGAAAAAAAACGTTATGTTAATTTTATGAAAAAGGTGAGTGGGTTACTGCAAAAACATGATTTATGTTTAGTTTTAGGATGAGGGTGATTAGGACATTTCAACATGTTCATTTAAATTTTCTTTTAGAATGAGGTTGAATGGATGCCTGAAAGAAGTTTTTTTAAAGTTAATTTTAGGTTGCGGGTGAGGGTATTCCTGAAAAAAATTTATGTTAATTTTAGGAAAAAGGTGAGTGGGTTACTGCAAAAACATGATTTATATTTAGTTTTAGGATGAGGGTGATTAGGATATTTCAACATGTTAATTTAAATTTTCTTTTAGAATTATGTTGAATGGATGCCTGAAAGAAGTTTTTTTAATATTAATTTTGGGTTGCAGGTGAGTGGATTCCTGAAAAAAATGGGTGCTAGTTTTAGGAAAAAGGTGAGTGGGTTACTACAAAAATTGATTTACATTTAGTTTTAGGATGGGTTAATTGGGTTATTTCAACATGTTAATTTAAATTTTCTTTTAGGATTAGGGAGAATGGATGCCTGAATCAAGATTTTTAAATATTTCTGTTAGAATTAGGTATTATGGAATCATGAAAGAAGTTTTTTAAAAGTAACTTTTAGGTTGCGGGTGACTGGAATCCTGAATGAAAAAACTCATGTTAGTTTTATGAAAAAGGTGAGTGGGTTCCTGCAAAAATTGGTTCACATTTAGTTTTAGGATAAGGGTGATGAGGATATTTCAACATATTAATTTATATTTTCTTTTATAATTAGGTAGAATGGATGCCTGAAAGAAGTTTTTTTGAAAGTTAATTTTAGGTTGCGGGTGAGTGTATTCCTGAAAAAAAATTATGTTTGTTTTATGGTAAAGGTGAGTGGGCTACTGCAAAAATTGATTTAAATTTTATTTTAGGATAAGGTGATTGCATTATTTCAATAAGTTAATTTAAATTTTCTTTTAGGTTTTGGGAGAATGGATGCCTGAAAGAAGTTTTTTGAAAGATAGTTTTAGGTTTCTGGAGAGTGTATTCCTGAAAAAAAATGATGTTAGTTTTATGAAAAAGGTGAGTGGTTTACTGCAAAAGTTAGTTTTAGTTTAAGGGTGATTGGGATATTTCAACATGTTAATTTAAATTTTCTTTCAGAATTAGGTAGAATGGATGCATGAAAGAAGTTTTTTTAAAGTTAGTTTTAGGTTTCGGTTGAGTGGATGCCTGAAAAAAAAATGATGTTAGTTTTATGAAAAAGGTGAGTGGGTTACTGCAAAAATTGATTTACATTTAGTTTTAGGATAAGGGTGATTGGGATATGCCAACATGTTTATTTACATTTTCTTTTAGGATTAGGAAGATTGGATGCCTCAAAGAAGATTCTTTAAGATTAGTATTCGGGTGAGTGGATTCCTGAAAAAAACAATTATGCTAATTTTATGAAAAAGGTGAGTGGGCTACTGCAAGAAAATGATTGAAATTTTCTTTTAGGATAAGGGAGAATGGATGCCTGAAAGATGTTTTTTTAAAGTTAGTTTTAGGTTTCGGGTGAGTGGATTCCCGAAAAAAAAACATGTTAGTTTTTTGAAAAAGGTGAGTGGGTTAATCCATAAAATAGATATAAAGTTTATTTTAGGATAAGGTGATTGCATTATTTTAACTAGTTAATTTTAATTTTCTTTTAGGATTAGGGTGAATGGATGCCTGAAAGAAGTTTTTTGAAAGTTAGTTTTAGGTTGCACGTGAGTGGATTCCTGAAGTAACAAATAATGATATTTTGATGAAAAAGGTGAGTGGGTTACTGCAAAAATTGATTTACATTTAGTTTTTGGATAAGGGTGATTGGGATATTTCAGAATCTTAATTTAAATGTTCTTTTGGAATTAGGTAGAATGGATGCCTGTAAGAAGTTTTTTTTTTAATTTAGTTTTAGGTTGCGCGTGAGTTGATTCCTGAACAAAAATGTTAGTTTTATGAAAAAGGAGAGTGGGTTACTTTAAAAAATTGATTTAAATGTAGTTTTAGGATAAGGGTGATTGCATTATTTCAACAAGTTAATTTAAGTTTTCTTTCGGATTATGGAGAATGTATGCCTGAAAGAAGTTTTTTAAAAGTTAGTTTTAGGGTTCTGGAGAGTGGATTCCTGAAAAAAAATTATGTTAGTTTTAGGAAAAAGGTGAGTGGGTTACTGCAAAAAATGTATTTAAATTGTCTTTTAGGATAAGGGTGATTGGGTTATCTCAACATGTTAATTTAAATTTTCTTTTAGGATTAGGAAGAGTGTATGCCTGAAACAAGTATCTTTAAAGTTACTTTTAGGTTTCAGGAAAGTGGAGCCCTGAAAAAACAATATGTTAGTTTTAGGAAAAAGGTGAGTGTTTTATTGTAATTTGAATTTGGTTTTAGCCTAAGGGTGATTGGATCATTTCAACAAGTTAATTTAAATTTACTTTTAGGATTAGAAAGAGTGGATTCCTGAAAAAAGTTTCTTTAAAGTTAGTTTTTGGTTTCGGGTAAGTGGATTCCTGAAGAAAAAATTATGTTAGTTTTAGGAAAAAGGTGATTGGGTTACTGCATAAAATTGATTTAAATTTAGTTTTTAGGATAAGGGTGATTGGATCATTTCAATAAGTTAATTTAAATTTACTTTTAGGATTAGGAAGAATGGATGCCTGAAAGACGTTTCTTTAAAGTTAGTTTTCGGTTGCTGTGAGGTGGTGTTAGTTTTAAGAAAAAGGTGAGTGGGTTATTGCAAAAATGTATTTAAAGTTAGTTATAAGGATAAGACTGATTGCATTATTATAACAAGTTAATTAAATTTTCTTTTAGGATTAGGGAGAGAGGATGCCTGAAAGAAGATTCTTTAAATTTAATTTTAGGATTAGGTACAGTTTATTCCAGAAACAAGTTTCTTTAAAATTAATTTTAGGTTTCGCGTGAGTGGATTCCTGAAGAAAAAATTATGTTAGTTTTAGGAAAAAGGTGAGTGGGTTACTGCAAAAAAAATTATTTAAATTTTCTTTTAGGATAAGGGTGATTGCATTATTTCAACAAGTTAATTTAAATGTTCTTTTAGCATTAGGGAGAGGGGATGCCTGAAAGAAGTTTTTTAAATTTAGTTTTCGGTTTCAGAGAGTGGATCCCTGAAAAAAATATGTTAATTTCAGGAAAAAGGTGAGTGTGTTACTTCAAAAAATTGCTTTAAATGTAGTGTTAGGATAAGGGTGATTGCATTATTTCAACAAGTTAATTTAAATTTTCTTTTAGGATTAGGGAGAGTGGATGTCTGAAAGAAGTTTCTTTAAAGTTAGTTATAGGTTTGGGGAGAGTGGATCCCCGAAACAAAATATGTTAGTTTTAGGAAAAAGGTGAGTGTGTTACTGCAAAAAAAAACTTGATTTAAATTTAGTTTTAGGATAAGTGTGATTGGATTATTTCAACAAGTTAATTTAAATTTACTTTTAGGATTAGGAAGAGTGGATTCCTGAAACAAGTTTCTTTAGATTAGTTTTAGGTTTCGGGTGAGTGGATTCCTGAAGAAAAAAACTATGTTAGTTTTAGGAAAAAGACGAGTAGGTTACTGCAAAAATTGATTTACATTTACTTTTAGGATAGGGGTGATTGGGTTATTTCAACATCTTAATTAAAATTTTGTTTCAGGATTAGAAAGAATGGATGCCTGAAACAAGTTTCTTTAAAGTTAGTTTTAGGTTTCAGGAGAGTGGATCCCTGAAAAAAATGAATATGCTAGTTTTAGGAAAAAGGTTAGAGTGTTACTGAAAAAATTGATTTAAATTTAGTTTTAGGATAAGAGATTAGAGTCTTTCAACAAGTGAATTTAAATTTACTTTTAGTATTAGGAAGAGTGGATGCCTAAAACAAGTTTCTTTGAAGTTAGTTATAGGTTTTGGGTGAGTGGATTCCTGAAGAAAAAAACTATTTTAGTTTTAGGAAAAAGACGAGTAGGTTACTGCAAAAATTGATTTACATTTACTTTTAGGATAAGGGTGATTGGGTTATTTCAGCAAGTTAATTTAAATTTCCTTTAGGATTAGGAAGAGTGGATTCCTGAAAGAAGTTTCTTTAAAGTTAGTTTTAGGTTTCGGGTGAGTGGATTCCTAAAGAATATAATTATGTTAGTTTTAGGAAAAAGGTGAATGGGTTACTGCAAAAAATGTATTTAAATTTAGTTTTAGGATAAGGGTGATTGGATTATTTCAACAAGTGAATTTAAATTTACTTTTAGAATTAGAAAGAGTAGATTCCTGAAACAAGTTTCTTTAAAGTTAGTTTAGGTTTCGGGAGAGTGGATTCCTGATTTAAAAAATTATGTTAGTTTTAGGAAAAAGGTGAGTGGGTTACTTCAAAAATGTATTTAAATTTAGTTTAAGGATAAGGGTGATTTTTGCTCTAATCTAAACTTGGTACGCCCAACCCCCCCTGCCCTCCTGCCCCTTGGTATGTGCCAAGCAATAATGCATGAACATTCCACAGCTGACTCCAGCTGACTGGAACCTGTGATGGTGTTTATACACAATAAAAAAGACTTATCTAATTACAGTATCCGTCTCTACTTTCCAACACTGGTGACGAACAACCGTGTGTGGACGGTCAACACCATCACCCCCAATACGTACTCCAGGACAGCTGGTACAGTGAAAAGTACAAAGTAGTGAGTACTCGACTTACCTTGAAGTGTGCGCATAGACGATAGTATGGAATCCTTAGAGTGCGACTAATGGTGGGGAGCGACTGCTAGATCAAGTACCACAGCATTGTGGTCATACCAAGTTTGCCTTATATGAAGATTCATGAAGTTGAGGAACTGGTTGCGCCTGTGGTGTGCCTCTTCGCAAGTGTGCAGCGCTGCTTGCTACCCACCATTGTTGTGGCAGGGAGGACACCGCTGTGTGAGGTACGAGTGGGGAACAGCAAAGGACCTGGGTGTGAGGACAAAGCCGACGTCTAGGTGCTGCAGCGAGAAGAGAGATAGAGGCAGAGCAGGTGTTCAACCTTCGGCGAGACACTGTCTGGCTGGGCATGCGGAGGGAGTGACGCAG
The DNA here is from genome assembly GCF_964204655.1 of Triturus cristatus. Taxonomy (NCBI): domain Eukaryota; kingdom Metazoa; phylum Chordata; class Amphibia; order Caudata; family Salamandridae; genus Triturus; species Triturus cristatus. The sequence goes on from NC_140583.1 coordinate 112,637,742, forward strand.
GTGTAGGCGGCACTGGCATTTTTCAGCTGCGAGTTGCGGGGACTCCAACAAAAAGTAATGGTGTGGAGTCGCTGCGGTTCTGTACATCCTGTAGGGTTTTGGCGGAGCTGGTTGGGGCCGATACCTGGAAGTCAAGCGTCCTCGTGATCAGCCGCAGGGAGGCTTTCTTTTCAGTCAGCCTCTGCTTTCAGCTTCCGAGTATGCACCCTGCGTTTGTGAGGCGGAGCAGCAGGCGGGCCTTGTTGGAGGCGTCACAGTGATCGCTAAATAGAGTTAACCCTTTCCTCCCTCCCACACTTTTCCAGTCAGAAGTCGACGAGTTATGCAGTTCCATGGGCTTTCTCCTGCTTAACCGGTAGCCTGTGTTTCTGGTGCAGTTCAGAACACAAAATCTCCTCCTGCTTCCACGGACGGAATGATTCCACAGTCACACACACATTCATACATCATTCGCTGGTGGGGCCCATAACACCAACATTCATTCTCATCAATCTATCCGTGCCTACAGAGGAGAGAGGTCTTCAATTTCCCTTCCGAACTACAGCTTTATTTCCCTTGGATGGAGGAGACCACATTTATTTAATTTTATCCTAACAATTCCTCCATCCGGAGGCCAATTGGATCATTTAGTTGATCTAGTGAGTTGATGATAAACACTTCAATTCTTGTACTAATAAAATAAACATTTCAAGAAATAACCACCCGACACAGTTCTTCAAACAATAAATTTTCTTTATCTAATTAAATTGCAGGTTTAAAATCCTAACAAATGCAATAGAATCTTGTGTCATAATTACCTATTCTGGCTAATTGTCGGTCTCTAAGTCAGAATCGGGTCCTCAGTAAATCATCAAAGAGTCTAGCGTCCCGTCCTCTGCTGTCAGCGTAGTGAAAAGCATCGATCAGGGTGCGTCGCAAGCTCGTTGGGTGGTAACCTCCTTTTCCCTCTCTGGACTACTAATATTTATACTGAAAATTTACATATAATAGAAACATTTCATAATTTCTAGGTTTTTCATTGGCTGAATTCAGCCCCGTCCCAAGATTTTAAGCAACAATTTAATAATTCATATACGGATGATGTATTAAACTAGGCGTATGGGAAAATCGTTCCCAGGTCTGGAAAGTATCAGTCTATTGTGGAAAGGTGGCTTTTGGTTCCCACTTCGCAACATTTTCATCCGTGTTCAGGGACATTGGCATCTCGCCCAGAGTAGTCTTCATGGACCTGGTTCAGGGGTTCAAGGAGAGGTTTCTACGTAGTCAGTGCAGACGCCTTCCTCTGCTGACAATTGCATGAAGTCATGTACTTTAGTGTGGATTCAGTTGGCGGCCATCTTTTAGCAGGCCGAAATAGTCAACTTAAGGTAAAGAAACACAAAACGTAATTAATACATGGAAATGAATAAACAATGTTATTCCCTTGCTAATACCCTTATGTGTATGCATTTATCTAGCCATATGCGACATTTAAAGCCGTTAATGCTGGTTTATTTAAGCGCAAAACACATCAACATAGCTTAAACTAAACATATAATTTTAATATGCGTACAAACTTAGTTCACTTATTATTTTAGCCATGCAAATGCATTCCCACGTATATTCTCTTGGTTAATAAGGTTGATTAGTTCAATTTCCACACATTATTATTCATTAGAATTAGTTCCTTAGTTGGTTTAATAAAACTTATGTAAATGGATTGGATATACCAAAATATTTTTATTCAACCCGCTCCAGCAATCCCCCCTTTGGTGATTTTATCACCACCAAAACAACCCACAAATTTCAATTTGGTTTCCCCTTTTGCAGAAATTTGAAATGTCTTTTTGCTTAATTAAAATTCTGGTTCCCTTTCATCTTCTCTCTGGGTTCTATCATACATACTCTCCTTTCACTCTTCCATTTCTATTTCATTGAGATCTTTTTCTGGTTTCTTTTCTTTCTTTTTGTAAATTTCTCTTTCAACCTTCTTTTTATTTCTTCTATATCTACAACATATACATCCTAATCTAAGGAGTAATAATACGAAAATCACACAGGTTAATGGAAATAATATTTTCCCTATTATAGTACTACCTAATTTACCTAAGAAAGCCTTTATAGCAGCCATCTTATTACTAATTCTAGTCCAGATACTTTCAACCTCCAGTGGTTTTATTTCGTCATGCAATTCTGTAATATTTTTGTTATAGACTTTAAGATCTTTGCTTTAGTCAGGAATGTAAGTGCAACAATGTTGAACTTTCAGCATTCCACAGACTCCACCCTCTTTTGCCAATAGAATATCAAGGGCAAGTCGATTTTGCATAATCATAGCACGCATGGCAACTAATTCAGTGTTTACCAATAGAAATCCTCCAGCTGTGCTTGTTGACAAACGATCCACAATGGTGGACAGCTTCCGAATGTTATTTGCATTCAAAGATATTCCCACTGCTGGTATCAAGGCTCCAAAAATATCACCTACAATTTCTAACCAGGTTTCTTTTCTACTACGCATTAGTAGGTTATTTGGTCCACTATATTCTACTTTATCCATGTGAAAGATTTTTGGAAAGACCAGGCCAACATAACATGTGCCATACCAATGGTCAGGCAACCTGTAATGAGCCTTATTCCCACAAATATAATACAATCCAGGGAAAACTGGGTCTTCTCCACCTCTAAATCCCCATCCAGATGCAATGAAGTATGTATCATGACACTCACTTGTCCCTATGTATATGTAATCATACTGGGATCTTTCTCTCATGATGCATAATTTGCCTTTCTGTGGTGAATCTATAGCTATGGTTGGTCTAACATCACCTTGCGTTTCCTTGTTCCCATCTATTGCCCAAATGTTCTCCCCTTCTTTATGTCCTTCTGCATTCTTGTGTATTTTCAATCTTCTCTCCTCAACCATATCCAAGAATGTTTTCTCTTCTGATTTCAAACTACAAGTTAAATTGTTCTTAAAAATATATTCTAGAGTTAGTCCTTTAGTTTCTATAAAAATTTCTCCTAATGTATTAGCATCTATAGCTGGATTTAATTCTTTATTCATGGGCAATCGTCCAAGAATATTATCTATGTTAGACAAATTATACTCTAATGTTCCTACTTGATAAAATATACTAGTCAAGACGCTACATGTTATTCCATAAGTTGCTGGGAGGTGATGATAAGTCACCCCCTCTGAAACAGATGCAGGTAATTGCATGCAGACGTAGCAATCCCTTACTTCCATTGTTTTAACATATTCATACAATAATTTTGAAAATACATTACTAGAGAAATCATTTATTGATCTATCTTGATGCACATGCTCTGTGCTTGTTCTAACCGGTATTACTTTTTGTGAATTCTTCACTATATTAGTCATATTCTCGGTATGTCCTGCTAATGTATCTAAAGTTACTTTAAAAGAGATCAAAAGAGCGAGTACGCTCCAAAGAAGCATTAATAGTCCTATACAACAGCAACATGTCTTGCACCATCTTCTCATGAAGGTACATCTACTCTTATTATCATCTATGTTAGCCATCTTGTTAGATCTTACCGTGTCTTTTGACTTAGCCTCTTCTACTCCGCCTCTTATAGCTTTTAAATCTAAAACTTATCAGGTTGTCCAAATATTGTAATTTTCTTTATTTAATCCTGTGTATTCCTACAAGGATCGCCCAAATTACTCAGATTGGTTTTTCGTCGTCTTTCACTTCTTTCTCGTCATCCACATGCAGGATTTCCTGATCCTCCGCTTCTTCTCCAATGTCGGATAAGATAACTCTCAGGATTTCCCCAGTTTCTTCTTCTTTTATCAGTTTCAGCCAAGTCTCCTCTGGATTTCCTTGACTATCTGCCTCTTCTCCTTGTTCAGGCAGTGCCACGTACGTCCATTCAGGTGACTTATATTTCTGATTTGGCTTTCTTGCTCGTTTGTTTGCTTCTGACACTTCTGTTTCTCTCTCTTTCTCTGGATGCTGAATAGTTACTTCATTCACCTGTTCAGCCTCTGAGGGTTTAGCTCGTATCAATCTGTATCTCAGTTTCTTAATTTTATTTGGCCAAATATCTCTTTTAGCGTTCCTTCTTGGTTTGCCGTCTTTGCCGTTTCTTTCCTCGATCCAAGTTCTCTTTCTCAGAACTCGACCTTCTGGTATCTCTGTTTCGCTGTCTTCAGATTCTGTTTCATCTGATTTTTCCTTTTCAGAAGTCTCCTTTTCCACCTCTTGGGTTGGCCCTACTTCTGTCCCTCCTCGGGTCTCCGGCACGCAATCTTCTTACTGACTTATTGTCCCTTCACCTGTCTGGGTGTTGCAGTTCCCTACATCTCCTCGGGGATCTTCCGCAATCTGTCCCTCTCTTTCTACAACTTTCCCTTCTTCTTCTTCTTCCAATATTTTCTCAGGTGGAATTTCTTCTACTCTCTCATTTGGTGTAAATGTTACTTCTGACTGAATGTTCTTTTCTTTTCTTTTCTTCTTTCTGTGTTCACCATTGGCGTTTTGCTCATCTCCAGAATCTGAAGTATCTGAAATCTGTAATCTTTTTCTCAAGATTTCTTCTCTGGGGGTCTGAATTAGTCTTGGCTCATTTTCCCCCCTTTCAGGGTTTTCTTTTGTTTTTGTGTTCTCACTGCTTGACTCATCACTTGATTCTGATTCGTCAAAGTATTCTTTTCCAATGCCGTCTGCTGGATTTGGAACTCTCAGAGTGTGACTAGCATGTATCCAGTTTTTCAGTCCTGCACACTTCACAGCAGTTGTTGTAGTCAAGATGACCTGTCTTGGCCTTCCCCACCTTGGAACCAGGCAGTTTCTTCTTCTGTGTACTTTTATCCTTACCCAGTCCCCTGGGCTCAAATCATGGGCTGGCATCCGCTCCAACCTGGTGAAACACAGAATGAACTGCGTCAGCCAGGCCTTTACAGTAATCCAAAATCATGTCATCAGTTATAGTCATCAGCTTGTTGACTGGCACAAACACATGTCTCATGGCACGTCTCATGATGATCTCGTGTGGACTCAAACCTGTGGTTCTATCTGGAGTAGACCTAATGGTCATCAAGACCAGAGGCAAGACATCAGGCCATTTCAACCCTGCGGCCAAACACATTTTTCCAATTCTATTTTTGATGGTACCATTCATTTGCTCGACCACACCAGAAGCCTCTGGTCGGTAGGCACAATGCAGTTTCTGTTGTACACCCAATGCTTCACAAATTAATTTCATGATCTCATTGTAGAAATGTCCTCCTCTGTCTGATTCAATGGTTATTGGGAACCCGTACCTTGGGATGAATTCCCTCAACAATAGCTTGGCCATGGTGATTCCATCATTTCTTCTGGTTGGGTATGCCTCCACCCACCTAGAGAACAGACAAACTACCACCAAAACATACCTCAGTTTGTTGTAAGGGGGCATTTCAATGAAATCTACTTGCATTCTAGTGAAAGGTCCTCCTTCCCGACCTATGGTACCCAGACTCACCACTGTTTTTCTTCCTGGATTGTACTGTTGACTTGTCAAACATCTCTGACAGAGACTCTCTGCAATCAGCCTGAATTTTGGATTATACCAGGTCTGTTTAAAGGCCCTTATCATGGCATCCCTTCCCAGATGTCCTTGGCCATGATACATCCATGCCGTGGTTGACATCATGCTATCAGGCATTACTGGGCTTCCATCCCGATAGACCCACACATGATCCTTTTCTCTGGGTGCACATCCTGCTTTTACCCACTGTCTCATTTCCTCATCTCCTGCTTCATCCTGCAGTTGCCTCACTTCATCCCATGTTCCCACAACGTTAGTAAACATTATGGAGCAAAAAGACATTTCCTTTTCCTTAGACCGATTGATCGAATATTTGTTTCGGGCACAATACTGAGCCATGTCATTGGCAAACCGGTTTCCGGTAGTGATGTAATCACTACCTTGTCCATGAGCAGCACATTTTACCACAGCCAACTCTTTGGGCATTTGTATTGCCTCAAGCAATTTTCCAACCACTTCTGCATTCCTTATGGGAGTTCCACTTGAGGTCAGGAAACCTCTTTGCAGCCACAGTTGGCCAAAATCGTGGACAACTCCGAAGCCATACTGGCTGTCAGTCATCACAGTCACTCTTGCATTTCTCCCAATCTTGCATGCCTTGGTTAATGCCACTATTTCTGCTACTTGAGCGGATCTATCTCCTTTCAAGGGCGATGCCTCTATAACTGCTGAAACTGTACACACTGCATAGGCTGCACTCAACACTCCTTCTTCCGTTCTCAAACAGGATCCATCCACAAAAAACACATGATCACTCTCTGGCAGTGGTAGATCTCTTATATCAGGACGTGGTTTTGTGCAGTAATCAAGTACATCCAGACAATCATGATCAGCTTCTTCTCTTATCTCCAATCTCTCTGCATCAGGCAAAAGTGTAGCTGGATTCACATTCACACATCTTTCCAGACTCACATTGTTTGCACCTAGAATGACTTTTTCATACTTAGTCAGCTGACTATGTGACATGAACTGTGTTCGAATACTTGTTAAAAGGATCGCCACACTATGGGGTACGAACACTCTTACTGGATACCCCATCACAATTCCCTCACTCTGCTCTAGACTTCGGCATGTAGCCGCTACAGCTTTCAGACATCCTGGCAGACCTATCGCCACTGGATCTAGCATTGATGAGAAATAGGCTATTGGCCTCCTTTGTCTTCCATGTTTCTGTATCAACACTGAAAGTGCACACCCATTTCGCTCACTACAGTATAGCTCAAACTCCTTTTCATAGTCTGGCATGTCCAGTGCAGGGGCTTCACAAAGACTGTTTTTCAGCTGTTTGAATGCTGCCAATTCTTCTTTGTTTAGTTCAAGGGGGTCTTTCACCTCACTTTTTGTCAATTTCACCAATGGTTTGGCAATCAGGGAGAAATTGCTTATCCACTGACGACAGTAACCAACCATTCCAAGAAACATTCTTACTTCTCTTTGGGTCATTGGAGCTCTCATTCCTCTAATGATTCGCATTCTGTCTATGGTTACTTTTCTCAGGCCTTTTTCAATATTATGACCCAAGTATGTTACTTCCTTCTTACAGTACTGCAACTTTGTTGGAGATACCTTAAGTCCTCCATCTGCCAAATGATTTAGCAAAGCTATGGTGTCTGTTTCACAAGCCTCACGTGTCTTTGACGCCACTAGTAGGTCGTCAATATACTGGACCAAAACTGAATTCTCAGGCATGGTAAGCTTTCCAGAGATTTCTTTAACAGCTGGTTGAAAATGGAAGGGCTCTCTGTGTACCCCTGTGGGATTCGGCACCATGCCAAAATACTTTTTCCGAACCGAAATGCAAAAAGTGGCTGGCTGTCATGATGCAACGGTATGGAAAAGAAAGCATGACACAAATCAATTACTGTGTACCATTCTCCATCATGTGGGATCTGATATAAAATCACTGAGCAATTTGGAACAATTGGACAACAGGAAACGACAATCTTGTTAACCTTTCTCAAATCTTGCACAATCCTGAATTTCCCACTCGGCTTTTTCAGTCCCATGATAGGTGAATTACATGGACTGCTCATTATTTCCCTCAGCACTCCTTGCTGAATCATCTTCTCAATCAAAGGGGTTACCCCGGCTATTATTTCTGGGGTTAGTCTGTATTGTGGAATGTTGGGATAAACAGCTCCCTCTTTTACAGCGATCCTCACTGGGTCTATATTTCTCATCACGCCTACATCTTCCCCAGTGAAGTCCCAGACCGCTGCTTTCACTGTCTGTTTCAATTCTGGGGGCAATTCATCTGGATTGAATACTGCATTGGTTCCAGCAACCTCACACTCTCGATTAGCTATGGTCATTTTATACAGGACATCCTCGTCTGGTGTTTTAAAAGCTATTCCGTCTGGTGTACACAATATGGTGCAATTCATTTTGCACAACAAATCCCTCCCTAATAGATTCACAGGACTGGTGTCACACACCACGAATCTATGCATGCCTGAGAATTTCCCTATTCTGACCTTTACAGGATCAGTAAGGTACGTTTTTATCTGGGTGTTTGACACACCAACTACTTGGATTGTTTCATCCGAAAGAGGAAGATTTTTCACATCTGCTGATCTGACAGTGGATCGTGTAGCTCCAGTGTCTACTAAGAAAGTAATGTTTTCATCATTAACTTTCCCATCTACAAATGGTCCTGTCTGATCTATCTCTAGAGATGCGCCAAGTACGCACTCTGCTTCCTCTTTTCGGCACCGTCAATAGATTTCTTCTGGCTCACTTTCATCATTGTGCATCCAATATTGTGACACAGCGCTCGCGCGTTGCGGTTTGTTTACCTGTTCTTCATTGTAGAATCCCGTTTCTTTGCTATATCTTTGTGTACTCCGGCTCTGTGGTAATGGCGGTTTTGGCACCTGATTCTGCAGACCAACAGCCTTCTGCTGTTGCGGCGATGGGCCACTCCCCTCACACTGCACCTGTGGATTTAATGACGGATTTTCATCATTAGCAAGAGGTGGATTTTTACACTCGGATTTCCAATGCCCTAACCTGCCACAGTTGTGACAGGGAAACTTCTTCTTAGCTTCCTCAATGTTACCCTTTCCCTTTCCTGGACCAAACTTTGTTTTTATGCCTGGATTATTGGCTTGTTCTATTAGCTGAGCTTCCTGTCTCTCTGCAACTTTTACTTGAGCCCACATTGCCTTCTCTTTTAATTTCCGCTGTTTTGCCTCAATTTCATCACTAAAGTATTTAGCATGTCTCAGAATCTCATCTATTTTCTTGCTCTGCCAGTCCACGGTGTGCTGCTTGATCATGTCCCCAATCTCAGGACGCAGACCATACACAAATCTGTACACAAAATGGCTCAGGTTCTTTTCTCCCAGGCTGTCATCCCCACTAAACTGTTTGAACGCCAGAATTAGCCTCTCATGCGTGTGTGGAAATATGGATTTTTATGATCAGTTATGTCCCCTATCTTGGACCCCAACGGTTTCATGTATAAATCACAAGTACATGTATGTTTCCTCCAGTTCCAGTTATGAAGACGCAAACATATGTGCGTCCACCGTCAACATGTCCTCTTTCAGATCCGCCATGAATGGGCCGGATATTCTATTCCTAAGTATGAAAGGCCACCGGCTTTATATGGTTCATTTATGCCATTTTACAGTCCAGGCGAGTAGGCCCTGATTCTGCCATTAAGCCTTTTTCCTGCCTTCTGCCTCTGAAAGCTCCAGTCTGAGCTCGCATCTGTATCCATGAACTTTGTCCTACTCCCTGCGCGGCTAACGGTGCCTGACTCGACCTGTTTGCCTGCCAAAAACTGTATTTCACCTTCAAGATTATCTGCTCTGCTCCGCTCCTCATCCAATGCATTCCTGTCTAGCAGTTTAAGTAAACATTCCTCTAGCTACCGTGCAAATGGGCCCGGCTTCTCTGTCTATGGCAAGTAATTCATAGCCCTGTTACTATGGAAGATTTCTGCCCTCGCATCTAGTGTAGACACTTAGACGCTTGTACACGCACTAACAGTCAGTATAGTCAGTATAGAATAAGGTTCTATCCTAAGAGACCTCTCTCTTTGGATAACATAGTTCTTTAAACATAGGATGTGAGATATGATTTGGGATTAGGTTGACATAACCCCAGACTTCTGTCTCCACATGTAGAGCTAAATGTCAAGTCCCCTTCACCCCCTAGTTGCACGTCAATCACACGTCATGCTGCTGCGCGCGCATCTCTGCCAAGTATTTCTGCTGACATTGCGAAATTCTTTCATGGAACCACCCATTTATGACATCATACCTAATGACGTTCTTTAGTTATGCCTAGTTACACCCATTTTAGTTACGCATGTATGTTTTTATCTCTGTTATCAACTGTTACGCCTCCTGCATCTGTTTCACTATAATGCCTCTTCTATAAATATGATTATCTGTCAATAAAGTATGGTCCTTCACTTCCTGAACCTTCGTGGTGATGGAATATGGAGTCCTCAATTCGAATTGATTTTGGAATAAAGCCCGTTCCGAACCTCTAATACCACGGATTCTGCCTCTTATTTACTGAGCTATTATTATAGATTTTCCGCATCAAATTAAGTTCCGGTAATTAAATTATTTACCACATATATGGCGCCCGAACAGGGACACTTTCTCATCTCACGCGCCGGAGGTGCGTTGCAGGCCCGGTCTCCTGCCACAGCTGGACGGACAACAACGCGTACCCACAGGATTTCCTGTATCTCCCTCCTGCCGAGCGGGGGTAACTGAGGCTGCGATCAACACCCAGACGAGGCGGTGAGAAGTGCGAAGTATCCCGACCAGAGCCTAGCTGAGAGAGCAAGATCCGAGGTATAAAGAGGCCCACCAGTTTCCGAGGTTCCGAAGTATCGAGTCGAGTCCAGTCCGGTCCGAGTCCAGTCCGAGTCCAGTTCAGTTCAGTTCCGAGGCCTTCCGTTCCGAGCTACCCGGTGAGTACCATTGCCGGGGAGGCGTTCCGACGTGCACATAGGTTGTGCCGGTCAAGACGGGTTTGGGTACACAAATCCGGTCTGCACTGTTTCAGCAGTGTATCTGTACTGTTTAGCAGTATATCAAGTATGTCTAGTATATAATTCAGAATTACCTAGTTAGTGCCGAGTATTATGCTTAGTGACTAGTTCCCTAAATGGCCATCATTGTTGTTTATTAAAATGTTAAATGTTAAAATGTTTTAAATATGTTCTGCATATTGTGGTGTGAATGACTGTTCATTATTGTGTTTTTGTTGTATTAAACGTGTCCAAAACTAGGTATCAGATCAGTTCTCAATATGCCGCTCTTTTCGAAATTAAGACAGATAAAAACTAGAAAAGGGGTACTCGAAGAAGCTGTTCCCATTCCTCCTAGGGACACTCCAGGGTACTTCATGTATCATAAACATGGCATAGACGCCATATTATTTCTTGATTTATGGGTAGACTATACCAAGGAATTACCAGAAAGTCAGAGGTGGCCCGCAGCTGGGACCTGGGATGCAGATTGCATCATGAAAGTAGAGGAAGAATTATGGAAAAAGAAAGCTAGACAGTCACAGAAAGATGCCATTGAATTATGGCGTAAAGAATCATATAGACGTACAGAAAAAGCACTCAGACAGGAAGAGAAAAGTAAGGAGAATTCAAATAAAGTCAGAGAAAATATATTAATTGAAGAAGGTACTCGAGTAAAGTCAGAACAAGTAGACAGACAAAGAAATGCCCTTATGAATGGTATGTATCCTCTTCTGGCCGAAGGGTTACCTAAGGCTACTCCGGAGATACCAAAAGACTTGCCACCCCCATTGTTTCCGATAAAAGCACATCCCAAAGGGCATCCCAGAACCGCAGAAGATGTTTTCCTTTCCTCTTATTTAGACGACGCAGCTCCCGAGTATGCTAATACTGCGCCACATAGACCGCCTGCCGAGGGGGTTCAACGCCAAGACCCTCCTCCATCTGTACCTCCGCAACAACAAACTCCGACACAAGTTCCGGCAAGCACATCTGTTTCTACAGCTGTACCCACACCTATGGTTGCTATATCACGTTCAACGAATCCTTTCACGTCCAGCACCCCAGGTGGTGCTGTAGGAGGTACAGCAAACATTTTTTCCACGCCACCCAGAGTAAATAAACTTTCCTTTCAAGAATTAGCCCACCAACGTACGCCCAAACTAGTAACTCCCGACATGCTTAAGGAACTTCTAATAGATTGTAGATATGATCCTGTGCCCGGCAAAGAGGACGAAATGCTGCTGGCATCATTACGTATCCGACGAGCTGCAATATATTTAGGGAGGCTACCAGGAATGACTACACATTTAGAAAATATATATCACTTTGTCCAGTCAGGACGAGATTCTGAAAGTATTAATAGAGCCATGGAATACCAGAAAGTGGAAATACAGGGGGAACTGTTACGTTTCCTCATAAATTGTGTGATCAGAAATCAAGACCGACCAGGGGTAAATCCGGAAGAAATGCAAATTCTTACCACATGGAGTCGGAATATATCAGAGGGGAGACATGATAAACGATTAAGTATAATAGCTATGTGCCGAAAAATCCGCAAAGAAGTAGAACGAATACACGAAGAAAGATTAGCAGTAGACCAGCCTGAACAAACCGAAGAGGAGGAAGAATTAGAACTGCCCACAGGACAGTTAGAAACAATGGCCTATGTAGGTAGAGGAAGATCTTGCAATAATACTAGATGCTTTACTGATCCGATACGTCCGATACGTCCAGATAATAACAGAAATTTCCAAACACCTATAATAAATATAAGGTCCCCCGAACATTCGTTCCAAGCCGCTGACAAATTACTCAGAGAACGAAGGGGTTATCATATACTCGATTCTATGGACGAACAAGAATTAGCCAGGTCAGCCGTTCACTGGGTTGACAGTCCCGGAAAATATAGTGATGATACACTAGCGCACACGTTTTTGAACCTCACCCCAGATGAACAGCGTTTAGCTGGTATCTATATGATTCAACAACTCCTTATATTATATAAAGGCCAACACTCCGATCCTGGTCCCTTACCTGATATATTGACTGAATTACTCACGAATAAATGGAGAGGTTCAGGTACTGAGTTAATTAGAGAAATACTGGAATCCAGAAAGCAGTACATTCTTTTTGTATGTCCCGAACATGTCTCACTGCCCATAAAAGAAAGAACGACGTATTACATGGATAGACAGAATCCCTTACGCGAAGTGCACCCGATAAAAGGTGATGACAATCAGTTTAAACGTGTGTTTGTATACACACCCATATCTAAAATGGAACTATTAGAAATGAAGAAAGTGGTACCCAGTCATGACAAAGACCCAGCGGGTTTCCACCGTGAAATTAAAGACATGTTGCTCATGGGAGAGTATACCTATCCCGACATTATGAAAATATTGAAGGTATTAATGCCTGCGGGCATTTACGAAAAACTCAAGGAAAAGGATTGGGAGGTGGGAGACCAGAAGATAGATTGGACAGCATTAGAAAACGAAGAAAAAGCTCGAGGTCCAGGTTCAGGGCTTGGGGACAAGACCAAAACACTACCAGGTTTACTAGTACAGGTACTGCCACGTTTATTAACTACGAAAAAGGAAGACTGGGGTGCAATCTCAGCCTGTAAACAAAAGCAAGATGAAGACACTAGTGATTTCTATGCCCGATTCGAAAAATGTTTTGGTATAAATAGTGGAATAAAAGCAAGTAGCGAATCGTATCCACATCTGTTTGTGACAAAATTAGTTGAAAATTCCTTGCCCCAAGTTAAGAATAGAGTATTGAAATTCGAGAGTACCTGGCAAGGTAACACTCCGTCACAAATGTTACAAATGCTACAGTACCATCACAATAGAATTAGAGAGGAACAAGAACATGAACAAAGACGCATGAAAGACACGAAAATGAAAATGCTAGTTTCCCAGACAGTTCCAGCTGACGGTCATAAAAAGGGTATGACACAGTCCAGTGTTTCAGCAGGTCCTGTAAAGGGGACATGCAACTATTGTAAACAGCCAGGTCATTATGTACACGATTGTCCAGTTTTAAAACATAATATCGCCATAGGTAATACAAAAGAAAGACCACGGCCACTTAGACAGGATCAGAACCAACAAGGAACCCCGCAGCATGCACAGTCCATGCCGGCTCCGCAACAATCTATGCCAGCTCCACCACCGCAGCCTATTGCTGCCACACAAACAACGACACAACAGATGTACCAGACCGCACAGTATGACTATCCTGATTATCAACGATACTCATGAAACAGCCTAGAGAGGGAAGTTGGCTTACCCCTTATCGAGGTCCCTGTAGATCAAGAAGGACCTTATGTACACAGTGAACTATTAGGCCAAGATAGAAAATTTTTACTTGATACAGGGGCAAGCCGAACAACCATAAAACGTAGTGAAGTTCCAGGGGCACCCCTCTCAGGCTCACAGAATATTTCCCTTGGTTTTTCAGGAAAACCTATCATTAATGAAGTATCACAGCCTCTTCCCCTTACGATTGGTCCTTTGACACGAACTACAGATTTATTGCTTACTAAATCATGTCCAGAAAACTTGTTAGGTATAAAAACATTGAAAGCTCTAGGAGCTATAATATGTTGTTCTCCGGAAGGAGTAAGATTGTTTTTACGTGATTTCAAAGGGCACTACGTGTCCCGAGACATGGATCACCGACTGCAGACTTTACCCACACATTTATGGGCACAAGGCCCTACAGATGTTGGTTGCATGAACATTACACCATATCGAATCACACTAAAGACAGGAGTGGTACTACCCCGAATGCGACAATACAAGTTACCCCCAGATGCTGTAGTGGCTTTACTGCAAATCATTGACGAGCTTATTACCCAAGGAGTGGTTGTGGAAACAGACTCCAATGTATGTAATTCCCCGATAATTCCGATTCTTAAACGAACTGATCCAAAAGCCCCGCCAGTATATCGATTGGTTATTGATCTGCGCGAATTAAATACATGTATTGTACCACAATACCCCGTAGTCCCAGACATTTCTTCATTACTGACAGCCATTGATTCCGAAGCAACATTCTTTACTGTAATTGATCTCAAGAATGCCTTTTTCAGCGTCCCAATAGATCCGGAAAGCCAATACTTGTTCGGATTTAGTTTAAATGGACGAAGCTTTAAATTCACACGCGCACCTCAAGGATTCACAGAAAGCCCCAGCATCTATAGCCAAGCACTGAAACGAGAACTTGACAGTATCCACATGCCAGTCAACACTGCCCTGCTTCAATATGTCGATGATCTGCTGATCACCGCTAGAAGCGAACCTGAATGTGAAAAAGCCTCACTGACGGTTTTACAATTCTTGGCCGAAAAGGGGCACAAGGTGTCCCCTTCTAAGCTGCAATTCTGTGTCCAGCGAGTTGTTTACCTTGGTCACTCGCTGTCCAAGGAGGGAAGGCAGCTTACACCCGATCGCATCCAGTTAATTGCTAACATGCCAATACCCAAGACACAAAAGGAGGTGCGGGCTTTTATAGGCCTCACTTCATATTGTAGGCAGTGGATCCCTCAGTATGCATTTCTAGCAAAACCACTCATTCAGTTGACAACACAGGAGGCAGCCACATCGACTGTTCTCCCTTGGACTCAGGAACATACACGAGCTTTTGAAAGCCTAAAGAAAGCTTTATGTCAAGCACCTGTTTTAGCAACACCATGTTACAATAAACAGTTTACACTCTTTGTTACAGAACGCGAAGGTACTGCCTTGTCAGTACTCACACAGGAACAAGCAGGATCACACAAACCATGTGCTTATTTTTCTAGTACATTAGATCCCGTAGCTCAGGCTCTGCCTGCGTGCCTGAAATCAGTGGCAGCGACAGCTTTAGCAATCAGACAAAGCGATGCCATAGTGTTAGGACATCCATTGACAGTACAAGTACCACACGCAGTAGAAGTTCTCTTGAACCGAACGCAAACACAACACTTGACTATAGCAAGACTCACCGGTTACGAATTAACATTGTTTCAGCCACACATAGAAATCAGACGTTGTAGTACATTAAATCCTGCCACACTGTTACCAGTAAACGGAACAGACCCACTAGCACATGATTGTATCGAAGTTATCACTATCACGACGAAACCTAGACAAGACTTGACAGACGTCCCATTGTCAGATCCAGACCTGACGTTGTATGTAGATGGGTCATGTATGAGAACAAGTACAGGAGAGCTAGTGGCCGCGTATGCAGTCACAACAGATACTGAAGTCATTGAAACAAATTGCATAAATACCTTGTCGGCTCAAGCAGCAGAGCTCATCGCTCTGACACAAGCCTGTATCCAAGCCACAAATAAAAAAGTCAACATATACACTGATTCACGTTATGCATTCGGAGTTGTACATGACTTCGGCGTGCTGTGGCGAGAGAGAGGTTATTTAACTTCTCACGGTGCCCACATTCAGCACGGACCCCTCATTCATGCCTTATTAGATGCAATACATTTACCCACTGCAATATCAATTATGAAATGTAAAGCTCACACGAAAGTTACTGATATCATTTCCCAAGGCAATGATCTAGCTGACAGAACAGCTAAACAGACTGCTCAAACTCACACATCTGACATGACAAAGACAATAGTTCCGACACCAACACATTGCATGATGGTTAAGGATCCCGCTCTTGACGTAATTGACATACAGACACATGCTACACCAGATGAAATAAAGAAATGGACTGAATTAGGAGGGATCCAAACGGATCAAGGATGGATGACGAAGGAAAAATCTGTATGGTTCCTTCCTGATTCTATGGTTCAAGTTATCATTAATACAATACATAGTCCAGCACACTTAGGAGAAAAAGCTATGCTAGACAGCATTCAACACATTTGGTTCAACAAACATTTACGAGCAGCAGCTAAACAAAAAGTTCGTACCTGTATGATCTGTTGTCAGTTTAACCCAGGTAAAAGCATTCCCGTAGAACAGGGTGGATTTCAGCCTCCTGAGCACCCTTTTGAAGTCCTCCAGATGGATTATATCCAGATGGAACGATGTCGAGGATTCAAATATGTTCTTGTAGTTGTCTGTGCTCTTTCCCGTTGGACAGAAGCATACCCGGTTTCAGATTACACTGCCCCGACTACTGCCAAACAGTTAGTTCGAGAATTCTTCCCACAGTACGGTTTACCACGTGTTGTTTACTCAGATAACGGCCAGCCGTTCTCATCCGAACTAATGAAACACGTTTCACTTTTGTTAGGCTATCAATGGAGATTTCACTGTGTCCGACACCCCGAGGCAGCAGGTCTCGTGGAACGACATAATCAAACTCTGAAAATTAGACTGTCCAAAATATGTAGGGAGAAAGGTGTCGACTGGGTAGTAGCCTTACCAGTTGCACTCTTTTACATGAGAATGGTAGCGCACTCTCGAACAGGGCTATCCCCTTATGAGGTGATCTTTGGCAGACCACCAAATATGTGGGGGACGCCTATACCACGCAAAATAACTGATGTTGACTGTAATATGCTGACAGATTACTTGGCTTCCTTGATGTCTGCACTACAATCTTGTCGTTCACAGGTAGCTGCAGCCTTTCCCGACAACACCGAGGTGAAACCCCATGACGTAGTTCCCGGGGACCTGGTGTTAGTGAGGAACTTTGACCGGAAGTCTCAGCTGGATCCTAGGTGGAAATCGCCTCAACTTGTACTGCTCACCACGAGGACAGCCGTGAAGATCGAAGGTCGCAAAGGTTGGATACATTCAAGTCACATCAAGAAATTTCATGGACTACCGTCTGATGTAAACGATACACTTAGCGTGTCTTCACCGATTGACTCAAAGCTTCCTTTGATTGAACAGAGTAATAAGGAACTATACAAACTAAAACTACGGTCTAACAAGTCAGACAATTTGATTGTTTAAGTCCTCTCCAAGGTGAATCGGTCGAATTTGTCTCTGACATGTATCCCTTAGACCTGAATAGAGAAAGAAACCGAAAGATGCAATTGAAACAACATGCGTACTGTAAATCACTGCGTAGTCATTGCACAGTGACGTTATTAATTTTGTTTTTCTTAAGTCTTTTAATAATCGCTGCAAGTATATTGTTGCACATATATTATCCTATTTCTAAACATGTTTACAATGTTACTGCTGAACATTCTTTTAGTGAATTACCCCCGCATGAGTTGTCCTATAGATTTGCGCTGCGCAATAACACTTTTATTAGTATGTTACACCATTCCCATCAGACTAGCAATGCTACAAATTGTTGGATATGTGGCCGACTCCCTCCCTATCAGAACTATAAGGGAATTCTGCCTCTCTTTCCATATCCGTTCACACACAATGGCTCCTGTGGAGCATGGTTTAGTTTAATTAATTCCCTAGATTCGAATTCTGCAGTTTATCAAGATAACTGGGTATGGGGAAACCTGAACTTAGTTTTGCTTAAAGTCTGCTACCCTAACAAGGAGGGACTTCCCAAAAGAACAGGAACTGATCTAGAAAATGAAGTATATGGATTAGGTAATTTCACGCTTAATCTCATGATCCTGAATGTTGAATCCGAAGCTGCACCAATTTTGCCCGCTATGTCAGTATTTCCAGTTAAAGGTGAACTATGTATAAGAAAGAATGGTTCCATACATATGGGCCATAGTAAGTGCACCACTGTAATAGAATTCAGTGATCAAGGCAAGTCTACATTTAGAGCTTCTCGTCATTCCTACTTTATATGTGGCCAGACCGCATATATACGCCTACCTCTAGATTGGGATGGTACCTGTTACATAGCATTCCTTTTGCCACCTGTTTTCCTAGCTCCTCCTGATTATCATAGAAATATTCATTTAGTACACAATAGAGAACGGAGAGATCTCCCAATAGTCGACTACACTGAGACAGCATGGGAAAAATACACAGATTTCAATAAAGGTCTCTTTCCCTATATAGGTACAGTTACCAATAGTAAGCTGATACGTAGATTAACCAGAACCCTTGAAGCAGTAGTGAACGAAACTATTTCCGCCTTAGGCAATCTAACAGAAGAACAGTGTGCTATGCGGATTGTTGTGCTTCAAAATCATCTTGTCCTTGACGTCATCCTGGCCGATAGGGGCGGAGCTTGTAGGGTCATCGGATCAAGTTGTTGCATTTTCATACCAGAAAATTCGCCGTCTGTATATAAAGCCATAACCCGCCTTCATAAGATTGTAAGCCAGATACACCAGAATCCAGGAACCTGGACTTGGTCCGGTTGGTTCTGGGGCGTGTTGTCAGCCTGGGGATGGAGAATGCTCTCCTTCCTAGGTATTGGCTTTCTCATACTATTCAGTTGCTGCTTATGTCTACAATGTGGGCCAGCGATTTGTGGTCTGTGTGCCACCTCGTGTATCCCACATCCAAGTTTTCGTTCGAGATCACGGAAGAAGAAAGAAGAACAAATGATGTTATATGAACAGATCAACGGATTGATGAAGATTGATATCTCTTAAGGGCAAGTAGGGGACAAGGAGGGAATGTGGAAATATGGATTTTTATGATCAGTTATGTCCCCTATCTTGGACCCCAACGGTTTCATGTATAAATCACAAGTACATGTATGTTTCCTCCAGTTCCAGTTATGAAGACGCAAACATATGTGCGTCCACCGTCAACATGTCCTCTTTCAGATCCGCCATGAATGGGCCGGATATTCTATTCCTAAGTATGAAAGGCCACCGGCTTTATATGGTTCATTTATGCCATTTTACAGTCCAGGCGAGTAGGCCCTGATTCTGCCATTAAGCCTTTTTCCTGCCTTCTGCCTCTGAAAGCTCCAGTCTGAGCTCACATCTGTATCCATGAACTTTGTCCTACTCCCTGCGCGGCTAACGGTGCCTGACTCGACCTGTTTGCCTGCCAAAAACTGTATTTCACCTTCAAGATTATCTGCTCTGCTCCGCTCCTCATCCAATGCATTCCTGTCTAGCAGTTTAAGTAAACATTCCTCTAGCTACCGTGCAAATGGGCCCGGCTTCTCTGTCTATGGCAAGTAATTCATAGCCCTGTTACTATGGAAGATTTCTGCCCTCGCATCTAGTGTAGACACTTAGACGCTTGTACACGCACTAACAGTCAGTATAGTCAGTATAGAATAAGGTTCTATCCTAAGAGACCTCTCTCTTTGGATAACATAGTTCTTTAAACATAGGATGTTAGATATGATTTGGGATTAGGTTGACATAACCCCAGACTTCTGTCTCCACATGTAGAGCTAAATGTCAAGTCTCCTTCACCCCCTAGTTGCACGTCAATCACACGTCATGCTGCTGCGCGCGCATCTCTGCCAAGTATTTCTGCTGACATTGCGAAATTCTTTCATGGAACCACCCATTTATGACATCATACCTAATGACGTTCTTTAGTTACGCCTAGTTACACCCATTTTAGTTACGCATGTATGTTTTTATCTCTGTTATCAACTGTTACGCCTCCTGCATCTGTTTCACTATAATGCCTCTTCTATAAATATGATTATCTGTCAATAAAGTATGGTCCTTCACTTCCTGAACCTTCGTGGTGATGGAATATGGAGTCCTCAATTCGAATTGATTTTGGAATAAAGCCCGTTCCGAACCTCTAATACCACGGATTCTGCCTCTTATTTACTGAGCTATTAATATAGATTTTCCGCATCAAATTAAGTTCCGGTAATTAAATTATTTACCACACGTGGACTGACTCTTTCGCTTCCTGATGTGTTCGATCTATTTTAACCCAATCTGTCTCTTTTGGGGGCACTTTATTCTTCAAGAATGCCATGACCTGTTCATACTTCTTCATGACCTCCGGGTCTAGAGCTCCTGTTTTGGGATCTCTCGGGTATTCTTTAGTGGGCCAGTCTATGACTATCTTACATTCTGCCCACAAGTCTGCTGGCACTATTATATCAAACAGACTATTCAAATCAATCCACAACACTTTGGATAATTTCACAAATCTGTCTACCTGTCTGTACCACTCGACCGGCTTTTCCCGTAATCTAGGGAAGTCATTTGTAAATGACAAAATATCCTGTCTGGTCCATGGGACATGCACATATCCTCCTCCTGGAATCTCTCTCATAGTTAACTCCATTACCACCTTTTCTTTTTCTCTCACAGGAAACGCTGGGAATGTTCTGTCTGAGATGTCATCTCGCTTCCTATACCACCTGCTCTTCCATTTGTCCACATCTCCCCATTTCCTTAATACTGTGATTATGTCCCTAATCTGCCCTATTC
The DNA here is from genome assembly GCF_964204655.1 of Triturus cristatus. NCBI lineage: Eukaryota > Metazoa > Chordata > Amphibia > Caudata > Salamandridae > Triturus > Triturus cristatus. The sequence continues at coordinate 112,658,549 of NC_140583.1, forward strand.
GTCCTGCAGCATTCAGATTCTTAATGTCTTTTTCTGTAAAATCCACTCTGTATGGTTTCTGTAAAGCTTTTACCTTGTCCATGTCAATTCCCATTTCGCTCGCTATTTCTGCTAGCTTGTCATGTAAATTCTTTGCTCTCCAAATGACACTTTTACAGAGGAACAGCAGTTCCTCATCTTGGTAGTTGTTCAGCTTTTCTGTGGGAATTGTCCCTACTATCAATTCTTCTAACACCATCCTTAACTTTGCAACATCAATGGTATATGATTATTTTTCTTTATCCTGCAAACCTTTTAGCCAGTCATTCAAATCTTCAGTAGTTATGCTTACTGATTTTTCTGCATTTCCGGGTTCTGTCAGTCTCTGTGGTTCTAACATTGATCCCTCTACCCTTCGGTTTCTCTCAGCAGTATGAGAACAATAAAAGGGATTCTTTGACACAGGTAATTCACTTTTACCCATCGCATTTCCCCAGGAATTTTCTTTCGTTTTCATCAGGGGCTGTTCTGCCTGTCTTTGGTTCACATACGGAACTGTTAGCCCCTGCTCACTGTTTTTCTGCTTCTCAAAAATAGGCAGAACAGGGCCTATGGTCACAGGGACTGTAACTGCTTCTAGATTTTTCATTAGTTCCCTTATTTTCTCTGTCAATTCTAAGGTGGTTTCCGCTAGTTCTCTAGAATTTTCATTCTCAACCCTAGTTCCCTTCTCTTTAAGTGAATTTCTTCGTTTTACTTCTGGGGTCATAACTTCTGTTTTAATCATTCTCAGAGTCTCCCTTACTGGTGTTCCCATGGTTGGCGTTTCGGGTTCCTGTCTGTATGGAGGCGGGCTTTTGTAAAACATATCATCTAGAACATCATCGTCAGTGTCACTAGCCCCATACCTCCGGGTTTCTACATGATTTCTCTTTTCTAGGCATTTTCTTCCCCCACTTTCTCCTTCCGTTCTAAGAGGAAATAATCCTTCTGTCATACTGGCATCTCGCCACCTTCTCATTCTATCGCTATGAGTTTCTCGATCATTTGGCTACTCGAACATATACCGGTACCTAGATCCGTTTCTCTGCTTTTCTCGCTCATGTATCTCGTCTTCCCATTCTGTCAATGTGTAGTCCTAGGTCGCGGATCTAAACTCATCATCCTCTCCCGTAAGTTCCTTAATATGGCCAAATTAAAAGACCCATCCTCTGGAAACGCTAGAACTCCGTCTTCCTTCCTTTGTATACTTTGCCCGATTGTCTAACCAGATACAGGTATGGTACCCATATTTCGCAACCATAAAGGATGCGGGGGTCTTTGCCGGAGGGAGTAACTGTCCATCCCTAGTCACAATTTTCTTGTCTTTTACAAATAAATTTTTCAATTTACTGAACACAGACTTTTTCTTTCTCTCAGGTGAATGATAATACATTTTCCTGTCTTTTGTGAACTCTTTAGTCTTTTCTACCACTGTACGATCTCTAATCCAATAGTAGCGCGACTCTTACTCATGCACCAATCCTGGCGCGTCTACGTCACTGTCACAACTTCCAATCCTTGCGCGACTCACACTAACGCACCAATCCTGGAGCGTCTACGTCGTTGTCACAACTTCCAATCCCTGCGCGACTCACACTAACGCACCAATCCTGGAGCGTCTACGTCGTTGTCACAACTTCCAATCCCTGCGGGACTCACACTAACGCACCAATCCTGGAGCGTCTACGTCACTGACTAGCTGTCCAATCCCAGCGCGGTTCTTCTGACGTCTACAGTCGCTGCAGCGGCTTCTACTCCGGACTCCTGTCCTCAGTCTACCCCTCCTTTACAAAACTACTCGGTAGACTTTGTTTCAAATTTACAATACTGGTTAGTTACAATGTACAAACATCTCCATTGTCTGCTCCGCTAACCACAGAATAGCAAAAGACCTTTCCCACGAGAATCCTGTTTTCCCGAGAGCAGCGCTTACCTCTGCTCTACTACAGAATTATTACGTTCGTTGGCAAAGTAGCGCATTCCTCTACTTCACCCTTCTACCACGCATTAATTAACTGTTCTCTCCGGAATTAAAACACATAGTTGGAAAACGTATTGCTCCTGAGAAGTAACACCAGAGTTCCGCAATTAATTCAAATGCTATTTCATTCACACACTTACACACAAAGAAGTACTGTTCATTCACACAGAATCCTGCTTTCCCGAGAACAGCGCACAGAGTGTCCTACTACAGAATTATAACATACGTTAACAATGCAGCGCTTACCTCTACTTTGTCCTTCTAACAAGATCAGAGAACACCTGCTACCTTTTCAGTAAAAAGCGTTATCGGCATACCTATTGGTTTCCTGGTACTTTAGACCGAAATTTCACAAATAACTCTTTGCTATCATATACACTTCTTTCACACAGAAATTGTACCTAATGGCAACATACAGCGATGTCACTGAATTGAATCCAGACAATGCGACGCGCTACTTCAATTGTCGCACGTTTTTCCCCGTGTACCTACGGGCAACCACAATCCCGTCTTTCCCGAGAACAGCGCTTACCTCTGTCCTACTACGGAATTGTCACCGACTTCTTACATCCCAGAAGCCGTACAGACTACATAGAACTCAATACGACTTCAACATATAGTGTTAATACATATATCAATATCAATCGATAATCAATAAGCTATATATACATGCCAAAATCATCAACTAAAACAATAAAACCCATCTCTAGCTACCCACAATACTGGTAACTATATATATATATATATACACAATTCATCAAACCTAGACAATAAAAACCATCATCTTGCTACCAAGAAAACTGGTGCAGTTCAGAACACAAAATCTCCTCCTGCTTCCACGGACGGAATGATTCCACAGTCACACACACATTCATACATCATTCGCTGGTGGGGCCGATAACACCAACATTCATTCTCATCAATCTATCCGTGCCTACAGAGAAGAGAGGTCTTCAATTTCCCTTCCGAACTACAGCTTTATTTCCCTTGGATGGAGGAGACCACATCTATTTAATTTTATCCTAACAATTCCTCCATCCGGAGGCCAATTGGATCATTTAGTTGATCTAGTGATTTGATGATAAACACTTCAATTCTTGTACTAATAAAATAAACATTTCAAGAAATAACCACCCGACACAGTTCTTCAAACAATAAATTTTCTTTATCTAATTAAATTGCAGGTTTAAAATCCTAACAAATGCAATAGAATCTTGTGTCATAATTACCTATTCTGGCTAATTGTCGTTCTCTAAGTCAGAATCGGGTCCTCAGTAAATCATCAAAGAGTCTAGCGTCCCGTCCTCTGCTGTCAGCGTAGTGAAAAGCATCGATCAGGGTGCGTCGCAAGCTCGTCGGGTGGTATCCTCCTTTTCCCTCTCTGGACTACTAATATTTATACTGAAAATTTACATATAATAGAAACATTTCATAATTTCTAGGTTTTTCATTGACTGAATTCAGCCCGTCCCAAGATTTTAAGCAACAATTTAATAATTCACATACGGATGATGTATTAAACTAGGCGTATGGGAAAATCGTTCCCAGGTCTGGAAAGTATCAGTCTATTGTGGAAAGGTGGCTTTTGGTTCCCACTTCGCAACATTTTCATCCGTGTTCAGGGACATTGGCATCTCGCCCAGAGTAGTCTTCATGGACCTGGTTCAGGAGTTCAAGGAGAGGTTGCTACGTAGTCAGCGCAGACGCCTTCCTCTGCTGTCAATTTCATGAAGTCATGTACTTTAGTGTGGATTCAGTTGGCGGCCATCTTTTAGCAGGCCGAAATAGTCAACTTAAGGTAAAGAAACACAAAACGTAATTAATACATGGAAATGAATAAACAATGTTATTCCCTTGCTAATACCCTTATGTGTATGCATTCATCTTGCCATATGCGACATTTAAAGCCGTTAATGCTGGTTTATTTAAGCGCAAAACACATCAACATCGCTTAAACTAAACATATAATTTTAATATGCGCACAAACTTAGTTCACTTATTATTTTAGCCATGCAAATGCATTCCCACGTATCTTCTCTTGGTTAATAAGGTTGATTAGTTCAATTTCCACACATTATTATTCATTAGAATTAGTTCCTTAGTTGGTTTAATAAAACTTATGTAAATGGATTGGGTATACCAAAATATTTTTATTTTACCCGCTCCAGCATTTCCACTCGCCCACAATCACTGTAGTCCAGGTGGTCTCTCCTCTCAGCCTGCCTTCTTTCCAACGCTGACAGGCACAGCTGACTAGAAATCAACCAACCTCACCACGCCTGTCACCAGCTAACATGCTGACAGGCACAGCTGGACTCCTTGTATTGATATTACTATCTAAGTACTTTTCCCAAAGTGGTTCTCTTCCTGAGGGGGGTGCTCTTTGACGGAGAAGCGATTACCCATAGTTAGCTGTTTCAGCGCTGAGGATCTCACCGAGTTTTACCCAAATAACATGGCAAGCACAAAATGTCGCAGCCACCCCCATTCCTTAATGAAGTGGGAGAGCCGCAGCTACCGTGGAAGCAATGGTTTGGGCTACTGGAGTACTATCTCATAGCAATAGGAGGAGAAGAATTTTCAGCATTGCGGAAGCTACATACTTTCCTGCCTAACCTAGGAATTGAAGGGCGCAAAACATATGATAATATATCAGCAGAAGAGGATAGTGATGATGATGAGAATGTATACCTAGCGGCAGTTAATAGATTAGAAAAACATTTTGGTAAAACTATAAATGTAGTGTTGGAAAGCCACAAATTCTTTTCGAGGGTACAGGGAAAGAATGAGAAAGTCAAAACGTACATTTGCCGCCCTTAAAGGTTTGGCTAACACATGCGAATTAAAGACCCTGCAAGACTCACTCATTAGACATCAGTTGGTAAGGTGCACCAACAACACCAAAATACAAGGAAGGCTATTAGTGGCTAATCCTGACCTTAAACAAGCTATAGACATAGCGGTAGGGATTGAGCACACTGCTGATTGTATGGTAGCAATGAAAGGGGACGGAGATAAGAATGCAGAAGTGAATGCTCTAAGCAAACAAGAAGTCACTAAGGAAAACAGGAGCAAAAGTCCCAGTGTTTTTCCTACCGGCACCAAACTCAAATGTTATAGGTGCGGTAGCCCTACACATCTAGCTAATTTTACAGGTTGTCAAGCCAGATCCGTTACCTGTCATAAGTGTGGTCGTAGAGATCACTTAGCCAGGATGTATAAGGATCACCAACTCAATTCTGTTTTGGCCATAGAGCAAGAACCTCCCCAAGATAATAAACTAATTTTCCAACTAAAAAACAAGGAAAAGACGAATGACTTTCCGTCTTGCACTATCACCTTGGACAAAAGAGAGGTGACGGTCTTTGCTGATTCATGCTCACCCTATACACTGGTGGAAGCTGAGGCATTTACTAAGTTGTTCCCCTCATGGCAACAGGGCATGCAACCTCCAGACATACATCCAGGGGGTTACAACGGGGACCCCATACCCTTGATAGGCATGACAACCATGAACATAGGGTTCAAAGGGAGGAGTACAGTGGGCAAAATCTACATTACACAGAAGGGATCCAACTTGTTGGGGTGGAAACACCAGAGGGAACTGGACATCAATTAGACCCCAATAGCCCTGACCAAGTTCTCCTAGTAGACCCGTCTGTGGGGGGAACAGAGGTTTGCAATGACTTTCCTTAGGTTTTTACGGACAAACTGGGTCTACTTAGAAACTATCAACACTCTATCAAGCTTAAAGCTAATGCAAGACCAGTGGCCCACAAGGTTAGGCCCATACCACATAAGATGCAAACATCCCTCCGAGCAGAATTAGACAAACTCCTGTCACAAGGGGTCATTGAGCCCATAGAAAGTACGCAATGGTTGGCCCCCATTGTCCTTACGACGAAGGCGTCCAGAAAAGAAATCAGGTTATGTGTGGACCTGAGGGACCTTAACAGTAACATATGGGTGGATAGGCATCCCTTGCCACGCATTCACGAGGCCCTCACCTTAATAAAAAGATGCAAGCTCCTTTAGTGTGCTAGACCTCTCGTCTGCCTACCACCAGGTAGAACTACAACCCGACTCACGCCACTTAACCTCCTTCATAACCCTGCTGGTAGCATTCCAGTAAAAGCGCATGCCCTTTGGGTTGGCCTCGGCAGCCGCTGCCTTCCAAAGGCTCATGCAACACGTACTAAAGGACATCCAGTGTACCACGTGTTTCCAGGATGACATCCTCATTTACGGAAAAGACCTGGAAGAACATAATAACATTTTGAGGGTGGTACTGACCAAACTGGAGGTGGCGGGCTTGACCTTAAGGAGGGACAAATGTCGCATTGGGGTAGGGTCTGTTGAGTACCTGGGCCATACCATTTCCAAAGATGGAATTAAACCAAAGATTGATCTAGTAGAAGCCATTCAGGGGACAGCTGCTCCGGGGTGTGTGGAGGACTTAAAGTCGTTCTTGGGGTTGTCAGAATACTACGCTAAGTTTGTCAGAAATTAAGTAAGTATTGTAGAACCACTAAGGGCTTTACTCAAAGCAAGGACCCCTTTCGTGTGGAGCAAAGACTGCCAAGCGGCGTTCTTCACGGTGAAGGAGAGCATTGCCACCGACCCATCGTTGGGCAAATTTGACTCCACCAAACCTACTGTCCTGTACACTGATGCGAGTAATAGAGGATTGGGTGCCAGTCTTACCCAGGTCGTCAACTGCAAAGAACAAGTGGTGGCGTTCGCTTCTCGAGCCCTTAAAGGACCAGAAGCAAATTACTCCGTAGTCGAAAAAGAAGCGCTTGCATGTGCATGGGCCATCAAACACTTCCGCTTCTTTTTGTGGGGCATTGCCTTCACCGTGAAAACCGACCACAAACCCCTCATGTATGCATTCACGACTAAGGGGTCCACACCCAGGATAGCAAGGTGGATCTTGGGGCTGGAAGGGTACAATTTCAATGTTAAGTACATGCCAGGGTAAAAAATGCGGTGGCGGATTTCCTCTCTCGCTCACCTATGGATGTGATGACAGTTCATCTCATGTTGAAACTGATGATGTAATTTTGAAAGTATCTTGCCTAAAAAAAGAAGAATGGGAAGAGTGTGTACGTAATGATGAGGAAATGAAGATCCTTAAAGGATTTATTGTCAAAGGGTGGCCCAATGAGAAATGTAAAGTCGCCACTTCATTGAGTGGGTTCTGGGATATAAAACTGGAACTAAACATCCAAGAGGGGACGGTTTGTAGGGGAGAGAAAATTGTTCCACCCGTAGCACTTAGACAGAAAATTGTGGACCTAGGCCATATTGGTAACCTGGGGCGCAGCCTTACAGAAAACAAAATAAAATTGGACTACTGGTGGCTGGGGATGGATACTATGGTGGAGAGAACTGTGAGGGACTGTCTTGAATGTAGCCGTTCAGACAAAATACTACAAACAAGGAAACCTCCCCTATCCCCTGTCACTGTGCCAGATAAACCATGGTCCAAACTAGCACTGGACATTATTGGTCCCCTTAACCTGAAGTCCTTGAAGTAATGCTTCTTGTTAGTCATGGTGGACTACCACAATAGGTGGGTCGTCTACAAGTGTGTGCACCAAATTGACATGAAAGTGATGTTCAAATTCCTGAGGGACTTTTTCTTTGAGGAGTGGATCCCGAATACTTTGGGAACCGATAATGGGGTACAGTTTACCTCAGAGAACATGTCTGAATTCCTCTCTGAAATTGGTATAACCCACCACAAGACGGCCCTATATTGTCCCCGGGCCAAAGGATTAGTAGAGAATCGCATGTTAAAAGAATGCTTACAACGTGCTGAGATTTTAGGCATCTCGGCAGAGGACACCTTGCAAAACACACTTTGGGCCTATCGCACTACCCTGAACCTGGTCACAGGGGTATCCCCCTTCAGTTCGCTAAAGGGTAGGATTCCCAAAACCAGACTCTCCCCTCCCTTAAAGAGACAGAAAACCTATCATGTGAATCCTGACGAGATTAGGGGGCGTGTTGCCAGTCTTCAAGCTAAGTAGAAGGTCAGATATGATGCAAATAAGCATGTGAAGTCTCGCAAAGTCCAAGAAGGGGATTGAGTCCGTGTAGATCTTCCTAAACAATGCAGGAGGGAGGCCACAAGATTCTCAGAACCCATGAAAGTAATTAAAGTGGGAAGGAATGTAGTTACGCTTACCAATGGGCAAACTCGGAGCATGGAAAACATTATTCCTTACAGTGTGGCACCTATCCTCCAAGTCAACGCTCCTTTGAGGGCAAATGCTAATGTGGCTCATAGGAGATCATTAAGACCCACAACTGCGCCTAGGTGGGCAAGAGACTATTGTTTCACATAGTTCTTCATTTGTTGTTACTGCAATATGACAAGGTTGGAGTTCCTTGTGACTTCTGCATGAATTACTCTTGCATCCTGGAAGTAGCTTTGTTTTCACCTGGTACCCTTCCTACCCTATGTCCCCTTTCCTTTCCCTTTGTAAGGAGATGTGTTGTAATCTACACTTGGTACGCCCCGCCCCCCCTGCCCTTCTGCCCCTCTGTATGTGTCAGGCAAGAATGCATGAACATTCCACAGCTGACTCTAGCTGACTGGAACCTGTGATGGTATATAGACGCAATACAGAAGACTTTTCTAATTACAGTGTTCCTCTCTACTTTGCAACAATTTTCTTTTAGGACTAGGGAGAGTGGATGCCTGAAAGAAGATTCTTTAAATGTACTTTTAGGATTAGGAAGAGTTTATTCCTGAAACACGTTTCTTTAAAGTTAGATTTAGGTTTCCGGAGAGTGGATTCCGAAAAAAAAAAAAAATCTGAAAAATGGTGAGCGGGTTACTGCATAAAATTATTTAAATGTAGTTTTAGGATAAAGGTGATTGGATCATTTCAACAAGTTATTTCAAATTTACTTTTAGGGTTAGGAAGAGTGGATTCTTTCAGGTTAGTTTTAGGTTTCGGGTGAGTGGATTCTTGTACAAAAAAGTATGTTAGTTTTAGGAAAAAGGTGAGTGGGTTTCTGCAAACATTGATTTACATTTAGTTTTAGGATAAGGGTGACATACCACTCAAGAAATAAAATAGCTTATCCTTGAAAAAATATGTATTAACACAAGAAGTCTAAGTACTGAGATGCGTAACCACAGAGATGTGTATTGGATCTATACTCTGGATACATACAAACATGGGATGAACAATGAAATCCCTTGGGATCAAGTCATTAGGTACAATAACAGTTGAAGAGTTGTTTATTGAATCTGACATTGTTTGTTTTCCTCGAATTAGAGGGCACACATAAATACATGTGGATGTTCCATGCTCGAGCATTATTATCTAATTTCCATATAGGTTTACATTTTTGTCTTAGATCATTATCATAGCAACGGACTATTATTGTCAGTGTACACTACTAATAAGATTAATTTCTTAATATTTTAAGACTAACTGGCTAAATTTTTGTAAATATGTATCTTTTCCTTAATCATCCTTAATAGGTCTTAATGATTCTCTTTTATAGAATTAAAGCACCTTAGTTCAGACCACATTAAGTTTACTTGTATCATTCCAATGGAAGTTTTGTCTTCGTACGCAATGTCAGTATCCTCTGTTACTAGTCCAATTTTCGAGGCTATTGTATCAGTTTAACCTTAGTCGACATTGAGAAAGGTTGGGCCCACCCTATGAACTCAGACAATCTATCCGCGGTGAACAGCGCTGAACCTGGAAATAGTCTGTTTGTTTTTGGCCGCTCAGCCCCAGTTTAAATTCCCTGACATCATGGTCAAACAAGCCTAGTTGGGTCTACACATGCACGGCGTGCGGCAGCGTCAGGAGTATCAGGAAGTTTTACCGCAGACCGCGTGAGCCGAGCAAGCAGCCTGAGGGTGTTTTGTGAGGAATGTAGGAACACGTTGTAGCCGTCTCCCGCGGTTCTTCCCTCATCTACACCAGAGTTTTTTCAATATTGGCCCTCGGCACAACAAAACCTTATTCAGGTAAAGAGGAGTGATGAGATAACGATTACAGTTTAGACGATATGCGCTTATGGGACTATACTTTTGGAAGTGTGAATATCATATTAGCTTTCTATTCTGTATTTTTTATGCAAGACTTCACTGCCTCTCTCCCCGCATCCCCTGCATTTTTATCACGCTCTCCATCCCTGCTGAGAGAGTCGCCTGACATTAGGATTTTTGTAAACATAGAGAATAGAGGTAAGAACATTAGGGGTGTAAAGTCCCCTATTGAAGCGCCATACGAGTATAGACGCATTGCGATCAAGATGCACTTGAGTCCATCGATGGACAGTTTGTTGATTATTATTCCCATCATTTTATTTTTTAGAGTGGACATTATCTTCCCCTCTCCACGCTTGTGGTGCATTAACGGATTCTCAGACATTTCTAAAAATTAATACACCGATATACGGTTTCAGCAGTGACGCTTATACTAAGACTATCCAATTACTGGGTAACCCCTTTTTGGATGTAATCTCCACGCTAGGACTCCTCTATCCAAATTAGATATTTCCTCTATATGAACAGTTTCCATTAATCTGCGCATTTTCCTGTTTCTCTATAAGGTGCTTTGTCCTACTTACGTTTGAAACTATTCTCAACTAAATCTTCACAGTCAGATGAAGCAGTGTATCTGATAAGGAAAATATACCGACTATGTAAATAGGGAACACCTTTTAGGGTTTCTTTGAGCACTAGCTTGTTCTTCAAATGTCACAAATTATCACAATCTTTAGCTCTACCCTACAATTAAGGACTTTCCTGTATATACATGGTTTTTATTTCAAGTGGTAACTCTTTCTATCCTCAAGAACCTTTTATATTATAGCACGGTGTTTGGTGATTTAAGGAACTTTTCAAAGATCTTCATATACTAGTCCAACTTGGAACATGTTCCATATCTTGTTCTTCTCCGAGTACTGAATGTTTCCTGTGACATTCTTAAATGTATCTCTTTTAAAGATAATGTATCTGACTCAGACATGAGCAGAAACTCCTCGTAGGACCCTGAATATGTCTTTAAAACAGTCTCTTTTTCTTAGACATGTGTTTTTTCTAGATTCTGTAAAACCGACATGGCTACCCGATGAAGGAGTAATGCCGAAACGCGCGTAGGATACGAATTACATTAGCCATGGCAAACATTCCTTTTTTTAAAAAATTGCAATAAGATTTGTTTTTAAGTGATTTCACTGTATAGTTCATGTCTAATCAAATTATCATATATTATATGGGCATGACATGTTCTAAGAAAACATTATGTATCATTAGGCTATGTATGAATGAGTAAGTATGCTTGAATATTATTTACTTCATTTGTAAAGCGCTCTGTCACCTAACAGGCATCCTGGCGCTAAGAAACTCAGAGTACAGTGTAAAAATGTGCCAGAAAACACAGACAACTGCTACACCAAAGGTTCTACCACCCGATTTAACTTTCCTGAACCTTGAAGTCTTAACCAGTTTCGCAGACGAAGAGCGAAGGTTTCTAACTGGAACATACCACTCAAACTTCCTCTGCATAGAGATAGGTCCCAACCTATGCAGGGCCTTAAACACTAAACAGAGGGACTTAAACTGAATTCTCTGTGCCAACGGGAGCCAATGCAATTCTGCCAAGACCAAAGAGGAAGAGGACCTTCTGGGCCAGCCTAAGACTAGCTTGGCTGCTGTTGACTGAATCCTCAAAAGTCTGTCCAGAAGAAATTTCGAAGACTCTAACAAAAGGGCATTGCAATAATCCAATCTGCTTAGGATGGTTCTTCGTGCCACTAGCACGCACATGGGGAGGCAGCAGTGGAAAGATTTTCCGCAGAGATCTAATAATAGCCAAACAGCTGCCCACTGTTCTAGTAACCTGAGCCTCCATTGTAAGTTTATTGTTGAACATAACGCCCAGGTTACGGACCGTTTCAACTGGTCTAACTACGGGCAAAGTTTCACTGGGCCAAAAGTTGCTGGGCAACACAGAGGGAACCCTGTCAGCCGAACAATAAAGCACCTCGGTCTTACCCGCATTAAACTGCAACGAGTTTCCCTTCAGCCACAGAGCTGTGTCACGCAGGCAGCAGTAAAACACTTCCAATGAGGTCGACTGATCTCCCTCCAATATTGTTAGCAAGAATCATGGATTCATACTGTGTTTGATACATAGGCCAATATAGAAACTGCATTGTGATTACTTCTGCTTTTGACATTTTTTTAAGTTAATTTTTAATATATAAAAGACAAAATATATTTAAAAAAAACATTCTTTCCTTAAATAAAAAATGTATGTATTTTTGATACTATATGAATCCTGGTTACATATTGTCTTTGTTAATTTGAAGGTCCACTTTTTATTCGTTTCCTAAATGGTTTGATCACATTTGATTGAGTTATTTCAACATGTTAATTTAAATTTTCTTTTAGGATTAGGGAGAATGAATGCCTGAAAGAAGTTTCTTTAACCCCTTGGGTGCTCATGACGAGCTGGACTCGTCATGGCACACAGTGGGCGTGTGCTCATGACGGGTCAAGGTACTTGGGCCTCCCACACAAGTGAGGCACCATTTTTATCGGGAGACTTGGGGGAACGCTGGGTGGTGGGAAATTTGTGTGAGCCCGGTGATGCCACAACTTTCCCACACAAAAATGTGTGGAAAAAGTGATTTTTTCAGCTAAAATTGAGGTTTGCAGGGGATTGTGGGTAAGGAAACGTTGGGGGATCCACGCGAGCCATACCTCCCTGGAAGCCCCCGAGTCTCTAGTTTTCAGAAATGTCTGAGTTTGGTAGGTTTCCCTAGATGGCTGCCGAGCACAGGCCCAAAAACCCAGGTGACCCACCCTTGCAAATCCAAGTGGTTTTGAGATGGGCAATTTTGATGTCGCCTCACAGCGTTTTGGGCCCTTGCCTGTCGCGGGTATTTGGGCCTCCCACACAAGTAAGGCACCATTTATATCGGGAGACCTGGGGGAAAGCTGGGTGGTAGGAAATTTGTGTGAGCCCAGTGATGCCACAACTTTCCCACACAACAATGTGTGAAAAAAGTGATTTTTTCAGCTAAAATTCAGGTTTGCAGGGGATTCTGGGTAAGGAAACGTTGGGGGATACACGCAAGCCATACCTCCCTGGAAGCCCCCGGGTGTCTAGTTTTCAGAAATGTGTGGGTTTGGTAGGTTTCCCAAGGTGACGACAGAGCTATGGTTCAAAAACTACAGCCAGGCACTTTGCCAAAAAAGGGTCATTTTTCAGTGCTAAATTGAGCGGTGTCCACATTGCGTTTTGCGCCGTTTCCTGTTGCGGGCACTAGGCCGACCCACACAAGTGAGGTACCTTTTTTCTCGGAAGACTTTGGTGAAAATTTGTGGATCCACGCAGATTCCAGAACTTTCCACCACAGAAAGGTGGGGAAAATGTGTATTTTTTTGGACAATCTTTTTGTTTTGCAAAGGATTCTGGGTAACAGAACCTGGTGGGAGGCAGTCAAGTCACCCCGTCCTGGATTCCCCTGGGTGTCTAGTTTTCAGAAATGTGTGGGTTTGGTAGGTTTCCCTAGGTGACGACAGAGCTATGGTTAAAAAACTACAGCTAGGCACTTTGCCAAAAAAGGGTCATTTTTCACTGCGAAATTGAGGTGTGTCCATTTTGCGTATTGCGCCGTTTCCTGCCGCGGGCACTATGCCGACCCACACAAGTGAGGTACCATTTTTCTTAGAAGACTTTGAGGAACATGGGGTGGGTGGAAATTTGTGGATTCACGCAGATTCCAGAACTTTCCACCACAGAAATGTGGGGAAAACGTGTATTTTTTGATAATTTTTTCGGTTTGCAAGGGATTCTGGGTAACATAACCTGGTGGGAAGCAGTCAAGTCACCCCATCCTGGATTCCCCTGGGTGTCTAGTTTTCAGATATGTGTGGGTTTGGTAGGTTTCCTTAGGTGCCGGCAGAGCTATGGTTAAAAAACTACAGCTAGGCACGTTGCCAAAAAGGGTCATTTTTCACTGCGAAATTGAGGTGTGTCCTTTTTGCGTTTTGCGTCGTTTCCTGCTGCGGGCACTATGCCGACCCACACAAGTGAAGTACCATTTTTCTCGGAAGACTTTGAGGAACGTGGGCTGGGTGTAAATTTGTGGATCCACGCAGATTCCAGAACTTTCCACCAAAGAAATGTGGGGAAAATTAGGTTTTTCTTGCCAATTTTTTAGGTTTGCAAGGGATTCTGGGTAACAGAACCTGGTGGGAGGCAGTCAAGTCACCCCATCCTGGATTCCCCTGCGTGTCTAGTTTTAAAAAATGTATAGGTTTGCTAGGTTTCCCTAGATGCCGGCAGAGCTATGGTTAAAAAACTACAGCTAGGTACTTTGCCAAAAAAGGGTCATTTTTCACTGCGAAATTGAGGTGTGTCCACGTTGCATTTTGCGCCGTTTCCTGCCGCGGGCACTATGCCGACCCACACAAGAGAGGTACCATTTTTCTCGGAAGACTTTGGGGAGCACGGGGTGGGTGTAAATTTGTGGATCCACACAGATTCCAGTACTTTCCACCACAGAAATGTGGGAAAAATGTGTTTTTTTTGGCCAATTTTTTCAGTTTGCAACGGATTCTGGGTAACAGAACCTGGTGGGAGGCAGTCAAGTCACCTTATCCTGGATTCCCCTGGGTATCTAGTTTTAAAAAATGTATAGGTTTGCTAGGTTTCCCTAGGTGCCGGCAGCGCTATGGATCAAAAACTACAGCTAGGCACTTTGCCAAAAAAGGGCCATTTTTCACTGCGAAATTGAGGTGTGTCCATTTTGCGTTTTGTGCCGTTTCCTGCCGCGGGCACTATGCCGACCCACACAAGAGAGGTACCATTTTTCTCGGAAGACTTTGAGGAACGTGGGGTGGGTGGAAATTTGTGGATTCACGCAGATTCCAGAACTTTCCACCACAGAAATGTGGGGAAAATGTGTATTTTTTGATAATTTTTTCGGTTTGCAACGGATTCTGGGTAACAGAACCTGGTGGGAAGCAGTCAAGTCACCCCATCCTGGATTCCCCTAGGTCTCTAGTTTTCAGACATGTGCAGGTTTGGTAGGTTTCCCGAGGTGCCGGCAGAGCTATGGTTCAAAAACTACAGCTAGGCACGTTGCCAAAAAGGGTCATTTTGCACTGTGAAATTGAGGTGTGTCCATTTTGCGCCGTTTCCTGCCGCGGGCACTATGCCGACCCACACAAGTGAAGTACCATTTTTCTCGCAAGACTTTGAGGAACGTGGGCTGGGTGTAAATTTGTGGATCCATGCACATTCCAGAAATTTCCACCACAGAAATGTGGGGTAAATGAGGTTTTTTTGCCAATTGTTTAGGTTTGCAAGGGATTCTGGGTAACAGAACCTGGTGGGAAGCAGTCAAGTCACCCCATCCTGGATTCCCCTGGGTGTCTAGTTTTCAGACATGTGCGGGTTTGGGCGGTTTCCCTAGGTGCCGGCAGAGATATGGTTAAAAAACTACAGCTAGGCACGTTGCCAAAAGGGGTCATTTTACACTGCGAAATTGAGGTGTGTCCATGTTGCGTTTTGCACCGTTTCCTGCCGCGGGCACTATGCCAACCCACACAAGTGAAGTACCATTTTTCTCGCAAGACTTTGAGGAACGTGGGCTGGGTGTAAATTTGTGGATCCACGCACATTCCAGAAATTTCCACCACAGAAATGTGGGGTAAATGAGGTTTTTTTGCCAATTTTTTAGGTTTGCAAGGGATTCTGGTTAACAGAACCTGGTGGGAGGCAGTCAAGTCACCCCATCCTGGATTCCCTGCATGTCTAGTTTTCAAAAATGTTTAGGTTTGCTAGGTTTCCCTAGGTGCCGGCAGAGCCTTGGTTCAAAAACTACAGCTAGGTACATTGCCAAAAAAGGGTCATTTTTCACTGCGAAATTGAGGTGTGTCCACATTGCGTTTTGGGTCGTTTACTGTCGCGGGCACTAGGCCTACCCATGCAAGTGAGGTACCATTTTTATTGGAAGACTTTGAAGAACGCGGGGTGGGTGGAAATTTATGGATCCACGCAGATTCCAGAACTTTCCACCACAGAAAGGTTGGGGAAAATGTGTTTTTTTTGGACAATCTTTTCAGTTTGCAACGGATTCTGGGTACCAGAACCTGGTGGGAGGAAGTCAAGTCACCCCGTCCTGGAAGCCCCCGGGTGTCTAGTTTTCAGAAATGTGTGGGTTTGATAGGTTTCCCGAGGTGACGACAGAGATATGGTTAAAAAACTACAGCTAGGCACTTTGCCAAAAAAGGGTCATTTTTCACTGCGAAATTGAGGTTGTGTCCATTTTGCGTTTTGCGCCGTTTCCTGCCGCGGGCACTATGCCGACCCACACAAGTGAGGTACCATTTTTCTTAGAAGACGTTGAGGAATGTGGGGTGGGTGGAAATTTGTGGATTCACGCAGATTCCAGAACTTTCCACCACAGAAATGTGGGGAAAATGTGTATTTTTTGATAATTTTTTCGGTTTGCAAGGGTTTCTGGGTAACAGAACCTGGTGGGAGGCAGTCAAGTCACCCCATCCTGGATTCCCCTGCGTGTCTAGTTTTAAAAAATGTATAGGTTTGCTAGGTTTCCCTAGATGCCGGCAGAGCTATGGTTAAAAAACTACAGCTAGGTACTTTGCCAAAAAAGGGTCATTTTTCACTGCGAAATTGAGGTGTGTCCACGTTGCATTTTGCGCCGTTTCCTGCCGCGGGCACTATGCCGACCCACACAAGAGAGGTACCATTTTTCTCGGAAGACTTTGGGGAGCACGGGGTGGGTGTAAATTTGTGGATCCACACAGATTCCAGTACTTTCCACCACAGAAATGTGGGAAAAAGGTGTTTTTTTTGGCCAATTTTTTCAGTTTGCAACGGATTCTGGGTAACAGAACCTGGTGGGAGGCAGTCAAGTCACCTTATCCTGGATTCCCCTGGGTATCTAGTTTTAAAAAATGTATAGGTTTGCTAGGTTTCCCTAGGTGCCGGCAGCGCTATGGATCAAAAACTACAGCTAGGCACTTTGCCAAAAAAGGGCCATTTTTCACTGCGAAATTGAGGTGTGTCCATTTTGCGTTTTGTGCCGTTTCCTGCCGCGGGCACTATGCCGACCCACACAAGAGAGGTACCATTTTTCTCGGAAGACTTTGAGGAACGTGGGGTGGGTGGAAATTTGTGGATTCACGCAGATTCCAGAACTTTCCACCACAGAAATGTGGGGAAAATGTGTATTTTTTGATAATTTTTTCGGTTTGCAACGGATTCTGGGTAACAGAACCTGGTGGGAAGCAGTCAAGTCACCCCATCCTGGATTCCCCTAGGTCTCTAGTTTTCAGACATGTGCAGGTTTGGTAGGTTTCCCTAGGTGCCGGCAGAGCTATGGTTCAAAAACTACAGCTAGGCACGTTGCCAAAAAGGGTCATTTTGCACTGTGAAATTGAGGTGTGTCCATTTTGCGCCGTTTCCTGCCGCGGGCACTATGCCGACCCACACAAGTGAAGTACCATTTTTCTCGCAAGACTTTGAGGAACGTGGGCTGGGTGTAAATTTGTGGATCCATGCACATTCCAGAAATTTCCACCACAGAAATGTGGGGTAAATGAGGTTTTTTTGCCAATTGTTTAGGTTTGCAAGGGATTCTGGGTAACAGAACCTGGTGGGAAGCAGTCAAGTCACCCCATCCTGGATTCCCCTGGGTGTCTAGTTTTCAGACATGTGCGGGTTTGGGCGGTTTCCCTAGGTGCCGGCAGAGATATGGTTAAAAAACTACAGCTAGGCACATTGCCAAAAGGGGTCATTTTACACTGCGAAATTGAGGTGTGTCCATGTTGCGTTTTGCACCGTTTCCTGCCGCGGGCACTATGCCAACCCACACAAGTGAAGTACCATTTTTCTCGCAAGACTTTGAGGAACGTGGGCTGGGTGTAAATTTGTGGATCCACGCACATTCCAGAAATTTCCACCACAGAAATGTGGGGTAAATGAGGTTTTTTTGCCAATTTTTTAGGTTTGCAAGGGATTCTGGTTAACAGAACCTGGTGGGAGGCAGTCAAGTCACCCCATCCTGGATTCCCTGCATGTCTAGTTTTCAAAAATGTTTAGGTTTGCTAGGTTTCCCTAGGTGCCGGCAGAGCCTTGGTTCAAAAACTACAGCTAGGTACATTGCCAAAAAAGGGTCATTTTTCACTGCGAAATTGAGGTGTGTCCACATTGCGTTTTGGGTCGTTTACTGTCGCGGGCACTAGGCCTACCCATGCAAGTGAGGTACCATTTTTATTGGAAGACTTTGAAGAACGCGGGGTGGGTGGAAATTTATGGATCCACGCAGATTCCAGAACTTTCCACCACAGAAAGGTTGGGGAAAATGTGTTTTTTTTGGACAATCTTTTCAGTTTGCAACGGATTCTGGGTACCAGAACCTGGTGGGAGGAAGTCAAGTCACCCCGTCCTGGAAGCCCCCGGGTGTCTAGTTTTCAGAAATGTGTGGGTTTGATAGGTTTCCCGAGGTGACGACAGAGATATGGTTAAAAAACTACAGCTAGGCACTTTGCCAAAAAAGGGTCATTTTTCACTGCGAAATTGAGGTTGTGTCCATTTTGCGTTTTGCGCCGTTTCCTGCCGCGGGCACTATGCCGACCCACACAAGTGAGGTACCATTTTTCTTAGAAGACGTTGAGGAATGTGGGGTGGGTGGAAATTTGTGGATTCACGCAGATTCCAGAACTTTCCACCACAGAAATGTGGGGAAAATGTGTATTTTTTGATAATTTTTTCGGTTTGCAAGGGTTTCTGGGTAACAGAACCTGGTGGGAAGCAGTCAAGTCACCCCATCCTGGATTCCCCTAGGTGTCTATTTTCAGACATGTGTGGGTTTGGTAGGTTTCCCTAGGTGCCGGCAGAGCTATGGTTCAAAAACTACTGCTAGGTACATAGCCAAAAAAGGGTCATTTTTCACTGCGAAATTGAGGTGTGTCCACTTTTCGTTTTGGGCCGTTTACTGTCGCGGGCACTAGGCCTACCCATGCAAGGGAGGTACCATTTTTCTAGGAAGACTTTGAAGAACGCGGGGTGGGTGGAAATTTATGGATCCACGCAGATTCCAGAACTTTCCGCCACCGAAAGGTTGGGGAAAATGTGTTTTTTTTGGACAATCTTTTCGGTTTGCAACGGATTCTGGGTAACAGAACCTGCTGGGAGGCAGCCAAGTCACCCCGTACTGGAAGCCCCCGGGTGTATAGTTTTCAGAAATGTGTGGGTTTGGTAGGTTTCCCTAGGTGACGACAGAGCTATGGTTAAAAAACTACAGCTAGGCACTTTGCCAAAAAAGGGTAATTTTTCACAGCGGAATTGAGGTTGTGTCCATTTTGCGTTTTGCGCCGTTTCCTGCCGCGGGCACTATGCCGACCCACACAAGTGAGGTACCATTTTTCTTAGAAGGTAGGTTTCCCTAGGTGCCGGCAGAGCTATGGTTCAAAAACTACAGCTAGGTACATAGCCAAAAAAGGGTCATTTTTCACTGGGAAATTGAGGTGTGTCCATTTAGCGTTTTGGGCCGTTTACTGTCGCGGGCACTATGCCGACCCACACAAGTGAAGTACCATTTTTCTCGGAAGACTTTGGGGAACACGGGCTGGGTGTAAATTTGTGGATCCATGCAGATTCCAGAACTTTCCACCACAGAAATGTGGGGAAAATGTGTTTTTTTGGACAAAAGCTTTGGTTTGCAAGGGATTCTAGGTAACAGAACCTGCTGGGAGGCAGTCAAGTCACCCCATCCTGGATTCCCCTGCATGTCTAGTTTTAAAAAATGTATGTTTGCTAGGTTTCCCTAGGTGCCGGCAGAGCTATGGTTCAAAAACTACAGCTAGGTACATTGCCAAAAAAGGGTCATTTTTTACTGCGAAATTGAGGTGTGTCCACGTTGCGTTTTGGGCCGTTTACTGTCGCGGGCACTAGGCCTACCCATGCAAGTGAGGTACCATTTTTCTTGGAAGACTTTGAAGAACGCGGGGTGGGTGGAAATTTGTGGATCCACGCAGATTCCAGAACTTTCCACCACAGAAATGTGAGGAAAATGTGTTTTTTTGGACAAAAGCTTTGGTTTGCAAGGGATTCTAGGTAACATAACCTGGTGGGAGGCAGTCAAGAAACCCCATCCTGTATTCCCCTGGGTGTCTAGTTTTCAAAAATATATAGGTTTACTAGGTTTTCCTAGGTGCCGGCAGAGCTAGGGTTAAAAAACTACAGCTAGACACTTTGCAAAAAACGGGTAATTTTTCATTGTGAAAATGTGGTGTGTTCATATTGGGTTTTGAGCCATTTCCTGTCGTGGACACTATGCTTACCCACACAAGTACGGTACCATTTTTATCAGGAGACTTAGGGTAATTCATATTTGTAAAGCAACTGTTATTACCTATTGACTTTCGATGCATAACTGCCTTCCAAATGAAAGACATTGTGTAAAAAAGAAGTCATTTAAAAAAATGCCTGATAATTCTCATGCTAGTATGAGTATTCCCAATTTCGGAAATGTGCAAATATCTACTGTTTTTAAACTCTATATTTTGTTCCCATTTCAGAAATACATAGGTGTCTTTCATACTGATTTTTTCATGTATACATTTTCCCACATTAATTGCTATATACCCGGTACATAATAAAAAGCCATTGCAAATTGCTGCTCAGTTTTTGACTCAGGGTTCTTCGGGTTCTTGGTGAACCTACAAGTCCTATATATACCCACAACCAGTAAGGTCCAGCGGATGTAACGGTATATTGCTTTCAAAGAGCTGTCATAATTAGAAGAAGTTACAGGTGAAAACGTTGACACAAAAGTCTATTTTTTTCAACTAATGTTCAATTTTTCCTATATTTAACTGTTACTTTCTATAAAGAAGGGGTTGAAGTTAGTTTTAGGTTCGGGTGAGTGGATTCCTGAAGAAAAATATGATGTTAGTTTTAGGAAAAAGGTGAGTGGGTTACTGCAAACATTGATTTAAATTTAGTTTTAGGATAAGGGTGATTGCATTATTTCAACAAGTTAATTTAAATTTTCTTCTGTTATTAGATATGCAAGGTCATAAGCACTGCATGGTGGGGGTGCAATTATAGTAGCTCAGTAAAGTATAGCATATGATATTCAGTGTGTTTTATTTTTAATCCAGTATTTGTAAAGCTCTAACAATTACCCGAGGATGTCAAGGCGCTGGGGGCCATCAGGAAGATTAATTGCCCAGAGTCACATTGTGCTGAGCAAACCTGCCGCTGGCACCTGGGATCGAACAGCGATCCCCCGTGGTCCGGAGACAGGCGCCCTGACCGCTGCGCCACATCTTTTAATTTAGCTTTTACATTATTAACAGACCTAACTATAACAACACTTTAACCTTTGTTTTTTTCAGTGAAAAAGAAATATATATGGAAAATGCAACATTCTCTGTAGGCATCTGTTAGTAGTGTGTAGTGCTGTAGATTCACGTGCTTAGCATACATCAGCCATCTAGTATTGGGCTAGAACGTATACAAGTTGTTTTTCTTTGAAGTAAAAATTCTTGGAGTCACAAGATACAGTTTTGCTCCTCTTCTCGACATACATTGAGCATGGGTAATAACATCATGTTAGACTGTTTTCAGCACATGTGACAGTCTGTACTGAGCGCGAATGATATAGTGCATTATTGCCATGTATAGTATGAGGAATTGTATTTTAGAGATCTACATTATTGAACACATACCCGGGGAGGAGGTTGGGTGCAAATGAATCTACAGCACCCAATGCTATAAAAAGATGCTTACAGAGTAAGTAGCATTTTCTGTTCCAGCATTTTTGGCTGTACAAACATATGCTTAGTGTTAGATCTGGCACCATGGCGTGAGCCTCCCTTCCACTTTTTGTTGCTGTGCCTCATGTGTTTTGCTGGTGTTAGCTGCTCAGAGCACTGTGCCACTGCCAACCAGTGCCACAGTGCAAGTGCTCCCTGTATAAAATGTATATGTTGATTGGATTCCATGATTGGCTTATTTAGTTTACTGTCAGACCCCAGTAAAGTGCACCAGGAGTGCCCAGGGCTTGTAAATCCAAATGCTGCTAGTGGGCTTGCAGCACTGGTTGTGCCGCCCACAGAAGCAGCCCTGTAAAATGTGTCTAAGGTCTGCTATTGCAGAACCTGCGTGCAGTCTGGTACTGTCATGCTGACTGGGCAAGTGCACCCACTTGCCAGTCCCTAAACCTTCCCTTTACTTCATATGAGTCACCCGATGGTAGGCCCAAGGGCAGGGTGCATTGTAAGCATAAGGTAGGACAAGCCCTGATGTGTGTGGCATGTCCTAATAGTGAATTACAGCCATTTTCGGTTTTCACTATTGCAAGGCAACCTGTTCTGATAGGCCAGAATGGGCTGTTAGAATTCTTAAATTCTATGATCCTAACAGACCCAGGGAACATGGTAGAAATTCGAGTTTAGTATGCCTGAACTCAGAATAATGAAATACATCTTTTAGTAAAGTTTATTTTAATATTCTGTGTTTGCAAATACCACTTTTAGAAAGCTGGTATTTGCTTGCCTAACCATTTCAGCCCGCCTCTGCTATGATGTGTATCTGCTGTCTGGTTTCTGTAAGTGACAGGGCTGGGGAATTCCAGGAGACAGGCTGGGGCAGCCCGGTGGTGAATAGAGAGATTTACATCCAGATGGGTGGGAGGAGTACACCTGGCCTCTGAATAGGGCTGTGCTCTGCCACCACAATGCTGGCTCCACCTACTGTGGAGCGGCTGATGTCTCTGCCCCTCACCCTGAATAGAAAGTCAGAGTCATGTCAACAAAGTGCTCAGGAACTGGTTCTAGCTGGGCAAAGGCCCCTCTACCCCAGAGGAACAAAGGAATTAGGGGTATAAGTATTGGGACCCTGCTCCCAAGAAATTAGATCCTGCTTGACAAGAAGAACCTCTGCCTGAGGAGAAGGAACTGGGAAAGCTGTAAGGAGGAGTACTGTCCCTGACCTGGGGGATTGGCCTGCAGTGGTTGCCCTGCTGCTGAAGGAGAGGAGAAAGACTACAAAAGACTTTATTTCAACGTGTGCTTAAAAGATCTCCAAGGGCCTGAGTAGAGCTGGCCTCCTGTTAAGAAGTCCCAGAAACAAAAGGGCTTCACCCCCAGCTTCCCCCTGAACTCTGCTGTGTGAGTTCTGCCCCTCCTAGAGTGCTGGAACCAGTTGTGGGGCATCTGGAAGATGTGCCTGCTGTTCTGATGCTGGCCAAGAAGAAAGAGACCAAAGATCTCCACTTTTTCACGCACAGCCGGCTTAGCGAGAAAATTTCAGTCGCACCGCTCGTTAGAGTGCAGAATTTTATCGCTGAGGAAATCGTTGCAGAGCATGCTGCCGCTGAGCCCAATCAGCGCTGGGAAAATCGTCGCCCCGCTCGTTAGCGGGCCGAAATTGATCGCTACCAGCCCAGATCCCAGCTTCGCCTGTTAGCGGGAAGAATTCTATCGCTGCGAACTTCGTCGCAGAGCCTGCCGCTGCTGTGGGGAATTGTCGCAGACCAAGCCAAGATCATCGCACCGCTCGTTAGATAAAAGGTAAAAGTGTTGCCTCGCTCATTAGCGGGCCGAATTTTGTCGCATTGTGCCTTAGCGAGTGCATTTCTACGCCTTGATTTTCAACGCCGGAGCGCCGCTAAGAACTTTATCGCATCACCAGGTACTGTGGGTTAAAACTGACGCTAAGGTGAATGATTTTGTGGCTAACCTAAGACCTCCTTCTGATAGCATATTCTTAAACTGTGTATGTCCTTTTTGTCGTTATTTGGTCTTGTGCTAAGTCCTTATATAAAAGATCACTATTTTTGATATAAATCTAGTGTGGTGTCCATTTGTGGTGTTGCCACTGAGTTACTGTATATGTTCACAAATGCTTAACCTATTACGCTCTGAGATAAGCCTTGTCTGCTCGCGCCAAGCTACCTAGAGGGTGAGCAGTGGTTATTTTAGGAGTGTAACCCCTTACCCTGACTAGAGGAGAGGGTCCCTGCTTGTCACAAGTACCTACCTGTGCCAACCAGAGATCCCCAATTCTAACACTTAGCATAAACTGAAAAGCAGTTTCCTCAAAATAGTGGTTGCTATTGTGTGAATGATGCAGGTGGATTCAATAATGTTCGTATCACTGCCTAACAATCTAAAGGCTGTTGGCAAGTTAATATTTACAGGGTAATTGGTGCTCAGTAAATGTGTAAAGCATATACAGTGTAGTTGCTATACCGATGTCAGCTATGGGGATGTTGCACAGGAAGGCAAGGGTGGCCCCTTTCTTACGAGTACAGAGTGTTCTAAAAGGAACAAGAAGTATTCTTTGGGCTTTCAGATATCAAGTCTGGATACATTTGACAATCCATCAATTAGTGTCAGCGCTTGAAATTGCCTGCCCTTTATGAGGTTATGCAAATTAAATTAAAAGTTTGTCTGATTTGCAGAATGGTTTTGTCCTGTCTATGTAATACATAAAGGGCCTTTTAACATTGAAAGTGCACAACACGCACAGAATCAGGTTGTGGGAACAAAACTGGAAACTGAATAGTTTGTTTGAGATGGAAAGGGGTAACCACTTTAGAAAGGACTTTGAGGTTGGTATGAGAACTCACCTATCCTTGTTCACCCCTAAAAAAGATTCTTATAACATTAGGGATTGTAGCTCACTAATGTACCAAATGGAGATAATGGCAACAAAGAAGGCTACTTTCCATTAATTATCAGAAGTGGACGTAAGCGTCAGGGTTCAAATGGTGTGCCATTAAGTCTGGTGAGGACTATTGTGGGGTTCCAGACTGGGGCAGGAGAGGCTTGCAGGGGTATTACCATTTTCAGCTTCTCTATAAATTCATACATTATTGGTATCCTAAAGACATAAGTATGTTGTCTGTTCTGCATGCAAGCAGTGACTACGGTGTCTGTTCTGCATGTAAGTAGTAACTAGGGTGAGATGAACCCTACTTTGTGTGGGTAGACAAGGTAGGTAACTAACTCTTGTACCATAAAACTTAAGGGATCCTATGTATTAGTGATGTAATAGCAAACTCGAATGGGAGGGCGTATAGCTTCTTTAAAGAAGCACATGTATTGCTGTGTGTAGGTTTAGGTACCCAAACTCTAGGGCCGCAGGTGCCAAATTACAAGGTTGAGCTGTGCTAGGTTCAGGTACCTATCTATCCATGTCTCTGAGTGAGCAGATCTGCTTTGAGAGGAAGACACGCAAGGGGGCTAAATGAGAATCCCAACAGGGTGGAGAACCAGGACTGCTTGGCCCAGGTTTGAGTCAGTAGAATAAGGGTGCAATACATTTGTTTGAGCTTCCTGATGACAAACAGACCCAGCCAGAGAGGTGGAAAAGCATAGGCAAATACTCCTGACCAGTTCATCCTTAATGCATTGCCCATGAACTAGGGTGTGGGTATCTGGCAGCAACGCTTGGGCATTTTGTGTTTTCGGCTGTTGTGAATAGGTCTATTTGCAGGTACCCCCATCTATAGACATATGTGTGAAGAACATCGGTGTAGTTCCCAATCAAAAACATGCTGCTGTCTCCTGCCGAGTAGGTCTACTAAGTTGTTGGCTATTGCTGGGATTAGCTGAACTTTGTCACAATTAGCCCAAAACCAATTGGTCTGTCCGTGTTACGAGTGCTGTTTTGCATGGGTTACCCCCTGGTTCTGTATGTAATACATGGCTTTCATGTTGCCTCTCTTGCCACCAATCCTGGAGGATTTGCCCACATAACCCTTCAGCTCCTAGCCACTGATAAGCAAACAGTATAGAACGGAAAAAAGATTGGATTAATTGAATTTGTTTCTCAACAATAACACCATAAATGATCACTGGATATTTGTTTTCAATCATTTAAATCATTAACAAAATTATCACATACAGAGCCTGTATTGCTATACCCATCACCATATCACAACTTAAAAATACATAAAACAATTATACAAACAAAGGACAAACCATGTTGTGTTGCATAATTTCTATATTTTAAGCAAAGGTATGATTGTCCCAGACCTTTCAATCTCCAATCCACTTGATGGTAGACCTTGTCCAACCGGGGAAGCGAAGAACAAGCCCTGCTAATCCTCCTATCTCTAACCTAATCAAACACTTTTTTAAACGTTATGGACTCCTTCTAGAATATGTTGACGCATTTCAGCCTAAAAAGTTAAATGCCTCCTCAGGACCAGGAAAGTCAAGGAAATAAAGCCTGAAATAAAAAAGCATTAACTCTTTCAACTCTGTAGCTGCTAATGTTGTTAACCATTTAAATTGCAGTGAGCTTGATAACTAAAACCAAAAGAAAGTGTGGTGGGGTCTTACTCACAAAGGTGAGTCATTGCTTGTTCTAATAGAGAATCATCAAAAGTTATTAGTGCCAAACAGCTTGCATAACTTATTCTTGGTTGAACAAAACGAGTCCACTACTCTTATGGTGCCTTGCATGTACAGTGCATTTTGTGAGCATATCCAACCGGATTAGAGGTAGCCATCTTGTGCCAAAAGTATTCACCCCAACACCAGGTGAAACTATAGAGCCCATTTTACCATACTTCTTCTAGCAATATACCAGGACTCTTGTGAGTAATCGCTATCAGTCCTCGGTTTGTGCGATGCCAAAGCTGGTGCATAAAAACAATATCAAATATTGCTGTCATATGCCCCTAAAACATTACATAAAACCAATAATCCAGCTAATGTATGAACAAGGAGGTGGCCCTCTGTACATGGAGGCCGGCACAACTTGCATGCAAGGTGGTGAATCCCAGTATTCATGTGCTCCTCGGTGTGCCCTAACGTTGCTTGGAACCCAGTGCCCGGCGGGATGTGTGCGGTCTTGCTATGGCCGCTCGAACGTGAAGCTAGTTCAGGGAGTGGATCCATTCAATGTGTGCCACCATGGATGCAAAGACTTTTTGGGCTGGACTGAAAGGTAAATGTGTGTCACATCACGCACCTTTGGACCATCACATTCATCTGTGTTTTTTAGGAGTGCTTGGTGGGACTAGGTCTGCTGTGGTGCTTAAATTATGCTCGAAACCCTTAATGTCTGCTATTATCAATAGTGCATAAAAATCCAAAACAGAGCACATCACGGCACGGCAGTTTGAAAGAGCACTGTTCAAACTGCTCTGCCTGACCTACAAATCATGGTCAGGAAGAGGCTCAAAATACCTAGAGGATAGACTCATCCTCTACCTACCCGACAGAAACCTCAGATCCAAAAATCAGCTTCTCTTATGTCCTCAACGCATTCGAATATGGCAGCTGGGCTTTCGCCAATCATGCACCCTACCACTGGAATAGGCTCCCTCTGTTTATCCGTGCATGCTTTCATTTCTCTGGCTTCAAAAAGCATCTCAGGACCTAGCTGTTCTGATCTGTCTGCCTTCACGGTGCTGAGATGTCCCTTCGGGGAGGAGTCACATGCGCTAGCATACCATAACAGGGCTAGAGTGACAACTTTTAAAGAGCAACCACCGCTTCCGATTCGCTCTAGAAATTACATATATATCAGCCTTATGGTGTTTTAAAACATTCAAACACAAATTTGAACAGCAAACCTGGAATAACAAAGGTGTATACATTAATTAGTAAATGTTCATAGTACATCTCCTACATAATAGCCCACTGTTCTAATATGTGACTTACATTCATCTCTGTAGAAGGGAAATGGTCCCAGAACATGAATATTTTTTAAAGGACTGAACATAAACAACAAAATTACTAAAACAATCAAGTAATATCCAAGTGTTATTTAATCACACCTAGATAGGAACACGTTTCTGTTTAGATGAATATACATTAATCAAACAGTGCGGGGTGCTAAGGGAGGGGGGGGAGGGGAGTGATGAGTCAAGTGAGGTAATGGGGTTAGTGACATACGAATATTTATAACATTGGCACAAATCAATTGTAAGGCAAGGAATATTATGCCACATAATCAGAACGAAATTCATTCATTAGAGAACAGATTATTAGACAAAAAACCATGTACAATCGGAGGAACACAGTGCACATTGCACTATTGAGGGTACTGGCAAGGTCAAATGTCGACGTTTCGACCCCTGGGCATAGGTAGGTTGATTACGTCCTTACTGGCGGGGTCTTCCTCAGGACAAAAGGGACAGTGTAACAAGGAAGGATGGCACCTACAAAAAACATTGGGTAAGTATTAAGTGTTGTATCGAGTCCCAAAAAGAATATTAAGGAGGACTACGTAGGTAAGACATCACTATAATTACCATGTTAGGAGATGGACATCTAGTTAATGTTAGCTTGGCGTCAAAGGGCGCAGGGGCTGGTGGGCTCCAAGGGAGGGTGGGAGTGACGCACACCTAAAAAGAATTTAAGGTGCAATGATCCATAAAACGGATGCATGGATTCTTGTAGTTAAGGTGAATAAAAGTTACTAAATTCCGATCAAATCACAAGGGAGGTATTATTCACTCCAAATTCACACGCCGTGGCATACATCGGTGGGACAAGTGAAATTAATCGCGGAGAAAATCGGCCTCTATAAATTGGAAGTGAAACAAGTACTGATGTAAAAACGAGTTAAAAGCCAAACCTAGAGGATATACAAAGCAAAGGACCGAGGCCCCTAATCTATCATCAGCAGAATATTCAGTAAAAGAGGAAATCATCCACATAATAAAACGTGTTGAAGCATGAAACCTATCCGTTACCTATGAGTTAAAAGTAAGGAAGGGACATGTCTATGTTATTGAGAATTCCGTCCAAATGCGCAATCTAACTCGTATAGGTAGAATCAAAAAAGCCCATAATCCGAAGAGAAGCACTCTCTTATATTTAAAAATATATTCCCACTAGTGGTCAGAGCAACACAGACTTAAGCGCTGAAAATCGTATAAGGTGATGAAAAATAACCAAGGAAACTGTTAAGTCGTGCTCACTATTGGAAGATAAAACCGGGAAATACATCAGAGTCTCCCTTACCTCGAACAACATCCATGAATGCGGAGCTCGGGGTTTCCTTGCAAAGCACGGAGGCTGTAGGGAGTTTTTACAGATATAGAGACGCCCGGTACCGCGTGACGTTCAACGGGGCGCAGACGCTAGATGCTGGCAGTGTTAGTATATTAGAAGAAAGACAACCCGTGTAGTTTCTACTGGGTTAATTGAGCCATAGTATTGGAATTAGGAATTCAGAGAAAATGATGGAAAGTAATTCAATACGGAGTGCAAACGGAAAATATATGTTTCATATGAAAACGACTGATGTCAAAAATAAATTGTCGAATGGTGATATTCAATGTATATTACTAGCGAGTATACATACATTTGTACCTCATTTACAAATGATAGAGACAGGTACATTAACGCACAGTGACATGAAATTACGTAACATAGAAAAGGCACTTTTTTATGTGGCAGAGAAAAAGAAAATTACAATGGGCCTAATAAAACACACAGTATGAGCAGAGAAACATCTGGTAGTGTACTAATTTATACATTGCATGGGCCTAATAAAACACACAGTATGAGCAGAGAAACAACTGGAAGTGTACTGATTTAAACATGCATGGAGGCTATTGGAAGTAATATGCATTCGGAATAGGGTCACCCTATATATAAGCAGGGAAAGAAGGAGACAAAACTGGGCCGGTCTGAATGAGCATTGTATCACTTGGCTACAGAGGGTACCCGAGTGGCGTCATAGATGGGTACATTGTTAAAAGGGATGCTCTGATATATAAATGAACATTGCATACATGAATTACATGCTTCAAATATTCAACATATCAAATGCTTGAAAGGTAGCATTACCGACAGGCTAGACATGAGAGCTGTAAACATAGAGCTACAGTGGCCATCATTACCTAGTTATTGAGAATGGCTAATTGTGCATTGCTGGGATCTTGTTCGTTCAAACCCATATTAATCGTGTCAAAGCGGATCATCCATTTGGACTCCCTGATGGTAAGGATAGAGGATATATTGCCTCCCCTGGGCCCCAGCTCAGTTTTTTCTACCACAATCCATTGCATTTGATCAGGGCTATGGCCCAGCTGGCTGTAATGTTCAACTAGGGGTGCTCCCGTCACATTGCATCTTATTCTACTTTGGTGTTGTAATATTCTTGCTTTCACTTTCTGCTGTGTTTGGCCAATGTATAATTGGCCACAAGGGCAAAGGATCCCATAAATAACGTTGGTGGAATTGCAATTAGTATGGGAATGCAACGTGATAGTCTGATGTTTGTAAACAAACTTTTTGGATTGGATTGTCGTTGGACAGGCTTTGCACGATCCGCATTTAAAGTGTCCAGTGACAGGTGGTAAATTCCAGAGTGACTGGATGGTTGGTTCAACTGGGTCCTCAAGGAAGGAGTGTACCACGTGGTCCTTGATGCTCATGGCCTTTTTGAAGGAATGCATAGGTAAGTTCGGTTGGTCGATCTCAGTAGATACAAGGCTCCAGTGTTTGTTGATAATCTTTTTCACGGCATTACTTCTGGTGGAAAACGTTGTGACACAGATCATTTTGTTATTAGGAGAAGTAGTGGGATCTTTGGTTGTAAGCAAAGTATCTCGTGGGTTGAACCAGGCCCTCTTCTGGGCCCTTTTAATCAGGTGTTTAGGGTAGCCCCTAGCAATTAGTCTGGTACTAAGATCCTCGGACTCTGTCATGTAGTCTGTTCGCTTTGTGCAGACATCTTGTCATGTGTTATAGTGGGCACTGATTGCTCACCTTGAAAGGACCTTTGTATAAAATATATACAACACCAACTGAAAACCGGTGTTCTATGCCTTATTATATTAATGACCTTATTTCATCTGAATCATTCAAACCTCATTTGGACAAGGAATACCTTCCGGTGGATTGAATATTGGATGGTCTGAGACAATCACCTTACCTTTGCTGATAATATAGGAAGCCACAAGGAAATAATGGAACACAACATATTTTGTCCTTTGTTTGTAGAATTGTTTTACGTATCTTTAGGATGTGATATGGTAATGGGTATAGCAATGCAGGCTCTGCAGGTGATGCTTTTGTTAATGATTTAAAGTGATTAAAAACAAAAACTCAGTGCTAATTTATGGTGTCATTGATAAGCAAATTGAATTCATCCCCTCCTTTTCACACTCTATGTTGTCTCTGTTGATCAGTACCATTTTCCTACAAATGATTCGGCGAGGGTGTTCTCTAGCCATGAGCCGTAGAAAATTGATTTGGCATTCTTGGTATTCTGAGGGCCATTTTACCTGTATTGTGCGGTGATCTAAGGGAGTGCCACACCCCAGGATCAAGGCGACTGGTGTAATTGCCACATGCAGAACTTGGTCTGCAAAAAGCTTGCTTTACAAAGTGTTGGTGGGAGTCCACCATGTCAGAGAGTGGTGTGCTTTGGACTGGCAGACACTCCTGCATTGTGTGCAACTGGACATATGGCACTACTGCGCTGCAGGGTCCCATCATCCCCAGCAGATGCATGTGTGCGGACTGGATGTGAAGGTCTGGCTGAAAAAAAGGTAACATTTTTTGTAGTTTTGCAATCCTTTTTTGACTTGGGTATTCTCTGGCAGTGAGGGTGTTGAGTATGAAACTTAGGAAAAGCTGCAACTGTGAAGGAACCAGATGGGACTTTATGACATTTATGGTAAACCCCGATTGGTGCAGCAGAGAGACTTTTGCCCGAATCCAAACTAGGCTCTGAATTGAATACTGTGCTTGATTGTGACACATTTTGAACACTGGTAACCCCAAAGGGTCATGCCTTGAATTGGTAATGATGACAAGAAACAACAAAAAAGGTAAACACGTGCTACATTATCTGCAACCGCATAGCGTCGACATAGCCTTCTTGCAGGAGACTCACTTGCCCAGGTCAAACACCACATTTGCGGCTAGCTGGGGTGCTCACCGTTTTTTTTCCAACTACAGTACCTATGCCCGTGGCATGGCGATTTTAATCCACGAGCGACTCCCCTTCTCCTTGACCCGCTGCCACAATGACAAGGAGGGCCGATACACAATAGTAGTGGGCAGACTGATGGGCCACACTGTTACTCTGATATGCATTTACGCCCCAACACACAGACAGTCCTGAATTTTTTCACGAGCTGGACGCTATAATTCTACGCATAGGCACGGGCAGTTTGATATTGGGGGGGAATTTTAACTTGCTTCTTAACCATACAATCAACAGCTCCTCCGGTGATGCGTACTCCAAACCCCATGCGTGCCTGGTGCTATTGGACACATACGAGGCACTCTAACTTTCTGATGTTTGGGGAGTCCGCAACCCGACGAACCCTAGATTTACGCACTATTCAGCCCAACATAACACCTGGACCAGACTAGATTTTTGGCTACTCACCCCGAACCCAATCACATGGTACAAATCCATTGCGATACTCCCTAGGACCTACTCCGATCATGCTCCAGTCCTGCTTCGGATGTGTATTCCCAGACCAGAAGGAAATGAGCGTCAGTGGCGTATCCTGTGCAGGGCGTTAAATGACGACTTGTTTGATTCCAAAATTAGAGTAGCAATTGAGGAGTATTTTGATTTAAAAAATACGGAGTCAGTGGACACATGGGCAATGCTTTGGAAGGCCTTTAAGGCCTATATTAGGGGTATGGCCACTTCAAAACATGCTGGGGTATTGAAAGATTTGAGAAAAACTCTGGCCACCATAGAACAGCAGCTGACGGATTCAGACGCCTCTACGCTTCTCTCCCCAGACACGGCTGAGGGGGGACGGCGCCAGTTGGCGTTAATGACAGAATTTCGGGAAGCAGCAGAAAGGGAAACTTATTTCCTCAGCAAATATGCGGTAACACATAGGCATAGCAAGGGCGAGAGGCCGGGGCGCACATTAGCACAACTACTGAGACCCCCATACTCCAAATCATACATCACAGAACTCTGGACTGACTCTGGGCAAATCTTAACAGAAACGTCGGATATCAATGACACATTCTTGGCGTATTATGAAACACTGTACTCATCCAAATTTGTGCACACCGGGGCGTGGCTAAGCGAGCCGCAATGGCGGACGCGAGGTAGACGAGCTCCGTCCAGCCCGCGGTGATATCCTTCTATATCCTGGTTCCCCCGGCCAAACATTGAGTCGGAAGAGGGTGTAGGGACGTTTCCCCCCCCCCGCGCAGCCCACCGACGGAGCTCCGGGAGCCCGAGTGCGCTACAGGCGGTGGAGTCGCGCCGCGCGCGGCTCGGGCCCAGAGACGCTGCTGAAGCCGGGGAGTCGAGTGCTGCTTCCGGACGGCCCCTGGCGGTGGCGGATCGCAGTGCGCCCGGCCCCGATTTACGGCGAGTGGTGGGAGCGACGCTGGGGGCTGGCGGCCTGCGGGCCACAGTGGAAGACTTCATAGGGCCTACCGCACCACTGGGGGCCAGGTGATGAGCTGAGAGGGACTGACCCGGCGATCGAAAGAGTGGCGGCGGTAGCGGAGGGCCCGACAGGAGGGATTGGCCCTAACGTCACGCACTACAACGCAGAGGACTAGCGGTGGGAGAGCGCTGAGAGCCATCGCAGCCGCGGTGAGGGCCCCCTCCTGGACGTGGTGGGCCACGGAGCCGCCGCCGGACGGGGCTCTGATCCTTGTCTGCGTGCAAGAGACTGCCCACACGCGAGCTGATACCTGCTGCGGACCAGGGGCGAGGGCCTACTTCTGGCTGCAAGAGGCGGCCTAGGCGGGGCGGCGATTGATGTTGCGGCAGCCAGACCAGGCCGCGGAGGTAAGCAGGGAGGAGGAGTGATGCTCGCGACGGATCAGAGGGCAGCCCCTGGGCAGGGAGCGGAGTGTGACGATATTGGGGCGCCTGGCACGCGCGGGGCAGCACCTGGGACTCGGTGGCATGCCCTAGCGGTGAGCAATTGATAGTGACATTGGCCGAGGTGCAGTGGCCTTGGGCCTGGTGGACGGCTGCTTTGAGGGCGGCCGGTCTGGAAGCTACTGGTCGGTCGGCGTCTGAGGCGCTCGGAGAGGCCACCCAGCATCTGGCAGGATTGGCTTGACCCTGTGGATCTACTTCTGCGTGGGACCGCGGGGCTCAGCCCCCTGGAGGGAACTCCTTGGGCCTGGGGCAGCTGTTCCTGCGTTTGGCCCTGCCGCGACTGATCCTGTGGGGGATCTCCGGAGGAAGACATGACGAGAGACAAAGGCGGTGGCTCCGCACGCCATGGCCCAATTGATAAATTTACTGGTCCCAGAGCAGCGGCTGGCACGACCGGGGGAACGTCAGAAACTATCCCGGATAACGCTGCCCTGATGGCGGCCATAACTCAATCCAGAGACATTCTAGATGCCAAGATCGGGGCGGTTGGGTCAGATGTCACATTGCTGCGCCAAGATCTGCGCAACGCAGTGTCTCGTATCACAGAGGCGGAGACCCGGATCTCAGGGGTGGAGGACGATGTTACCACGCTGAAACAAAAAATGGCATCCATGGAGAAGATTCAGCGGGTAATGGCGCTTCGAGTGGAAGATGCATAAGGACGGGCCCAGCGGAACAATCTGAAATTTGTGGGCTTTCCGGAGGGCTGCGAGGCGGGTAACATGGAACGCTTCCTCACACAATGGCTGGAAAGTTGGCTCCCGCTGGACGCGCTATCACGCTGCTTCGTGGTGGAACGGGCTCACCGGGCGCTGTTGCAGAAGCCGGGGGCACGATCGCGGCCTGTGATAGCGAGATTCCTGAACTATTTGGACCGGGATGCTGTTCTGAAACAGGCCCGGGCTAAAGAGCCGCTGCAATATGAAAATGTATGTATCTCAATATTCCCCGACTATACCCGCCTGGTGCAGCAGCAGCGTCAGTCCTTCATGGCCGCGAAGGCCCGCCTGAGAGACCTTAAGCTACAATATGCTCTATTGTTTCCGGCTCGCCTGCGGGTGGTGTATCAGTCCCGAACTCACTTCTTCGATACCCCGGAGGAGGTCTTCAAGTGGGCGGACAAGACTGTGCGGCTGCGAGTGCCTACGCCGCCTGGCAGGGAATCGGACTCCTCCTCCGGAGAGGCGGCCCGGAAGGATTCGAAGAGACGGCAGCGGTTGGGGGACAGACGGTCACGCTCCAGGAGGCGCTCGAGGTCGGGGGGGCCGCGGCAGGAGATGGTCCGGAGCATGGACGTTGACTTCTGATATCCTGTTGCTTGGGGTTGGATGGGGGTAGGGGGGGTCTCTCGGGCCCCCAATGTGTTCATCATAGTTCTTGAGATGTAATGGTCGGGGGAACGAAGAAGTGGGCTGGATTTCCGCCGGACTTGTCCGGGTCGAGATCTGGCCTGAGGACCATGGGCTGTGAGTTTGGGATCCATTGGATGGGGCAGTGCCACTTCCCTGGTTGGGAGCTGAGTACTTGCCCCGCCGCGACAGATGCTTCAGTGTTCTTGAGGTATGGGGTGGGGGGTTGGTTGGGGGGAGTTGTTATTGGTTTGGCGTCGCACTTGCCGGGTGGCTTTCTGACATTGGCCCTACATTTAGCTGCAGTTCTCTGTGGGGGAGGGGGATGAGGTTCCTTCCCAATGGCTAGCGAACAGATGGGGGACACAGAAGTCCCAGGTACCCTCAGAATTCTAAGCTGGAACGTGAGGGGGGCACTAGATAAAATTAAGCGAGGGGCAATACTACATCAGGCTAAGAGGGCTCGGGCGGATATTCTTATGCTGCAGGAGACGCACCTCTTGGGTACGAAGACCCCATGTTTGCAAAGATATGGGTATCACCAGGTATTTCATGCGGGGTTTGCGAGGGGGTCCAGAGGGGTAGCGATACTGGTTCATCGTAGGGTCCCATATATACACGCGCAGCAATGGGTTGACCCACAGGGCCGCTACTTATTTATCAGGGGTACGATTGGGGAAGGTCCCGTGATCTTGGGTGGTGTGTACGCCCCCCCCTACAGTGGTCTTTTGTGGAGAGGATATTGGCCCTCTGGGCGGACATGCCAGATATGCTCTCTATCGTGGGAGGGGACTGGAATGATGTCATAGACCTAGCCAGGGACCGGAGTGGGGGGGAGGGCGGTGAGCAGCGAGGTGGCCTCACAAAACTCAGCTCCCTAGTGACTAGTCTTGACTGGGTTGATGTCTGGCGGTGGACTCACGGGGATAGGCAGGAATACACGTATCTTTCAGCAGTGCATGCCACTTTCTCGAGACTGGACTATATATTTTTTCCCCGGGCGCGGACAATTGGAGTGGTGCTCGCGGAAATCCTCCCCCGCGGCCTATCGGATCATTCTCCAGTGTCCCTTGAGCTGGCCATAGGCAGGGGGCGGCAGTCCTTTCGATGGCGTTTGTCGCCGTGGCACCTACAGAATGCAGCCTATAGTACTCATATGTGGGAAGCTATTGCCCATTACTTTTCTTCCAATGAGGGATCGGTGTCGAGTGTGGGATCCCTGTGGGAGGCCTTGAAGCCAACTTTACGTGGGGTGGACATTTCCTGGTGTTCGGCGGCCCGCCACAAGCGCAGGGAAGAGCTGATGCGAGCGGAGGCCTCCGTTGAGGCACTCGAGCGACAGGCTAGGGAGGAGGGAGGAAGACGGTGGGTGAGGCAACTGCTCCAGGCCCAACAGTCATGCGCAGCCCTTCTTCTGGATGAAGCACGCCAGACGTGGCTGGCGACACGTAGCAGGATTTATCAGTGGGGGGACAAGTCCGGGACGATGCTCTACAGGCTCTGCCAGGGTGCCTTTTACGCTCAGACCCTTCCGGGTTTGATAGATAATACAGGAGCTCCAATCACTGATCCACTCCTTATAGCCGAAAGCTTTGCTGACTATTACGCAGAGCTTTATGCCCCCGGGAGTGCCTGCCGGCGGTCACCATAGAGCAATTCCTAGCTGACCTACCCCCTAAACAGATATCGGATGAGGTGCGGGATCGTCTGGAGCTTCCGCTGACGGAGGAAGAGCTTAGCACAGCCTTGGGGGAACTTAATTCAGGGAAGGTGCCTGGGCCCAATGGGTTTCCAAGTGAATTCTTCAAACGCTATAACATACAACTAGCCCCTTATTATCGAGCAGTAGTGGAAGAAGCCAGGGAGAGGGGCATGCTTCCCCCGGACTGGAGACATGCGGAGGTGGTGGTATTTCTCAAACCCGTCCGGCCCCCGGACCAATGGGCCTCGTATCGGCCTATCTCCCTCCTCAATGTAGAGGCGAAGGTCCTGGCCAAAGCACTGGCTAATCGTCTTCTGCCCCATATATCGACTCTTATACATCCAGACCAGGCGGGATTCATGGCCAAGAGGGCCACTAGGCACAATATAAGGCAGGCACACGTGGCGGTGGTGGCGGCTCGGCAGACTGGGGAGAGGGCGGCATTACTGTTGGCGGATATGGATAGGGCCTTTGATTCCTTGAGCTGGGTATATCTGTTTGCCTTATTGCGCCGACTCAATCTGGGTCCGAGCTTTCTTTCCTATCTCCAGCTCCTCTATACAGACTTGACGACGGCAGTGCGGGTGGCGAGGGTGACATCCCCTGTCTTTCCCATACAACGGGGCACGCGCCAGGAATGCCCCCTGTCCCCGTACCTGTTTGCGTCGGCTATGGAGCCGTTGGCGGCGTGGGTGCGTATGGATGCACAGATCTGGGGTTTCGAGTGGTCTCCGGAGGTGTCGGACAGAATCGCATTATATGCAGATGACGTCCTGTTCTTTCTTACGGCGTTAGATGCATCGGGCCGCGACTCCTACGGATCATGCAGATCTTTGGAGAGACATCGGGATTATATATGAATCCTTCCAAATCCACACTGTGGATGCTGGGGGACTGTCCTGGGCCCGGGGCGTGGGCACGGGATATTTAGCTGGCGGTGGGAGGATTGAAATACTTGGGGGTGTTCCTTTCGGAGGCTCCGGAGCTTTCTTGGGATGGCAATGTGGCGCCAGTATGGGAAAGGATCCGCACAGATCTCAAGACCTGGTCTCGAATGCCGTTGACGCTATATGGCAGGTCCGCAATATTTAAGATGGTTGCACTACCTAAGCTGCTATATCAACTGCAAAACTATCCATATCCGATCCCGCCTCGATGGTTCCGACAGGTGAACTCAGTGTTGGGGCAGTTTCTGTGGGAGGTGGGCAAAGTGCGAGTGGCCCTTAGACCGTGTTTTCTATCCTCGTATTGCGGAGGACTTGCGTCTTCGGATGTCTTATCCTACTATCAGGCCTCGCATCTCCTTGTTCTCAACGAGTGGTGGTATGGGGATAGAGGAGACCCGGCATATGCGCTGGAGAGGATGCTTATGGGAACTAATACATTACACACTATCCTGTACTCGGCGTCGGTGCGCAGCAGCCTACCGTTGGCCCCGCGAGTGTTTTTCCTGAGCTGGCAGCAGACGTTGCGTCGGATGGGCTGGTGAAATGTTTTAACTGAAGAGACTCCCCTCTGGAGCAATGGGCGCTTCCCCGAATTGATGGCGCTGAAAGGTTTCCGCGGATGGGATGACATAGGCATCTCCACATTGGGAAATGTCATGAGCGGTACGACACTTAAATCATTTCAGGATTTGCAGAAGGAATTCTCTATGCCTAAATCACAGTTCTACAGATATCTGCAACTGTGGCATGCACTGTCCCCCAGCCTGGAAGGTCTGACGTCGCTCCCAGAGTTTAGCCCGCTAGAAGCGAGACTTTTTATGGGGGATCTGGAAACCAAAAAAATCTCCGGGATCTATCAGGCCCTGGTGATCCATTTCTCTACGAAGCTTGAGAAGTTGCAGGGAGATAAGGAAACTGACGTGGGTGCCTTAGATGAGGACGATTGGAGGGAGGCCCTGGCAGCCCCAAGGGAAGCGGCTATAGCGATGCGACTGCGCCTCATACAATTTAAATACCTGCACAGGGTGTACTTTACCCAGGCCAGACTGTTCCGAGCGGGATTGATTGCTGCTCCGGACTGTCTTAGTTGTGGTCAGGAGGAAGGGACATTTATACACACTACTTGGCACTGCCCAGCACTGGACCAATTCTGGAGGGGAGTAACTACCTGTCTGGCCGAGGTGCTGGGGTGGGTGATCCCGCGCACGCCACGATTTGCATTACTACATGTTATGGAGGGCATTGGGGGTAACATATTTAAGCGACACTTGCTACGGCTAGGCCTTACGCTGGCAAAGCGGGATATCGCCAGGGCATGGAAGGCACCTAGAGCTCCATCGATCACGGCATGGAAAAACGGCCTAGATTTTTGTATGGGGCTGGAACAGCCCATATATGTAGCCCGAGGATGTCCACGCAAGCATTATAAAATATGGAAACAGTGGGCGGATTACCGGGGGCTGTGGCTGGAGCCACCAGTGGAAGAAGAGGATTAATTATGGGGATGTCTAGGGAGACTGGTTGAGAAGGGGGAGCGCCAGGCAAGAGGGGAAGACCGGGAGTGTCACCTTACCACAACATGATGTGGCTGTGGGGCCTTCGGGCTGTGGTCGGGAATCCATGGCTAGGGTGCGACGCAGGGGATGGGGTGGGGGGAGTTTGGGGGGGTTGTTATTGTTCAAGATATATGTATGGCACATGTACAAATAGATTGCTATAGAGATATGCTGCAATGTGAATCTGTTGCCGACTCTGATATTCAGGGTCCTGTAATACCTGTGCAATCGATAAATAAAATATGTTTTCCAAATTTGTGCACACTGCCGCGAACGAGACGATTATTTTGCTGAGATTGCACTGGTGTATATGGAATAATATATGCAGGACTTCTTTGCCATTTTCCATGGATGAAATAATCAGTGCGATTGACGCTTTGAATGGCTCCAC
Source organism: Triturus cristatus (assembly GCF_964204655.1). Classification (NCBI taxonomy): domain Eukaryota; kingdom Metazoa; phylum Chordata; class Amphibia; order Caudata; family Salamandridae; genus Triturus; species Triturus cristatus. Next base: position 112,698,394 of record NC_140583.1, read on the forward strand.
TACTCACAGCCTGGATGGCTTCACAGGGTACTTTTATAAACAATACAAAGACATACTGGCTCCGAAGCTCCTTGAAGTTTATCACAAAGCTTTAGAATGGAATTAGTTACCTCCCACCCCGAGAGAAGCAGTGATTGTCTTATTGCCAAAATCTGGCAAAGATCCCCTGCAGTGTGGGTCAGTTGTATAGACCACTGTCACTATTAAACTTAGATTATAAAATACTGGCGAAATATCCTCAGTACAGTCGGGGTTTGTACTTATCCTTGACAGTCACGTGTATATATATATTCACTGAAAAAAACATAGGTTTTAGGCACGTTATAGTTAGGAATTAGCATTTAAAAAACCTTAGAAAGTCACTGAGAAAACCATAGGTTTCAGGGGCGTTATAGTTAGCTGGACTTTTCACTCGTGCAAAACCATTGAAATTCCCCCGTTATAGTTAGTTCAGCTAACTATAACTCGCGCGCCCGCAATGCACTGCTGATGACGTCACATATTACATCACTCATGGACATGGTCAGTGACATCACTCATGACATTACTGATGACATCTCAAATGACATCACTGATGACATCATCCAGTGAATGTGTGTTTTTCTGAAAATTACATATTATCGCCAGTAGATAGTTATAGTTAGGACCGAGTTCCCATAAGAAATCTGAAAATTCTATTTTGAATAACTTTGGCGCCGGTTGACTTATCTTCGTGAAATTTTCAAAACTAATGGGGCGCTCTGCTCAGCTCCTACCCTGAAAGTCGCAGGGTGATTCGTCAAGCGGGGGCTGAGAAAAAAGGGGGGTCCCAAAACGCGTTTTCCCCATGCATTTTCCCATAGGACATTTAGTCGAAGGTACACCCCGAACGGCTGAACAGAATTACTTGAAATTTGGCAAAGAGGTAGTCCTCAGGTCAGGCATGTGCCTTTTGCATATATGGTGTCAATCTGTTCAGTAGTTCCTGAGAAAATCAAAAGTAAAATCATATATATATCTGGGCGGAGCCTAACTACACATCTCATCGTGAGATCTGATTGGCTGTCAGCACTTCATCAAAGAAGTGTTGGCAGCCATCTTAGGACCAATATACATGATAGCACCTCATTAAAAAGCATTGCAGTTAATAGAAGGTTTTAAGACTTTAGTTACATTATAAATCATTTGTTGATGGTACCATACTCATTTTAGGTATTGTGGTGTGTTCTAAGGTGATTTTACCATGTGAAAAAGCCTTCTGCTGTGATATCATGAATCATGTTTGAGAGAAAACTATTTTCTCATGCTTTTCCCACAGAGGTTTGGAAGGTGATCTATAAGCTAAACTGAGAGCATATTTTCTGTAAATTCACATTATCTTTCTCAGTCACGTGAGAATGAAGTCTGACATTCTCAATAAAACATGTACATCCAACAAGGGCAGAGACTGTCAGTTGATTCCTTTGTGTTCTACTGCAGCTTCCCAGAGTGTTCTAAAGAACAACTACAGCGCTAACAGTCCTACTTATGACAAACGTATGGCACAACTGAAGCCATCTTGGTTGGAATAAAGTGGTAACTCTTAAAACATTTAATTTAAAAAGGAACAAATGAGGGGGTTCATTTTGCCATAGAAAGTATGATTAGTGCTGCAGAAAGAAAAATTAGGGCACATCTTGAGTGACTTCTCAAATCCTCTTCTATTTCATTAAAAAATTATGACATGCAGACTGAAACATGCACTTTCAATACCAGCAGCAGACTTCCCTGGTGAGCAGTAGCTTTACTACAGTGATCTAATAAGCAACTAGTGTGCTAACATTCTGAATTTATGGCAAATGTGTGACACATCTGAATGCCTTCTTAATGGAATCAAAGTAAAAAACTGAAAGTATTTCCTACTGAGGAGACTGCAGTAAATAAGGAAATTAGGAAACTTCATAACAAATAAATCTCCCAAGATGGCCACCAGAGACAAAAGAGCCCAAATGTAGCCCAAATATCACCCAGATGTAGCCCAAGTATAGCCCAATGACAGAATATCCCAGAGTGTTCTAACGAACAACTAGAGCGCTAACAGTCTTACTTATGACAAAAGTATGGCGCACCTGAAGCCATCTTGATTGGAATAAAGTGGTAACACTTAAAACATTTAATTTACAAAGGAACCAAATGAGGGGGTTCATTTTGCCATAGAAATTATGATTAGTTCTGCAGAAAAAAAAATTAGGGCATATTTTGACTTCTCAAATCCTCTCCTATTTCATAAGCAAATTCTGACATGCAGACTGACACATGCACTTTGAATACCAGCAGCAGACTTCCCTGATGAGCAGTAGTTTTACTACAGTGATCTAATGAGCAACTAGAGTGCTAACATTCAGAATTTATGGCAAATGTGTGACACATCTGAAGGCCCGCTTGATGGAACTAAAATAAAAAACTGAAAGTATTCCCACTGAGGAGACTGCAGTAAATGAGGAAATTAGGAAACTTCATAACAAATAAATCTCCCAAGATGGCCACCAGAGACAAAAGAGCCCAAATGTAGCCCAAATATCACCCATATGTAGCCCACGTATAGCCCGATGACAGAATGTCCCAGAGTGTTCTTAAGAACAACTAGAGCGCTTACTGTCTTACTTATGACAAAAGCATGGCTCACCTGAAGCCATCTTGATTGGAATAAACTGGTAACACTTAAAACTTCATAACAAACAAATCTCCCAAGATGGCCACCAGAGACAAAAGAGCCCAAATGCAGCACAAATATCACCCAGATGTAGCCCACATGTAGCTCAATGACAGAAGTGTGCAAAACACTTATTTTTTGTGTATTTGCAGTTTTATATAGTGCAGACTTGTCAGGTATTGGAGTGCTTTACATGAGCATTGGTTACATCACACAAGATCAAATTCATTTTGGTTGTAGAAATGGGGAGATCAAGTGATTTGACCAGAATCACAGAATGTTGAGCTGAAGCAGAAACTCCAACCTGGTTCCCCAGTTGCAAAGTCTGCAACTCTGGAAGTAACACCACATCCTCTCCCCTAGGTGCAACATTTAATCAAGTGGTCAACTGGATAAAAAAACATAAAGATTACAAATAATTTAAAAGTTCTTTGTCGCTATTTGAAAACTCAGAAAATATGTCCTCATTTTAGTTTTTTAGAGCACTAACCATAATTTTGATGCAAATAAGACCCTCTCATATATGTAATTTCTAAAGGAAATACTCTAGGTATTACAGTTTTGATTACATCATGATGACGTCAGGCGTTCCACACTTTTGTAATAAATATAGAATGTTAGCAATCTAGTTGTTCATTGGGATACTGTTGAGAGGCAGAGGCCAGGGGCACGGACTCTGAAAATTGAAGGCAGGTAGGAGAGTGCAGAGGCAACAGTTTTACCACACTGGGCAGGCAGGAAGGGCAGTGGCAGCACAACAGACTATGGAGGGCAGTGGAAAGGGGGGCAGGGGCAACAAACCAACAATACAGGACTGGCAAGAGAGGCTGTGGCAATATAATAGACCATTGTGGGCAGAAGGAAGAGGCAGTGGTAGTACAACCATACATGCCAACAGACCCGTTTCAGCCAGGAAACGTCCAATGTTTTTAAGCTCAAATGGGCTTTATTTGATCTGTCTCCTGTCTACAATCTCCTCTTTTTCAATGCAACTCAAAGGGGAAAATCAATACCCCAGTTTTTTTCAAAATCTCCCTCTTACCAAGTTCAAAATGTTCGCAAGTATGGTACATTGGATCATGGTAGGCAGGAGGAGTTGGGGTAGGGACATGGACTCGGATAACAGAGGACAGGAGGGACATGGAGAGGTGCACCAAACTGACCCTACAGGGCAGGCATAAGGGTTTGCAGCAGCACAATACACTACACAGCGCATGCAGGACGGGAGTGCAGCACAACAATCCATAGAAAGCAATAGGGAGGGGACAGGACCATGCACATGGACAACAGAGAACAGAGGGGAAAGAGGCAATGGTAGCTAGACCATGATGGACAGACAGGAGAGAAAGCTGCAGCATAACAGACCATAAATGGCAGAGGGACGGATCAGGGGCATTACAATGGAACAGACAAGCCAGGAGGGAGGGAATAGGGGTCTGCACATGGAAACAGAGGGCTGGGGGTAAAGAGGCAGGGCAGGAGCAGCAAGATGACCATGGAGGTCAGGCAGGATGGGCACTAGAAACAAGACACACCATGGAGAGCAACAATGAGACTATGATGGCATACACATGGAGAGAAGGTGGGAGGAGGTCAGGGGCAGCTAGCTGACCACACAGGGAAGGTAGGAGGGGCCATGGCAGCACAGAAGACCATGCATGGCAAGCGGGGGGGTTAGTGGCAGCACAATGGCTATGATGGGCAGGAAGGAGGGTGCAGGGGTATGCACAAAGGACCATGGAGGATAGAAGGGAGGGTCAGGACCTGGCACAGACAACAGAGTTCAGGGGAAGGGGCTTCTCCACAGACCGCGCGGGGCAGGCAGGAGGAGCAGTTGCAGCACAACAGACCAGGGAGGGCAGAAGGGTGTGGCAGTAAAATGGACCATGGAGGACAGGAGGAAGGGGATAGGGGCATGGCATGTGGACAGGCAGGGTGGAGGTGGCAGGGACAAGTTACAGTCATCTGACAATGCTAGGCAGGTGGGAGGGGAGTGGCAGCTCAACAGAACACTCAGAGTAGATAGGGGTGGCAGGTCCATGGTACATGGTGGACAAAAAGGATGGAGCAGGGGCATGCACAAACACATCGTAGGGCAGGGGGAAGGAGAATAGGGGCGGCAAGCTAAGCACAGAGGCTAAGCAGGAGGTCAATGATGGGCCATAGAATTGGGCAATGGAGGGCAGGTGGAGTGGACTGGTATATCATGCTAAATGGAGGGCAGTGGCAGCACATCAGACCATGCATGGCAGGAGGGAGGAGGCTAGTCCATGGATTCAGACAACAGAGGATAGGGAGGAGGTGGATGGGGCAGCAAGCTAACTGTTCAGGGAAGGTGGGTATTAGGAACTTTATTGTTTTTAAAATGTGTGTCTGTGCGAACTACTTAAAATATGAACAAGTATGCAGCATAATCTCACTTTTATTCAGGAAGAAGAGGACGTTTGTGAATGTGACTCCGGGCTCACTTGGCAGAAACACCCCCTGACCCTCCACCCCCAATCGCAAAATGTAATGCCTGTGAAAAGGGTAGGTGGACGCAGTGTTATATAGAACATAGTCCTGAGAGCACGATTGAAAATGAAAACTAGATATAGTATATGGTAAAAACTATGCACCAAAAAGTGTGATATAAGTTGAACCGGGGCTTGAAATATAATATGCAATACATTGTGCGCAATGACAAATTCATTGGAGAGCGCAAGATAGCACAGGCACTAGCGTGTGCTATGCAATATGCGCCTTGAAGTGTAATATGCACAGGGCAGTGTTGTGTAACCTAACTAGTCGCTAAAGTTGTAATATAAAATATGTGCTGGGGAGTGTAACGTTGCATATGCACTGTGACAAAGATATGGATCCCAGATTGTAATATGTATGGCATAGCGCTGTGCGTTATAACATAGGCATCGAGGAAGGCACGTTAGATGGGGCAATATAACCCGTGCGAAGGCAAGTGTGGCATGACATATTCACGGGGTGGTGTTACAGTGCACATGGGCTAGAGAGTGTCATAGCATACGCACAACTGGTGGAATACAACATAGAGGTGTGAGGCACTCGGTGGGCACTGGTGGGTGTAACACAGCATTGGGCTCAGCCCGGAGCACGCTGTGACTCTCAAGTGAGATTCATCTCCTTTCCAGAGAGTAAAATAAAAAGTATTACACATCCGGTGGTGGATGTGTATTTTATTAACCATGAGGGGGTTCCTTGCATAGTTTTGTCGAATTTTTGTCGAATCCCCTTTGAATGGCTTGGTGTGCGTGTATATTAAATGTGCCCGTCAATAGCTATCCATGTTTGTATAAATAAACGACAAGGGTGTCTACTTGGAGAGTAACCACTGGCGGGGACGCCGGGATTAGGCACGGTGGGTCGTCAGACATGTCAGAGCTTCACTAGCGGTGTAAATACATTCCACGTGGATTCATTCTATACATTGTCGCCTTTTAATGAATATCACGCAAATCGTCATGGTGATAGGAACATACGGTTTGTCCAGCATGTCCTAGGTGTTTCTATAAATATATGTATTTTTAAAATAATAAAACAAAAAGGCCGGCCCCGGGGGATGGGGTCCCCGGGGCCATAAGTGGGAGATTAAATCCCCATTCATACACCTATGCACTACGTAATACCCCCCCCCCCACTTCACCACTGTGTAAACGCGCCCTGTGGCCGTTCTAAGTTGAGAGATTAAGTCCCCTTGAATCCTAAGGGTCCCTAGGGTCAAACTAGCCCACTAGGTACCTCCAGTAAGCGCCACAGAGCTGTGTTGCATAGAGGTGTAAAAAGGGTCGTGGCCTCAGAACACCTGTCTGCAACGCAGCTCCCTGGCACATACTGGAGATACCTGTTGGGCTAGTTGGCCCTCAGGGACCCTCAGTATTGAAGGGGAATTAATTCCCCAACTTACAACTGGCCAGGGGGCGCGTTTGCAGAGTGCTGCAAGGAGGGGGCGTGGCCTCTGGCACGATGCCGGTCTTTTATTTATTTTATTTTTTAAGAAGGAGAGCTGTGTGGCCCCCCTTCTTTTTCTAATTTACTGCCCCTGGGGACCCCATCTCCCAGGGTCTGCACCCTAATTTGCTTTGTTGACAAAAATTAATTTGGCCCTCCCAAGGTCTTAATCGGCCCAGGGGACCCCAACCCCCGGTTCATGGCCTTTTTTTTTTTTATTCTTTAGGAGGGGGCTGCGTAGCCACCCTCCTCAGGCCACTTATGGCCCCGGGGACCCCATCCCCCGGGGCCGGCCTTTGTTTTTTATTATATAAAAAAAACATATATTTATAGAAACACCTAGGACATGCTGGACAAACCGTATGTACCTATCACCATGACGATTTGCGTGATATTCATTAAAAGGCGACTATGCATAGAATGAATCCACGTGGAATGTATTTACACCGCTAGTGAAGCTCTGATGTGTCTGACGACCCACCGTGCCTAATCCCGGCGTCCCCGCCAGTGGGTACTCTCCAAGTAGACACCCTTGTCGTTTATTTATACAAACATGGATAGCTATTGACGGGCACATTTAATATACACGCACACCAAGCCATTCAAAGGGGATTTGACAAAAATTCGACCAAACTATGCAAGAAACCCCCCTCACGGTTAATAAAATACACATCCACCACCGGATGTGTAATACTTTTTATTTTACTCTCTGGAAAGGAGATGAATCTCACTTGACAGTCACAGCGTGCTCCGGGCTGAGCCCAATGCTGTGTTACACCCACCAGTGCCCACCGAGTGCCTCACACCTCTGTGTTGTATTCCACCAGCTAGTGCGTATGCTATGACACTCTCTAGCCCATGTGCACTGTAACACCACCTCGTGAATATGTCATGCCACACTTGCCTTCGCACGGGTTATAATGCCCCATCTAACGTGCCTTTCTCGATGCCTATTTTATAACGCACAGCGCTATGCCATACATATTACAATCTGGGATCCATATCTTTGTCACAGTGCATATGCAACGTTACACTCCCCAGCACATATTTTATATTACAACTTTAGAGACTAGTTAGGTTACACAATACTGCCCTGTGCATATTACACTCCAAGGCGCATATTGCATAGCACACGCTAGTGCCTGTGCTATCTTGCGCTCTCCAATGAATCTGTCATTGCGCACAATGTATTGCATATTATATTTCAAGCCCCGGTTCATCTTATATCACACTTTTTGGTGCATAGTTTATACCATATACTATATCTAGTTTTCATTTTCAATCGTGCTCTCAGGACTATGTTCTATATAACACTGCGTCCACCTACCCTTTTCACGGGCATTACATTTTGCGATTGGGGGTGGAGGGTCAGGGGGCGTTTCTGCCAAGTGAGCCCGGAGTCATATTCACAAACGTACTCTTCTTCCTGAATAAAAGTGAGATTATGCTGCATACTTGTTCATATTTTAAGTAGTTCGCAGACACACATTTTAAAAACAATAAAGTTCCTAATACCCACCTTCTCTGAACAGTTAGCTTGCTACCCCATCCATCTCCTCCCTATCCTCTGTTGTCTGAATCCATGGACTAGCCTCCTCCCTCCTGCCATGCATGGTCTGATGTGCTGCCACTGCCCTCCATTTAGCATGATCTACCAGTCCACTCCACCTGCCCTCCATTGCCCAATTCTATGGCCCATCATTGACCTCCTGCTTAGCCTCTGTGCTTAGCTTGACGCCCCTATTCTCCTTAACCCTGCCCTCCAATGTCTTTGTGCATGCCCCTGCTCCATCCTTTTTGCCCACCATGTACCATGGACCTGCCACTCCTATCTACTCTGAGTGTTCTGTTGAGCTACCACTCCCCTCCCACCTGCCTAGCATTGTCAGATGACTGTAACTTGTCCCTGCCACCTCCACCCTGCCTGTCCACATGCCATGCCCCAATCCCCTTCCTCCTGTCCTCCATGGTCCATTTTACTGCCACACCCTTCTGCCCTCCCTGGTCTATTGTGCTGCAACTGCTCCTCCTGCCTGCCCGCGCGGTCTGTTGTGAGGCCCCTTCCCCTGAACTCTCTTGTCTGTGCCCAGGTCATGACCCTCCCTTCTATCCTCCATGGTCCTTTGTGCATGCCCCTGCACCCTCCTGTAAGGAATACCAGGAGGTTCCGCAGGAGCGTCAGGAATCCGGAGAATTTACCACTGCCTTCCCCGGCGGCCCTCCGACTCTATCAGACTCTAGAGGAACGAAGGGCACACCCGGGGAAAACAGGGAAACAAAACAAGGGAAGGCGGGAATACTTCAGGAAGACCAAGGGCTCTACGTCTGGCATAGGTGATACTGAAGATTACTGCAGGGAAAGAAGGGTTAATGCACCTTTGCACTCATGAGTCTTCTTCAAATGTGAAATGTCAACCCCTGGTCTCACCTACCATTCTACTGTTCTGTAAGAACACTACAGCATTCTACGACAAGTTCCAGGTAACCAGTAAACACGTAGAAGAGCTTCAAAAGAGGATCCTGTACAACAAAGAGACCTGTATTCAGATTGACATTACTTCTCCTCACTATAACCCATATGTGTGTAAGTTCACTTACCCCCACTATGTATTGATGAAACTGGACTCGTATCAGGATTATATCAGCTGCAGGTGGAATATGGCACCTAATCTGTGGGGTAATTCACATAGCTCCATGTACCACAAATAACTCTTACCAATGTTCTCTAACTATCATACACAGATATGGTCTTTTGTAATATTAGAAATAAAAGGCAACACAAAGCGCTGTTACCATGGTTCAGTAGCTGCAGTTCGATATCACCAAGTGGTTCCCGCAAGTCCTCCCAGTACTTTTCAATCTTTTGCAACACTAATATATAACGATTCCCCACAAGTGGAGGCGGGGTTGAGGACAAACCAACAAAAAGAGGGAAGAGTACTATAAATGATGAAAACAAAAAACGAAAGGGAAACAATACGAGGCTACGAAGTTAATGCCTCTTTTCCTTTTAGAAGCAGAGCGAGTGTTTTAAGCTCTGTACGGCGAGGTGGTGGCGCCGAGAGTCCGGGTGGATCACCCAGTGGGTGGAGCTGCGAAGGCAACTCCGAATTCAAGATATCTCTGGGAACGTCCCTATGGGGAGGGAAGGTAGCTGGAGGTAATCCCCAGCAAAGGGAACTTGCTGTTCTACAAAGGCTCCCGAAACCCAATATCAACATGAAGGAAACTGACTCGACCTCCGGCGAAGAGAACGCCGGCAAAGCGAAAGCACGCAGGAAACAGGAAGCAAGGAATTCCGGAAGTCAGGCAAAATCGTGCGGACGGAAATGGGGCCAAGACCTAGAACGCAATTGTCAGGCGGGACTCCTGAACTCCGGGGCATGACACCTCCTTCTTGCCCATCATAGCCATTGTGCTGCCACTAACCCTCCCGCTTGCCATGCATGGTCTTCTGTGCTACCATGGCTCCTCCCACCTTCCCTGTGTGGTCAGCTAGCTGCCCCTGACCCCCTCCCACCTTCCCTCCATGGTCTGTGTGTATGCCATCATAGTCTCATTGTTGCTCTCCATGGTGTGTCTTGTTTCTAGTGCCCATCCTGCCTGACCTCCATGGTCATCTTGCTGTTCCTGCCCTGCCCCCTTGCCCCCAGCCCTCTTTTTCCATGAGCAGACCCCTATTCCCTCTCTCCTGGCTTGTCTGTTCCATTGTAATGCCCCGGATCCATCCCTCTGCCATTTATGGTCTGTTATGCTGCAGCTTTCTCTCCTGTCTGTCCATTATGGTCAGCTAGCTACCATTGCCTCTTTCTCCTCTGTTCTCTGTTGTCCATGTGCATGGTCCTGTCCCCTTCCTATTGCTTTCTATGGATTGTTGTGCTGCACTCCCGTGCTGCATGCGCTGTGTGGTGTATTGTGCTGCTGCAAACCCTGATGCCTGCCCTGTAGGGTCAGTTTGGTGCACCTCTCCAAGTCCCTCCTGTCCTCTGTTATCCGAGTCCATGTTCCTACCCGAACTCCTCCTGCCTACCATGATCCAATGTACCATACTTGCGAACATTTTGAACTTGGTAAGAGGGAGATTTTGAAAAAAACTGGGGTATTGATTTTCCCCTTTGAGTTACATTGAAAAAGAGGAGATTGTAGACAGGAGACAGATCAAATAAAGCCCATTTGAGCTTAAAAACATTGGACGTTTCCTGGCTGAAACGGGACTGTTGGCATGTATGGTTGTACTACCACTGCCTCTTCCTTCTGCCCACAATGGTCTATTATATTGCCACAGCCTCTCTTGCCAGTCCTGTATTGTTGGTTTGTTGCCCCTGCCCACGTTCCACTGCCCTCCATAGTTTGTTGTGCTGCCACTGCCCTTCCTGCCTGCCCAGTGTGGTAAAATTGTTGCCTCTGCACTCTCCTACCTGCCTTCAATTTTCAGAGTCCGTGCCCCTGGCCTCTGCCTCTCAACAGTATCCCAATGAACAACTAGATTGCTAACATTCTATATTTATTACAAAAGTGTGGAACGCCTGACGTCATCATGATGTAATCAAAACGGTAATACCTAGAGTATTTCCTTTAGAAATTACATATAGGAGAGGGTCTTATTTGCATCAAAATTATGGTTAGTGCTCTAAAAAACTAAAATGAGGACATATTTTCTGAGTTTTCAAATAGCGACAAAGAACTTTAAATTATTTGTAATCTTTATGTTTTTTTATCCAGTTGACCACTTGATTAAATGTTGCACCTAGGGGAGAGGATGTGGTGTTACTTCCAGAGCTGTAGACTTTGCAACTGGGGAACCAGGTTGGAGTTTCTGATTCAGCTCAACATTCTGTGATTCTGGTCAAATCACTTGATCTCCCCATGTCTACAACCAAAATGAATTTGATCTTGTGTGATGTAACCAATGCGCATGTAAAGCACTCCAATACCTGACAAGTCTGCACTATATAAAACTGCAAATACACAAAAAATAAGTGTTTTGCACACTTCTGTCATTGAGCTACATGTGGGCTACATCTGGGTGATATTTGTGCTGCATTTGGGCTCTTTTGTCTCTGGTGGCCATCTTGGGAGATTTATTTGTTATGAAGTTTTAAGTGTTACCAGTTTATTCCAATCAAGATGGCTTCAGGTGCACCATACTTTTGTCATAAGTAAGACTGTTAGCGCTCTAGTTGTTTGTTAGAACACTCTGGGATATTCTGTCATTGGGCTATACTTGGGCTACATCTTGGTGATATTTGGGCTACATTTGGGCTCTTTTGTCTCTGGTGGCCATTTTGGGAGACTTATTTGTTATGATGTTTCCTAATTTCCTCATTTACTACAGTCTCCTCAGTAGGAAAAACTTTAAGTTTTTTACTTTGATTCCATTAAGAAGGCATTCAGATGTGTCACACATTTGCCATAAATTCAGAATGTTAGCACACTAGTTGCTTATTAGATCACTGTAGTAAAGCTACTGCTCACCAGGGAAGTCTGCTGCTGGTATTGAAAGTGCATGTTTCAGTCTGCATGTCAGAATTTTTAATGAAATAGAAGAGGATTTGAGAAGTCACTCAAAATGTGCCCTAATTTTTCTTTCTGCAGCACTAATCATACTTTCTGTGGCAAAATGAACCCCCTCATTTTGTTCCTTTTTAGATTAAATGTTTTAAGAGTTACCACTTTATTCCAACCAAGATGGCTTCAGTTGTGCCATACGTTTGTCATAAGTAGGACTGTTAGCGCTCTAGTTGTTCTTTAGAACACTCTGGGAAGCTGCAGTAGAACACAAAGGAATCAACTGACAGTCTCTGCCCTTGTTGGATGTACATGTTTTATTGAGAATGTCAGACTTCATTCTCACGTGACTGAGAAAGATAATGTGAATTTACAGAAAATATGCTCTCAGTTTAGCTTATAGATCACCTTCCAAACCTCTGTGGGAAAAGCATAAGAAAATAGTTTTCTCTCAAACATGATTCATGATATCACAGCAGAAGGCTTTTTCACATGGTAAAATCACCTTAGAACACACCACAATACCTAAAATGAGTATGGTACCATCAACAAATGATTTATAATGTAACTAAAGTCTTAAAACCTTCTATTAACTGCAATGCTTTTTAATGAGGTGCTATCATGTATATTGGTCCCAAGATGGCTGCCAACACTTCTTGGATGAAGTGCTGACAGCCAATCAGATCTCACGATGAGACGTGTAGTTAGGCTCCGCCCAGATATATATGTGATTTTACTTTTGATTTTCTCAGGAAGTACTGAACAGATTGACACCATATATGCAAAAGGCACATGCCTGACCTGAGGACTACCTCTTTGCCAAATTTCAAGTAATTCTGTTCAGCCGTTTGGGCTGTACTTTCGACTAGAGGTCCTAAGGAAAATGCATGGGAAAACGCGTTTTGAGACCCCCCTTTTTTCTCAGCCCCCGCTTCACGAATCACCCAGAGACTTTCAGGGTAGGAGCTGAGCAGAGCACCCCATTAGTTTTGAATATTTCACGAAGATAAGTCAACTGGCGCCAAAGTTATTCAAAATAGAATTTTCAGATTTCCTATGGGAACTCGGTCCTAACTATAACTATCTACTGGCGACCGCCAGTAGATAATATACCAGTGTCCCTGAATGGTGATTTAAAGACCCTTCAGTCCTGACGAAATTGCCGAGAAGTGTGAGTGGCAATGAAACATGTCGACATAAAGGTTTGCTATTAGGCAACCAGTTTTTATTTTGAATAAGTGCACATAGAATTAATAAAGTAGGCAATTGTGACACTTATTTCAATTTTAAAATCACGGGGTCTTGTTTTCTTGCAATACACCAGAGTAGTTTATACTCTTGCACTGTTTTTTGGGACGCACTTCTCCTTTTTTGTTTGGCAAGATGGCTACCTATGATGATATCAGTGGGCATAGCTGGTGAGTACCAATCAGCAAGCTCCTTTGGTGGTGCGCACGTGAGGTGCCATCTTGTCGTTTCCTCCTTTTCCCCCCCCCTTTTTTCACTATAATTACGGGGTTTTTTGGTTCACATGTATTGAAGGAACTGTGCTGTTGATTTGGTATATATCCCTTTATGTATCTGGGATTAAGATGCTGTGACTGTCAAGTGTATAAATATAAATAAAGTTTTTATATATATAAAAAAAAATATTTAGTAGCAAATTTTCAGGCAGTAAAGTGTAAGGATACTACCTTGATGGAAAGTGAGGAGTAGTATAAGGAAAATTGTGAAGGAACCCCTTCCTCGGATTATATGTCTAACCTCTAGAGGAGGAGCCTATTAACCCCTTCAGTGCCCATGACGAGCTGGACTCGTCATGGGCCGCGGTGGCGCTGTGCCCATGACGAGTCCAGCTCGTCATAGACCCCGCCCGCTAATGCAACGGCCGGCACTGGGCGGGGAAAGGGGCGGGCACTGAAGGGGTTAATGAACAGGTCTTGTGTTTATTTATTTACAGTGTAGTGAGTGGGGGGCGACCTGTTTGTTGTTTCCCTCTGTAGCTCCATATTGTTTGAGTACTTTGAACGGCGGATCAGCCGTGAGAGCTTTTATTAAATTTCTTTTATTGTTGAGTGACAATAATTGTCGCGTTGTTTCTTCACCCCTTTCTCTAAAGTAGTGTCATTTGAACATCAGTTTTTTGGAGAATTATCTTCGTTGGAAGATTTTGAGTGTGAAATGGATAGAAATTGTCTGGCTTTTACTGATGAGCAGATCACAGCTATTTTGTCTGGTCCATCTTTATTCCCTGATTCCCCGGTATTGAATGTTACATCAGCTAGGGAAGAATGGGAAAAATTAAGCACTTTGAAAAAAAGACAAGTAAGAGTTGCCTTGCATGGGGCTCTTATGACAGAGTATCTAAGAGCTGGGGCGGCTCCAGCAAGCCTCTTGGTACGAATTGTACCGAGGATCTCCTTAGAAGATAAGAGGTTCCGAGTCGATTGGAGTTACATAGCGAACAAATGTACCCGCGACTGGATAATCTTAATTATCAACACCGCTAAGAGATTGAGCGAGGAGTTGTTAAAAGAGATTGTGGAGATGGAGGAAAATATTAAGAGAGATACTACCCTCACAGATGTCAAGGAACAGTTACTGAGGATCCAAGAGGACCTCAGTGAATATAGGAATTACATGGTCAACCAAAAAATCAAAGGTCTGAAACGCAATTTAGAAAGGTACACACATGAATGGGCCTTTCCATATGTGGAAGATAAATATTACCAATCTGGGTCGGAACAGCGACAGTTCACAGGACAGATTAGGGGAGGAAGACAACAACAAACTAGACGCACACCACAGAATTGGACCTTCGATAATACATCTAGCGAAGAGGAGGAAGGAGAACAATCCACATCTAACCCTAATAGAGTGAGGTTTAATCTTCAAGAAAAGACAAATGAAGATCTGGGGGCTATACTCTGTTCTTTTTTAGGGCAGAATCAAAGAGGCAGCAGAGGAGGGGGTCAGGTGGGCAGAGGCCGTGCACGAGACAATCGGAATCAAACATGGCAATCGCACTCCCCTCGGATAACTCGGAGACGAGGGAGGAACCAGTTGTAAATGATATAGTGGTTGATTTATCTGACCACACTCTCACTAGTAGTGAATTGAGAGTTTTAAATAAAGGATTAGGGTTCGTCCCAACACCTAAACATGATGTGTTCAAATGTAGGGTTGGGTTTCATGAAACTACGAGAAAGATAAAACTTAAAACGTTTTTTGCAAATAAACAACAGGAAGCCCCCTCGCTTTTTAGTACAACACTTAAGAAACCCTTACAATTCTGCCCTACTAATACTATGATGGGCCCAGAGGTGGCGGTCTTTGAGAACAAGGTTCTTGAGGAAATTGGAATGCTGGAACAAAATGAGAGACGTCAGAAATTTAACAACATGACCTATAATGAGTGGCAAGCAGTTAGGAGTCTACAAAATAATCAGCTGCTTACGATTAAATCTGCCGATAAGGGAGGGGCGGTTGTTGTTATGAACACTACAGACTATGATGCAGAAGTGCAGAGATTGTTGGGAGCACGTAATAACTATCAACCTCTCACGCGTGACCCTGTTAATGAACTCCAGAAGATCATTGGAGAAATGGTGGGGATAGCCAAAGAGAAAAAATGGATCACTGGGAAGGAGGCCGACTTTTTGATTAATACCAAGCCCAAAACTCCGGCATTTTATATTCTCCCTAAGATTCATAAGCCTCAACGCCCACCCCCTGGTCGGCCTATAGTGTCGGGTATCCAATCTGTATTGGAACCGCTTTCTCAATTTGCGGATTTGTTTCTTAGGGAGTCAGTGGTCAATCAGAAATCCTTTATTCAAGACACTGCAGATGTTTTAAATGTTCTTGAAGATACCTGTTTTTATCCTAGAAGTGAGTTTCTAGTTACAATTGATGTAGAGTCAATCTACACTTGTATACCTCAAGACGCAGCACTGGTGGCAGCAACGCGCGCCTTAGAGAAACAGGAATGGTTCTATGATGTTCCACGCTCCTTTGTGCTCCAGTGCATAGAACTAGCACTGACTCGTAACTACTTTAGTTATGACAATAGATTGTACCTACAGACAACTGGTACATCGATGGGCGCAACATTTGCGCCCAGTCTGGCCTGTGTGTACGTTGGCCAGTTTGAGGGACACTGCGTCTATAATCAATCTAATCCTTTCCAGAGACACCTCCGTCTCTGGAAGAGATATATAGACGATGTTCTATGTATATGGTCTGGAGAAGAACAGGTCCTTTTGGAGTTTTTGAACTGGCTTAATATACAAGATGCCAGTTTACGGTTTACATGGGTCTACAGTAGACATATGGTGGTGTATTTGGATCTGGACATCAGTGTGGAAAATAACCCGCTGTGCACTGGTGAACATCATAAATCGACAGAAAAGAACTCACTCTTGTATTACCAGTCCTATCATCCGAGGGCATTGCGGGACAATCCTCCAGTCGGACAGTTTCTGCGTTACCACAGAATCTGTTCCACTACCTCGGTGTATCTTGAGCAATAGACTGGCTTGTTTGAAAAGCTGAGTCAGAGGAGCTATCCCCGGAGGATTGTTAATCAGGCACGGAAGAGAGCATTGAACACTCCACGGAGTGCATTGTTGGAAAAGGTCTCAAAGGAGAAGAACGACTGTCTCCCGGTTGTGATGACTTTTGATCCATTGGCTACCCAGATTCGTCAGTTGATAAGGAAACATTGGTCTATATTGTCAACAGCAGACTTCCGAATGCCACCTCCGAGATTTGCTTTTAAGAGGTCTAGCAATCTTAAGGATAAATTGGTGCATTCACGTACTAAATTACATCAGAAACAAACCACTGTTCCTCCTGGGCATTTTCCGTGTGGAATATGCTGAGTGTGTAGTCTTACTACAAAGACTTTGAGTGTTATTCTGACCTCTGGTAAAGTTTGGTATCTGAATCGGTTCAGTAACTGTAATACGATTAATGTCGTTTACGGGCTGACCTGCCAATGTGGCCTACAATATATAGGTCTCACCACACGTACGGTGAAGATTAGAATGCAAGAACATCTCAGTACTATAAGAGTGGGCAAATTGTCTACGAAATTGGTACAACACTGCAAGGAACAAAAACACTCATTTACCTGGGTTGTACTGGAGAAAGTGATGGGGTCCCTCAAAATATAGATTTGATTTTGGCCACTAAGGAGGCGCGATGGATTTTCCAAGAGAGGTGCGATCAGACAGGACTGAATGATTTTATAGAGTGGAATAAGATCAGTATCTGAACATACTATGTCCTGTAATGTATAGAGTGGTTGACCATGTGATTACACGAATCATGTTCTTGACATCTGCGGGTTTGGTAATCCTTGTGATTGCAGGTCTTGTTACCTACATATTAGTTACTCTGAGAAGCCCTTTTTTTCATAACAATTGAACCCAGGGGTGCCTGACGCGATAGCTTACTCGGTGTATTTTGCAGAATGAGGCATCGGAGCTATTGGCTATAGGGGAGTATATTGAAAGGGCATAGACGCTGTTGTATAAAATACAACTGTGGTTACACTTGATGAAAAATAAAAGAAGAAAAAGAAGGAGGTCTGAGAGTTTGAGATACACATTTTCAGAAATTAAGACGTAGAGAGAAATTGTCCGTGGCTTTGATTATGTTGAAGGCACCTCTATGGAGATTTCGTGTCTTCCTCACCGATCCATGATGGCCGACATGGAGGGATTATGGCCATAGAATGGGAGGGATGCCTGACGCCCCTTTCGTGTAGATGGTAGATTCCCCATGCAGAACTCAAGACGAAAGAGGTTGGAAAATGAATAGTTATCTATATTTGTATAAGTTACCTCTTTGTGAAAAGATCGATGTAAATGGGACCATTACAAGATGGCCGCCATGTAGAAGAAGGTCACGTGATATGATGACGCTGGAAATAGTATTTGTAGATGGTGAAATCAGTATGCCGTGAGCGAGGGACGAGTTAACACGCTTCGGTGTAAAAGAGGTGGTAAGATGTTGAAACGCCACATTTCCTGAAGTCAGTAAGTGTTGTGTATGAAGTGTGGGTTATGGATTTAACGTGTGGACCTTGATTGAGTCAGCGGCATAAGATTCAGAGATGCCGCTATGACGGTTGACGAGGCATATGTGCATACCGGCGTGTGTCGGTTCATTTAAAGCGGCACAAATGAGAAGGACTAATATGATTGATTTGTCTTTTTGTAATTTTAGAATGAGCATCATATTAGCGTATGCACCGAGGAGAGGGTCTCATGTTTGGAGTTTCCCTCTTTGACGAAGTGGAGGACTGGTACGAATGAGTTAGTCGCCACATGGTAATGCCCATAAATAAGCATAATGACACATACCAGTTGGCAGTGAATCTCTGAGTGAGATTAAAGGGGTGTTTTGCTTTGGCGTTGTTGTTGTTTTTATTAATCCTTGACAGTCACGTGTATATATATACCAGTGTCCCTGAATGGTGATTTAAAGACCCTTCAGTCCTGACGAAATTGCCGAGAAGTGTGAGTGGCAATGAAACATGTCGACATAAAGGTTTGCTATTAGGCAACCAGTTTTATTTTGAATAAGTGCACATAGAATTAATAAAGTAGGCAATTGAGACACTTATTTCAATTTTAAAATCACGGGGTCTTGTTTTCTTGCAATACACCAGAGTAGTTTATACTCGTGCACTGCTTTTGGGACGCACTTTCTCCTTTTTTGTTTGGCAAGATGATGATATCAGTGGGCATAGATGGTGAGTACCAATCAACAAGCTCCTTTGGTGGTGCGCACGTGAGGTGCCATCTTGTCGTTTCCTCCTTTTCCCCGCCCCCCTTTTTTCACTATAATTACGGGGTTTTTTGGTTCACATGTATTGAAGGAAGTGTGCTGTTGATTTGGTATATATCCCTTTATGTATCTGGGATTAAGATGCTGTGACTGTCAAGTGTATAAATATAAATAAAGATCTTATATATATAAAGAATAAGTTTTAGTAGCAAATTTTCAGGCAGTAAAGTGTGAGGATACTACCTTGATGGAAAGTGAGGAGTAGTACAAGGAAAATTGTGAAGGAACCCCTTCCTCTGCTTATATGTCTAACCTCTAGAGGAGGAGCCTATTAATGAACAGGTCTTGTGTTTATTTATTTACAGTGTAGTGAGTGGGGGGCGACCTGTTTGTTCTTTCCCTCTGTAGCTCCATATTGTTTGAGTTCATTAAATAGCCGCCATAAACGTAACCATTTTAAATACTTGGGCAGAATATATATTACCCCTGAGATGACACACGAAATAGACCTAGACAGACCCCACTGTTGTCTAAAATGTAAATCCCCGCACGCAGATTTTGCATACCTTACCTGGACCTGTTGCAAAATAAGCAAGTATTGGGCCGAAATATACCGTACTCTTGGGGAAATGATTGGCTTAGACCTGGACCCTACTTCAGAAGTAGCATTACTGGGATACATAACTAATAACCCAAAATCGGTCCGGAAATTCACTGCCTTAGGGTTGTTGTTGTTGGCCAAAAGAGAAATAGCATATCATGGGGGAGGAAGGTTGCCCCGAGGTGCAAGGAATGGCTAAGTAGATTGGCATATTACAACACCAACTACGATTTGTATGCCTCAACTTTGCCTAGTACATCGCGCCCGCGAGACATATGGGGCCCTTTTAAGCGGTACAAGGCAGTGGCACAATCACAGCCTGCCACACAGAATGCGGGCTTGTGCCTGCGGGTATTGGCTGATCCACTAAAAACTGTACATTAGATGCAGAAATGGGATATTCAAATTGAATATATGTTTTTCTTTTCATACTGTGGTTGGTTGTGCACTGTTGCGATAAGTACTTGCTGCTGTGATTGGCAAGAGTGCAGATTAAGCAATTAAAACGCTGATAGTCCAGACTGAATAAACTACTGTGGAGATAAATGTCATGCAACGCACGAACCACTGTATTGCGCACTGTAATGTTACAAATATCATGGACTTGGAGCTGGAAAACCTATTGTACTAAATTCTGAAACTGGTAAATAAGTTAAAATAAAATAAAAAAGTGTTCAGATATGAAGTAATTGTTCATGCCCTGATAATGAATAATGGCCTGGGAGACCCATCTTTTTTGGGTATGAGGAAATAGGGATTTTCTTCTCCTGCACCCTAGTGATGTGGTGCAAGCTTTAAGTCCTCCTTTTGTAGAAGTGCACATACCATATTCTTGGAGGAGTTACTCTTAATGAAGATTGTGGAAGCAGAAGGGAATGCTGGGAGGTGTGGCATGCATTTCGAGCCAGTAGCCATGTTATATAATGTTATATAATGCCTAGCACACATTTGTCTGAGGCAATTGTTCCTATTTCATCCTGCACCTGTGTGGTGTTGGTATGGATATTGTTGTTGCTGTCTTTGGTAGGAGTGGCCCTGCTCTAAGGATATGGACTTAGAACCACCCATGGGTTAGTATTTTTGAAAGGACCCCCGCTAAAGTAGAGGCCTGTAAGGTGGCCATGGATTTTGCTGTTTCTGTACTGTTACATCATATTAACCTGTATATCGAAGAGGTGTTCTCCGTCAGGTGGCAGGTTAATGAGATGTTGCTGCACCTCAGCCTTGAGATATGGAGCCATGTGACTATGCTGTATGGTATTAGTATTGACACCAATAGCAGCAGTGTAATCTAAAATGCAGCATATATTTGCGGTTGAAGAACAAGTTACTTACCTTTGGTAACGCCTGATCTGATAGATACTATTTAGCAGCAGATTGCTTAGCTTAGAATATTCCCCAGGCGCTAGACTGAACCTGGAAACTTTTGTTGAGCAGTATCCCTGCACACCAGTGAGAGGCGCAGTTCGGATCAGCGTGACATCGTCCGCGCCGGAAGTGATGTGCACAGTGCCTATATAGTCGCCATTCCAGTGCACTGACCTCCGTTTCTTTTGTGGTTTTCCATACCAGAAGCACAGAGCCACGAGGTACACTAACCACAGATATGCAAATCTATGGCACTTACAGGGATTAATCCTTAACTCTATACTCTGGTCGCAGAGCAGGGGGGATGGGTGGGGAATTTGCAGATAGATAGAGTATCTACCAGATAAGGCATTACCAAATATAAGTAACTTGTTCATCTGATAGAAACTTATAGCCACAGATTCTTTACCTTAGAAATTATACCCAAGCGATACCTCCCCGGCAGTGGGTCAGCGATACGGTTTACATTAAGAAGTCCTGTAGGGCTGAACCAGCAATATGGCCATCTCACCAGACCTGATTGCCTAGGCAGTAGTACTTCGGAAAAAATTGTGGAAAGAAGCCCACGTTAATGCCTGACCAATATCCAAGACAGGAACTCTATGAGCTAACACAATGGTCACAGCTTTGGATCTGGTAGAATGAGCGTGCAAACCCCCAGGGGATTGAGTTTTGGCCAATGCATAACAGATTTGTATGCAGAGAACTATCGATCATAAGATGGTGTGCTTCTGCTTTCTTGGCTACTATTAAGAGTTGATTATACACGCAGAACTTATGAGTGCGATCGAGGTAGAATGACAACGATCCTTCTGGGTCCAGTCAGTGGAGTGTCTCCTCTTCTTTAAAAGGATGACCCAGAGAGTAAGAGGTAGGCAGAGTGAAGAAATTCTATGGAAAGGAGTTACCACTTTTGGTAAGAAAGATTCGATAGTTTGAAGAACCAGCCTGAGTAGGTAGAAAGTAAGGTATGGAGGAAGCCCAGGAAGCACCTGTAGCTTACTGACCCTCCAGTCAGATGTTATCGCCACTAGGAAGGTTGTTTTGATGGTGAGAAGCCTGAGTGAATAGTTATGGGGCGGCTCAAACAGAGCAAATATCATGAAAATGAGCACCAGCTTGAGGTCCTACAGGGGCATAATAAAAGGCATTTGTGGAAACATGTTGAAGACCTTCCAGGAACCTATGGACAATAGGGGACTTGAAAAGGGATGGCTGATCTGGCAACCGCAAAAATGCCAGCCAGGGCCAACAAGATCAGGATGGCAGAGCCTCCCTGGTCCACCGCCTTATGAACCTCCTCCGTTACTTTCATCAGCGCTAGCTCTGTCCTATGTCCCGCTCGGAACCCGTACTGCGATGGATCCAGCGCATTTTTGTTTTTAAAAAACGAACTAAGTTGGACATTAATAGCCTTCTCCATTATTTTCGCAGGTAATGGAAGTCCGGAGATGGGTCTGTAGCTATTTGGATCACTGGGATCTAGATTTGTTTTTTTAATCAATGGCAAAATAGAGGCTATTTTCCATGCTGTTGGATACTGACCTGATCCCAGTATGAGATTCAGCAAAGGCGTCAGGGTGGTAGCAATGACCTCAGGGGAGTTTTTAATTACTGCTGCCGGATAAGGGTCCAGAACTACACCCCATCAGTAGGCTGGTAAGCTCCTTGACTTCGAATGTTGTAAAACTCTCTAAGGTGGGTGCATTGTTGACAACCTCGGGGTCTAACCCTATTGCCAAATCCCTAACCTCGTCCTGCAGATTGCTAAAAGAAGAGAAAATGCCTTCCACCTTCTTTAGAAAGAAAGAGGCTAGTGCATTGCAGAGTGCTGGGCAACTGTGAGTAATAGGTTTGGGGGGGTTCATAAGATTTGCCACGGTTCTGAACTGTTCCCTGGAAGAGGATTTGGCTTCCGTGATCTGTTCTGCAAAATATGTTTTTTTGGCTTCCTGGAGTAGTTTTTTGTAGGTTGCGAGGCTAGCCTTATATGCTTCCTTATTGATAGTGCTATAGTGCTATATCCTTTCCTCCGGATCCGCTCCAACCTCTTACACTCTGTTTTCTGTTCCTGAAAATTGTCGGAGAACCAGGGTGCTGAGGGGAGTTCTCGTCTCGGGTGTACAATTTGACCGGGGCCAATTTACTAAAGGCGGCCTCAATCCAATTCCCATAGGCCATCGTAGCCTCCTCTACATTACTGGGAAGACTCGGGCCGTATCTTTCAGGGCCTTCTCTAAGATGGAACTATCAATCTTTTTCCAGGCCCGGATAGCTATCTTCTCCCTAGGCCTTCATATGGCTGGATTAACTGGGGTCTGAGAGATAGCGAAGATAATAGCAGCATGATCCGTCCAGGGGAGAGGCAGGACCTCCTTCACGGATAGACTGGTGGAATTAGTAAAAATTCCATTCAGGGTGTGCCCTGCCACATGTGTGGGGCCTTCTACCCGCTGCTCAAGCTCCCCTCCCAACATAATTTGTATCAGTCTAGAGGTATCTAAATCCGTGGATTCCTCAAGAGGAAAATTAAAGACCCCCGGACTGTAAATGATTTGGCACATAACCCCTCTTCCAGCAACGTCCCAATGGTATCAAGGAATCCACCTCTAGGGCCAGGGGCTCGGTAAATAAGCATAGCTTTGAGAGTGTCTTGAGGGGAGAACTGAACACTGACAATGCTTCACAGGCTGGGTTAGAGGCTGCAACAAACGAGGGCACCAGGCTTTTGTGATAGATGACTGCCAGCCCTCCCCCCCTCCTTGACGGTCTGTCCAATGTATGGCAGAGAAAGTCTTGGGGTGAGGCTTTAACAATATCTGGACGTATGGCGTTATCCGTCCAGGACTCTGTTATGAATGCCATCATGATGTTATGTTCCTCTATAAATAGAGAGCATTCCAAACTGTGTCTGACCAGTGATCTAGCGTTAAGAAGAAGGTATTTAAACTCTGGAGCAAATCCCTGCTTGCCTAACACTTTTTAGGTCTCGCTTGAGCCAGCGCATGCGCTGTCTCATGCGAGACATTTAGTAAGTGCGTTTTCGAAGTGCTACCCACCGGCCTTTGCTGGCCTAAAGCTTGTGTTCACACAAGCGTGAATGTGCACAGCTGCCAGCTTTCAGCGCCCGGGGCACCATCTGGAGCGTGATGACTTTCACTTTTGCCGGTGCTGCGTGCGCACCACTCACGTGTTTGGCGGCGCGCACCCCTGCTTTCACTTTTGCCGCCTTTTCATGATTGTTATACATTATTGTTCCTTCTGTCCTTAGAAGTATTGGTACAAAAGACTCGCCGTCTCCCACCTGGACTTTTCAAAGCCTGTCTCTGTAATAAGACGTGAACATTTTAAAGAGCAAGATGGACACCCAGGTCGTCATTTGAACTTCCTTGCTAATATGAGTGGCGAAACTCCGCATTTGTTTAGGGGAATTACCAACTCTTTAGATCCCATTTTACATTTTTTAATTTAAAATGCGAAATAGGTTGGGTAACATTCTGGAAAAAATGCATTTTCACCCATAGGAAATAGTTACCGCGGGGAATCTAAACGTGTGACACCCTCTGCAAATTCAGGGTATATTTTGGTCAATGCCCCGTTGCATTCTGGGAATCGTGGTTTCAATTTCACAGATGTAAGTTCGGGTTCAAAAATGCCCTTTGCCAGCGTGCTCTTGGCTGGTAGCCAGAACCGGAAGATGTTGCGTAAGACAAGGCGCCTTCCTCGTGACAGCTACGCTTTAGCAGTGAGTCACAGGGACGCGTGCATCTTTGTTTTCATGGCGCAGCTCGGTCACCCGCAAGGGATGAAAGATCTACTGTGGGTTTATTCATATCTGAATTTTGCTGGCTTTGGGTGACCGCAAATAAATACAAACTTCGCAGCGGTGTGAGCTCTCTGAATTTCAGGGGAAACACTGTGACCATGTTATATTCCTCCGCTCTGCTCTGCCCAAGCACATATGTTAGGTCAGTCACAGTTCATGCGCCTCTGAAGGTCTCCTCAAGACTGGATTTCGCAGGGTTTTTGTCAGCCCCCCCTCCCTAGCTCCCTACATGTACCATGGGGGCTCTTGCGGTATAGCTGGAGCCATTTAAGTGAAGCAACACACAGATGAAGATTGCGCTTCCGTCCAACAGACAATGTCATACAGTTTCTTAAATTACGCCCTGGGGGATGATTTGTGGACTGTGACATCCTGAGGCAGTGCTCTCTTCTTCCTGCTCTTCCTTCCGTTGGTCTGTGGTTGGTGTTCTGACTCGGCATTGTCGACTCTTTTTGCAGTTGTAGGCATTTCCGCAGATAGTCCTTTCTTTTGGTGACCCCCCCATCGCGTCACTCTTCCATTTAGATCTATAATGGTTTTAGGCACCCAATCATTCAAGGTTTGTTTGCACTCAGTGAAAATCGGTGTGCAAATTGCAACCACTTTTTCCAAATGCATTCTTTGTACATGTATTTGTTCTTTTCACTTGTATTTCTTACCATAACATGTGTTTTTTCTTGGCTTGGAATATATTTAGGCCTAATCTCACAACTGCACACCTAGCTGAGCCACCTGAAATTCATGTCTTTATGAATAGGGTTGCGCTGTGTCCTTTCCTTTAGTTATGCTTGCAGTTGTTTGCTAAAAAAAAAAAAAAAAAAAACAAGCATTGGATTAGCCAATAGGTCTCGCCTTTGGGAACTTGTAAGTGTTTAGCCATGCAACAGTTAATATTGTTGCACCAAGGATATTGTGCTGCATAATAAAACACTTATAAGGTCCCGAAATCGAGACCTTATAGGACGAGCCAGAATATGTGAAAGTGAGCAATGGCAGTTTGTACAGAATTCCGCCAGGGCTTCTGATTTAATGCTTGGCAAAAATCTAGGGCAGTGTGCCTTACCCCCTTCTGGGTCTAATCTCTTAAGAGTGTCACTGATGTACATCAGGCGGTCCGACATCAAAGGTCCAGGGGCGCTGGCCTTGAGCCCGGGCCGAGCACAGACAGGCGCAGACAGGCTTGCCTTAGGCGCGTCTGCTGTGTGGTCACATCAGCGTCCGTTTTTATGTTACCCGCGTCAGCAACTAGCCCAGACACTTCCCCAATAACCGCCGCTCTACCAGCCTCCTGTCCCAGCAGCAATGCCGGACAACGTCAGGCAGCATCTGCGGTCGAACACCGTGAGCAACAAACAATCAGGCTATCTGGTAGGTGCACACTGCGCAAATAAAAGGGACAGATATTAAAATTCAGTGCAGGTTAAAAACGAGGTAACAGTCCTGGTGGGTATTGAACACAACCCACAACCAGGAAAACAGCGCTGCGCGGTCGCGTTCATTTTTATGCTACCCGCGTCAGCAACTAGCCCTCTAAACTCCCCAATGGCCGCCGCTCTACCAGCCCCCTGTCCCAGCAGCAATGCCGGACAACTTCAGGCAGCGTCTGCGGTCGAACACTTTGAGCAACAAGCAATCAGGCTATCTGGTAGGTGCAAACTGCGCAAATAAAAGTGACATATTAAAATTCTGTGCAGGTTAAAAACGAGGTAACAGTCCTGGTGGGTATTGAACATGAGGTGTTGATGGGCCGCTTGTCCAAGGCGGGGGTCCAGGGCAAGGCCTGGAACCTATTGAAATCATTCCTGTCTGACAGACTACAAATGGAGGATCTGGGGAGGGACAGATCAGAGTTGTTTTCTCTTCCCTGTGAGGTGCCACAGGGTTCGTCCCTCAGTCCAACGCTATAACATATATGTGAGCCTGCTGGCAGCCCTCATAAGATCTTTTGGGCTGCAATTGACATCTTATGCAGATGACACACAAATTGTGCTGTCCCTTTAGCGGGGTAAAGAAGCTGAAACAGCAGCAAGATGCCACGACTGTATGAAAGCAGTAACTGGCTGGATGTCTGCAAATTGCCTAAAGCTTAATGCAGGCAAAACAGAGGAAATTATGTTTGGGAACAACCCAAACCTCTGGTCGCCGGACTGGTGGCCCAATTAAATGGGCACCCACCCCATCCCCCATGCGGAAAGGCAAGAATCTGGGTGTGATCGTGGACAACTCGCTGTCGTTTGGGGACCAGGTCAGTGGGGTGGTTATTTCATCCTCAGAACTCTGAGGAAAATAAAATGTTTCTTGTCAGAGGAAAGTTTCAGGACAGCTGTCTCAGCCCTCATTCTGTCCCTTCTGGACTAGTGTAACAGCCTCTACCTCAATATTCAAAAGAAGGCTGCTAACCGGCACACCTAGGTTCGCATCAGTTAGAAATGGCCTGCAACACCTGCATTGGTTCCCTATAAATCAGCGGGCCCAATTCAAAGCACTATGTACGGTTTTTAAGTTCCTGACGGGCAGTGGCCCGTAATACCTAAGAAAGCCCCTTCAATGGTATGTCCCTGGGAGAATGTTGCATTCCATAGAAGCAAAGCGAGTGATTGTTCCAAGGGCTAAGAAAGCCTATTGGGGTGGCAGGAGTTTCATTGTAGGTGCCACGAATGCCTGGAACAAGTTTCCAATACATCTAAGGAACTCCACGGATCTCCTTTCGTTTAGGAGGTGGCTGAAAACGTGGTTGTTCACAGAATAAGCTCAGGTGCAGAGGGACTCCAATGAGACAGAGCTCAGCGCCAGGACACCCTTGGGTAACAGTGCGCTTTAAAAGCATAAATAACATAACATAACAATTAACCTTTTAATATGCCCAAAGCAGAGTACTGCTGGGCTAATGAAAGAATAAACAAGAGAACATGGGAAAGGGGTGAGAATAGAGGGTCAATATGGTTATCTGCACACCATGCCACAAACTTGCTCCCATGGCAGGCGCATACCATTTTGGTGAAGGGACGGCTGGCTACCAAGATATCACAACAAACTTCAGGTAGAATGTTGAAAGTTGTCAGCTGTCGATGCTCATCCTCCACACATGAAGGCAAAGCATTTTCTGGTTCAGGTGAAGGACCCTGGCCTTCTGCTGCAACAGTAGATCCTCCCGAAGAGGCACAGCCTGATCGGAGGACAAATGGTCATGCTCAACTGCTTGGGACATTAGACTCTCAATGCCCAATCTGGAGCCACAAGAATGACTTGGGCTTAATCTTTCTTGATCCTTTTGAGAACTCGGGCAGGAGAGGTATTGGCAGAAAGGAGTGCAGGAGGCCGGAGGTCCACTCGAGACAAAAAGCCTCTCAGAGCAAGTGCAGACTTGGAAATGCCAACACACAAAACTGTTGACATTGTGTGACCAGATCTAACCAAGGTTTTCCCCACTTTTGAAAGAGACCTAGCATCACCTCCGGGTGGAGAAGCCATTCATGATCCGCTAGGCAACGACAGGCGGGTTAGTCGGCTCTGGGATTTAGAGAGCCCGCCAGATGTTGAACCATCAAGCATATGTGCTGGTATTCCTGCCTTGTTTGAAGATATGGCGGTGGTGTTGCCCATGAACAACTGGACCAACCTTCCCCAGATAGAAGGAAGAAAGGCTTACAATGCCAACCTCTTCATCTAAAGCTCCAACAGATTGATGTGGAGTCCATATTCCGCCGGAGACCAGAATCATCTCATCACTTCTCCCTGATGCCTGTTCCTGCCCAGTAGTGAAGCATCTGTCACTAGTTAGCTCTGATTGAAGAAAGGAGAAGGGTTTGCCACTGCGCCAATTGCGATTCGTTAGCCACCACCGCATATCTTTTGCAGTTCCATCAGGACCCTGTCGGAGAGATTCCCTGATGCTGCGCGGACTGTAATCTCAGGTCCCACTGCAGAGCCAACATATGCCAGTGAGCATATGTTACAAGCAGGATGCAGGAGACTATAAAGCCCAACAATCTCAGCGCCATTCACCCAAAATCCAGGATAGAGGCTGAAAAATTGGTATTATAGCCTGAATATCTTGGACTCACCACTCAGGAGGATAGGCCCGAAATTGTCCAGAACAGCTTTGATGAAAGGGAGAATCTTAGTCAGGTGTGACTTTGCACAGGAAGTGCAGAAGGTTCACTGTAGTTTGGAGGTGGGAGATGACTGCCTGTGGCGAACCTGCCTTCAATAAGCAATCAAGGTAGGGAAGGAGTGAACCCCATTACCTCTGAAGTTGCTCTACAACTCCTGCCATTACCTGCTGGGGCACTGGTAGGACCGAAGGGGTGCACAGCAGACTGAAAGTGCTCTTGGCCTACAGTGAAGTGCAGGTAAAGTCTGTGTGCAGGCAGAACGTGGATGTGGAAATACGTTTCCTGCAAGTCCAATGCTACCATCCAGCCTTCCGGGTCCAGGGCAGACAGGGCTTGTTCGAGCAGCGTGAATTTAATCTTTTTCAGGAAAGATTAAGGTAGGACAAAGGCCTCTGTCCTTGGGACGTTCTTGGGCACCAGAAAGTAGCTGGAATAGCAACCACAACCTACTTCTCTTGCAGGCACACTCTATTGCATCCTTATCCAAGAGAGCTAACACTTCCAGATGGAGAAAGGAGAGCTGATCCTCCTTCGTGTTGCCATAAGTGGGTGGCATGGGAGGAAGGACGGTAACAAATGGGACAGAGTAGCCCTTTTGGGCAAGCTGCAAAATCCAACAGTCGGATGTTACTGACCTCCAGTGGTGCAGGTGATGGCGTATCCTGCCCCCCACTGGATGCTCATCATGGTCGGAGGGAAAACTCGAGTGGTACAGATGTTGCGGCTCCCAGAGTGGATGGTCGACTGGCCAGACTTCTAACTGCCTGTTCCACATGGTCTGTAAAAACCGCATTCTTAGTCACAAAAAGATTACTGGCCGTGGTGGCTGGGAGAGTAGAGATGCAGTTGAAAACCCATTCTGAGGCCAAGAAAGGGGTGGAATGTGGACAGAGGTTGGCGAGGGGCATAGAAAGGCCCAAGGACCAGGCTGAAGCCCTACTGTTCTTAAAGAACTCTGATGCATAGTTTGCCTTCTCCCCAAACAAACGGGACCATCAAAGGGCATGTCCATGAGCAAACACTGAACATCCCCGAATAGCCATTACCCGACTAGCAACCAGGCATGGCGCCTAAGGGCCACTGATGATGAAATCCTTTTGCCCAGCAAGTCTGCCGTGTCAGCTCACATTGTATGGCAAACTTGGCTACATCTTTCCCATCAGATAATGCTTGAGAGAGTATGGCTCGGGGCACCTCCGATACCAAGGCACCACACCAATTAATCAATCAGGGAATTGTAAGCGGACTACTCACCCATGATTTTGATTTTGATTTTATGATTTTATATAGCGCTGATTCACCCCGAGGGGTATCTCTGCGCTTGCAACAGAAGTCTAGCTAGACATTAGAAAAGATGTGTCTTCAACAGCTTCCTAAATTGGAGGAGGGACATTTCCATACGAAGATGTTAGGGAAGACTGTTCCAGAACATAGGAGCCAGATAGGAAAAGGCCCTCCCACCAGCACGGGCTTTATTTATTCTAGGAACAAGAAGAAACTTTTTTGATCCTGATCTAAGTGAGCAAGAGGGAATATATGCTTTCAATTTCTTGGCAAGATAGAGAGGGCTAAGCTCATTTAGAGCCTTAAAAATCATGCAGCCTGTTTTAAACTGCACTCTTTTTTTGATAGGCAGCCAATGCAGTTCATGCAGCAAAGGCAGAGAGGGGGTCCTGGCAGGGGAGTCTGTTACCAAACGGGCAGCCGCATTTTGAATAGCCTGCAATTTATCCAATGAAGCTACATGAGCAGAAAGGAGAAGAGCATTGCAATAGTCAATCTTGCTCATGAGCAGCGCCTGAATTAAAGTCTTTCTGGTGAAAAGAGGGAGCAACGGAAACACTCTTCTGAGTAGACTTAAAATGTGGTAACAGGAACCAACAATGGTGTTAACATGGGTCTGAAGAGTGAGTTTCTTATCGAGCTTGATGCCCAAGTTTTTAACTACCTCTTTAGGAGCAGGAGCTTTACCCAACTCCTCCGGCCACCAGCTAGGCGACCAACAGATGTCAGCACCCCCGAACAACAAGATCTCAGATTTCTCAGAGTTTAACTGGAGATAGTTAGTTTTCATCCAGGAGGCAATAGCCATCATGCCCTGAGAAAAGATGGTTTGAATGTCTGGTCTAGCTTTGTCGAAGGTGAGGAGGAGTTGGGTGTCATCTGCGTAAGAAATGGGATTAAACCCCAAGTCCCTCATCAGTTTTGCGACCCATGAGTGTCTCAAGGCGCGGGGGGTCTGCAGATCTGTTAAGATTGAAGAGCCAGGTCTTGAGGGTCTTCCTGAAGGTATTCATGGAGGGGGCGCGTCTGATGACTGCCGGTAGCTCCTTCCAGGTCGTGGCTGCAATGTGAGAGAAGGATCTTCCGCCTGCTCTGGCTTTGTGGATGCGCAGGGTTTCAGCCAGTGCTAGGTTGGAAGATCGGAGGTTTCTTTTGGGTACGTGGAAGTTGATTTTTTCATTGAAGTATTTGGCTCCATTGTTGTGTAGGCATATGTAGGCGTAAGTATTTTGAAAGTGACTCTTTTTTCCACAGGGAGCCAGAGGAGACTTCGTAGGTGTTGGCTGATGTGTTCGGGTCCGGCAATGGTGTTCTGTATTGTCTAGGGTTTGCAGGGTAGGGACTTGTTGATGCCAGCGTAGAGTGCGTTTCTATAGCCCAGTCTGCTGGTGATGAGTACGTGGGTGACTGTCTTCCTTGACTCTGGGGGGATCCACTTAAAGGTCTTGCGGATGATGCGGAGTGTGTTGTAGGAGCTGGAGGTGACGGCGTTGACCTGTCGGTTCAATGGTGAGTGATGAGTCGAGTACGATGCCGAGGTTCTTGGCGTGGTCTGAGGGGGTAGGTGGGCTTTTGAGGGCGTTCGGCCACCAGGTGCTGTCCCATGCAGAAGGGGTGGTACTGAGGATGATGACTTCTGTCTTCTCGGCGTTGAGCTACAGGTAGCTGTTGGTCATCCAGACTGTGACGTCTTGCATTCCTTTCTGGAAGTTGAGTTTGAAAGTGGTGGGGTCTTTGGTGAGGTAGAAGATGAGCTGGGTGCCGGAGGATACGTTGTTGAGGCAGTGTTGTCGGACGATGGCTGCAACGGGGGCCATGTAGATGTTGAAGAGGGTGGGTCTCAGGGATGAACCTTCTGGGACTCTGCAGGTGATTTTCGTGGGGTCGGAGAGGAAGGGTGGGAGTCTGATCCTTTGGCTTCTTCCAGTGAGGAATGATCGGATCCAGTCCAGGGCTGTTCCTTGTATGCCTGCGTTGTGTAGTCTGGCGACTAGTGTGTGGTGGGAGATGGTGTCGAAGGCAGCTGATAGGTCGAGTAGGATGAGGGCTGCGGAGAGGTCTTGGTCCAGGAGGGTGCAGATGTTGTCTGTGGCGGCGAGTAGGGCGGTCTCTGTGCTGTGGTGTGGTGTGGTTGCTTCCGAATCCGGATTGGGACGGGTTGAGGACGGAGTTCTCGTGAATGAATTGTGTCAGTTTCCTGTTGACTGTTTTCTCTGCAACTTTAGCTGCGAAGGGGAGGAGCGAGATGGGTCGGTAGTTCTTAAGGTCAGTGGGGTCAGCTATGGGCTTCTTGAGAAGGGGTCTGACTTCTGCATGCTTCCATTCCTCTGGGAAGGTGCCTGTTTTGAAGGTGGTGTTGATGGTGCATTGTAGTTTGGGTGCGATGGTGGCTGCAGCTTTGTGGTAAATGTGAGGGGGGCAGGGATCGGTGGGGGGCCCCCGCGTGGATGCTTTTCATGGTCGAGGCGGTGTCTTTGGCTGTGATCGGTGTCCAGTTGGAGATGGTAGGCTGGCTGGTGGTTCTGGTGGGCGGGGGCCATCTGTGGCACCTGGTGGATGGTCGAAGTCGTAGTAGAGGTTTTTGATCTTGAGGTGGAAATAGGTTCCAAGCTTGTCGCAGAGGTTTTGGGATGGGGTGATGTCTGTGGCTTCGCTGCGTGGGTTGATGAATTCTTGAATGACACTGAAAAGTTCCTTGGGGTTGGTGGAGTTGGCCAGAATTTTGTTGTGGATGAAATTCCTCTTGGTGGCTCTGATCTGGTTGTGGTAGTCCGTCATGGCGTCCTTGCAGGTGGCTTCTTGGAGAGCGGTGGTGAATCAGGCGGCTTTCCTGGGGTGTTGTCTGACGGAATTGCAAAGCGGGGCGAGCTCGTCTGCGCAGTTGGAGATCCAGGTGTGGAGTTCTCTGGCTGCGTCGTTTGCGTCGGGTGCCAAGGTGTGGTTGTCTCGGGTAAGGGTAGAGTTAAGTTGCTCGTCGGTAACCTTGCTCCAGTTCCTTCATGGTGGGCCTGGGGCTGGGTTGGGTGCCTTGGGTTTGTTGATGGCAAATTGTACGCAGTGGTGGTAGGTCCATGGCAGCTGCGTTGTCTGACTGATTTGGACGCGGTTTCCTACCGCGAAGATGTGTTCGAGGGTGTGTCCTGCTCTGGGGGTCAGTGTGTTGACTAGTTGTTTAAGTCCGATGCTGGTGAGGTTGTCCGGAAGGATAGTGGAGTTGGGGGTCGCTGGGGTTGTCGAGGTGGAAGTTCAGGTCTCCAATGAGTATGTAGTTTGTTGAGGCAATGACGTGGGGTGCAATGAAGTCGGTGATGGTGGTGCCGAAGTGTGTTCGGGCCGGGGGTCTCTAGACGAGGGTTGGAGTGTGGCTTTGGGGGTGGTCTGGATCTGGAAGTGCAGGTGTTCGTCAGAGGGGAAGGTTTCGCTGGAGGTGGTGAGGTGGAGGGTGCTCTTGTGGGCGATGGCGAGGCCCCCTCCTGGGTGGTTGGGGCGGTCTTTCCTCTGGATTTTGTATCAGTCTGGGATGGCGGTGCTGATGTCGGGGGCAGAGGATACGTTGGTCCAGGTCTCTGTGAAGAAGGCAATGTCAGGTGAGAGAGAGTCGAGTAGGTTCCAGATTTCCATGGCGTGTGTGTACGGAACGTACGTTGAGGAGGGTGCATTTTAGAGTGTCGCCGGTGCTGGCATCGGCATGTTGGAGGCCGGGGTGGCAGTGAGGGTCTGGCGGCAGTGGAGGTAGGAGAAATGGCCATGGGTCGTGTTTAGCGAGGCCTGTTGACATTCTCAAAGTCTTCCAGGGTTGAGTGCGAGGAGGGTGGTGGTGTCATAGAGATGGGTAGGGGGAGGTCCAGGGTTCCTGGTGCTGGTCGGGCGTAGATGGGCTTGCCTTTGGCGCACCTTCAGCGCCACTGTGCAGTGGCCACTATCAAGTAGGGGAGGTGGGAGGGAGGAGAGGCTGGGAGACGGGAGCAGGGGAATTCCAGGGGGGGGAGGGGCTGCAGGGGCAGCAGCGGCAAAAGGAACAGCCAGGCACGAGAAAAGAAAAACAGTGGTGGAATTAGAGCGAGACACAGATGGGCAACAGGAACAGGAGCGGGCAACAGCCTCGAACCTCCCAAGGAGGAGGTCGGGGTCTGGAGTCAAGAGACGGCACAGCGGAGCTGCGGGGAGAGAGTGGACGTAGACCAAGGGCACATGAGCAACCGAGTCCCATATCGTATAGGAGTATGGCCCTAAAGCACAAGTTACTTACCTTTGGTATTGATATATCTGTAAGGAACATTAGTTAGTTAGATTCCTTACCTTAGACTATCCCCAGGCGTCAGGCTAGATCCAGAAAGATTTTTCGCCAGCAGTACCCCCTCTGCGCGGCGGTAGGCGTCAGCGGCGGCTCTGCATCTGTCGTCGGCGTCGAAATCGGCGGGATGACGTCTGAGTACTTAGACGCCGCCCTCGTGCGCTGGCGTCAGTTCTGTACACAGCTTTCCACGCCAGGAACGCAGAGCCATGCAAGAAACAGACACTGGTGCCATGAAACTAGGGCCCTGAAAGGGATGACCTTAACCCTAGATATCGGTTCCCAGAACGGGGAGGATGGGTAGGGCGGTAAGGAATCTAACTAACTAATGTTTCTTACAGATATATCGTTACCGAAGGTAAGTAACTTGTGCATCTGAAAGAAACATGTTAGTTAGATTCCTTACCATAGAATACCCCAGCAATACCAACCCTGGTGGGTCTGCGAACCAAGATCACACCAGGAAGTCCTGGAGAACGAAGCGGCCAAAGAAGCCGTCTCTCCGGACTTGGCTGTCCAGGCAGTAATGCTTGGCAAACATGTGCAGCGAGGCCCACGTAGCTTCCTGACAAATGTCTTGCAGATGGACTCCCCGCCCCAAGGCAGTAGTAGCCGC
Source organism: Triturus cristatus (assembly GCF_964204655.1). Classification (NCBI taxonomy): domain Eukaryota; kingdom Metazoa; phylum Chordata; class Amphibia; order Caudata; family Salamandridae; genus Triturus; species Triturus cristatus. The sequence goes on from NC_140583.1 coordinate 112,733,438, forward strand.
TGTGGCCCGAGTGGAATGTGCGCGCAGCCCCACAGGAGGATCGTTTTTAGCCAAGGAATAACAGACCTTAATGCACAAAATGACCCACCGAGAGATGGTTCGCTTGTGCACCGCCCGTCCCTTCTTAGCGCCCACGTAGCCAACAAAGAGTTGGTCGTCCACACGGAACTGTTTTGTGCGGTCCAGATAGAAGGAGAGCGCACATTTTGGGTCCAGACCGTGGAGCCTCTCTTCCTCTTTCAAGGGATGCGGAGGCGGAAAGAAGGTGGGCAAGGTAATGGACTGCCCGATGTGAAAGGCAGTAACCACCTTAGGAAGAAAAGAAGGACGAGTCCTCAGAACAACCTTGTCTGGGTGGACAGAAAGGAAAGGAGGTTTAGATGAAAGAGCCTGGAGCTCACTAACTCTTCTGGCAGAGGTGATGGCAACCAGGAAAGCAGTCTTGAGAGTCAGAAGACGAAGAGGACAGTTATGAAGTGGCTCAAAGGGAGCACACATCAGATAAGTTAACACCAGATTCAAGTCCCACTGAGGCATTACAAAGGGAACAGGAGGAAACATGTGAGTAATGCCTTTCAAGAATCTATTGACAACAGGGGACTTGAAAAGAGAAGGCTGATCAGGAAACCTCAAGAAGGCTGAAACAGCTGAAAGGTATCCCTTGATTGTGCCCAGAGCAGAGCCGTGCTGAGCCAGGAAAAGGAGAAAGAGGAGAACCTCAGAAAGAGGAGAACCTCAGAAAGAGGGGTGGAAAGGGGATCCACAGCCTTTGCTGTGCACCATGCCACAAATTTGTTTCACCTGCAGGCATATACCGTTTTAGTGGAGGGACACCTGGCTGCCAGAATGACATCACAGACTTCAGGAGGCAAGTCAAATGGCATCAACTGCTGCCACTCAATCTCCTCGCATGGAGGTGGAGGCTGGACAGGTTCGGGTGGAGGACCGTCCCCTGCTGCTGCGACAGAAGGTCCTCCTGAAGAGGCAGTCGAATCGGGGGATCGATGGACAGAATGAGTAGCTCAGGATACCAGTATCTTCATGCCCAATCCGGAGTCACAAGGATGACTTGGGTCTGGTCGCGCCGGATCTTCTTCAGCACTCATGGCAGAAGTGGTATAGGCGGAAAGGCGTATAACAGACGGCAACTCCACTCGCGACGAAACGCGTCTCCCGAGCAAGTGCCGCCTTGGAAATTCTAACGCGCAGAACTGATGACATTGCGCGTTCTCTTCGGAGGCGAGTAGATCTAACCAAGGCTCTCCCCACTGCCGAAAGAGACCTTGCACCACGTCCGAGTTCAGACGCCAGGTGTTGAACCACCAGGGTGATGCCCTGATGTTCCAGCCATGTCCAGAGGCACAGAGCCTCCTGACAAAGGGTCCACGACCCCACCCCGCCCTGTTTGTTGCAATACCACATGGCGGTGGTGTTGTCCGTGAACACCTGCACTACACTTCCCCGGACAGAGGGAAGGAATGCCTTCAGTGCAAGCCGGATCGCCCGATAGTTTGATTTGGAGCCGGGACTCCGCCGGAGACCAGAGACCTCTGATCTCCGCCTCGCCCATGTGGCCCCCCCCATCCCAGGAGGGACGCCTCCGTCACCACTATGTGCTCCGGTTGGGATAGGGAGAGGGATCTGCCACTGACCCAATCGTGGTCCGTGAGCCACCACTGCAACTGTCTTGCAGTGCCCTCCCAGATCAGGATGTGGTTGGACAGGTTGCCCTGATGTTGAGCCCACTGGAACTTCAGGTGCCACTGCAGAGCCCGCATCCGCCACTTGGCTTGATGTACCAGCAGGATGCCATCAGACCCACCAGCCGTAGGGCCATCCTGACCAAAACCCAGGATAGAGGCTGAAAGATCGGAATCCGAGCCTGAATATCCCGAACCCGCTGTTCGGGAGGATAGACCCGAAACTGCGCCGAGTCCAGAACCGCTCCGATGAAGAGGAGCTTATGGGAGGGACTCAGATGGGACTTCGGCACGTTGATGGAGGACCCCAGCGAATGCAGGAGATCGGCCATAGTCTGGAGGTGGGAGACGACTGTTCGGGGCGAGCCCGCCTTCAACAACCAGTCATCGTGATAGGGGAAGACTGGAACCCCTAATCTGCGCAGATGGGCTGCGACCACCACCATCACTTTCGTGAACACCCGAGGGGCACTGGTGAGGCCGAAGGGGAGCACGGTAAACTGAAAGTGCTCGAGGCCTACCGTGAACCGCAGGTAACGCCGGTGGGCCGGCAGGACGGGGATTTGGAAATAAGCGTCCTGCAAGTCCAACGCTACCATCCAGTCTTCAGGGTCTAGGGCAACCAGAACCTGAGCTAATATCAGCATCTTGAAGTTCTCCTTCCGGAGGAAGGCGTTGACGCTCCTGAGGTCCAAGATAGGGCGTAGGCCACCTTTGCCCTTCTTGGGGACCAGAAAGTAGTGGGAGTAACAACCCCGTCTTACTTCTGGGCCAGGAACGCGCTCGATGGTCCCCTTGGCCAAGAGGGCCGCAACTTCCTCCTGCAAAACTTGCAAGTGATCCCATGACATACAGTGGCATGGTGGAGGGGTTGCCTCGAAGGGGAGGGAGTAGCCCCTTCGGACGATTTGCAGCACCCACCTGTCCGAAGTGATGGTACGCCAGTGGAGCAGGTGATGGCGAACTGCGGGAGCAGATTTAGACTGACGGCTCTATGTCCCCCCTACTCCGCCACGGCAGAATCCACGGCCACGGCCGCGTTGAGGCTGATTCTGCGGCCCCTTCTTCGGCCACGAAAGGGGCGAAAAGCAGAAGTTTGCTGGCACTGGGCCGACAGACCCAAGGACTTGGTCGTAGCCCTGGAGCCCTCATCTGCTTTGTCGCCAAAAAAGCGAAGGCCATCAAAGGGCATGTTCATGAGAGTGTTCTGGACATCCCCCAAAAAGTTCGTGGACCTCAGCCAGGCATGACGACGAATTGCCACCGTCGTTGCAATCGCTCTGCCCAGCGAGTCTGTGGTGTCAAGTTCACATCTAATGGAATACCGTGCTGCATCACGCCCCTCATCAAGAGCCTGGGTGAGCTGTGTCCTAGCCTCCTCTGGACACTGGGGCAGCAGGGCCGACACCATATCCCACAGAGAGTAGGTGTAATGGTCCAAAAGGCATGCAGTATTAATGGACCGCAACCCAAGACTGAGTGAGGAAAACAGTTTCTTGCCAAACTGTTCCATCCTTTTGGATTCCCGGTCCAGAGGTGCGGACGGGAAGGCGGTTTGGGACGTGGAGACCTGGATAACCAGACTCTCAGGAGTGGGGAGTACGGACAGAAAGCAGGGGTCGCCCAGAGCTGGGTGGTGGTGCCGGGCCACGTTCCGATCCACAGGAGAGACTGTGGAGGGCTTGAACCAAATGCCTATCAGAACGTCAGTGAGGGCCTCATTAAACTGCAGCAGAGGCTCCGAAGAGCTTACTGGCGGTTGGCACACCTCAGTGAGGTTAGTCCTCAGGGCCGCTACAGGGAGCTCCAGGCACAAGCGCAGCACCACAGCATAAGTTGCACCCTCTCTCTAGCCACAGAAGGAGGAGAGATGAAACCAGTGTCAGGCGAAGTGTCTAGACTACTGGCCTCCCCCAGCTCATCTGCCCAGTCCTGACTTAACTGGCACTGCTGTGCCAGAGGGTCATCAGACCCCTCCCAGTCCTCCTCTTCATCAGTGTCCTGATAAACAGGCAGAAATAACGGAGGCGGGTCATAGGTGAATTCCCCACCCATCGACGCCGGAGACGGCGCCGAGCTGTGCCGCTCAGACGCCGGACCGAAACCAGGGGCAGCGTCGTCGAGGACGGCACCAGGAGCGGCACCATGGGGGTCGGCACCAGCGGAGGAGTCGTGAAGTCAACTGGCGTCCACCAGGATCCAGGCCTGGATCCCACGGGGGCCTGCGGCGTCGGGACCGAAGTAGATGGCGCCGGGGCCGAAGTCGCAGGCTCGCTAGGACCCCCAGTCGGACCTGCGGGGCCCGGAGGCGCACCGGCAGGCCTCGACGGCGGGAAGAGAGTCCTCATGGCCACGAGGAAGTCTCGAATCTTGCCCGGAGTCGCATGAAGCCCAGGGACCGGAGGGTGTGGGGCCAGATGCGACTCTTGCGGCTCTGGCGGAGCCGCACGGGTGGTGCCACCCGAACCCGTGACCAGTGAGGGAAGTCAGAAGAGCGATGTCGCTTCTTTGACTTTTTTGCCATGCCTCCACTTACCTGAAAGCGAGGACTTGGATCCCAACGAGCGGTGATGACTGCGGCTCCGCGACCGGTCCCTCGACTTACCCCTCGACCGGGACCTCGAGCGGCGCGGAGCCGACTGCCGGATCTCGAGGAGCTTGCGGGACCGCTCCCGCCTAGCTTTCGACTTCAAGGCCCGGCAGTCGGGGTACAACTTGTCATCGTGGTCGGCCCCAAGACAGTAGACACACCGATGGTGGGGTCGGTAACCGACATCAGTCGGTGACAGACGTCACACGGCTTGAACCAGGGCATCCCTACTGGCACCAGGAGTCGAAGTCGACTCGAAAAGATAGACAAAATGTCCAAAAGTTAGTAAAAAAATGACCAAGGGTACGCTCTTCCCGGATCTGCGCTTGCTGGTGCGGAAAAAAGAACTGACGTCAGCGCGCGAGGGAGGCTTCTAAGTACTCCGACAACGTCATCCCGGCGATCGCGACACCGACTATGGACGTAGAGCCGCAGACTATGCCTACCGACACGCAGGGGTACTGCTGACGAAAAATCTTTCCGGATCCAGCCGGACGCCTGGGGATATTCTAAGGTAAGGAATCTAACTAACATGTTTCTTTCAGATGTGTTTCGTTCAGAATGTGGTGCTCACCGACCGTAGTGCCAGGCTGGAAGAAGAGAACATTCTCTTCCCGAAGGGATTCAGCCTTTTGTATTCCCTATCCGGTTGAGTGGCAGGGAATGAGCTGGAGTTAATTTTGGAAGTGGAGTTCTGGTTCCCCAAGTTCTCTGGGGAAGGACGCTGTGGAATGAAACAGGGGTCCCCTGGGATGGGGTGATGGCAGTAGGGAATTGTCCTATGCACAGGAGCCTTTGTACAGGGCCTGGACCAGATTCTAAGTAGGACTTTGGTAAGGGCTTCCTTAAGTGGGATTAATGGTTCTGTGGGTGCAGCTTCTGTCTGAAGCACCTCCTTCCAGACGTTCAACTTGACTGCCACTGAGGGCAGGACAACGTCCAGGACCTCAGACACCCTGGGGAAGAGGATGTGGCCCAACAGTTAGGGCGGTCAACCTCAAATCTGGGGAACCATGTTTGAGTCTCGGCAACGACGCTCAACATCCTGTGATTTTGGGGAAATCACTTCATCTCCCTGTGCCTAATGTAATGCAACTGGTGCTTATGTAAAGCGCTATGATACCCAATAACTTCGGGTCCTGTACGCTCTATATAAAACTAAGGGGGAAAAAAAGCAAATGAGGCACCCTCTTCAGTAACCACGGTATGGGGAATGACCAGCCCAGTGGCATCCACCAGCTCTTCATACCAGGTATTGTAAGGATATTCAAATGTGTGATAGCCATGAGGGTCTGCAAACTACAACTACTACTTTTTCTTCTGGAATTTACCAGACTTCCCTGATGACTTGGAATGGGACGATGATTGCCAGGTACGACTCTGTTAACGATTTCTGGACCTTCCTCGCGACCAAGATCTGGACTGACATCAGACAGCAAGGAACTTGAGGGACCACTCCTTGGGATACATGGCACTGCAATACTCGCATGTCTTGTCATCATGGACAACAGATGCTCATCCAATTCCCAGGGCAGATGAACTTATACTTTGACCTCAGCCAAGTTTCTGAGCACATTTGACTAGACAGCTGGCTACTGGCAAATCAGACTAGCTGAGGATGCCAAGCCAAAAACAGCATTCTCAACCCCTAGTGGGCATTATCGATTTATTGTGAAGCCCTTTGGTTTGAAGAATGCACCTGCCACATTCCAAAGGTCAGTGAATAAAGTTCTCAGAGGCCTGGAAGCCTATAGTGCAGCAAATCTTGATGATATAGCTGTCTTTAGCTCCACCTGGGAGGATCACCTGGTCCACCTCAAGAATGTTTGAGGATCTGCAGAAAACAGGCCTCACTATCAAGGCCCCTAAGTGCCAGATAGGGCAGAGCAAGGTTGTGTACATGAGCCACCTGGTAGGTGGAGGCCAGGTTTAACCAACCAGTGCAGTGTGTGGGAGAGAAATAGTGCTAGTTGAACTGTTGCTATGTATTTTAGGTGCTGGTTTATGTGTGGAGCGCTCTGAACCAGTTTCATCGTGGAAATCGAGTTTATTTTTATGTGGTATATGGTCTGTTGTTGGAGGACCCTAGTAGTGATATTTCCTTTGAGTGGCTCAATAACGAGCATCCAGTTCCTGATGAAGCCACTCCATGACAGGGCCCTTAGTCTCCTTCTCTAAAGTAATTACTGGAGGTTTGCATGGCTCAGTGTCCTTGTGCCCTCGATGTGGATGAGATATAAGAGTAGAATATGGTCTGGGTGCCAACTATGGCCACAAGATTGAGGGAAGTTTGGGTGTGGACTACTTTTTCAGCACTGATTTACATTTCAGAGCTGATGTGCCTTTCTGAGCTGTTGTGGTGGCTTATGTAGGGTGTGGAGCCAATGAGGCTTTTTGAATTTCAAACAGGTGACCAGTGGTCCTGTAGTTTTTTAGAGCTAATAAAGGTCTTGGTGTTAAAGCCGATGGCTGGATGTCGCCAACCTTGGCAGAGGCTTTTGTGGGTGCCGACCGGACCCTGTTGGGGCGGTGGCCCTTTTCCAACTTTATCCTTGCCAACGTGCTGGGAATTAAAGAACTACTTTCACAAGAATGGTGTTCTGCCTCAGCACAGAGACTATCTTATGCTTCTCATGAGTTGTGCTCATGGTTCTCAGAATAGTCTTCATCCAAGGGCTAGACTACGATGATGGAATCACCTTTTGCTCATCATCAGGTCTGCTAGGTTGCGGAGTCTCTGTCCAAAAGACAGCCCTAATAGTCCATGATCATCCTCTTCGTGGTGACGAAGGCAGTGTCTCCCTCTTTTCTGATGTTTTCTGGGGCAAACAAGTTATTTTCCCCCTACATGGTGCATGCCCACTGACGACATCTGATGAAGTGAAGTTTTCTTAGACTGGAATAGCTGATACAGTGTGCAGCTTGCATCATCGTGGTCTGGTGAGAGGCAGAGATTGCACACCAGGATGGAAGCGGTCCACAGGTACTTGGCATGGTATTGTGGACTGTATTGTAATAGTGACCATTCCATCTTCTGTGCTCATTGCTGGATAGGATTCCACAAAGAGAAGTCTTTTTGCTTCCCTAAAGACCTTGGCCCGGACACCCTTGAATAACGACCATTGAGCACAGGTTTAATGGCTATCGCTTAAGACAAAGAGCTAGAACTGAAATATTGAAAAAGGACACTAAGGATCCAACAATACTTTAATGTACTACACAGGAACCTGGAGCCTACAAGGTGCATGTCCGAACTTGCTGGTAGAAAACAAAACAATCAAACATTAAGTCGGTGCCCATGTGCAATGTTCTTTAAGAAGAGTCGCCGCAATAAAACTCGTGACTCAAGAAATTTCTTAGAAGAAAAACAAGTTGTAAACATCTGAGCCCAACACTAGATGGCAGAAGTATGCTAAGCATGTGTATCTACAGCCACACATGTTACAATGATAAATAGACAGACATACAGAGAGACAGACAGATCTTGTTTGGCATAATTCTGTTTATTTATTATTACTGTTACTCCATCTTTATCTGTTGATTTCAATACGATTTCCTCATTAAGCTTGTTTCTGCACCTTCCTCTGCTCCTTCTGGCTTTGCCTTTGAACCAGTGTATTTTTTCTTTAAACAGGAACACAAGCTGAAGTGCTAAATTCACATGAAGTAGATGGTTGTGTATTTACCTACTGGTGTCCACTTGGGGTAGTACATATTTTGAGTGTTCTGGAGTCAGTTGAATTCTTACTTGACAGTGAATATCTGTTACTCTGGCGTGATTTTCTACCCCTTCTTTCGTATACAGTTTAGACTAAGGGCAGACGTCCTTTTTATACTGTGAAGTATACCTAATATTTCTTTGTTGAGTGTCATTATAATTCTGTTCCAGCTTTGAATCAATCTCTTGCAGTATTTTCTGCAATTCTGTAACTGCTTTAATGCCTTCAAGATTCACTACCACCTCATGGAAATTATTAGTCAAGTTCACAATGGTACGTAAAATAATGGTTGATATATCATTTATTTTGGTTGTTCTATCATCTATAAGTAAATTCTTTATTCAATTGACCTAAAGTTGGTAGTAACAGAATTTGATTCATGGAATTCAGTGAAGCTTATAGAACACTGGTCAGAAATATGTCCAAACCATAGCTGACCACTACTAAACCATTGAGAATCATGAAATGGCCAAGAACATAAACAAACTGGAAATAACAGATTCTCCTCTAAATAAAAGGTTTATCCTTTCAGCAAAGAGTCCGTGTGTTCAGGTACAGAGACATGAAATTTTGTATGCCAAAGTGATGGTTATTTAGTACGAGGGTATCTCGTTAAAATGTTTGATCTTACGTGGCATTCAGTGTGCCATGCCAGTACTGTTTTATTTCCACTGGACTTTATATTCAGTGTCAGATTATATGTTAATATTTCTTTCTTCTTTCTGAAGGTTCTGCAACTCATGCCTCACCTCATTCTATATGCCATCTTGGGTTTTTAGACGTTTCATGAAACATGGATGGATTGAGCCACAAGGCAGGTCTCCATTTTAGATTATGTACAAGAAGAAGGAATGGCTATTGATCGAAAAATGGTTGAGAGATCAGCAGACAGTGCATCTTCCCTTAGTATACCAGTAGCAGTTGTGACAATTGGGAAATAATTGGTCCCATGGGTTACACAACTTAACTCCCTGGCTGAGTTGCCACACAGGACTCTGTTGCTCAATATAGTCCTTCATTTCAACTCATCCAATCATAGGAAAAGCTGTTTCTCATCAGCATATTCCCAGGAATACTAGGTCTGGAAGCTCACTTCTAAGATATTCCCCTGCTTGATCTCGAAAAAGTTAAGCTTTATAAAATCAAATCAGTATTATTACTTTTTACGAGAATTAACCTTTCCGTAGGGACATAGAAATAAATGTAAGCTAGTAGCAAGGTATCCTTAACAGAACACCAGGCAAAAAGGTAACTGGGCAAAATTCGTTTGCATAACAACTCTGTTGACCAAGCCTGTCCACCTTTGTGATTTGATAGCATTTAATAATTCATAAATGAGCTGGATATCAAACAACCACCTCTCCATTGGCATTTTGTGGATTCAAATTCAATGCCATGTAAGGGATTCTAACAACATTCATGTCTTCTGAACCCCTTAAAGGCACTCACTTCCAATCTAATCTTCCAAAAATTACAGCATGTTCATCCCTCAAGTCAGTGGTGCCTGTTGGTTTAGATAAGACAGCCAACTTCAACCGCTAATGTTTCAGATAGAAAGTTTTTAAAGAGCGCCCTTGTTCTGCTTTGGACTATCACGCTCAGATTCTCAGTACTCATACTAGCAATTTGCTGCTTGAGTAGAATCAATTTTGTGTTTCATGCTGGACTTGCCTGTTTATACATAGTGATACCTGTACTCAAGATCCCAGCTAAAACAAAAATATTAGAAACAATACATATCACTCTGAACTCAATTTACTATGTTCCCAAACATCCCGAAAATACTATACAAAACCATAGTTCATCCTGCAGAAATAATCTCAGGATCCAGCTGAAAGATTTAACCTGGTTGATGACCCTTCCCAACTCTCTGAAAACTCAGACTTGGCTCTAACTTATAACACCAGGCAGTAGAGGCGAGGTTTGTGCACAGGGCATGAAGCAGGGAAAAGAGAAGGTGTCAGGACACAGGAGAGGATGTGGGCTAGCATGGTGAGCATTCTGTACTCCTCTGTACACAGGAGGGAGGCAGAAGTGGGTCATGGCCTGAAGCCAGACTGCATGTGCAACTCTTGTGATGTTACCCGCTGGATTTTCTCGTTGGTAAACTCTGACCCAACGTGACTGCACCCTGGAATTCTGTATGCGGGAACATCAGGCCGGATTTAATTGAGCAGAGTGGATACCCACCCAGGAATACCGCTCAGCACTTGAAATAGAGTCAATACAGGCTTATGGGCCTGTACGAAGTGTCATGGCAGCAGAAGCTCTCAAGTGGGCACTTTTGAGTTAAGTCTGGGGGAGATGTGGCTTCAATTACTGACCTTGAAAATCTGCAGACCTGAGTTCTAATACCAGCTTAAGTACTTGAACAAAGTGCTGGTGTTTCTGGGCAAGACACTCAGGTCCATCTTGTAAATATATATATTGCAAGTATGTAAACAAAAGCAATGTGTGTTATAGTGATGTCTGTATTGCATGTTGGCACCTCCCAATAGCATCCTGGTTTCTGTAATCCTGTCTCAACTAAACCGTCATACACTTTGCACTTCTACATACAACACTATATTCAGTGTTTGTTTCTATGACAATATATTAGTAAGATATTCTGTTGTTCCATGGTGCGGACTCCTTACTAGGCTAACTATCAAGTAAAGAACATATAATTCTAATGGACTTGTCAATATGGAGACTTCCAATATCATGTCCTCATCTTACTTTACAGCGGTTTTTCGTTCCAATTGCATGAGAGCAAATATCAGTACTCAGGCTTACCTTTCTATTCTTTACTCACTCTTTCGGTGTTCCATTTGGGCAGCTAGCATTTTATCTTGAAAACTTTATAATGTACGTGCTTCGACATCGACTGGCAGATTTTCAAGTTATGTGCAAAAATGCACACTTACCATCCCATGTGCAATGCCATTTTATAAATCCTTTAAAATTGGAAAATCCGATCAAGGTGATAGAAGCATGTGAAGAGGAGGAGAGAGTGCCAGGCTGTGAAAGAGTTGAAGTATGTAGAAAGATCACACTAATAATAAGATTTAATGAATTGGGACATGTAATGGCCAACCACTTCACACAAAAGTAATCAGACTGTGTCACTCAGACACCGACAGAGTCGGTTCCAAGGCTATGCGCTTGATTTAAAAGGGTTATTGAACGATGTTGCCTAAATCTAATCTAAGCAGAAAAGATGATGCATTCAATAGACCTCAACTCCTGCCTTTTAAAGACAAGAAAACTGAACAAGAGCACACATATCATCTTTATTCATCAAATGAGAGGCAGCTAAAACACCAAGCAAAACCAAAAAAGGTCTGTATTAAATAAACCTCCCACTTTGGGAACTAAGCTTCAGTTCACAGAAGGTCAGATTTTCAAGAGGGGGAGGGGGTAGTGGGAGGAAAAAGCAACATGAGCAGAAAGAGCATTAAGTAAACCAGAAAATGTGCAACACACAAAGTATACCAAAAAAACCCTGTTTTACTTGTTTGCAGACATATTCTGCGCCCCAATTATATGCAACCAAGAGCTGAGGAGGTTGACGGTATTACATTAAAGCATTTTTTAGAAGTGTCTGAAGGAATTATGAAAACAACTCAAATGCAGCCCATAACGATTATAGACCGGATTCATTTGACTTAAATGTAAGGCCGTAAATGTCAAAATCGGAATATCTGTCACACAAGCTTAAAAACAAGTATTCGTCAGTACACAACTTATTCTCAGGAGTAGAAAATCAGGGTTGAATTATTACCTACTGCCTCGCACCACAGGTACGTTTCAAAGGCTAATTATAAAAAACAATCTTGTTTTTCTAGACATACCAAAAGCCAAAGAAACAAAAACAAATTCAATAACATATGCTCCTTAAAAACGAATAGTAATACAATTATGATACTATTTTCGTTCGAAGAAGTCGGATCTGGCATTGACATCTGTGGGTAGAACCCGCCAGCCATAGGTCAGATCTAAATACAATACAAGAATTATGTACACTGTACAGCCTCCCTTTATATTGGTGGCATAGCTAAGTCACTCCTATGTAGAAGCCAAAAAAAGTTTTGCAGGGAGTGAAGCATAAAGAGGGATGAGGTTATACCATGGCCACTTAGTGTGAAGTCAGGTGTGGCGCGGGCAGCGCATGGTTGGGTCAGGAAGAACCAAGACACGGCGTCGTGGTCGCTCATCGTAGTCTTCATCTCTTGGTTCCTCTCCATACAAGGCATATTCATCTGTGCCACTCTCCTAGAGATCAACAAGAGCCAGGCAAGTCATTTGCATTTCTGTCACAACATGGTACACAAATCATAAAAGAACCCAAGGCCACCTTTATTTTGAGAATGGGCCAAAATGGTTTGTTGCAGTGTTCACCAATAAACTGTGCAGTACGTTACTGTGAAATGCTACAAATGTCATTAAATTAGCATGGACTTCAGATAACTTCCAGGTCATACTTTCTGAAAATTCAGGTATATACGTTAATGCATTTTCAATTATGCTTCAAAGAGTATCCCAAGAGGCACTATATGCCAGCTCAAATCTTTCTGTTTCAAGGCAGCTATAGCATTAGTGCTGGAGTTGGAAAACAAACTAAAAAGCTGTCTGCTCGATGTTTCTGCATTCACAAGTGCTCTGAAGCAAAACAATAAACAGATAAGCAATTATCTCCAACTCCTCACTCCAGCTACAAGCATCTAAGCACATGCTTCACAAAGAAGCTGCAAAGTTAGTAGAGTTCTCAATTTGACCTGAATTCAGCTAGACAGTCAGCCCTAGTTTTTGGCTCATAGCACTATGAGTTCTGATTCTTGCAATATGAATTTTATAGAACTTTAGGTGTCGGACTGGTAATTGGTGATGTGCCGTATAAATGCACATAATAGAAAGAAATGTAAATAAAATCAGATTTGAAAACACTGCAAGCAAATTGATTTTTGACCCCCTCCCCCCAATAAACCTCCATTCCTACCTTAAGAAGAGCTGTCTACTTTCCTTATAGACTTCTCTCTACACTGGTTAGTGAAATGTTAAATAAAATAGACAGGTAAACCACCAAATGAACATGAACTTGTGAGGGGCCATAATTATGTACAAAAGGTTACAGGACTACCAGACATGTAGTTAACTAACCCTTCTACAATACACTGTCAAAACCGTGCGGGAAGGGGCCATTATTAGTGGCAAATGCTACTTTAGACCCTTTCCCAAAGTCTTAATTACTGGCATTCCGAACTAAGAAACCACTGTGTTCAGTCTTCGCAAACAGTATTAGATCTTAAAGTATCACTTGTACCAAAGGATATAACAATCTCTCCACCACTACTAAAAGAGGTAGATCAATACAACCTTAACTCTTACAGTTTCTTGGCAATGTGTTTCTCTAAAAGTACCATATCACAAATGACTACCTAAATGGATGAAACAGTTTTGTGACAGATCACCTAGAGTCACTCGAGACTTCCACAGATTCCTGGAATAGGCGCACTAGAGCAAAATGCAAGGCCTCAAGCGATGGTGAAGGATTTGAGATAAACCTCCATGATACGATTTTCCGGTCTTATTATGAAAAGCAATTGCCTACACTCACCTTGTGAGGCATTATGCATCTCTCCGTCACTTAAGGCTGCCACTTCAGTCCAGTACACCAAAGCGTAATTATATTCATTAATGACTTCTGCATATTTCGGATTATTTACCGCATCAGCTGTAATACTTGGAAAAATGTCAGCAAATCTCATGTACTAGCTCAGCTACAGTGCATTGCTGATGCATCCTTTTGTACAAATGGATGTGGAATTTTGTCATTTTTTCTTTCACTTGTTGCACAAAGACTGACTTCATTTACAAACTATCTCCTGTAAGCTATCTAGTTCTCGTGTATAATTGTGTGTATCCTGAATATGATAACTCAATGTTATATTGCCTTCTTCTCTTGGGACATGCATTTCAGTGAGTGTGATACACTGTGCAATGGGCCATTGCTATTTTGCCTGAGCTGCCCTAGAAAATTGGGGTCACCAAGTTCGTCCCTGCTCACAATTTAGCAAGATGGATCAGAGAGTGAAAGAATTGCAGATAGCTTCTGCTGTGTTCCAATCACTGGAAAACAAACTCTGCGTTTCATCTTTCTACGGGCAGTAAATTGAGGACCATCGAATGGGGCTATAGTATCATCTGGCATTAGCAAAGCTCACAGATGGCAAAACAGTGTTATGGTGCACTGCATTAAAAACATCCATTATTCTGCACTTGTATGCCAGTGGCACCTGAAAAAACCCAAAGAGCTTATCTCACCATAGCCATTTCCAAAACATGTACCTGTAGATGTTAATCTGTCCAAGCTCACAGATCATGTGCTGTCACATATTGCATGTGCCCTTGCTCGTGTGAAGGATGTGCTTGTGGTCACCTGGGGCTTATGGTGTGTGAAAGTCCTTCCCTCTGGATGATATCCCCTAGTCCACCAATAAAAGGATTTAAGCATCATTAGTGTTGCAAACACAAGATCCTACCACTGTTTTTACTACTACACGTTGGGCCAACCCTGAAGTGGTCTTGACAGTCTGGCACAAGGCACTGGGTGGCTGCCATCAATCTAGGCAACTTCATTACTTGCCTCGCTGTCAAACACTGTGATGACAGGAAAAGGGGATTGGTCTTCTTCAAAGGCCAAGTCGGATCCTCTGTAAGGCAGATGATTTGTAAGTATTATCAGTTATCTATTGATGGGGTTAGTTTTGACTACTTCCCATGTATTGCGAATATCCCACCCAGGCATCGCAACAATTGGCTTGTGCTAGTGGAGTCTAAGCCATTTTACCCCATACTTGAACAAACTGTCTACACACAGGTAGAACATGAATGCTCTCCTATAGAGATAATTTACTACTGCTAATCTGTATTTTCTTCAACCAGAATTTATAGCGAATATAATACTGTGACCTGGTAATGATTTGCATAGTCAGTTAACCTCATTCATTTCCTGTGCCTCCGGTATACTGATTTTTGTTCATTGTATCTTTTCAATGTGCGTTCTGACCCACTTGTGTCTGAAATTCTGAATTACTGCTTTTTGGGTTTCAGGGGTATGCTTCTTTGCATCATTCCTTCTATGGGACTGCGTCTAAGCATCCATGTGCTGCTAGACAAGTATATCTTCCTGAAGTATTGGCGCATTCTTAACTGTTGATCTTTACTTGGTTTCCACCACTACTTTTCTTGGATAATTTCTTCTAAATCCTGAAGATTTTAACATCAGCCTTCCTTAGTCAGTAAATGTAGCGGTAGTGTGGTTCTCTTTGGCAGTCAAAGTCTGTTCGAGGACAGAGGGAGAGGGAATTCCTTTTCCACTAGTACCCTTTCATCATCTGAAGGGGTGGTCAAGTGTTAACCATGGAACGTAGTTTGCAGTTGTTGCCATTATGTAACCTTTTTCTGCCCTGAAGGCCTTACAATGGGTGCAGTGTCAGAATACAGTTAGTGCACACATTGACTTGCAGCCTTCGCTTCTATCTTCGATTGGTTTGAAACCACATCAACTGTGCCAATTACTGAACTTTCACCAGCATGCTTTACATCTGAGCTTCTATTCTGGGAAACCTCTTGACAGTCATTTCATGTGATTTTCCCAAAATCTATCATCTATCTCACATGCAGGCATGCTTTGATTGTATTAGCAACAATTGAAGAGCTTTAATACTTCCCTGGCTTGGATGCGTAGTGAGTGGCCTACTCTGGTAGGGTGTGTGGCTCACTCTGAAAGGCACACTTTACAAATGCTCTCTGTTTGACAGTCTTTTGAATAGATTTTAATATCTGGCATGGAGATTCTAGGTTATAGATGTCCAAGATGTTTTGGATTTCATTGTAAATTTGTACCTCCCCATCAGGCATATTTAAAGTTAGAAAATGTCCTCTGTTTTCTAAAAGGGTTATTGTCACGTTTGCCTTATTAAGGCATATCTGAAGGTCTGCTCACGTGAGTGGACTGAAATATTTTTTCCATTTATTTAAAAAGCTGTTGGCTTTAAAGAGCTTTAGAAATACATTTTAGATTCCACTATGTTCAAAGCTAAAGCTGAGAATTCTAACAAAGTTACATAGTGTTCTCAGGTTTGGGCATCAACTTGATAAAGGAAGCTTAGTGAGAAATTGTGTGGGTTCCACGGCTTCCTTCTCTGTTTTGTCATCAGTGTAGACACCCTTCATTTCAATAAACATTTTTGATGTGAAGTAACTGAAGTTCTAGTATGTTTCATGTCAGAGAATATGATTTTGATCACAACACCTACAGGCGAGTCTCCATTAATCTCATGCCACCTGTGTTTTTGTGATTTTGATGTTGAGAATGTGCCATTGCTATGCCCTTTGTCGCATTTCTAGTGACCTTCACCTATGGCATGGTAAGAATGTGTAAGAAATCTTTTCCATGACCCGTGTTCCCTTTCAGGGAGAGGGGCAGAATGACAGTCTCTGAAATCCATATCGCTGGAAGCCTTCTGGCCCCCATATACACCATTAATGGCTTCTTCTGCTTTCTTGATGGCTTCAGACACTGAAAACAGAAAATGCTACATGCCTTAGGTTTTTGGCTTAACTCCTCTATGCTTAATTATACTGAGGTCATGTCCTTAAAATGGCCTTCTTCAATCCATGGCACGTCTTGCCAGCACTGAAGAAGATGTTTTAATAAAAAGTATTTTGGGGAGAACTCTTGAATCTTGCCAAAATAGCTGACATGCATTCATTTAGAAAAAAGGAATATTGTCATCACTAAAATACTGGACAAGAAATGCTTACAAAATTGGTGTTGTTTTGAGAAAGAACATCTTAATGCTCCTTTACATCTCTACCTCTCAACTTTATCAAATATGACAAATGGCAAAAGAGATGAGCCTACTTAACTTATTCTATGAAACTTTACAAGGTGGTCCAAAACACCCTTTACCATTTAACTGAAATATATTGCTATGACAGTAAATCAACTCTATTTGCTATAGATATTCAACAACTACCAGTTGGATGCTTTACCCCACCCACAGGCTCCCATCCAATCCCATCTGCTGATTATTTGTAAGGATGCGTACATTTTATAATTTGCATACTTCTTTTCTTTTTTTCTTATGAGGCAACTTTTTATCTTCTACAGTTGCTCCTGAGCTCATTTGCAGTTGCCAAACCACCAACCATTTGCGAACACCACTCAATTTCTACCCCTCACTTTCCAACTTTATACTATGTCCCTCCTATCTTGCAATGCTCCGAAACTCAAAATTGTCACTCACCTGAAAAATGACCACTTAATCGCCTCCTATTACTGTCGTTCACTAGAGCCCTTGCTGCCAAGTATGTCCACATGCTACTCCTGTTTCAACACATGATGGCCTGCTGCATTCCATTAGATCACCAGCTATTTTCTGCTGCTAATCTTGATCTGCTTGCTTTCTCCTCCAGTCTTGCAGCATGTGCTACCATCCAAGTCCGAAGACTGTTCACATTTTAACTTCAAAGTACCATACACAATCAATGACAAAAGAACTGCTGTGATTTTATGGTGCATGGAACATGCAGGAACATACAAACCATAGCTTTTCAAGGTGTGCATGTGGTCCTTGAAAGGCCCACTGGTAAATGTAACGCACATGCACTGCAGCTTACCGAGCGTGCCGTAGACACTCTGAAGTTCGGGCACACCATGTGAAACCTGGGAATGGTTACGTTAAAAACTTCGTCCTTCTTGCCAAGACGATGGAAGGTGTAGTATCCTTCCATAAATCCGGAGGTGGTGGAGAATGTGGTGCAGCTGGTGTATTCGTACACTTTCCCTGGCCGAATTTTTGGGTATTCCCCTGCAAATATAAGTCAAAGTTTGAGACCAAACCGAGGAACTAGGGAAGCAGACTTGGTTTAACTTAGTGATGGGAGCAGAAGCCAGTATACGGTTACTTTTCAGTACTTTATTAACATTCATGATTTTGATTGGTCTAGCAGTGCACTAAATCATGAAGGAACTAAAGCACCTTTACCTAAACCCATAGGCCAATGGGCCCATTGTTAGATAAATTAAGTAGAGTCGGAAAACATTTGGTAAAAAGACAATTAAATCACTAAAAGATTAGAGAAAACAAGAGCAATTACCTACCTGACTAGTGGGAAAGGATTTTGCCTTATTTCCCAATTTTACATATCAAATGTCATGGTTTAGTCCCAAATTTCTAAATTGGCTACAAATGTCTGCTTTAGCAAAACTAATATTGATGTTTGTGCTACCCCTCAATTCTCACTGCTCAAACTTGCTATTTTGAGATAGGACAAAGCTGCTTCATTGAGACTCACCATCACTACTAAAGGGAAGGAGTTGTGGGTTATTAGCTGTGTTGTGACATGGAGCCTGGAGAATTGTATTCTGATCTTAATTTCGGCACATTTTAAATTTTGTGATTCTGGGCAAATTGCTGTCACATTGTGCCTATATTGTAAATATAGATAACGCACATACTTGAGAAATTAAAAAAACATGCATAATGTAAAAAATAGAAAAAATATGCTGTGGGCTGTTTCCATTTCTCTTCAAGTTATGACATGGTTTAGAAAATCTATTATCAGCTAGCCCCTCCCCCACCAACATACACACTATACTCTTTTATGTGCAGCGCTTCAAGTGTCAGACAGTAATGCTGGTAAAATATTCTCATGTGAACCACTCTGTTTTCTCTTTGGAAATAGGTTTGCTCTAAATCAAAAACTCAAAATAAAATATATTTGGCACCGTTTTTCAAGCATACCTTACCACTAGCACAGCTCATTTTTTTAAATTGTCCTAACCACTCATTTTTATGAAATAAAGGCTGTTAAGGTAAGAAGATTTACAGTTTTGGAGAGCTTAGTTACAAGTAAGAAACATTCTTTTTCCAGCAACCTATCATCTATGAATTCACATGTTTTTGATGTGATGAATATCCAGAGACATGTAATGAATAGTGCATTGGCGTGGTTAAGTCCCTGTTACAGTCTAGTTTAGGGATGACACCAGACAGAAGGCATATTTGAAAAACAAGGGGCACCCCAGTAACCCTGGGTAGAATAATGATAAAGGAAAAGAGTGGTCCCTGAAGCGGGAAGGGTAGCCTCAGCTTCCACGGAATGCTAGTCAATCAACATCAGTGGGCTGATTTTACTAGATCACATACCTTTTTATTTATATACAAATTATTTATAATTATAAATAATTTGCATGTGAATATAATTGTGAGTGTTGTAGTAAAACCAATCTGCTGATGATTGACTAGCATTCCGTTACCATTCCCCGTTCAGGGACCACTCTTTTTGTAGACAAGAGAGGTCATGTTCAGTCTTCATTTGCCCTATAAACAAAGTCCCTCGTTGCTACTTGAGGTAGGAGGTGTGCAGCACCTCCCAAATCAGTATTCTGAGCCTCACTATCATGGTGAATGAGAATGTCTGCCTGAATGATCGTAACACGACATCTATCATCACTAAGCAGTTTGTAAAAACTATTGGTGCAGATGTCAGACAGAATAAAACATTGGTGTGTAATTGTTGGATCTTCTACAGGAAACAGCACTATATGCATGATTTTCCATCATCTTTCTTCGGATTTGTCCAGCAATCTACATATGGACCACAACATATGCAAAACAGCCATACTGTAATGTTCTCTTTAAATGAATCTTTCAAGGACAGTATTTTTTTTTCCCAAGGCATTATGTACACCCAGAAATGTCCCAGTTTCAGCTCCTCTGTCCCAGTACAATGGTGAGCAAATTAAACTTGAGAATCATTCTCACTCAATGGAATAGCATCAGGTCTTCGTGAAGTTGCCACTGAATCAATCTGTCTTCATTCTTTTAAAGCTCCCACACAATATCACTTGCAAATGATAAAACTTCCAGATCAAGTGTGCTAAGATCCCGATATCTGGCAATACATTTCTACAAACATGAAATTACAGACTTGTTAAGTAAGAAGATTAGATGCACCATTCCACCTGATCGAAAAATACGTACCTACAACTCCTGGCCCCTGAACCTCCTCAACATCGCCTTTGGCATTTGTTATCCTCCAGTATCTACTGTCCAGTTGGCACGACTTCTCGGGAAAGGCATCTTTTGACATCTCAATTCTAAGGAAGCAAATGGTCCATTCACATATTTAGTACTTTCCAATTGTTGGAAGACTGTAAAGACGTCTTAACGCTGAACTACATGTAATGCACATTCAGTAAAGTGGGTTTGATGCGTGTGATTTTGACTTATTTAAATAATTATACTTTGCCAAGGTGACATAACAGCTATTATAGCAAACACATGGAGATGTGTTTAGACAGCTATTATAGAGCAGCAGACATTGCCCATGGCCATGTGCTAACATGCACAATACATTAAACATGCAATCCTTTTCATCAAACATAACGATTATATGAAAGATTTACAACACCTTTACCAATGCTAGACTCTTCATATCCCTTTTCCATACAAGTTTATTTTCCCACTTATACATACTCCCTTCAGTTAAAATGTCAATTTAAAACTATCAAAGCACAGCTATCTCTTATCTGTAGCTTTTCCCTAATTCCCTAAGATGTCCTGTACCTGTAGCATTCAGTTTCCCACCATTAAGTGTTCTCTGTATCCAATGGTGACTCCATTCAGTGTTTCATCAAAACTTAACCCCGCTAACGGACTACAATGTCTTGCAAGACATCAATACTGCTATAGAAAGATAGTAAATTAAAGTGATTAGGAGCTATTCAACATCACAAAAAGTAGAAAAACCTAACTGTCCTGTGCCAGATTAAAATCTCCACTCATAGCGAAGATGGCGAACCGTCAGAGTACAGGCTAGGTCCTCAAGAAGGCGAGAACAATGCTACCAGGATGGACTGAGTGACTTGAAGAAATCAGAGACTGATATAAATTTAGCACTACAGAAAGCCCTTTCAGAGTTGTGTCTTCGTTAGATTTTATAGGCATTTGTAACCAAGTCTCCTAAAAGAATTAAAGTGTTCACAGATTATTTTAAAGGTGGGATGAAAAAGTGGGCATATCACTGGACTAGGAGCCCTCCAATAATGTAAGTAACTACTAGATGGCATGCAAACAATTGAACAAACACCACCAATGTTTTTTCATTCTGCTTGACGTTGTGCAGGCTCCAAGCACGCTATCTCTGACAATGCTACAGAAGCAGCTAACTATGGTGAGTAACATCTGCATGCCAGCAACAGGAACGAACCCAACAGATCAACTGACAAAGGAAAATGAGAAAAGATGGAGATACCACGTTAAATTAGATACCAACACTCGATTTTGATTTGCACCAGTGATCCTGCACATGGGTTCACTGGTACAATCACTGAGCAATTCAGACCACCACCAAATAAAATAAGGGCATGTTACCAATACCAGTTTCACCATCTACGTCTAGGTTGGCATTTCACCAGCCATTGTAAGTGGCTCACCGAAAATTAATCAGCAAAACGTCTGAGAACAAGAAAGTGCTTCTTAGTTTCTCTTTATTCTTACCTGATTCTGTATGTGAAGAAGTAATGAGGTGGATGAACAGAACTCAGCTCTGGTAAAAATGATGTTGAGACAGAAACAGAAATGTCTCCAGTTGTAGCAACACACTGTTTGTCATGAACATACCTGCGAAATAGGATATGCGACGGGAAATTAATTTACAGGGTACCTTCAGAGAATTAGATAAAAATGTGATACATGCCTAAAATAAAATTGAGTAGTGTTTTAGAAAAGAGAATATTTTTGGGTCACGATCTTCACATCATGGAATTCAATGTCACCTGAGGGACTAAATTCAAAACATTTGTTTAAGTTGCCTATCAGAATACATCAGTACTGTAAATGGGGTATATACTACATGATAGGAGACAGGACTGAGAGCTAAAAGCACAAAGAGAGAAGGGAATAATACACATTAGTGTGAAGTGCGTATGACAACTTGCTCCAAAATTTATCATTTTGGAACACATGTGGTTTACTGGTGCAGGAGACCTGTGGCACGAGTCTCAGAACAAGAGCTGTACATAACACTGATAAGCTGCTGGGTTGGTGTTATCCAAGTGATACTCCTCTTAACAACGGTGACTGACGGGTTCTTCACAGTATTAAGGGTGGGATGTAACGCATTATAGCAGTAGGATACAGACCTTTTTTTAATCTGAACCCCAGTAGAGAGATTGTCGATCTTCCCTCCTTGGAAAATCCTTGTATGTCATTACTGGCAGCCCTCATTTCCCAATTTGTTTTAAGTGAGCATAAACATGCTTGGGTACATGCAAGTGGGATTTGCATTTTGGGAGCACGTGTGTGTTAGTACCCCTAAGGCTGTAGTTTGCTTTATAGGGTTAGTGCTGGTCAGAGTTTGCCATCACTCTTCTCCCCACACACACTGCTAAATTCAGTATCCACTTTAGACCAGTACTTCCTAAACTTTTTAGAACCACAACACTATTTTTAGAACAAAGTTTCATAACCCACCCAGTTGTAATGGATATGAGGCAGCCGATTATTTTTAATGTGTGGTGGCGCACTGTCCTTTACAGAAAGCACATTTTCTGTGGAAATTGCCACTACGTTTGCACAGACATACAGTTTTATAGATACAACTATACTGCACACAAATGAGAATGTGTGGCAATCAGGTTTCAGTGAATGTTTATTATTTGTGCATCGCAAAGCAAAGTGTCTTGGTTTGTTCTGATCCTGTTAAAATATTTGTTTACGTCACACTTCAGTATTACAAAAAAAATGAGCTTCACTTTGCTTTTCTAACTGCTGAATGTGAACAGTTCATTTACAGGTATTTACATTATGCATTTTGTGTTTTAGGAAAAAAATGATCTCCTCCAGCTTTCTTTTCACATTTCATGTACCCCAGCAGGATTGTCACCCAATTACGTTTCTTTGTTCGTAAAAATGAATCTCCCTATTCAAAAATAAGCAGTAGAGGACATATCCTAATATTTCACCTTTGTCTTTAAAGGGCAGCAAAGGCAAATACTGAATTTAAAGGCATCTTTATTTATTGCCTGGACTTTGGCAAACAACTAAAAATCAGCTCGTGCCCTATCCACAGTTTGGAAAACTTTGCTGTAGAAACATGAATGAGGTTTTTTAATTTCCGAGTTTATGGCTCCTAAGCACTTTAAAAGGAAATAATCTATCATGCCCTACTAGGGTAGGGTACCTTCATGCTGTTTGTAATCAAAATTATTTAGCAAATATTAGCATAGTAATGATGCCTGTAATGAATCCAAGAATATGAAAAGTGCCCACCACTATCTTTGGACCGGGTGTCATTTTGGAGTGACTACAGCATCCTTAAGCCCTGATATTCCTGAGATGGTGCCAGTTAATTAGAAATCAGGTTAAGGGTTTCAACACAATAGCCAAAATTAAGGATTAAAAGCTAGTTTAACCTCTGGGATGAGAATGAAGACAGCGCTGATCAGAATGAAGGTTCTGTTCCCAGTGCAGCAACTGTATGAAAGACAACCTGACTCAGTAATGTGACGGTGATTGTGAGCATCACCTAACCAACTACCCTGAATAGAGTAGCTCCAATATGATTTATGAACAATATTCAGTTTTTCCAAGACAATATGTGATGTTTAGGAGTTGAATGGTTGGCCTAGTAGCAAGCCTGATAATGGCAGAGGAAAACTACAAGGGAAGGCTGTCTAGCCACTCACACATTCTGGGCTATTTAAGTATTCCGATTATGTACAATTACATTTCTCAACAAGCGCATCTCCAAGCAAAAGTAGATTCTTCAACCTTATGTGCGGTTGCAGTCTACACCTTCAGAATAGAAAGCCAAATTAGCAACACATTGATTTATAACTCAAACCTCTAACAGAGTCTCCTAATTTATATTTTTGATAATTTACACTGTAAATTATTCTGCAATGTGCAGCAAACCAATAATGTCAACCACTAAAAAAAGATCTAGAAAGGAGAGGAAAAAAAACTCTTTTAAAGGATACCATCTAACAAATGCAAGCCTATAAACTACCAATTTTCATTTTTTTAGAATTTGGGACTGGAGTGCAGCATGAGATATACATAATTGTATTCAAGCTGTGCCATGGCTTTGACCCAAGTGTCCTACAGCAGACTATAGCAGGGGAACTAAGAGCCTATGCCATATACTGAATACAAGAGCTTACTCCCCACACCATTAGCACTTGGATTTCTCATTCTCCTAGAAAATGTCAAATGATAATTACAGGGGTAACTCTTTAGGACAATCCATTCAATAAGAGATATACAAAGGTATGTGTACTACAACAGGTTAACATCAGCCATTCAACTAAAAATGTAAAAATCCAGATATAAAGCTAAAATTGATCAAAGCACAGCCACTAAAAGGTAATCAGTGTATTCATTTTCAAAGCTGGAAACTCAGCAACTTCAAATGAAAATCATTACGAAATAGATGCAGCCAGATATTATGAGTATGTTATACACCTCAGATTGCACTCTTTCGACGTACATCACTGGCACTGATTATTGACAATCCTACTGGCATGTCTCTTATTACCTGAAAATCTGTTCTCTGATGATTGGATAGTTGCCAGTTACCACATTGTGCACGTACGTGGTAAACCAGTCTGAAAACGAGGTGCCTGGAAACAAAGAAAATGCAAAGCGGTTAATGCCAGAAAAAACTTGTATCAATTTGCATCCCCTCGCTGCCACATGCAGATGTGTGCAGGTCTGCATATACATGCATTAGAGGCCTCAATGGTGAGTTTGGTCAGTACAGCAGCACAATATCGATGAGAATAAAGAGTTCTGGTTAAGACACAATAATTAGAAAATTTAGATTTGTGGAACTCTAGTAGGGCCCCAGAACATCATCATGGCTTGGGGTAGAGTGTGTTAGGACATTTGGACTAGATAATTCTTGGAAAATGTCTCTATAGGCCTAATATGCCTGGTACGATGCTTCGCAGATGTGCTTGCTGAAACAAGCCTTATTCTCTTAACAATCTTGTAGCTCACTCTTTTCCTTTCTTCCGGCTCATTGTTATACTACTTGTCGGAGTTGGTTCCGGTCTTCAGTTTTTCAGTTTAAGCCCGTCAAGTTTAGAAGTGTAAATGCATTATTGTGAAGAAGATTTTCAAAGAGGGTTTCTGGATCCACACTGCTGGTAGGCATTACAGGGATTGTTTTGTTAATTGTGTCGAAGACGCACACGCTTCCTTTGTAGAATTGTCTGATTGGAATGGGTGCAATCTGGCTGACGACAGGGTGATGGGTTCTGCTGTGCCTTAGATAGGAGGAGGGTGATTAGTGAAAGGTCTGACCAAAACTGTGGATGCAATAAGATTTTTGTAAGTAGATCAAATGAGAGAAAACCAGATACATTTAGTGGCAGGATGTTTGAGCTGGGCAGTCACCAGCTACAGAACTTTTCCTATAAGCTCTACTCTCCCTCTGACATTAGTTCTGTTCACTTAATGCTCGTTGGTATCAATTCTAAACCTTCAAGGATACATACATTCTCAACATTCTTTCTACCCTGAAACTCTCAAATCACTTCAACAATCCCCTTCCCTCCTATTTCTTTAAATCAATAATAAGGTACCTAGTTCCGCTCTGGACCAAGATTGTTAATGCGTCCCTACTACAAGACGAGATCCCTGATTGCCTTAAGTCTGGGCTGGTTGTTCCTATTCTCAAAAAACCTATGGCTGACCCAGAGGAGCTGAATAACTTCCGACCAATCACAAACATCCCCGCTCTGGCAAAGCTCGTGGAGAAATGTGTCCATGTACAACTGTGTAACCACACTGAGGAATTCCAGCTGCTGGATTACTTCCAATCGGTCTTCCATCAAGGCCACAGCACGGAAACAGCCATCACTCATATAGTCATACGACGCTGTTACATTGCTCGACCGTAAAGAATCCTGCCTATTAATCCTCCTCGACCGCTCATCAGCTTTTGATACGGTCAAACATGACAGTCTCCTGAGCCTTCTAGAACATAAAGTGGGGCTCTCTGTCTCAGTACTAAAATGGTTTGCCTCTTTTCTCCATAACAGAACACAGAAAATTAAAACCAATCAGTCCCTCTCCAATCCCAGTCCTTGCACACGCGGAGTGCCCCAAGGCTCCTGGCTTTCACCCACACTTTTTAACCTATTCATTGAACCTTTTACTAAAACCCTCAAAGCATCTAACATCCAATATCACATGTATGCAGACGAAACCCAGTTGTATATGAAAATCTCTTCCCCTGACGATATCAAGACACTCAACGGAACCCTGCACAAAACCCTTAACTGGCTAACCTTCAACCATCACAAACTGAACACCCTAAAAACAGAATCCCTCCTCATTTCCATGCCCAAGCAAGCCCCCATCCTGTAAGAATATATTAAAAATCTTTCCACTCTCAACTGCACACCACATATCATAGACTTTACAAAATCCCTGTGAATAGTGCTGGATAAGAACTTGAACATGCAGGATCACATCAGCGTATCCACTAAAGAAGCATCCTAAGGAAACTAAAACCTTTTCTTCCCCATGATGACTTCAAGTCCACAGTGCAAGCATTAGTCATCTCACAGCTGGAATAAGGCAGTGCAACACTCTGCGGTCTTCCGAGGTACAGACTGGCCTCCCTCAGAGCTTTGCTGAAGGCAGCCGCCAGGCTCATCACAGGTTCCAAAAAAAGCAATCACATCTCCCCTGACTTGAAATCTCTCAATTGGTTGCCTTTCGAAGCAAGGATACAACTAAAACGTGCCTGCATGACCCATAAAGCCCTTCACTTCAAACTCCTCTATACTTCACAAAAAACTTGAGCTGTCTGGTGGTGCCTGTTCCTCCAGCAGCTCCAGTACCTTATTGCTTAAACCTAAAAAAAAAAGAAAAAAAGAAAAAAAACTTACAATCGTTCCTTCTCAGGAATCGCCCCGAGAATCTGGAACTCCCTTCCAACGGTAATGAGACTAAGTCCATCAACAGTGTCCTTCAAAAAGGAAGTGAAAGCGTTACTGATGAGTACTTTTCTAACTTGAAGTTTAGCCGTGGTCCTGAATTACATCAACCGAGTACTGATGGGTCCTTATTATCCCACTGATCAGCTACTTCTCATCTACTGTCACTACGACTCTTTTTGCTGTATTATACCACCATATTCTTTTGCCCATTATTTTGTCATTATGTACCTACTGTTAATTTTGTCTATTGCTGATGTTCTGCCACAATTGCCTCCCTATGTGTATTGCATCTCTATGTAAAGTGCTCTGATACCCTCTAGGGTCATGTTTGCACTACACAAAACCTTTTTTTTTTTTTAAATAAATAAAGGATGAAGTCTCCTATTGCTACTGAATTTCTGGGGTCCTCCTAACAGAAGAAGGTAAGGTTGGAGGATTTCTTCCAGGATTATTATGTCAAACGTTGAAGAAGGGGATGTTGGGGATGACAAAGCAGGCAAGTACAAACCAGAGCAAAGAGTAACGCTTACCAGCTATTTCTGAAAAAACATTACTGTTGAGCGAACTAGATCTACTCCATCTCCTTTTATAACATCTCTTTTCCTCTGCAACTTTATGTCACAGAAAGGAGTGCATAATGACAGTTACATATCTGTAGCCAAACCATGTTTTTGTTACTTTTCCTATGTTTTTGGAATTCAGGTTGCGTGTAACAAAGGTGTAAATTTGGGATGAATGTGAGCTGATTAGCCTGCCTTTAGGTACGGGTCAGCATTAGACAAGGGTTTAGAGGCAGCTGAGAAGTCCGGGTGAAGGTACACCCCTAAATTCCAAATTCAAATTGCCTTGATGAAGCCTCTTCATCGGTAACATGCAAGTAAGTTTCAAGAGGCATACTGGGAAGGATGAAGTTTCAGATTTTGACAGGAGACCACACGGTTTAGGCATTGCGGTCATGGAGAGGGATCTGGGAACTTAATCTGATGTTCAGTCAGCACACTGTAGTATATGAGACAGGGCTACCTGCCTATGAAGGGGGTTACTAAATTGAGGAAGGGGTCTAAAAGTGGCCCGGTAATGAAGATGGGTCTTGTGAATGTCTTTCCTTCTGGCTAGAGAGTAGCATAGAAGTCAGTATTGTTCAAGGTGGCCTTGGAT
The DNA here is from genome assembly GCF_964204655.1 of Triturus cristatus. NCBI lineage: Eukaryota > Metazoa > Chordata > Amphibia > Caudata > Salamandridae > Triturus > Triturus cristatus. The sequence goes on from NC_140583.1 coordinate 112,761,614, forward strand.
AGAACTGAATAGGCACCGGCAATTGAGGTAAAAAACTGGAGCATAAGGGATCACAGAGGGGTGGTGGGGCTGTTCGAATCTAAGGATCATGGAAAACGCGTGGTGAAATTATATAGGAACAGGTAGCTTGGTGTGGGACGAAGATAGAAGTGCTTGAGTCAATAATTAAATTGGTATGCCTAAATTATACACACCTTAACTGATTCGATATAGTGAGCAAATATAGTAAGTGCACCTAGAAGTAATTAAGTTGCCTTCTGTCAATGCAAGGAGCAGACAGGGATATATATATATATATATATATATATATATATATATATATATATATTCACTGAAAAAACCATAGGTTTCACACACGTTATAGTTAGGAATTAGCATTTAAAAAACCTTGCAAATTCAGTGAAAAAACCATAGGTTTCACACATGTTATAGTTAGCTGGACATTTTACTGATAAAAAACCAATGAAATTCCCCCGTTATAGTTAGTGCAGGCAACTATAACTCACGCGACCGCAATCCTCTGCTGATGCTAATATTGTATTTAGACAATTATTTGCCCATGTCTTCTTCCATTAAATTTTAGCTATACATATATTACAAATATTTTTTTTTCATAAAGACACATATGTCATCAGCAGAGGATTGCGGTTGCGTGAGTTATAGTTGCCTGCACTAACTATAACGGGGGAATTTCATTGGTTTTTTATCAGTAAAATGTCCAGCTAATTATAACATGTGTGAAACCTATGGTTTTTTCACTGAATTTGCAAGGTTTTTTAAATGCTAATTCCTAACTATAACGTGTGTGAAACCTATGGTTTTTTCAGTGAATTTGTACGGTTTTTTAAATGCTAAGTTACTTTACGCCATTCGTGGCGTGCGCGCCCACTTAACGCAGTTCGTTCCGTGCGCGCCCACTTTACACAGTTAGTGCCGTGGATGGGCCATGTACGCACGATGCGCTTCGCGCACCGTGCGCACATGGAGGACATATTGTGCGCTTCGTTGTGAAAGGTAAGCTTTTATATTTTTATCAACATATAAGCCATGCTCAAATGGTGCCCATCGGGCACCATTTGCACACGGGATGGAGAGAGTGTGGATAATTATTTTTTTAATATTTTTTACGGTAAGCGTAATCGCCGATTTTTCATAAAAAAAATGAGTTTTTTTGGCCTTGGGGGTACTTTGGCGAAACATACATCAAAGCTAGGTGGTTAGGAGCTGTCTGAACAGTCCCTTTACATGTTTTTGGCCTTTGTTTTTCCTCTCCCCGTCAGAGTGCGAGAGAGAAAATGGCGCTCGCCGCTTCCTGGTTTGGAACGATTTGAATGTTTACTAAGATCTAACAGCCAATCAGAATCGTGCTCGCGCACGGCACCGTACGCGTACGGTAAGCTTACCGTAAGCGCACCGTAAGCTGGCTCAGATATATATATTGATTTAAATGCTATTTTCTCAGGAACTACTGAACAGATTTACACCAGACCTACAAATGGCACTTCCTTGACCTGAGGACTACCTCTCTGCCAAATTTCAAGTAACTCTGTTCAGCCGTTCGGGCTGTAGCTGTGTCTAAAGGTCCTATGGAAAAATGCAAGAGAAAAACGCGTTTTGGGACCCCCCTTTTATCTCAGCCCCCGCTTGACGAATCCCCCCGAGACTTTCAGGGTAGGAGCGGAGCGTAGCGCCCCACCTATTTTGAAAATTTCGCGAGGATTCGTCGACCGGCGCCAAAGTTATTCCAAATAGAATGTTGCTGATTTCCTATGGAAACAGGGTCCTAACTATAACTATCTACTGGCAACCGCCAGTAGATTATATAGATATATATATACATACCCCATCACAGTCATTAGGAAATCAACAGTAACTTGAGCCTTCTAATGTACACCACGTTTGAGGAAAATATCCACTGAATTTTACTTTGCTTACCTGTAATGAACATGTCTATTGCAGATGGATTCTGTGCTATTTGATCCTACATATAGAAATAAGAGAAAAAAAAAATTAGGATTATAAAATATAATAATATGAATAAAGAATTACTCCTGCAATGTTTCTGACCCACTGATTTGTTTTCTATGATTGATTAATTCGACTATTGGAAACACCCCTTTATTGTATTACCCCAAAACATGGAGCATTTAGTCTTTTCCTTCAGTCTTGTATCATCATATTTCTTTGAATGTCATATTAATGGAAGCCCCTCATTGGAAACCCCATCTAAAGGATAGTTATACTTAAGAGCAGAGTCTACCCGCAATTGAAAAATAAAATTCCGTAAGTGTATCTCGTACCTTGAATGTATGCAGAAGACACAAATGTACATTTTGTAAAATCCAACCATTGGATGCATATGACAAATAAAAATAAAATAGAGTCACCGGAACTGAGGGCATTAAGGATTTTGCCAATTTGTGTCAGCCAGTCCCGCAATCTCTAGTTTTTCTTACTAACTTGACTCATGGACCCATCACTCAAGCATCTACTCATTTAAGGCATCCCACCACTACTTCCGGGTCACCTCAATCCCTCACCACTGCCCCATGGCTCCATCATCAACTTCAAGTGTACAATGGCGAAAGGAGCATGGTAGATTCCTAAGAGGATGGAGATTATGATGGGGAATTCTCCAATATCCCTTCTTGCTGGCAGTGACTGAAGGTCTAGATGCAAAACCATAGGTAGATTTCAACCTAATTCAAACAACCTAATTCAAACAAACACGGCATGCCAGCACTGACACCAAAACAAAAACAAAATCCATCACAGCCAGTGCTGAAATGTGGATGTTTCTCAAATAGTACAGGAAAGCCAGGAAGACACTGAAGAGACAACACCACTCTCTCTAAGTGGGGCTTCTTAAGATTCTGGCACTGTAAAACAAGATGCATGCTTTCAATTCACTCTTAACTAGAGACACACAACTCAATACCCTTTGATGGGAGGAAAATTTAACTTTTACACTTCAAAATTGACTTCTTAATGGTCTCTCTTCAATGCCTGCTTACCACATGCAGCCTCTCACTGACATTTGGCTTTCTCTTCCTCTGTCCAGCATGTCTCACTTTGCGGAGGAAATAATTAGGGGTGGGCAATAAATTCCGCTCTGCCAGTAGAATTTTGGCCACTCTGCGTTACGCATGTAACGCAGAGTTATGCCCAAATTCCGCCAACTGCCATGTGGTGGAGTTTATTCTCATGCGCAGCTTCCAACAGCAAGTTCGCAAGCAAGATCTGGCATCGTCTAGTGCGGTTTTCGGCCACTAGGAGGTCACCCAGGGAGATTTCCCCCATACAAGCGGTCACAAACATTCGTAGTCAGAAAGCTGCCGCTCGAGTAAAAAATCTACTTGAGCAGCAGCAAAATCAACTTGAGTAGCAGCACCCTCTGGTATTCTGCGTTGTGCCGCTCACACTTTTCAGCAGGGAATGGGCTCCTTGCGCTAAAAATCAGCGCGCGCAGCAAGATATGCCTAATGCCACCCGTTTGCGGAACTGCACGGAAAATCATGTTCCGCTCACCACTACAAATAAGTTTACACTGTCTTTTCGCTGTGATCATATCACATGCTGTATCAATGCTAACCCAATAAAAATAGACGATGTGCATGAGGCCAGCAGAAATTAATCAAATGATTTATAGTTAACTGTACTCTTTTTCTCAGAGATGCATTGAACTCAAATAATGCTACTGCTAATGTTACTCTAACAACTCAAATGGGAAGCAGAATGTATTAAAAGAAACATCAAGCAGATAGTGGTCCATGTTGTTCTAACTGGGTGTAAGGCTTCCAAGCCAAGCATGCAACCCACATTAAATCATAATTCTCAAATGCATGTCGTTCTGACTTTGGAACTACAGGAGTGGAAACAAAGCACATACATTGCTATATCGGCGTTAACGTCTTCGGTAGAAGAGAGCCTTACTGGACATTGGTAGAAAATATCACACTGTTCACGCCCCTCTACATTCTCTAGTGCCATGTACTGACTCAGGCCGGTGTGAATGCAAAAGGTCAGAGGCAGGCATTGCCGCAGTCCAGGTCTCTGCTGGAATCCTCCTGCGGCAGTATCAATGTCCAGCAGATCTTCTGAGCGATAGTGATTGGACAGAGCCATGCTCCCCATCAGCCTGAGTGCAAAATAGAAGAGAACACAGTTACAATGATGTGCAGTAACACACATCGATTTCCTCTATCTTTGTCACATTGTGTTTTGTAGCAAAGTGGCCCATGTACTAAAGTGCCAACATAAACATCAGCGGAAAAGAAGGTACATAAACAATAAAATCAATAGCCATTAAAATAGGGAGCGCATTATACCGAATACTAAACCACCAGGTGTTATGTAGACCACAAACCTAGTGAAGATGAAATTCATATCAAACTTAGGAAGCAGAAACTGATAATGTCCACCCTCACCACACTGCAAGGTCCTTAACAAATGAATTACAGAAGTATCACAAAAAAGAAAGTCTATCCTGCATGTTTTGGAGACACTACTGAAATACTGACTAATTTATTCAAGCCCTTATTGCTTGCCGTCTCGTTTTTCAAATGTCTTCCGATATTTTCACAAAAGTGCCTTAAAACCAGGAAATTAGAGTGAGCTTAAGCCATTGGTATGCTTCGCACATGACTCCCAAATGGAGCAAACATTTTTTTTTACCCAATTTCTATTCACCAGCTACACACACACACTTGCCAGATTAGATGCAGAGGCTTAGGTGTGCACTCATGTAAGCTAACTCACAATTAACATATATTTATAGAAAAGACTAACACTAGTATCTATGTATGCAATCTCTCTTTTAGCCCGCTTTTCTACAACTTACCCTGGTACCACCAGCCTCTGCCCGTTGTGAATCCGAAAGGAGCAACGATAGTCGTCTGGTAACTTGCATTTGATCTGGTCTTCCATTGCATTTAGGTCTTGCTCTTGCACTCCATCTGAGAAAAATATTGCCATGGTAACTGTACATAATGTCCCATCAATTAACATCAGGATCATGAACAGCAATACTTCCTATGTCAGCATCTGGCACAAGAATTGTGTAGTGCAGTCAAACAAAAAAGTGATTTTTCATTTGAATTCTTCTCCTTGGTGTTCCCAGTCTTACAATGGCAGCAGATGTCCATTTCCATTGCAGAACTCAACAGGTAGATGTTGGTCCCAGTAGAAGTCTCAGTTATTCATTACATTTCAATTGCAAAAAATTCCTGGATGTTTTTTGATTCTTTTTATACATTGCTTGGGTGTAACTCAAGTGTTTTCAGGGATCACAAAGAAGTGAAATTTGGTCAAAACTTTCTTCTTTCTCTTTTGAGCACATCATTTTACTATGTCTTAATCTAAGACAACTGTGTTTTTATTTATTTCCAGTCTTGAACATCTACACAGTAATGTTTGCTAACTGACTGAATGAGAACCAATTGTAGCCTTATAGGAGTCTACTAAAAGTATTAACATATTCCATAAGAAATCTGTTACTACTCCCTTTCTGAGACAAGAATGGAAGAAGTAATACAGTGTGTTTGCATAGCTTAACATAACAAATCTCAATGAATTTGACAATCCATTTTGCAATTCCTGCTGTAGGATAAGCAAGATGTGGCAGAGTGGAAACAACAAAGAGTTGTTTCGTTTTACATACCCAGATACTAAAAACAGATGGTGTTCTGCTTTGAAGACATGCTGCAACTGCAGTCAAATAAATCGCTATGCTAAAACAGCTTTTTACAAGTGTAGAACATAGCAAACTATATGCTGAGCTGTGGCCATGAGGGGGCTAGTGTATAAAGGTATAGCAGTGGTTGGCAAAATGTTACCAAATAGCAGCATAACCTGCTCAAGTAGGAATCTTTCTAGCTCTCTTTAAAATGTGCCAAGATTCGTATGGGTGCGGCAAATTGTCATCTTCCAAGATCTTAGGTGCTAAATCACTGGACTGAGGGCCTCAGATTGGGTTGAAGCAATTGCCCTTGATGCAGCTGAGCAGATCTAGACAGATTGAAAGTTTGGATATGGTTGTAAGGACACCTAAGAGAAGGGAGTAACACAGTTGATGTGCTCATCTTGGTGCAGTGAAAATTATGGTTACTGAACCCTGCCCAATTATTTTTGCATCAAATACAGGGTAGGTAATAGCAGGTAAAAAGGGTATGTACCAGTTTCTCCATAGCACATTCCCCAAAAGACTAGAAGGGTGGATACCTAGAGGCTAAGAGGCATTTTGCATGGGTCGTAAACATGTCTATCGTTGGGTCCTCTGAACAGTAAAAATATTGATGTAGCTGTGAGATTTGTTCTCCCATTCATGAATCTTCAGATGGTGTTTGCTTAAGGGTTTTGAAAGTAGCACTTCCAGAAGATGCTCTGGCAATAAGTATATATGATACTGTGGTGACCAGTGACAAATCTCTTATGAATACATGAGCGCTGTGGCGATTGTTTGCCTGTTTCCCAATCTAATACATTGTGTTCTAGGCTTTTCACACTGTAACCACCAAGTTTTGACCCATGGTCCAAAATGCTTTTAGTGTCAGTCGAACCGCCTACAACCCCAGCACCTTTATTTGGTGGAGACGCTCCTGTGGGGACACCTGGCCATGCACTGTGAGGAATCATATATGCATCCCGCTATGTGAGGAATGCATCTGCTGTGATCATCACCTGTGTCTGCGGGTTTGAGAAAACTTGTCCGGTAGAAGGTTTCACCTGATCCACCACATCAATTTGCGATGAGATGTGAACTCCAGTAATACTAAATCTTTCCAGTTCATAGGCGCTTGAGGCCTCTGTTCGGATAAATTTTCTTGTAGCTGGAACATATTGAGGGGACCACTGGGGACCAGTGCGATGAACTAGGCCATCATTCCCAGCAGTTTATCACCATTCTCACTCTTAGAGGATGTTACAAATGTTAAAGGGAAAGTGATATCAAATGCCAGGACTCTCTCTTTGAGTTAGCTTTGACTCTTGCTGAATTTAATAGGGCACACAGAAATGTTTGAACCTCTTGTGAATGTGCTGACTGTGCACCCTAATCAGCAGAGCTGGGGAGGGGGGGGTAGACATCTTGCCTGACTCTCACACTTCCCCCTGCCGGGAGGAGGGGCCAGGACTGGGTTAACGGTCCGGAGCTCTCGCCACGACCACTACAAGTGGATGGAGAAGCAGGCGCACAGCAGAGAGGGAGCTTTCCTCTCAAACGCTAGTCCGACCTGCTTGTGGGCTATACCTCTACTAAATTTGCACCGATCGCATGTTGGTCATCTGCGTTGATTTTTAACTTGCGTCTATTTTTAACCCAGCATTGATTTTAATAGAACTGTTGCACATTCACTTTGCACTCACCTGAGCCTTGCTGCGGGGGGGGATTTGCAGTGCAACCCCCTCGGTCCACTGCGAGCTGAGAGCTCGATTGATGCGGAGGGGGTAGATATCTTGCCTGACCTTGCCTGACTCACCCAATTCTGCCTGCCGGGAGGAGAGGCCAGGACTGGGTTAACGGTCCGGAGCTCTCACCACGACCACTACTTAAGTGGATGGAGAAGCAGGCGCGCAGCGGGCGTGCCAAAGGCAAGCCCGTCTGCGCCTGTCCGTGGTGGCCGGGGCCAGGCGGCCAGCCATTATGTCCAATTATTTAACTATTCCTCGCTGGAACTACGCTACCTGGCCCCTAATGCTTCCCAGGGGATCGAGCCGAATGAAATATAAGCTGGAACGCTGGAGACTTTTAAACCTTGATCCTATTGCACCACTGCCTATCCCAGTATAAGAACCCCCGCCCCAAACTCAGAATGAGCACGTTATTACTAGGACAAAGACCTCTGATCCCAAAGAGTTGAATATAGTTTACCTTAACACACGCTCTATGGTCAAGCATCAGTTAGAAATTTTCAACCTCTTAGATACTGAAGCCCCAGATCTGTTATTAGTCACAGAACTTGGCTAACCTTGGAATCTACGCCTGATATTCTTGCGCCTCTTCCAAGTAATTATTATCTGATGCAGGCCAATAGACCCCCTGGGAAAAGAGCAGGAGGAGTAGCAGCAATCATTAAAAAAGATCTCTCGGCCACTTCTATTGCCTCCTTTGAAGTGGCATCGGTGGATAGTCTCACACTAAAATTAATATTTCCCAAATCTACATTAGTGTCCATACTGAGCTATAGAACCCCGCTGCAATAGGAGATTTTGTTATGGAATTAGCTAACTACATGACCCCACTTACCATAGACTATGCGAAAATTTTGTTAATTGGAGACTTGAACTGCTGGTCTACAGAGGAAGGGGGGGGCGGGGGGGGGGGGTCGGTGCTCCAAAGGGATCACAGACTTATTAAACATTCTGAATTTGGAAGGACATATAACGGGACCCACTCACATTAAAGGGCATGCATTAGACCAACTATGGACCTCTAACTTCTTGGTCCGCAACTTAATGGTCAAGCCGTGTGCGTGGTCAGATCACCATCTGATACACTTTGCTATAAACGGCCTATCCTTAGCTAAATCGTTGAGTGGTACGAAATTACGGACTAGAAACTGGAATCGTGTCCGACTGCCAGTTCATTAATACCCTGAAATCTGCACTCCCACCTACAACGAATAATGTTAACGAGTTGGAGAGAGCCATCGCCAAATAAGCAACTACGGGCATGTGAGATTCACGCCCCACTACAATGGAAAGAGAGGGGTTCAAGGCGGCATGAAACATCTTATTGGTTACCTATGGAGTTAAAATTAGTAAAACTTAAAACCGGCCAGGCGGAACGGAATGGCGGAGAAGCTACTCCCCTACGGAAAGGAAAAGGTATGAAAAAGCACTAACCGATTATAAAGTTGCCATTGTGGAGGCAAAAAAGCATTCTACACAATTAGTGTACTTAGCTCTGAAAACAAATTCAAAGATATTTTCAAAATAGTCCGAGAACTCTCTAGTCCTGACCACGTAACATTGGCCATTTCTCCCTCCCAAATCTTATGTGACAACCTGAATACTTTCTTTGTTGACAAAATTAAGGTCATTCAGAAATATCTCCTCTAGCTCTCAAGAATGGAAATCACATAAGCAGTCCAAAAATCCCATAACTAGGTCTGTGTTTCAAAACATTTCCCTAGACCGGCTTGCAGAGCTTAGAAACAAGATACAATCTGGCTCCCCCAATGACCCTTGTCCCACTAGGACACAAAAAGACCTCCACGCACAATTTCCGGATAGTTTTCTCTCTCTTCTTAACCTTTCCTTAGAGGAAGGGGTGGTTCCACATGCCTTCAAAGAGGCAGTGTTGGTCCCATTGCAAAAGAAAGCTGGAGTAGACCCCAGCTTACTGAGCAATTACTGACCAATATCGCTCCTCCTATACCCGGCGAAGATACTAGAGGCACTGGTAGCAAAACTTCTTTGTGCTTTCATTAAAGAAACAAATTTTCTGAACTCCCATCAGGCAAGCTTCAGACCATCGCACCCTACTGAATCAGTTATCTTGAGTTTAGTGGATGATCTGAAGGAGGGTGCAGATAGGGGGTGTACACAGGCCTTGGTATGACTGGACCTGTCCGCTGCATTCGATACCGTGGATCACATCATATTAGCGGATAGAATGGCAGTGGCGGGCTTGAGGTGCACGGCACTGGACTGGATGCTCTCATTTTTAGGGCAATGTACCCAGTCTGTTAGGCTGGCACCTTTTTAACTCAGCCTGGGTCAGTACCACGTGTGGTGTACCACAAGGCTCATCCCTCTCCCCACATCTGTTTAACATCTATATCTGTCCCCTAATTCACGCTCTTCAATCCAGGGGAGTGAAGGTATACAATTATGCAGACGACATGCAGCTGATTTTCCCCGATTGACAAGACGGAGGAATCCAAGGATTTCTTCCAACATACTATGCTTTTCATTAAAGATTGGATGAGTTGTAACTATCTCAAATAAATTCTGATAAAACTGAGATAGTTATCTCCAATAACAGACTCGATCAGTGGACGCCAGTACATTGGCCAGCTGCATTTGGCACTCCACCTATCCCTAAAAATTTGGTCAAAAGTCTGGGGATTAAAATTTATGCCAAACTATCCATGCATGAAGAGAACAACCTGGTAACATCATCTTGCGTCTACCACCTGAGGACCTTTAAGAAAATCAGGACATTTTTCACCAGGGAAGCAAGCATGGTAATCATGCTGGCCCTGATCATGTCCAGGCTGGATTATGCAAATGCCCTCTATTTAGGACTCCTTGCCAATCAAACCCATAGGCTGCAGCGGATTCAAAATCACGCGGCTAGGCTGGTCTTTCAGCAACCAAGACATTGTCACACCAAGCCACTTCTGAGGCAGCTACACTGGCTTCCTGTGACTCAGCGGTCCATGTTTAAGACAGTTTGTATGGTGTTTAACTCACTCTATGAGAAGGGCCCCAAATTCATATCTAAAGATTTCAAGGTACTTACCCAACCGGAATCTTAGATCAGCCATAATGAATTTGCTGACTATTCCTAGATTCAAGCGCAAGAGAACGGGTGGTTCCCGCTTTTCTGTACTTGGCCCTACACTCTGGAATTCTTTACCGATAGACATTAGACAAACATCTGAGTACACCAGCTTCAGTGAAAAACTGAAAACATGGGTGTTCACCCTAGCCTACTGTTAAGAGTTCCTTAGGATGGCCTTCCCTTCCCTCTCAGCACCAAGAGACCTGTTGGTATACGAGCACTTAACAAATTCCCTAAACATAAACATTTGAAAAGACAATGTGTGTCACCCCTTAAGCAGCCAGTCGTGGAGATAAGGATACATAAGTATATATCTATGACGGAGACTCTCTGCTATCACAGTGAGAGGCTTTATTTGTGGGACTGAAAAGATGCAGAAGGGAAAGACTTTGAACTTGTATTCTAACCACAAATCTCAGGCAATAGAGATGCGCTAGGTGTATTAGGATGTGGACATAAACATTTGTGTGGTCAAGTTATGTCATGTAAGCTGGCTGCTAGAGGAGAAGGTAAACCTTCTGACGGGAATGGCAGTAGTGGAGTTGATGAGCTGCCATAGATCTCAGTTGGGTAAGGGAGGCATGCCATCTTTTCTTTAGATTAAGTAAACAGAGTATACACTCCTTGTCGCGATGTGGGTACCGTTTCTCTGCCCCCCCCGATGTGGGTACAGTTTCTTTTGTAAGTAAAGAAGCAACCTCTTCCTACAACTGTGAACCACAGTGGAGGAAGGGCAGATCTTGATTTGTAATGCTTAGCTGGTGATACGGAAGCATGGTTTGAAATTGTAGCCAGTATCCTTGTGCCATTTTGAAAATAGACGCTAGTCTGAGGTTATGTTCTCCCATTGAGGAAAATAAAACTTCAGTCTCCTCTGACAGGTGTCTTGTGATTTTGAGGCATGCAAGAGTCACGGATTCGTTTCAGAAGTACCTCTTCTTGGGTGCCTCTGTGTCTGACCATTGCCTCGAAAGGTTACGCAATGGAACAGTGCCAGTCTGGAGTTTTCTATACTTATCCAGAGCACTCCACTCGATCAAATACACCAAAGAGTGTTTGATAACAAAAAGTATGACAACATTTATTCCAATAACTTAGTACATAAGTAAATTAAAAAATATATAGAGGGAGATCAATAATGTTGTAATATGAATAGAACAGAACACAGATTACGCAGTCATGTACTGTAAATGCCCATAGCAAAACAATAGTGTACCGTGCTTTCACATTGTAGGGCAACGTGTGAATAATTCGGACAATGAAAGACATAATAGGCTACAGTTGATAGTTTCTTATATGGTGTCCAATTAGATCATAGAGCCAACACGTGATTCGTCCAAAAAGGTTTGGAGTAGTAATTTTTATGTAAATCAAGAAAAACTGGCAGAAAAGCAACCAAAGTGCAACGCAACAAAATTGCACACATTGTTAGTGTATATGACGATTCTTAATTTCGAAATACGATGTCCAAGAAAATATTATTTTTAAACCTTTTCTATCTGGGGATTACTGCATCGCCAGCCACTGGTACAGTGTCGCTGATGTCTAGGTCAACAACCGGTGGTACTAGAGTTCAATTGGCACAGAAATACACCCATACTGGGTAACGGCAGGTCCCTCCGGCGGGCCAAGACAACATTGCTTGGTAGGGAGATTTGGCCAATCGAACGCGGTATTGGCAGTCCTCACCACATTTGGACAGCAAATGTAGTTCTTTGAACAGAAAGACATAATATTCTGAGTCCAACACTAGCTGGCAGAAGAGTGCAGAGCAAGTATTCAACAGAAAGCAGTACATGCTGTAAACATGCTCTTACTTACAATAAATTTGTCCTACCTATCAAGGTATTTGGACAGGAAGATATTAGTGCACTGTTACTGTAAAGCACTGCATGTTATACATTTTTGCCTCAAGTAATAGCTATTCTCAAGTGAGGTCATCACATGTTGCAATCACTGTAGAATTGTCTAACGTTGTTAACAGATGTCCAAGAAGGTTGTTGAAATGCAAGTTGTGTTACACTGGGTTAAAGGAGGGCCAACTGCTAGGATTTAAAGAGACACAGGCCGACAAAAGGTTGAAAGCCTGATGACCAAATAGATGAATACACCCAAAGAGGGTACACCCGTCAAAGACTGCCAGTATCATTTCAAAAGTTAACGTGAAAGGATTGGTGCTTGACTAAAAATCAAAGTTTAAAGAATCCTCCTAAACTAAATTGGTGTTAGACAATAGTGAAAATAGTGACTGTTGGAATTTTGAGTTCATCGCTGCTATAGGTATTACTCATAGCCGCGTTCTAGACCATTGTCTTATGCTCACTGTACCACCACGAACAGGGACCAAGCATTACCGCATCATTCTTGCCCCCTCCCCTCTTCAACAAGGGACAGTCATCCTGAGCCTCTGGGCTATGTCTCATGCATGGGAACAAAAGCAACCCCAGAAAGGGAAAGGCCTTATTAGACTTTATCGGCGAGGTGCGGCGTGAAAACTACAGCATACTGAGCTGGTGGACCCATGTGTGGACAAAACGAAGTTGAGTTAAGACAATTTTGTTATGGAATGCACAGCAAGTAAATACCTGCTGCTCAAAGTGTTCACATCCATCACCCTATTTCAGTCAAAGTGAGTCACTTTAATGGTGGCGATATACCAGAGGTGGGACCCTTGTCACAGGCACTAAAGGCTACACTTCACTGACAAGACTTTACAAAGCTGAAACGAGTTTGGGTTTTTTGAGTTCCCATACAGTGGAGATGTGGCCTATCAGTACCTGCTAGATTGTTACAGGCTCAGGGCCACAATTGATATGCATGTGGTTGTTCATCTTCTAAAGAGATACAGAAAAACTAAAAAAAATGTGCCGAGTTATGGGTCCAGTGGTTCTAAATAATTCAAGACTTGTGTGCTTTCCTGTTTAAGTGCGGAACCATTATTTAGTTCACCAGTGGAACTCCAAATACTGGTGCGTGAATGCCTTGAGTTGGCATTAAATCTGCTGCTTTAGAAGTCACTAAGCACTGATCTTGCCCGCAGCAGCACTTTTTCTCCTGAGAAATCTTAGCCAGTTTTTTACCGACAGACATGAGTTAGACTGCGCCGACAGATCAAAAGAGAAACATCTACTCTGGACCATGTCATCTTTCTGTATTTGGTTGCTTTTCCAAGTTACAAAGTCTCTAAAAAGACATTTGCCAAGGCTTCCAAAAGAAATTAAAAATTGCTTTTGCACAACTATTAGTTTGTTCTTTAATAATTACAACAGCCAGTTGGTAATGAGCAGAGAAGCATTTCCATGTTCATTGACACAAAGCAAAGTGGCCAGAATGCTTTCGGATAAAACAATGCTGTGAGATCCTGGAGTACGCAACTTGCATGACTAATCATTACCTAAACTACTGAGGTCAAATACAATTGTTCAGGCCTGCTAGCAAACCAACCCTTTGCACTTGGATAACTTGCGCCCAGACTCAATGGTATGCCTTTTAAGAACCAACATCAGTACCAAGTTCAATGTGGCTCAACGAAGCGCGGGTGTAGTTGCATTAGAGCGTTGCTTCAAGCAGGGGCTGCTCTTTTTCATTCAAGTCCCAATTTAATACATATTACAAGAAAATGTTACACACAGTGGGACTTATTTGTACATGTGGCATCTTACTAGAAAAAGACGATCGGCCAGGAATTCACATTGCAGTAATACCTTTCAAGGACATGATCATGCGAGGACATTTTTCTCGCAGGTATCGCTCAAGATCATCCCAGGCTTGCTTTAAGGTGGCGTAGTGCTGAATGTACCGCCCTAGATCGGCATAGAACTCCTTGAAGGTAGCTTTCCAGCTCCGACTCCTCGGTCCCTTCTTATCCCTAGATTGAGGTGAAAGAACAGGATACACAATCAGTGATGGAAGTTGTTTCCATGGCAAATATGCTCTATGGCTACACATCATTGATGTACTTGAATAAACGCACCCTAAATTCTTTGTAATAAGCATTATCAGAGACAATTAATTTGGTATTTGTGTTGTAAAGAAAGTTTATTACACTTATGTGAGGTACAAGGAAGTGATATTGCATATGTAGCTTCAGGGCAGTCACTACAATGTTGTGTTTAGCAGTAAAGGCCAGTTCAGGCTTCTCTCTAGATCATGGTCACCATCAGTAAACACAGACACAAGTATTTTTCTATTAGTACATAGAGAAATATTTCAAACATAAATGATGTGCATACGGCCAGTTAGACATTTGATATTTGGACTAATCAGTGGGAAGGGTGGAGTCACATAAACAAAGAGCATAAAGGGAAACTGAACTTAAGGGGCTGTTTGGAAAGCAGACACAGCTTATGAAATACAGTACTACAGGGCATATACAATTAAAACATATTAGAGAGTGAAGCCCAGAAGACAACATGCTTAAAATATGTGGCCTTCCAACATCGAGGGATGGGTGTTCAGTTTAGATTTAAAGTCCTGTATTGTAGGGCAGGCGCTAATTTTTAGTGGGAGAGCCCGCAAGTGATTGGGTCTTAGGTAAAAAGATTAGAATCTGGATGAGACGCATGGCGGTCTCGGTGTTGTAAGGGGGTGCATGGTGGCATATGTTTAATTGACACCCAGTTGCAGCTGACCCATGCATAGCTTTTAGGATGAGACGCTGAAAGGTCCTCTGATGGCAAAGTATAGAATTCTGTCAAGGGTCGCAAAGCCATGATGAGGAAGGCCCACTGAAAGAGGTTATTGCAACGGACAGTGAGCTGATCAGTACTTTTAACAGTACTGAATGGGACATAACAGGTTATGCATTAAGATAAGATACCCAGATGCCAAAGTATAATGAAGCATTGCGTCAGCATAGAGAAACTTCAATGTGCGCCTAAGTTTCTGAATGATGAGTTAAAGAGGGGGGTGTTTTGTGGGAAGTAGATGGAGCTATAAGTGGACCTAGTTTCGCAGAAGAGAAAGTAAAGGACCTCCATTTTAGCAGAGGTCAGCAGTGATAAATGCAAACAGGCACTCTCATATTCGAGGATGCAATGGGGGAGAAGGATGGGAACGAGGAGAAAAACGTGTTTGTCCTCTAAATACGGGAAATGATATCACCAAGTGAGGTGGAGGTGAGTGAGGAAAGGAGTGGGGCTAGTGCACAGCGCTTTGAGGGACAAGGACTGGTAAAAGAGTGAGCTGGACTCTGACGACTTGCCAGTCCACAGTGGACGATCGGTTTGAGTGGTAGAAGGAGTAGCAGATAAGAGCAGAGTCAGTAATGCCAATGGTTGCAAGGATGGTAAGTTAGGCAGGATGTTTGATGGTGTTGAGAGCAGCAGAAAGATCCCGGAGTCTTAGCATCTATTAGAGTTGGTTGTGGTGTGCCAAGGAAATTAGGATCGCTCCAAAGAAGAGGAAGCGGAAGGCACAGACACCAGATTTGAAGGGCTCAAGCAGATCGTTGGCATGGGATGAAAAGTCAGGAACTTAAAAAGAAGACGTTCAAGTATTGTGGAGAAGAAGTGTAGTAGAGACACTGGAGAGTAGTAAGGGTAAGGCAACCTCAATTTTTAAGCTAGAGAGAAAGGTAACAGCATGTAGACTGGTTAAATAGAGAGGACAAAATAGTACACTGGAGGTGATTGCAAGTTTATTTTAGTGGCTTGTGGACTAAAGGGTCAGAAGGGGTACATGAAAGGTTATCACATTTGAGTGTGAGAATACACACAAAGTGGGACGCAAGTTTGAAGTTGGCTATTGCAGCTGGACATCTGAGTCGTGGTGGGGACGTAGTAGGATTGAGGCACAGAAGCATATGATAATGCAAATGTCTGCCTAATAAATGTCATTTTTTAAGAGAAGAGCGTAGCAAAGTCTGAGACGGATAGATGATGCAGAGCTAGTTTTTTTAAGGAAGTAAAATGAAATTGTTCACTCAATGTGAATGTCAGGATTCAGTAAAAAATACTTAACGGTTGGAGAAAAGATCATGCAAATATAAGGTTCACTCAGAAACAACAAATTATTTGGAAGATCTGGAAAGAGCAGAATTCCGTTGATGGAGGTAGAGGTAAGGAGGGCCTTACAGCGACAGAGGGAGAATAAAGGCAATAACAATAGTAGAACCACGAGGACAACACTTCCGGGGGCAGCATAAAAAAACTTAGTACTTGAACCATGCTGTCTCGCAACTTCACTGGTGGTATTGCCCTGGCATGCTTTCACCATTTTAGTTCCCGTACCTTTGGTTTTTTTTCCTCTCTTTTATCCTCTCTTGCGTTTTCCTACCATTAAGCCTTGTCAACACAGTATTCCATCAACTGCAGATGCCCGGCAGTTCCTCTTGTTTTCTTAGTACTCCCAAGACAGGCTAGCTTTCACTGTACCTCCTGGGGTTTTTTAGGGAGAACATCATCAGGGCATGAGTTCAGACAACTCTTAGGAAATGGATTGTGGTGCATGTATGGCCCAGACCTACATTCACAGAGAGATCGATTACATATTTCTTAGACATACTGAAGGGTAAAGTCTATGGCCAAAGTACAAGGCATGTGGGAGACAAACCAAGAGTATTTCTCTCTTCTTCCTTGTACCCAATTCCTCAATTTCCACTCAGGAGATTGTGTGACCGTGATGAGTCATGCTCTCTACCATGTTCCTCGTGTCTTTTGAGTGAAGGATTGGAGAATTATTTTCGGAATTTCTGTCATCTTCTACCCAAACCCACTGAAGAATCATGGCAGTGCCAGACATTTGGGCTGAGGGGGAAAATAGGTGATGAGGTTTTGGAAGCAGGAAGATTTAGTCTACTGGGTAGTGTGTGATGAGAGCCCATTTGTATGCATGAATGGAGAGAGTGAGTGTGTGTGAGAGTGAGTGAGTGTGTGTGAGAGTGAGTGAGTGTGTGTGAGAGTGAGTGAGTGTGTGTGAGAGTGAGTGAGTGAGTGTGTGTGAGAGTGAGTGAGTGAGTGTGTGTGAGAGTGAGTGTGTGAGTGTGTGTGAGTGAGTGAGTGTGTGTGAGAGTGAGTGAGTGAGTGTGTGTGAGTGAGTGAGTGAGTGTGTGTGAGAGTGAGTGAGTGTGTGTGTGAGAGTGAGTGTGTGTGTGAGAGTGAGTGTGTGTGTGAGAGTGAGTGTGTGTGTGAGAGTGAGTGAGTGAGTGAGTGAGTGAGTGAGTGAGTGAGTGAGCGAGCGACGGAGTGAGCGAGTGACGGAGTGACGGAGTGAGTGAGTGACGGAGTGAGTGAGTGAGTGAGCGAGCGACGGAGTGAGCGAGCGACGGAGTGAGCGAGCGACGGAGTGAGCGAGCGACGGAGTGAGCGAGCGACGGAGTGAGCGAGCGACGGAGTGAGCGAGCGACGGAGTGAGCGAGCGACGGAGTGAGCGAGCGACGGAGTGAGCGAGCGACGGAGTGAGCGAGTGACGGAGTGAGCGAGCGACGGAGTGAGCGAGTGACGGAGTGAGCGAGTGACGGAGTGAGCGAGTGACGGAGAGAGCGAGTGACGGAGAGAGCGAGTGACGGAGAGAGCGAGTGACGGAGAGAGCGAGTGACGGAGTGAGCGAGTGACGGAGTGAGCGAGTGACGGAGTGAGCGAGTGACGGAGTGAGCGAGTGACGGAGTGAGCGAGTGACGGAGTGAGTGACGGAGTGAGTGACGGAGTGAGTGACGGAGTGAGTGACGGAGTGAGTGACGGAGTGAGTGAGTGACGGAGTGAGCGAGTGACGGAGTGAGCGAGTGACGGAGTGAGCGAGTGACGGAGTGAGCGACGGAGTGAGCGACGGAGTGAGTGACGGAGTGAGTGACGGAGTGAGTGACGGAGTGAGTGACGGAGTGAGTGACGGAGTGAGTGAGTGACAGAGTGAGTGAGTGACAGAGTGAGTGAGTGACGGAGTGAGTGAGTGACGGAGAGAGCGAGTGACGGAGAGAGCGAGTGACGGAGAGAGCGAGTGACGGAGTGAGCGAGTGACGGAGTGAGCGAGTGACGGAGTGAGCGAGTGACGGAGTGAGCGAGTGACGGAGTGAGCGAGTGACGGAGTGAGTGACGGAGTGAGTGACGGAGTGAGTGACGGAGTGAGTGACGGAGTGAGTGACGGAGTGAGCGAGTGACGGAGTGAGCGAGTGACGGAGTGAGCGAGTGACGGAGTGAGCGACGGAGTGAGTGACGGAGTGAGTGACGGAGTGAGTGACGGAGTGAGTGAGTGACAGAGTGAGTGAGTGACAGAGTGAGTGAGTGACAGAGTGAGTGAGTGACAGAGTGAGTGAGTGACAGAGTGAGTGAGTGACGGAGTGAGTGAGTGACGGAGTGAGTGAGTGACGGAGTGAGTGAGTGACGGAGTGAGTGAGTGACGGAGTGAGTGAGTGAGTGACGGAGTGAGTGAGTGACGGAGTGAGTGAGTGACGGAGTGAGTGAGTGACGGAGTGAGTGTGTGTGTGTTGGTATATGATGTACACTTATGTAAGTGGACACCCTGCACCAGTCCAGATAACCCTTATGCTGATTTTAGACAACCATAGAAAACTCTCTAAGTGGTAGCTGTGGAAAGCAGCCATCAGGCTTACTCCAGAAGGAGTGTAAAGCAGCTTGTTTTACCAGAACATAATCTTATAGTATAGATTAATTGAAAAAGAACCACACAAAGTATTATTAAAAATATGTATTTATTATATAATACTTGCTAACATGTTTAGGTATCTCCTACCCGGAAATAACCACAATGCACACAATACTTTGCATACAAACACAGTAAATAGCACAGAATAAACAGGGGACCCAGGGGGGAAGGGGGAGTGGGGGGGGGACCAAACCATATACTAATAAAAAGGGTATAAGAACCATGACTCGGATCAAGACGGGGTCGAGAGGACATAGAAACACTGGGGACCCAAGGAACTTCCCCAAGGTGAGTTACTAGGAACCCCACGGAGAGTGTGTGCAGTGGGAAAACATGACCGTGTGCTCCGTACAACTCAACGTATAAGTCACGGTTGGATTTTTAAAGATTAAGGACCCTTCCCAGTGGGCCCTTAAGAAACCAAGTGGAAGACAGAAGGTTGGAGAGCCACCCCACCCGTGGATACCCTAGTAGCCACTTTACCTACACCAGGGAAGGCGGGTGCATAGGTGCGAAGTGGTGTCTGAAACCGCCGTTGTTTCCAATGGAGGACTCCAGGAAAGTGCCGCTGATGAAGGAGGAGAAAGTGCCCGGTGGAATCCGAAGGTGGATTCTAGTTGAGAGGTACCTGCAACCAGAGGGGACAGAGTCTATGTCACTCAGGAGTGACCACGAGATCTGGAAGACAAATGCCCACCAATGTCGGGAGTTGCAGGAGAGTTGACAAGATGAGCAGCTGTGAGGACCAGGCAACGCCGAGGAAGACCAGGAGCAGTGCACGAGCTGTCCTATGTCAGATGTCGAATGCTGAGGGGTCTGTGTCCGGTGGGAGCACCAACAAGCCTTGGCAAATGCAACCCATGCAGAAGTCGAAGAAGGTGCAATGTCGGGACCAGCAAGGTCAAGGGGACTCACCACAAGCAGAGGAGTTAGGGCAGGCCCCGAGCAATCGGGGGAGCCCAAAAGAAACAAAGGTGTCCCTCAACTGGACCCACAGTCCGGAGGCACTAGAGTTGTGAGAGGACCTCAAAACGCTCACCAAAAGATGCAGACCACGATGCACACGATACAGTGTGGCCGAAGATTCTTGTCACTGGAGTTGCTTGAGGATGGAGCTAGTTGGAGCCGAAAGATCTTCATGGAAGGAAGCGAACAAGCCTTTGCAACTGCAAGTTGACGCGGTGCACAGGGGTTCAGTTATTGCAGCCCCCATGAGGGATACTGCCTCAAACTTGATGAGAGTGCAGGGCAGGCCTCGAGAGCTATGGAAAACCACCACCTGTATTGCAGAACCTTTCGGAGTCTGGAGGAGTTAGGATCAGCAGAACGGTTGACTAAGTTGTGGTGCGTGCAAATACAGGGAAGTGACTCCTTCACTTCAAGGGAGATTCCTTCAGGTGTCTTTGATGCCCACAGGCCTTGCAACGTTACTGTATGGTGCACAGACGATGCAGCACACTGGAAGGGAGACGAAGTTGAGCTCAAACAAAGTCCAGAGTGCCCAGACGGTACAAGAAGCAGTGGTGTCTGATCTGAATCTTGTCCCACGACGAATCTAGGGACCCACCCACATGTAAGCCCTTAAGTACCCTAAGGAAAGGGTTGGGACGATTCAGGGGACCCTCCCAGGGGATGGTCTGGAAAGTGGGGAGGTTACTCCCATGTCCTATGTCCAGTTTCGCGCCGGAGCCAACGGCTTCTAGAGCTGGTCTGAACTTGACTAAGCATGGGGACACCAAATGTGCCCCCTCATGAAGACTTGACCCCACGCTTCCACTCAGGGGCGGCAATCTACAGTTGTTATTGAACAAATGTGAATGCAGATGGATTGCACGCTGCAATTCTGTTGAAAATGGGCTCAACACCCTTGATGAATGGAACAGTCATTATAGCTACATGAACCCACTACCTACCTCTGAGCTACTTTTCCCTTCCCAGTTTAGGACCCACCATACTGAGCTCATAGGTTGATACCTATAATCTTTTCATGCATTATGGGCCCTTCTGTACCTTCATGCTATCAATTGATAACTCTATGCCTTATTATTTATTGTTTAACCTTCAAAACCTGCAATTATAGCTGTGTGAAATTATTGATGTAAAACTATTTATGGACTTCTATTTAGCCATGTTGACTGACTATCTACTTTATTTATTTTAATTTGGACCGCCATTGTGGGGTCTCCACACCATTAGGTTACTCACAGCTTTTTTACCCTGTGTCCTTTTTACTCACTCGTGGACACTGTTTCATCATATTGGCAGTAATATAAGGATGTTGCCACCTTAGCCACATGTAATGTCTGATTGACTAAATGTTTTTCATCTAATTTGTTTAGCTCCGCCCTTCTACATTGACTGTGTTCACTTTTTTTCCTTCTTCATACTCTCGTTAGGAGGCTGTTATAACCGATAATTTCTGTTATATGCTCTTGCTGAGTATCATTATTTAATATTATGGCAATTGTTATTATTTCTCTTTGATATCTGTTTTGTCCAAGTGCAGCCTAGAACATGGCATGCACAATTCCTTTCCCTCCTTAATCAACGCTCCTTTGTCCCCCCTGGTCTCCTGGCTTACGCCGCCCTTTCCCCTGTCTAGTGTTCCCGCCCCTCGTGACTCACGTCAAGTGACACCTCTCCGGGTCCTTTTCACCAACCCACTCGATGACTACAGTGTGCGCTGGACACTTCACTCGTCCTTCACCCGACTGCAACACAGAGGTTTTGTTCCTCTGCCACAGCAATTTATTTCCCCGTGCCATCGTGCGGCGTTGTCCATGGATCTCCTCCCGACTTCTACCTCCAAGTAAGTGCTCCTATAAGCCAGCCATTACCGTCACCCGTGATCGGATACCAAGCGTTTTTTATGCCGGTATTGACTTTTTTTCCTCCCGCCTTTTTCAGATTCATCCTCCACTCCCATTAACCGGGCTGTTTCTGGATACCTTGCCAAAGCTCCTCCCTGGTCCCTGATATATTTCCTACTGCGCTCTTGGACTATAGAATCTGGGTAATTATTAAATTGTATACACAGTGATCCAATCCTTTTTCACTACCTGCTGATAACCCAATACACCGACAGCCTTTGTACCCTGCCTATTCCCCGACATAACTTACAAGCTACCCTGACACCTCGCAGATCTTGATTACCTCGGGATCCCCTACATCCACCTTGTACTCTCTCTACTAGGTAATTTCTACTTATTTCAATTATTTTTCCTCACCTTCTCTCCTCGGTCCACTCATGTGTTGATCCATTCTCCCATAGAGCACTACCCTCAAACTAATGACCATTGTCCTGATGATGACCTGCAATCATTCAGGTTGAAATGCCGTCGACTATTCAGCCTAGAACCCAGGCGCTACTGTGGTCAATCTATTTATCAGATTGTTTTGTATATAAACACTGTATATAACTAGCAAATTTTGACCACCTTTATCTTACCTATTATCGCCGTTCACGCTGTTTCCCACACACTTATGTCACGCGCCTTCCACTTTCACTAGCACGCCCAGTGCTCACCTTGTGAGTTATGGTCATTGTATAATCATGTACTGTAATGCTTCTTAACTACTTATAGAATTATAGTTTATTTCACTTCACCCTACCCTTACGTTATCTCGCTCCCTTTGTTCCCCTTTCCCAATTGTGATTTAATTCACCGTTTTGAATTGTCCTACTTTTAATAATCTCCAGTTGAGACATTGTTTTTGTTGCAAACTATGTGGAAAAGTAGGTCTGTTATCTTGCCATTCACTCTGCCATTTTGTGCTGTACCCTTCATGACTGACCTTCTCTCTGTATCACGAACACTCTGGAGCTCCACTTCTGACATTCCTGCACGGACGCTTACACCCTGCCCGTGCTTTGACCTGCCACAAACTGACCAACTCATGCTCAACCAGTCGGACAGGGAGTTTCCAGGATGTTTATCGTCCTCACCCTGCACACTATGCCCTGCAGGCGTCCAACAGCTACCATCTGCAGGCCTATCAGATTGACCTCTGCTTGCTGTGTAATCATTCCTCTCGCCTGTGCCCTGCAGGGGTCCAACAACTACCATCTGCGGACTTATCCGATCAAACTTTACTTGTCGTATAAACATGCTTTTTGCCTACACCCTGCAGGGGTCTCACCGCTACCATCTGTGGACTTATCAGATTAACCTTCGTTTGACATATAATCATATTTTTTTCACCTCTGATCGCATCCAAACAATACTACATCTTTCCCACCACCCATAGAGATGTTTGTGCACTAATTGGTCTCACTTCCTTTTGTCACCAATGGATACCGAATTTTTCCCTCATAGTTAAGCCACTCCTTACTTTGCTTACAAAAGGCACACCCACACCTCTTCCTTGGACACATGAACACGACCAAGCCTTTTAAGACTTATGCCACGCTCTTTGCTCTTCACCAGTATTGGGCACACCTGATTACTCTAAACCCTTCTGCCTCTACACCCATGAGCGCTCAGGATGTGCTCTCTCGGTCCTGATCCAAATTCACAGCACCAAACAACGCCCATGCGCTTACTTTTCAGCCACCCTAGACCCTGTGGCCCGAGGTCTGCCCTCTTGCCTTAGAGCGGTTGCAGCAGCAGCCGTCTCTATCCGAAAAAGTGAAGGGATTGTGTTGGGATCAGACAAAGACACAACACCTCACTAGTGCACGACTAACAGGATACGAACTTACGCTGTTAGCACCCCATATCACGCTAAAGAGATGTGCGAACTTGAATCCTGCCCCACTCCTGCCCACACCAGATCCTGACATCCCAGACATTCCACATGACTGCCTCTTTTGAACAGAAGAACAGACTAAGGGACGGGTAGACTTAAAAGACACCACTCTCAAGGAACAGGATGGGCAATTGTGGGTGGATGGGTCTTGTATTAAACTATCAAACGGTACCACATCTGCTGCCTTTGCCGTCACCACTACCACTACCATTGTTGAGACTGCACGCATACCTCAGAAATCGGCCCAGGCCGGTGAACTTATAGCTCTCACCCGCGCTTGTATTCTTAGCCAGGATCTCGCTGTCACCATCTATACCGACAACCAGTACACCTTTGGAGTAGCCCACAGTTTTGGTATCCTTTGGAAGGAGAGAGGATTCTTAACGTCACACGGTACGCCCATTCAGCATGGTGATTTAGTCACTGCATTGCTCCAAGCCTTGACACTACCCAGAACATTAGCTATTGTTAAATGCAACGCACACAGGAAGGTCACAGATGAAATAGGATTACGAAATGCCTTTGCTGATGAGACAGCACGGGCTACTGCACAGGAAAGAATAAATACCCCTATGTACATAGTAAAATCCCAAGCAGAGAAGTGGCATGATGTTAGACAACAGATCCAGTCCACTGCCACCTCTGAAGAACTTCAAAATTGGTAGAAGGAGGGCATGCTTGATGAAGAAAATTGTTGACGATCCAAAGATCCCAAACTTTGGAAATTACCAAATGCTTATCTCCTCCCATTGTTGAACATGACTCATTTGCCAGCACACACCAATGCTGCCACCATGACTAAAATATTACAGGAAATGTGGGATAACAACCAACTCCGGTCTACCGCCTCCAGGCTGGTCCAACAGTGTTTGGTTTGTCTCCGCTACAATGTAGGTAAAGGGACTCGGGTACCTCGGGCAGGATATGCCATCCCCACATCACCTTTTGAAGTGCTGCAAATGGATTATATCCAAATGGAACGATGCAACAACCTTAAATATGTTTTGGTGGTTGTTTGCGCATTCAGCAAATGGGTGGAGGCTTACCCGGTTACAACACCGCCCTAACCACCGCCAAGATATTGCTGAAGGAATTTTTTCCCCGCTACGGCCTTTGCAGAGTCCTATGGAGTGACAGTGGGAGTCACTTCATTGGAGAAATAGTCAAGCATATACTATCAGGATTAGGGCATCAACAAAAATTTCATGCCGTCTTCCACCCCCAATCAGCAGGCCTAGTGGAAAGATACAATGCCACGATCAAATCCAAACTAGTCAAAATAGTAGAAACTACGGGGCTAAAATGTCCAGATGCGCTACCATTGGCCCTTCTACCAATAAGATCTGTCCCGCATTCCCACACCTCATTGACTCCATATGAGGTGGTCTTTGGACGCCCAATGAACATCTGGGGCGCACCCCCCGCTACCACATTGTCTGATTCCCCTTGTGAATTATTGAGTGAGTATTTGTCCGTACTAACACAAACTTTGTCTTCCATTCATCAGCAGGTCCAGGAAGCATTGCCTGATCGATCCACCGGGCCGGGACATGCCATCCTACTGGGGGAATTTGTTATGGTTAAGAATTTCGCTCGAAAGAAGACGCTGGAACCCCGGTGGAGAGGGCCCCTGCTAGTTCTTCTGACCACTAGAACGGCCCTGCGAGTGGAAGGCAAGAAATCCAGGATACACGCTGTGCACTGCCAGAAGATCCCCAGCATCACTCAAACTGATCCTACCTTGTTCACCTACAAGGAAGTTAACGTGCGACCCCCTGTGTGTAGTCTCCCAGAACCAGAACTGGAATTATTCAAAGATAACACCGTGCCAACTAAAGAAAGATACAACCTCCGCCCACGCACGGCTTCTGGAGCTCCAGCGACCGGACAGGGGAGGTGAGCCAAAAGTCGCAGGGCGGTCGTATTATCTGGAAGGGTGCATTGGTATTCCAGGTAGCGGGGTACTGAGAAGCCTAGCCAGGAGAAGCAACTACCGGCGACGCGTAGGGCTCACCTTTTCTCTCCAACAGCTGTAGAGCCCAAAAGAAGACTGATTATAACAAACAACGAAACCATGGAACTTTCCAACAAGAAGATAGCACTATGTAACAAACTGCATAATAACAGGTCAATAGCTTTGACGACAGTTCTCCTCCTCACTATTATCTGCCCCATCCTCTTCTGGATCCTAGAGGAAGGGGCACCAGTCAAGGATACCATATTGCCCACTGATGCCACGCCTCCTGAACACTCCCATGTCTCCTTGTCCCCTTATCTCCAAAATAAGAGATTTGGAACAACACCTTCATCCAAATGTTGAATCAACCTAATGAGGTATTGAATAAAACGAACTGTTGGGTCTGTGGTCTCCTGCCTCACTCCATGGAGAATAACATACCCTTCCTCCCTTACTCTAAACACGCCTCTTGCGCTGCCTGGATGTCGCTCATCATGGGCGCCCATCGGTCCAGCGGCCTTGTCGACATCACTCTCCAACAATTGCAAGATGAGTTCTGGCAGAACAAAACGGGCAATGCGGTATGTCCAAAGAACAATTCTACATGCATGTCTGAGGATGAGAATGAGGAAATGCTGGTATTCGACTCTACCAGTAGAATACGCTTCTCCAGCTTCAAAGCAAGAACACCCGCCAAGCGGACCCCACCGCTAGCTGTTGTTCGCATTCCTGGACTAATGTGTAACAGAGGCTTAGGTATTGGGTACGTTGGGGACAGCTCTTGTGCCGTGACAACAACTCTGAATACGACATCTCCACCGCCCCTTGTTGCCTCCCCAAACACCTACTTCGTGTGTGGAACAAAGGCATACACTTGGCTTCACGAGAACTGGGGAGGCACATGTTACATATCTTTCCTCCTTCCCCCTGTCTACATTGCTTCTCCTCGTCATCATTGCGCCTGCCGCAGCAACGATGTGGATGAACAAACAGACACAACCTCTCAACAATTCCTGGATGCCATGAAGGGCATCCTTCCCTTCTGGGGACCAATGGCAAACAGTGGAGCTATTCGCCACCTCACCAGAGCCATGGAAGCCACCGTCAACATCACAGCTGGTATTTTAGCCAACAACACTGGAGCTCCAAGCGGTACGCCGCGTCACTCTACAAAATCTCATGGTCCTTGATGTCATCCTAGCTGACCGCGGAGGAGCATGTCGCATCATCAGCACCAGCTTTTGCGTGTATGTTCCGGATCATTCATCATCTGTCTACGAGGCTATTTCCGCACTCCATCGAATAGCCTCTGACCTCCATCAAGATACGGACTCATGGTCCCTTGGTTCTTGGATATGGCAACTTCCACTGACATGGGGATGGAAGGTTCTAATGATCATCCTGATACCTGTTGCCCTGGTTCTCTTTTGTTGTCTTTGCCTTCAATGTGGTCCCCCACTCTGTGGCCTCTGCGCAAATGCTATCAAGTCAGTCAACGTAAACGCACAGGTCAAGAACGATAAAATAAGGACTGAACGTGAGACACAGCTATTGATGAACATTGTAATTGACTAAAAAAATAAAAATGGTTTTGCTTATGGCAAAAGGAGGGACTGTGGAAAAGTAGGTCTGTTATCTTGCCATGCACTCTGCCATTTTGTGCTATACCCTTCATGACTGACCTTCTCTCTGTATCACGAACACTCTGGAGCTCCACTTTTGACCTCCCACATTCCTGCATGGACGCTCACACCCTGTTCGTGCTTTGACCTGCCACAAACTGACCAGCCCATGCTCAACAAGTCGGACAGGGAATTTCCCAGATGTTTATCGTCCTCACCCTGCACACTATGCCCTACAGGTGTCCATCAGCTACCATCTACAGGCCTATCAGATTGACCTCTGCTTGCTGTGTAATCATTCCTCTTGCCTGTGCCCTGCAGGGGTCCAACAACTACCATCTGCGGACTTATCCGATCGAACTTTACTTGTTGTATAAACATCTTTTTCGCCTACACCCTGCAGGGGTCTCACCGCTACCATCTGTGGACTTATCAGATTAACCTTTGTTTGACATATAATCATGCCTTTTTCACCTATGCCCTGCAGGGGCCAAACAGCCACCACCTGCTGATTGCATCAGAACTGACCATTGCTTGTCTGTATATTATTGGTGTTTGTTATTGTTCACCTAGCACGCCAAGGGTGGGGATGAAGGGTATATAAGGTGCAGAAGCAAAGCACTCAGCAGACTACCTCCTCAGACAGCTATGGGTGTCTGTTGTTGATGCTTTCTCTCTAATGAGATTGTAATAAATATCCTTTCTCTCTGTGCTCCAGTGTTGGTCTCAGTTTGTATTTTGGACCCGTGGACTATAGGGTGACCCTGCACCTTTGGGTGGTCCCCCAAAAGACCCCCAAATCCACAACTACACCCGGTCTCACCTGGGTTAACGGGCCTGAATTGTTACTCCCTGTTAATTGTTACTCCCTCATGAAGACTGAGCGGCGCTGGCAAGCGCACCCACCCTGCCACAATACACTAAATCCTGTCTGGGAGATGGTCATACCTTCCTGTGACAGGATGCCTATTGTTCTGCCTTCTCCTGCTCGGGCTTGGCTCAGCAGCAGGAGGGCAGAATCGTGTCTCTGGCCGGCAGCAACCATTTTGTGCTATCCAGGACTAGAAGGCCGGACTTGAACCTATGGCCCCTACACCAAAGGAATAATGGTGCCAGTACTACCCTGCATAGTTTTTTTTTTTGGGGCGATAAATCCAACATCTGTAAGATTTCTCCAGAACTTGTGTGGATCACGCATTAGTGTCCCGGCAGCTAGAGCAACTTCTAATCAAAGCCTATGACGGGGCTTACAAGGCCATGCAACTAAAAAGATTGAAAGGTGTTGGTGTCAATAGTCTGCATATAAATATGACCACATCCCTTATAAACCATATATGCTTCGATTTTATAAACTATAGCTCACATTTAAGATATATATGGCCTAAGCACCCTGTAAATGGTGTGGGCTAACAGTAAGCCCTGACGCCAGTTAACAGATGGGGGTGAGTTGGGTTGGGTGGTGGCAACAGTCGTTTCTAATTAAAACTAATAAATGACTGTTGGTCTTAAAATGGTATGTCTAATCGTTTAAAATTTCCTGGTCTTTAGAGTCTAAACATATTGTTTTGATAGAGTGCCATATTGGTCTTAATACAATGAAAGGGCATCCTAATATTCAATGTTGTACCAAAACATGAACATTTAAATAATATTCTATGAGGCGCACTCACACCCGTGAATTTAATACCTGCAGGGACAGGGTGCTAAATGCGACGGTATATTAGGCAAAGATTATCATAACAAGTTGTCATTATGTGCCTTCCTAATATATGGTTAAAAAAGCAAACTTACGCCCATACTTAAGGGCTTGCTCTATAGATTGCCCTGTTAATATGCCCATACTTATACTTATACTGTCGGCCAGTAATGCCATTGAGTAGTCCGATCATTTCACAATACCGGCAAATGGAGGGCCGCATACATACAGCGCCCACACAGATAAGCCCTCCTTCTTCAAGAACACCCCTAGTACAAAGCGTATAATCTGGCTCCCAAATACACAAACAGTGAAGATGCAAAGAGTGATGTCCTCATCCGTCCGTAATCGATGCTTTGCGCTTCCCTCTGAAATTGCTGTATGCGTCAGCACTTACACCGAGCTTTTAAATTTACCGCATACGCTGACCTCTATGGGGTGTTTCCTTCTGGTATCCTCATGGAGTCAATGAATAATGAAAGAGGACTTGACTTGCGAGCGCCATGTTGTAATAGATAGACTTATCCAGCATTAAAGATTTCAAAATCGGAAGACGCGGGAGCATTATTACTAACTCAAGATTTAGAGAACATGATAACTCCAATTCATCGCGATGTAGCTAGATTTATTCTGATGTGATAATGACTACGGTGAATTCATGCCTAATTATGCAAATTATTACCCAATTGAGTGAATACAAAAATAAAACACAAAAATCAAAAAGATTCTGTAGATAAATCAAGAGGAAAGACTGCACTTAAATGATGCTCATTTAACAGGAATTGTAGAAAATTCCCAAAATATGTGCGGGAACCCAAATGGGTATGGTACAGGGACAGTACTTCTATATGTACATGAGTGGCTACTATGACACCCTTCATTTTAATACTAGTTCGTATGTACAAGGTGGAGACCAAGAACATACTACAAGTCACAACCTGGTCCAAGTACACTTGTCCGATTGAATGTAGACGTGTGGTTCAACAGACACATTGCAGTAGTGCAGAGATGCAAGTCTGTTCAGATGTTAAATTTGATTGCTTGATCCCACAGAATCTCCCGATTCAAGACCACTGTGGATGTCCCAAGAATAAAGATCCGATCCAATCCAATAGACCTCCCTAAGTTTTCTTACTGCCTCACTGTTAATCCCGATTTTGTTTTGGATTTTCTCGAAAATGTACCACTGGAGAGTGGCGCTCCACACCTGTACACAATCGACATACTGCGGTGGCATGCGGCAGTTGAAATTCAGTCATACTACGTCGCATCACACCTCCTAGTCATTAACGAATGGTGGTATGGGTCCCAGTCAGACCCGACCTATGCAGTAGAGAGGATGGCAATGAAGGACACCCTACTGCAAAAACTTCTATACAGTCAGATTAAACTAGATACCTGTAGAACCATCATACAGCTATGGAGCTGTACAGTGAAGACCATGGGTTGGAAAGGGAAACTGACACAAACAACCCCCCCTTTGGCAGGGAACATACATAAATTCCGCCTCGACCTTATCGGGCTTCCGTAAATTAGATCTCATTGGAATATCCACCTTAGGCGATATTATGCAGGGTTGCATCCTCAAATCCTTTTGGCAACTACAAACTGAGTTTCACCTACATAAGTGCCAGTTCTATCGCTATCTACAGTTGCGGCATGCTCTCAACCCCCACATTAAACATTTGAAGTCCCTTCCACAATTCCACCCGCTAGAAGGCTAGTTACTAATGGGGAACCTAGGGGCACATAAAATTAAGCAAATATGTCAGACTCTAAACATGAATACACAAACTACATTACACAAGATCAGAGCTGCCTGGAAAATGGACGTGCCGACCCTGACCAACGATGATGATGATGATTGGACCGAGGCCCCAGCTAGCCCCAGACACGTGGCAGTCTCTTCTATACTCCGCCTTATACAATTTAAATATCTTCACCGTATCTACTATACAAGATCCAGACCGGGGAAGATGGGAGTTATCCTGTTTCCCCAGTGCCTCCGCTGTACGAAAGAGGAGGGTTCATTTCTCCATACAGTATGAAGCTGTGAGGTAATACATCCATTCTTGAAGAGGGTGGTGTCCTTCCTGGGCAGGGTCCTGGCCTGGACCATTCCATTCGATCCCAGACTATTGCTCCTCCACAGCACAGATGAGAATGGAGGAAATCGTTACAAACAGCACCTCCTGTCCCTGGGCGTTACCCTGGCCAAAAGGGACATTGCACAAAAGTGGAAAAAAGCCTCAGATGAATGTATGGGAGTCGAAATGGTGGTTTTCCAAGCACAGGGATGCCCACAGAAGCATAGGAAGATTTGGTACTGCTGGGTGACATATCGAGGGATTATCTTGCCCCCCCTGCCAGATACAGACCCCACCCCATAAGCCCTCAAGAGACACAATGCAATACAGTTGTACATCAGAAACAGATAATTCTAATTGTTCTCATTTTACATACAGTATGGTCATGTAATTACGAACTGTCAGCTGGGCTCGGTGTGGTGTGTTAATTTCCCAGCCTGGTGTTCTCCAGGCCAAGTTCATATAAAAAATTAATCTTGTGTACGCTGTGTATGTTGCATTATATACATTGTATATGTCGGGCTATGACCATATTGTACATATAAAACGAATTTAAAAAAAGTTTTAAAAAAATGTACCACTGTACATCATTCGGAGTATGGTTCTTTTCAATGTAATGTTGCACTAACGGGGCCGTGGTACTTTTAGTTCTTATATGCTCAGTTAGGCACGTATTAATGGCCCTCGTTGGAGAAAATATGCACTTGAGGTAGTCACAGTCAAAAACTAGTAGGAAGGTCTGACTGAATGTTGGGGATGATGTGCTATGAAGTAGAGGTTGCTGTGCATTTGCCCTGGAATTGCAAGAAGGGCGGTAGAAGAATGGTTTCTTCCAGACAAACAGGGGGTAGCGATGGGGTGGGTGCAGATGGGATGGTCACTGATAAGGCAGCGATGGCATAAACAAAGGGAAAAGGGTAAGCGGTAGGTAGGGAGTCCGACAATAGATTTGAGATAATGTCTTTGCACCCTGGGTATGTGTGGATGTGTTAAGTATTAAGTGGACATTAAAAAGATGCATGAAGCAAGTATGTTGCAGTTGACTACTGAGGTCTAGGTTAAAGTCTCCTATAACTGTAAGGGAAAACTTTAAAAAAACAGTACATGGCAGCAGGAAAACGGTAGAGGGTCAGGAAGGTCGCCTGGTAAAAGGCAATGGCCTATGTGAGATGTTACTTATGAGGGAGAAAGAGAAGTGTGTGTAGAATTGTGTGGCCTTCGGGGCTCTTGAGTGGTTTGCAGAGAAGAATGCCAGTTTCTCCACCTTTGAATTTTACATGAGTGTAGGAGACAGTGGTGTGGTGAATGTGAAAGCAGCAGAAACACCAGCGTCTTTGGGATCAATCAAGATTACAGTGATGACACTGAATTAAAGGGGTGGGGGCGTATGGCTAAAGTATTCTGTTACGAAAGTGGTATTCTTTTAATTTGACCAAGCATTTCAAAGAAAAGAAAAAAAGGCAGTGTATTTAGCCGGATACGTCTCAGACAGTTTAAATGCTTTTTGGGAATTTTGACTAGGAGAGTAGAAGAGAGGATTCTTGATGGGTCAGTAGTGTCTGTGATAGGCGACAAAAGAAGTGGTATCGCACAGTATGCTATCAACCTGATGTGTGGTAGTGGAATGTGTATGTAACTATGGTATCCAGATGACAATAAGTGGATAAGAAGTATGGATAAAGTGAGTGGTAGTGACGTGATTCTCTATTTGATTAAGCTGAAGCATTAAGTAGGTTATGAATGGTCAATGTGGTTAGAGGAGATGCAGATGTACCATAGGTGGAGGTCGTAGTATAATTGTGTGAAGCAAAATTACAGTGGAGAAAATTACATTGAAGCAAAGCACAGTCTGTTGAGATATAACATTGATGGAAAGGTCTCCAGGAGGATCATAAAAGTGTCATCAATTGTATGATAGACGTAACAAATCATATACCGGGGAGTGACAGAGGCATATAAGCTGGAACTGAGTCGCTGACATAGTTCTGCTTGCTTTGCACAATGGTGATGCTGATTCTGACCACATTATCTGTCTGATTTGTCAACATTAGTATACTTCTCTGCTAAGTTATTGTGAAGGAGTGCACACACTCAAATTGTTTGCACACAAGTTTGATGGCCCTTAAGTAAGACTTGTGCCTGGTCGGATAAATGACTGAAAAAGTTCACAAGACCGATAAATGATGTGATGCGACCAGGAATATGTTGATACCGATTTGACCATGTTGTAGATAAAAGGAGAGTGAACCGAGGGGAGTGAACCAAGTGTAATATTGATATCTTTAGTAGATAGCATGTGGAAGACTTGGATCTTTTTAAAAAGTTTAAGTAAAGCACTGCAATTTAAGGGAGTGCCATCATCGTAACTCTTGCGAGCCTTTAGATGCCAGACGGCGGTTGAGGTGTCACCCAATTTATCTTTTACTCTACAGGTGGTGTTCTGAATTGCTGTGGTAACCATGCAAGGGTTAGTTAGCTTAGACATCTAATTCTTTTTCTTTGGATATAGACCTAAATGCTGTGGGAAGGATGGTACAACCTGATCACTAGCTGCTGAGGTGGTTAGCTGTTAGTATAATATCCTTACGGTATCAAGTTTTTTATGTCAAGGGTGACAGATGGTTAGCACTGGAGTGATTGGCTTGAGCTCTTGGGACATCTGGATCCATAAAACTTGCACCGCTCTGTATAATTTTGCGTTGTATTTTTCAGCTGACCTTAGGCTAGACTCTGGCCCTGCATTTTAATTTGTACAGTCCCTGATGGTAATTTTAGACTTCTTGTTGAATTTTGCAGCTTCCTTTGGGAACCCTGGCACCTAATTTTTCTTTTCCCAAGAATAGGTTAAATACAGAAGTACATCCTGTCTCCGAGTAGCCACACATTTCGACAAAATGGGGAAAATTACTACTGTGAAAGAAACGGTGTGGTTTAGTGTTACAGTATGCTCTTAAGGACTTGAAAGTACTGGAAAACAATAAAAGAATTGCACTCTATTCCAAACACTAGCATGGAGCATGAAAACAGAATCACAAATCAGAAAGGAAATTAAGATCAGAGCTACAAGTGAGTACTAAGAACATCTGAATCCAAAGTAATTTAATTCTCCCGGCAGTAAAAGGTTTCCCAATAGGTTAATGTTAACCGATATTCATGGCAAACATCCACAGCAAACTTAAAAACACGTACGGGAACCAACGAAAAAGTCCAAAGAACAGCAGCAACAGCAGCACGTGATCAGAGTCCAACCAGGTAGGAGTTCACACAAACAAGTAATAGAGAATGCTGTATGGAAACAAAGGCTTGGAGGTACCAATGAACATATGCCTACATCTTATAATCTTTTTTTTGTTTTTATTTTTTTAGAACCACATTAAGATAGAATGAAATTAAGGGGTCAGTCCGCAGTCAAAACCACGTTTATTTGTATGATGTACACAGGTGCTAGTGAGAGCAATTTTAAAGATTTCTCAAGAATTTCTAACGATATAGCCAGTAATAAACATACTTGTTATAGCTTGAGAATTGTGCAAATGCATGGGCTTTTCATGTCCTGAATTTAAGACAAGGATTCCAACATCTTGGTTGAACTTAGAACTCTATTTACAGATTCGTCATTCTATCCTTCTGAAAAGAAAAAGCAGATCGAGTGCCTTATTGTAATGGGAGCAGACCCTCAATGTTGGATGAGCAATCAATGAACCATCGACAGCTCCAGAGCCGGTCTTGGGCCGATAACTGAACTTCAACATACTGTATGAACACAACTGCTGGCATCAGGAGTGCGAGTCTCAGAATAATGACTAACCTTAGACTGGACAATTCTGGCTCACTTAGACCTTCTTTTGCAATATTAGCCGAAGCAGGGCAAAGAGGAGTGGTGCAGAATTAGAACAAAAGATGTAATGTTATCACACTCTATCACTGTAGTCACAAAGAAGCATTCCTGGCGGATTTAAAAAATGCTTCAGCACATACCCTCTCACTTTCTGTAATGCTGTGATCAAGTCCCCCATTTATGATCATATTGGTAGAAGTACAATGGAAGGCACAGTCAGTGAACTGCAAGGCTCCCATAGTGCTCTTCAAATCAAAAAAGCGAAAGAAAAGAAACGTCCAATAGGGCGGAAGTAGGGACATCTTTATTAAAGTTCTCCTTTATGTGACCACATTATAAGAGGGACAGCTAGAATGAAGAAATGCTATAATGGACCACCGAGATAAGAAAAAGAGCTGGCAGGACTTGATCGTTAGGGCTGTGATCTCTTCCACCTACGCATGTCAGAAAATAGATTCTAATCCATGAAAACTCACAATGTTTCACTTTCTGACCTTTTTCATTTGGATCCCGGTTGTATGATGAACCTCCTAATGGAGTCTCACACAAAGTAAACTCTGTTTAAATTGGAAGATGAGCTGCAACCTGTAGTGCCTGTCTTAATATAAAACTAGTGAACTGTGGACAGCTAGGGTGAAGTGATTTGGGTAAGTTCTGGTGGACATGGAGTATATTTGTAGTGCCTTAATGTATATGACATGAATCAATTTTAAATCCAGTAGTGTGTTAGGTACACTAGATGTAGGATGGAGATAGCCTGCCAAATGGGGATGCAGATTGCGGGAATATTGCTGAAATTGTTTAAAGTAGACTAGGCTTCTGTGAAAGGAAGCAGGGTGGCACATTCTCTTTGCGAGTGCAGGGACAGTCCCTAACCACTTTCTGCTTCATTCTTCCCTCAGAGGTGTTACCCCCCAAGAGTGAGAGGTATATGAATGAGGAAGCCTCTTCCTCTTTTGTGCCAGGAAGTCCTAGATTTCCAACAGTAAACACTACTCTAAATTTTACCTGATGTCAGAACCCAATAAAGCTTTGAGTTTGCACCTTTTCACTCAGTGAGGGCTAGTAGACTGGCTTACCTTATGAAGTGAATGAAGGCGGAGATGAATGCCTAGACCTTCTAGTCTACTTTGCCTCTCATCTTCGTATCTAGGTGAAGTTGAGACAAAAGATATTATCGTCATTTGGAAACAACGGGCCACCATGTCCTGTTTGGGTTTTCCAGGTCTGACCTGCACTTTTGCTCCAGTAAACTCAAATGCAGAGTCCATTGGAGGTGCTCCTAGATTTTACTTCACTGTTCATCAGTACAGCCTGGCTCTGCTGATCATCCAGAGTGAACACCATTCACAGCTATTATAGTTCTGGGGTACTGACGTTTTTCCAAGCCCCCTAGAAGTGGCTCTTCACGGCAAAGGCCCATCCAGATCTCTATAACTAGAGTTTCTTGCCTTTACTTATGTGTGGGACAAGTACTGCTTGTGTGAGCGCTGTGTGGGTTATCGATTCCCCACATAGAGTTTAATGGACCGTGAGCATTTGGGACACAATGGGCATGGCTAGAAAAGATGGTGATCTCCCTGCAAGGTATCATTTGTCCATGATAGAGATGAAAAGATTGTTCTTCACTGTACTCAGAACTACCCTCCTAATGCCAATCTTAACTGTTGGGAGTGAAAGAACAGCTGCTAAAGGTGATTCCAAATCTGGATTTCTTGCTGCTGTGACTTGTGGGACATGAAAAGATGGACTGTCTTATAAGAAAAGGAGATTTCCTGACATTTGGAAGACAAAAAAAAGATCCATCTGACAGACTTTCTGTGTGAATGATGCCGCACGTGAAGGAAACTGCAAGAGGCAAGATCCTAGCAGCACAGTTGACCGAGAAGCAGATCCAAAGACCAGAGACAAAAGATTGTGTGCATTGTATGGCTGCAATGATGCTTGACTGTATTTGACCTGGTGAGCCGCTGCCATCCCACCATATACCTTTGGAATGTCCGTGCCAACTCCTTTACAGTCTGAGGGGGACTCAAGGACCTGAACCACACACTGATGCATGAAGTCAGATTATGCTGGCTGGAGCTAGTCTCCCGATTCCAGAACTATTGAAGGTTCTTTACAGCTGCTGTGGCTCTGGAAAGTTTATTGTTTAATACTGTAGTTGATCGCAAACACGTACGTACAGCTCCTAGGTAGTACCGGTGGCGCCTTAAAGGCTTGAGTGAACCAAAAATATGGACCACAACTTTCTGTTCTTGACCTATGGGCTCCTAAAAGTTGGCATCCCAGGGACTGTCCAGTGAGTTTTGGACTGAAACTTGGGAGCTCAGTTAAGTTTTGCCTAGCGGACTCTAAACTCTCGAATAGACTACACACTCCAGGCACTTCCCATCATTCCCCATTTACCAGTAAACTGGAATACCGACTTTGCTCAAAAGGAACCAACAACTATTAAAAGGATTTTGGGTGGTAAACCGACCGAGTTTCTATGGTAGGTTCTACAGATGCAGGACGTGTGTAAACTGTTTTAGGCTGAATTACAGCAGATGATGCACAAACCCACTTCACCACCCTTGAAGCTGGAGCTAAGGGCACTCAAACACTAAACTGACCTTGAAATGTCACAGAAATTGTCCTTGCGACTACACCGTCCGGTTGTGTGGCTCACGCTGTTCTGCTTCAAGTGGCTGTAAACAATACAACTCATTAGGCAGGGCCACACACTTCTCGTTCAGCTTCACAACTACATGATATGATTCAGCAGCCCATCGTTGTAAATGCTGGAGGAGCACTTCTTTGGAGCCCACACAGTAAATTCCATACTGAGAGAGTAAGACGAGTCCCTAAGCCTTACAAAACCTCCCTAGCAGGCCACCTGATATGCATTGGTCAACAACTGTTTTCTTTATAATAGGTAGGCATTCTGCCACTATCTGTGTTTACCCCACCTTTTAAATATCCCTTCTGTGCCATCTAAAACATAATATTAGGAGCAGGCGCGTGTTGGGTGAAACACATTTGTTGCTGTTCAGCTGTTTACCTCTAGAAACAGTCAATCTAGTTGCTATTAGCCTTATCTCTCCACTCCAGTCCTGGAGCTAGACTGCATTAGTGTCTGTGGAGCTGCTGCTATCCCCGGAAAGGTCTTAGCAGACTTCAAGTGCTGCCAGAAACACAGCTTCAGGGTACTCCGCCCATAAACATTTAATTAAATTGATGAAAACAAAGTTTTCATACAAACATTCACTGTTTAAAAAAATATTTATATGGATTTATAAATGGACTTTCCACTTTAAAAAGTAAGGAGATAAAATACTGCCACTCTCACAATTCAGAAGAATCAAGTGACTAAGTAAGTTTAGAAAAGGGAGGAAAAAAGATTATCAAATGGCAAGTTATTTTTATCACTCAGCTTAATGCTGCTTCACAAGTATAAAAAAGCACCATATTTCTTCTCTCACCCTTTGGGGACTCCTGTAGAGAAGTAGGATCTGCTTCTATAGTTATCCCCACTTTTTGCCTGGTACTAAGCTGTATTTGACTAGCCTTACTGGGATCCTGCTAATCAGGACCCCAGTCTATCTGCTTTCCACCTAAACTGTTGTGTTCTATGCTTAGGTACATCTCAGATTGGATACTGGGGTGCCCTTATCAGTCCCTAGTATATGGTACTAAGGTACCCAGGGCATAGGTACCGCATAGGTCTCCCATGGGTTGAAGCATGTATTATGCCACCCATGAGAGACCATTCAAAATGGATCTACAAGCCTGCTATTGCAGCCTGTATAAGTTGGTCCTTACACCACTTACTACCGATATTGGTTTCCTATATCTAGGGTCATTGCACTTAAAACCTACAAGTCACCCCTCTAGCAGGAGTTTGTAATCCCGAAGGCAGGGTGCTTGGTTCTAAGTGAGAGGGTGCCCCTGCATGAGCAGGACATCCCTGCAGCCTACGGAGTCCATTCTTTCAGGTTGTCAGTGAAGCAGCCATCCCAGCTATTCCAACATCTAACGGATGGAGATTGGCTGGATCACTCCCAGTTCGGTTTCCGGGTAGAACACGGGACGGAGACGGCTCTGATCACAGCAGTGGAGGAGCTTAGGCAAATAATGGACAATGGATCGAAGGCCGCCCTGATATTACTCGACTTATCGGCGGCCTTCGACACGGTCAGCCACGAAATCCTTATGACACGGTTAAAAACAGCATACATACATGACACAGCATGCGCTCTCACAGCCTCCTACCTAGAGAATAGAACTTTCTCAGTAGAACTGGGAGAAGCGAAATCCAAGCTGTTCAATCTACCATGCGGAGTCCCGCAGGGCTCATCAATGAGCCCTACTCTTTTTAATTTATATGTAGCCCCACTTGCACAAATAATAAGGAACAACGGCTTCACTCCTGTATCCTACGCAGACGACACCCAAATTGTGGTGTCAATAAGCAAGGAGATACAGGACACAGCAGAAAAATTTCAAAACTGCATGACAAAAATCAGTCAATGGATGAAAATGAATTGCTTAAAACTAAACGGGGACAAGAGTGAGGTCATGATACTAGGAAAAGACACAAACATATGGTCCCCCATATGGTGGCCTAAAGATATGGGAAGATGCCCAGAGTCGTCAGAAAAGGTAAAAAACCTAGGGATCATGTTAGACACTAACCTTTCCTTCGACGCTCAAGCCAGCAAACTAGCCTCGTCACTCTGGTACATTCTAAAAATGATCAAAAAGATTCTACCGTACTTACCGTACGATTCACGCAAGACAGTGGTGACAGCACTAGCCTTGTCCAGACTGGATTACGGGAACGGCTTATACGCCAGAGCAAGGAAGAAAATCCTACTTAAACTACAACGCCTGCAGAATGCAGCAGCCAGGTTGATACTAGGAATCCCAAAATTCGAACAAGTAAGCCATAAACTAAAAAATCTGCACTGGCTACCAATTGTAAGTAGGATACACTTTAAATCATTATGCTTAGCGTACAAAGCACTAAATGGAATTGGATCACAATTTCTAAAAACACATCTGCAGCTATATGAGCCAAACAGATTACTCAGATCCAGCCAAACGAAATGCATCAGGGTCCCTAGATTTCGGAAAACTAACTGGGGCGGAAGAAGCTTCCTGGTACACGCAGCAAGAATATGGAACCAACTACCACTAGATATAAAAACTAGTCCATCCCTGAAATCCTTCAGAAAGCAAGTTAAAACATGGCTTTTCTCCACGCATCTGTAATCAACATCATCGGACCCAGTGGTATATCTCAGCGCCAAGACGCCCTCGGGCAATCGCGCGCTATATAAATAGATAAATCAAATCATATACTATATAGAGCGGCACAGCGTAATTACGAGATGGCCATCTCGAAAACGGCTGCTACGAATCCTATTTAGTTTGGTATAAAACATGTTGGAATCATACCCCCACACCATACACGGTGTGGAAGGTATGATTCCAAGCAATGGAAGAGCCCACTGTTAGGCTCTCAGTGTTCTCGGTGCCAGCCTTCTTGACCCAGACAGCACAAAATGGCTGTCATCAACAAGAAACACGATTCTGCCCTCCTGCTGCTGAGCCAAGCTCAAGCAGCGAAAGGCAGAACAATAGGCCTCCAGTCACAGGAAGGTGTGACCACCTCCCAGACAGGATTTAGTGTACTGGGTTGGGGTGGATGCGCTTGCCAGCACCACTCAGTCTGCACAAGGGGCACATTTGGTGTCCCTGTGCATAGTCTAGTTCAAACCAGTCCTGGGAGCCGTTGGCTCCCGCTCTGGGGCGTAACTGGACAAAGGACATGGGAGTAACCTCCCTCCTGTCCAGACCTTCGCCCTGGAAGGGTCCCCGGAATCTTCCCAACCCTTTCTCTATGGTACTTAAGGGTTTACCTGGATGTAGGTCCCTAGATTCATTGTTGGATAAGATTCAGATCAGACACCACTGCACTTCGACCGTCTGGGCACTCTGGACTTCGTTTGGGTCTGACTTAGTCTCCCTTCCAGTCTGCTGCATAGTCTGTGCCTGTGCATCATACAGGAACCTTCGAAGGCCCGTGAAGCATCAAAGACACTTGAAGAAATCTCCTTTGGAGTGAAGGAGTCAATCCTCTGCATTCGTAGGCACTGCAACTAAGTCGACCGGTCTGCTGATCCGGAGCTCCTCCGGACTCCGAACGGTTCTGTAACACAGGTGGTAGATTTCCATAGCTCTAGAGGCCTGCTCTGCCCGCTCACCAAATTTGAGGCCAGTATTCCTCATGGGGGTTGCAATAACCGAACCTCTGTGTACCACGTCAACTTGCAGTTGCTAAGGCTTGTTGACTTCTTTCCAAGAAGATCTTCAGGCTCCAAGTAGCCCCAACCTCGAGCATCTCCTGTGACCAGAATCTTCAGCCACACCGCATCGTGTGCATCGTGGCCTGCACCTTTTGGTGAGCTGTTTGAAGTACTCTCGCCACTACTGTGCATCCGGCCTGTGGGTCCATTTGAGGATCACCTTTGCTTCTTTTGGGCTCCCCTGTTTGCTCGGGCCTGCCCTGACTCCCCTACCTTTGATGAGTCCCCTGGATCTTGCTGGGCCGCCGATGCTCCTTCTTTGATTCCTGTGTGGCTTGCCTTTGGCAAGGCTTGTTGGTGCTCCCGCCGGACACCAACCCCTCAGCACTCGACGTCCTCCGTGGGACAGTACGTGCACAACTCTTGGTCATCCTCAGCGTCGCCTGGTCCTCACAGCTGCAAAGTCAAGTTCATCGTCGTCCATCCTGCCTCAACCGACATCGGACAGCATTCATCTTCCAAGTCTCCTGATTGCTCCTGAGTGACAGACTATCCCCTCTGCTTCGGATTCCACTGGACACTTTCTCCTCCTCCAGCAGCAGCACTTTCCTGAAGTCCTCAATTGGGTTCGACTGCGGTTTCCTACACCACTTCACACGTATGCACCCGGCTTCCCTGGTGTAGGTAACATTTATCAACGGCTGGGGTGGCTCTCTCTAACATTCAGTCTTCCATGGGTCCACTGGGAAGGGTCCTTTATCTTTAAAAATAGAACCGTGACTTACACGTAGAGTTGTACGGTGCACGTATTTGTGTACTCACACTGCACACACTCTCCGTGGGGTCCCTAATTACCGTAGGTGGTTCCTTGGGTCCCCAGCTCTTCTACATCCTCTCAACACGGTCTTGACTCCAGTTGTAGCTCTTATACAACTTTCTTAGTATATGGTTTGGTCCCCCTGGGGCCACTGTGTATTTCGTGCTATTTACTATGTTTCATAGCTAAAGTATTGTGTGTATTGTGCGTATCTCCAGGTAGGAGATATTTCTACGTGTTAGAGGGTGTTATATAACAAATACATATTTTTATAACTTCTTTGTGTGGTTCTTTTTCATTTTATCTATACTATAAGATTGCATTATTGGGGGGAAAAACTGCTTTACACTCCTGGACTAAGCCTGAAGGCTGATCTCCACAGCTACCATTTAAAGAGCTTTATAAGGTTGTCTAAGACCACTTAAATCACCATAAGGGTTGTCTGGACTGGTACAAGGTAC
Source organism: Triturus cristatus (assembly GCF_964204655.1). Taxonomy (NCBI): domain Eukaryota; kingdom Metazoa; phylum Chordata; class Amphibia; order Caudata; family Salamandridae; genus Triturus; species Triturus cristatus. The sequence goes on from NC_140583.1 coordinate 112,804,239, forward strand.
CCATTTACATTAGTAAACATCATACATCAGGCCAGCTTCTCACAACTCCTCACTAGCTAAGACCCAAAACTTGGATAATCTTCACGAGTTGTGGCATAACCTACAAGGTCCTTTAACTCATTCAACCATCATGCTGTAGAAATAAACACTTTTGAACACCGGACACTTTAATGCCAAAAGCAAGCCTTGTGTCATGCTGTTCCTAAGATGAAGAATACTGATGGCCTCACTTAGAATTAGACTGCCGACAATACTCTTAAATGGCTTAGGCTGCATCGCTGCAGTGCAGTGGCACTTGGACGGCCAAATGTCAACTTTTTTTATGTCAAAGCAGAAATTTCCCCCCAGACGTGGCTTCTGCGTACATGAAAGGGGCAACTCTGGGGAAAATGATCCATGACAGCAGTTTAACCTTACCATGCTAGAATGATGAACCTGTCATCCCAAATAATTCCTGAAGACGAACATGTTCATCTTTAGAAAGCACATGCTTAATGTCCCACACGTGCAGCTTTCTCCCACTGATTGAGTTGCATTTTCTGTACAGCAATGTCATGGTTTATAGGGGGATTCCAAACAGAAAGGATACCATTTCCACTGGGGTTGGTTTTTCTATGAGGGAATTACCCGAGGTAAAGCCACCAGAATGCAGTCCCCTGCACTCTAAATCATGATGGAAAATATAGAGGGCAGATTAAACGCCCGGCTTTTTTTTCGCTGGGTGTCTTCTAAATCAGCGTAATCTAAATGATGACGTTACTACCACCATCTTCTAAATGATGATTTAAGACCATAGGGAAAAATGTAATGTGCTTGTAACATGAAGCTGCAAGGTCTTCAGCAGTCCACTCTTTCCTACATATATAGAGTTTCTTCCTCCTCAAGAATGTTATGAGCTAATCCCTCAAGGAAAAAAAGGTAAAGTTTGGATTTTTCCTCTAGGATTTTCACTTGCTATTTGTTTTCAATCTTTGCCAAATAGAGAAGTGAATCTTTTTAACAAATTCATAGTTGGACACCCCTACTTTAAACACAAGCCATTAACTAAAAATGCAGAGCAATACGACAGTTGTAAAGAAATATATACTTACTCAGACAAAAGCCAATACTTCTTGCAGAACCTTTTCCACAGTGGCTCATGGGCAGAGAGTTGATTCAATCTCCGGTTAACATAGCTGCAGCTATAAACACAAACATGAAATGAAGTTCAAGTTTGTTTTCTTTGCAATGACAAATATGCTCATGTCATAGTCATGTGGGCCTTTCCGTGCAGAGAGATAAGGAACGTCAGGCCAGAAATATGCACCTGTCGCACCACTCACTTAACAAGTTTAGGACATAGCTAGTTTTGGAAGCTACCCCAAACACCCCAGTTTACTGGGAAAGAAATAGGCCATAGACCTACACAGAGAACCTACATACACTATAAATTGGCAAAAACCTCATTCGCTACTAGTTTTTTTTGTCCCCATCAGCATGCATATTTTATGAAACAATACTTCAGTCATCAAATCATGCCTGCTGCCCATGTGCTCATTTACAGCACTCTATTTCAGTCATTCCCAATCTTCAGACAATCGTTATTCAAATCAAAATCAAGAGGATTCGCCATCTTTTTGAAGGTTTTGAGTGCAACCAGTCCCCTCGTACTTCGCTCTGCATCTATGTACTGATCTGTCTCTCTAAGATGCATATTCACTGTGCCCTCTCCTTTTAACTGCTTACGTTCCGTCTTGCTACCATGAGCCAAGTGTCATCCAGAATTTCTGATATCTATTCTGGTCAATTTCCCTAAAGATCCTAATAACAAGGTCAAACACTAATACAATGAATGAATGAATCAATCAATTACTGAATATTGGATTTGCAAAGCATGTGATTGCCCTCAGGTGGAACCCTGATACTTAATACAGCAATACATCAAGCAACTTTTGGAGGGGGGAAATCATCCAAACTAGTTGCACCTGCACAGACCCAGCCCCATATACCCACAAAACTGACACAAGGTCCCTGGTCTAGTGAAAAGCACATACAGAGCTCGCTCAATCAGTATCAGAAAGAGAAAGAGCAGACACGGAGCTCGCTCAATTAGTACCAAAAAGAGAAAGAGCAGAACAGAATGATCTTAAAATTCATGAATGTCACGGAGATAAAAAAACATGCAAAAAAGATAACCTCAGCTTTCAACAACAAACACTATAAACGATACTTTTAAAACCACCCAGAGCTCTAGAAAAAACTCAGACGGCAAAAATATGGTGTATTGAATTCAACAGTGTTTAGATAAGGAGTCTTTTTGGGGGGAGGACACTGTCCATCATAATACTTTAAATCCATCTGGGAACCTCACTTTTCCTCAGCTTCAGCACAAAATATATGAATAGTAAAACGGGGCGACCGTCCTCTACCTCAATTTCTCCTTTTTTATTAAGTGCAATCTTCTGCTACCTTCTTCCATTATCATTATTACAACCTGTATCACTCTGGCTTGCATCCTCCTTTAATGTTTACTAGTGGCTTGAAACGCCTCAGGGAGAGCAGTATGTATCCGTCAAATAAATAACTCGGGTTTTTGGCTCCTTTAGATACTCAACTTTTAAGCAACCTCACTGCAAACAACAACAAGAATCATTACCTCATTTATTAATTCAATCGTCTGGGATTATTCAATGTCTTGCATGCCAAGATATTAATGCATGGAGTTATGAAGCTGCAGCTTGTGCTCAAAGCAAGTGCTCGAATACTGATCCAAGTGTCTCGCTTCGAGCACATTCCCTAAATCTCTGGGATATATAGGGCTTTCTCCGGTCTCCAGAGACAGCAGAATTACCAACCTTTGCTGATCCACCAAAGGGATGAAGCGTATTACATCGTACTGCATGAAGGAAGTGCAGCTAAATGTGGCACTTAACCTATGAAATCAACTCTCTCTTGTATTCAGGACTCACCTGAGCAACAAACTAACCTGAGCTTTTGCAAAGCTCACTTTTCCAATGGGTGGTGCCTTACTCTATACGTATTATGCAGTGGTTTTGAAATCTCCATTTTCATATTAAAGGTTCTTGGTGTTCTATAGTGTAGTGTGAAAATCACTTGTGACTGAGCAGATTAAAAATGAAAATTAATCTGATAATGTTAAACCTCGGTAAATACTCCTGCTGGTACCTCCTTCCTGGCTGTGAAAGTTCCACTTTGCAAGCCTCTATTAGCTTCCTTCAGCTACAGCTTAAGTGTCTCAATTTTTGCAAACTACTAAAAAGAAATAAAAAACTTTCGAAGTTTCAAAGTGGAAAATCGTCAACTCCAAATTTTCTATACCTCACAGAGGCTTTTTAGTTCACTAGCCACTTTATTTGCTCCATAAACTTATTGGCCTATAACTGTTGCAGGGATTCTGCTTTTGCACAGAACTATGCGCAGGAGACCAGGACCTCAGAGAATTGTGGTGTACCAGAAAACTCCCCTCAGAATCCAGAACCCCTTATCCGACTAGCTTAGTATCTCATTCGTTAACCTAGATCTAGCTAGGTTGTCCCAATGTATAGACAAACCAGAACAAGCATTTCTCAGGAGTGGTGGGAATCTGAAATACCTGTTCGTACTTATTTATTAGTCCACAACATAATAATACAGACACGGTAAAGTTTAAAGAGTTTATTTTATAAACCTCGCGTCCTAAGATGCAGTACTTTGGCTAACACTAGCAGACTAACAGTACAGATCAGAATCATGAGCATTATTACAATACCATATAGAATGAAAGGAGCAATCATACTATTAACGACAGTGGTATACGACCACACTCCTTTCACTATAATCTAATACATTATTATTATTATTAGACTATTAGAAGGTCTCTTAGGCTAACAGGGGGGGACCCCATACCGTATAGATTAGCTTAGTAGAATCACATCAAAGGATCAGCTCTCACAGCATGCATCAGCTCTTCTTGTTCGAATGAATGTAAAACCAAACTGTTCTGCAATATTAAAGACGCTTGTCCTTCAAATATTGGCAGCTGTATGCATGATATGTCTAACAAGTGGTACGATCAATCTAAATACAACACTCTGTACCTTCTAGTGACCCAGACGCGTTCTTTGCATGATGTACAGACCAAGGGCACATTTCACGGTTAAGAATGTGCAACAACAGTTCGTTATCCTGTAAGGCAAAGTCGAGTCAGCATTTCTAAAATGAATAACACATAACAACAGTGTCGTGTGCAGCACAGCAGAAACGACAAGTTTGCTTGTTAACCATGATCTCGGTTATGCTAACTTAGTGTTGTAAATAGGGCGTGGCTTAATCCATCTCACACCCCCCCATGATCGGAGCACTAACCAATAGGGATACACTTAGTAAGAACGCAGAGTTCAAGCGATTTAGAGCGGAACCAAGGGCATATAATGTAAGTGTAAAGTCCGAGAATAAAAAAAAATGTTAGTTTAGAAAATGAAAAATGATGTGCTAAAAATTAAACAAAATTTTCGTAGAAAATTAACAAATCTGGAAGCAAGCTGCATTGACAATGTCAATCAGTCAATCCATGAAGGTATATGCACCGTAAGTTGCGACTGCTTCCAAGAGGAAATCATTGGAACGTTCCGCAAAAGTATCTGCCATCCAGTTGAGCAAAGGAAAGGAACACACATGTTCATCAATTATCGGAGCATCCAGCACCATGATAGGACAACTGTCAGTCTCCTCAATATAACTCCTTTCAAGGAAATCAATAGCTGCCTCTCCGATATCCCAGTTTCCAAGGACTCCGTGTGCAGCACCCAAAGCCATAGACCCGACACCAGAACAGTCGAATTCATGAGCCACTAAGGGACACATTAGTTCATCAAAATCCGGGTCAGGTGACGCCAAGTTTGACAGGCACAAGTCCAGAGCCCATTGGAAGGGACAATCTAGGCAATGAAAAACAGGTTGCACACACGTAAAAAAGGGAAACCGGAAAGACAATCCATACTTGACGCTTAATACCGCCAGTGGTAAGGTGCCGTAGAAATCAAGCATCCGGCTACGAAGATGGAGCAAGCGCAGCATTCTGTCTTGCAACTCCCGGTGTGCAGCCATATCGAAGTGCGCAAATCAACAAGAGGATCCCAGCCGCCAAAGCGAGGAGCAAGGGGAAACATCCGAAGACACTCGAAAAAATAGAATGTAAAAATGCGGGGGATCACACCAAAAACAGTCTGGAAAGATGTCACGAGGCCGGAGCCCACAATTTTAAAAAAATGAACAAGGCCAGTCGTAGACGAAGCATTAAAAATAGTTTGAATCAAGGTTCCAAAATGGAGGGGGAGGTCGGTATTTAAAAGAGCTTGTACCTCAGTGCGTGTGTTCGCAACATTAAGAAGAAATGTTTCACGGAATGAAGTCAACGCAACCTCTTTTTTAGACAAAAGAGCCCTTATTCTGCTCATTCTATTGAACTGTGCGTTCAAGGTTGGAATCGCTGGCCAGATGGATATGTCGAGTCGGCCTTGCGGGGGCGGGAAAAGGACGTTATTACAGCAAACTACTTTTTGTGAAACAGTCACTATGTAAGGAAAATCCACTAGCATCCCACAGCAAGCTTCACTATTTAAAAGCAAATAACTACCGTTGGCAAGCAGCTTAAAAGAAGACGTTATAACTGGCATTGGAATCCCCTTTAGGACACAAGCTAAATTAGGAGCGTGTATATTGCAAGCGCCATGTAATTGTATATGTCTGCAAACAACAGAGTGATCAGGAGCGGAAATGCATTCTTCACCTTTTAAGTAAACTTCCTTGCCATCCCTCACGCATCTGTAAGTGAACGGAAGAGACCAAACTTCATGCAGAAACGCGTCACCAAGTTGTTCATATCTACCTATAGTATAGTGTTTCATGCACGAACTAAATTTGAACAAACTGAACGGTAAAGTTACTAATCCGTGAACTAACCACACGGCTGAATTTAACTCAGTTACAGAAAAAGGTAAAGGTTCTAATTTTTCAATGTGCAGCAATGCATAAGTTGCATCTTTCATGGACATGAACTGCTGTTTTTCAGTCAAATTAAACGGAAGGAACAATGATGAAATATTCATGTAATCCCACGGGACTTTCCCTGCCTTTAACGTTTGCAATGTCCATGCAAACTGCATAATTGAACGCAACTGACTTTGACCATGATACAACACAGATACATCATCCTGCACAATGTCTACGACAGAAGAAACAATATTATCTAATGTATAAATTCTAGAAGACAACGTATTAATACTATTATCTATCACAGCCAATACTTTTTCCATATTGGCCTGGTCAATAGCACGTAATCTAGAAGCAGCTTCAATTTGCGACGATTTCCAGATTTCATTGTAAATAGCATAAGCCCATCGTTTAGACCTGCCACTTGCAGGACCCTTAATAAAATCATTTAAATCTATTTTGTCATTTAAGCGTGATAAATGAAGCTTAACTGAAGTTAACGTGGAATGTTGCAACCATGACTGGCATAATTTACCTACAGAGTAGGTAGTCACTGTGTGTGAAGATGTAAAACGAGGGTCAACTCTAAGTTGTGTATATCCTGGAGCCAAATCCAGAAACTGACGTTGACAGGAATCTGAGCTTGTTTGCCATATCAACCAACCCTCAGGATTCAATGTCGAAATATTGAAGGTGCCATTGGAAACAAGCGACTGCAACATAGTAAGGGACAGATCTGAGTGATTTTCCCAACCAGGATAAGCACCCAGATCAGGGATCGAGGGGGTAATTAATTTTTTAGATATAGCCAATCCAAAACAGGTGGTCTGAAAAATAGATGAATTTAAAAATAAGATATGGTTTGGGATAAGACAGGCATGATGCAAAGCCTCTGTTCCTTGTATCTGCCATGGTTTAGTTCCCCAAACCGATTTAAGATCGACAGTAGCTTTCCATACGTCATAACCTCCCAATAGCCAATTCCTCCATAAAGGATTTGGAATATAATAATTTTGTGTGTGTCAGTCTGACCTTAGAAGTGGGTTCTACCGCTACCTTAAAATAAAAAGACTCAGGGTTTGACACACTAAAATCCGAAAAGTATGTGAATTTTTTCAATAAAGTGGCAGAGCTGCCGGGCATAGGGACAGGACAATGTTCCCATTGTGTGAAATTAACAAAATTTCTAAAAGTATTTGCTCTGTGTAGGAAATGTGTGCCATAATGTTGAAAACAAAACTGCTCATCATAGTTTGCAGTATTTAAATACAGATCTTTAGCATCAAATGCAGCATAATATTTTAAATCAGAAAACAGTGCTTCTATTGCTTGTACATCCCAATCATCTGAGCGGATGTTTTGTTTAACACATCACCCATAGAAACAGGAAAAACAGTTTGCACATTAATAACTTCGGTGGGACCATGAATTTGAAAGTTCACTGCATCTCATGCAATCCCATCACGTACTGGCCAGGCGGTGATGTTCACAAACGTCTGGTCTCTTTTCATGATGTGTGATGAGGAATGGGGGGCCAAAGTTCCATCAATTAATTGAATTGTAGAACGCTCATTCAGGTAGTGTCCGTTGATAAGTCTAAAAAACACTACCACAAAGCCAATTGTCATGAATAAAAAAATACAAATCAGCACCAACCAGATGTAAGTCCAAGGTGCAACCAAAAAATGTCTCTTGAACCAGGCAAAAAATATAGAGATTTTGGAAGGGACAGTGGAAGTCAATGATTCAGTTTCAAAGGAAGAATGTGACTGGTTAAGTGTCGTTGTATTGAATAGTGGCAAAGCTTCTTCTGTAGGATAAGCATACTCAGGATCAGCGGGCAAACCACCAGCAGTAGGTGGTGGATCAGTAACTGTAATCATCTCAATGGAAACTTCAGGCACGATGATAGAGGGTGGCAACACAACAGAGTTTCTCAGCATTGAAGGGCAGGAAACCGAAGGTGTCATACTATGGAGAATCGGCCACCCTGTGTAGCTTGACATTTTCAATTGAAATGTACCTTTTTTCTTTGCGACCAGGAAGCGGTGGTTAAACAACTGTACGTGTACCCAATACTCCAAGCACTGGGACTGGTGCACGATAAGAGGGGCTAAACTCCTTCTTGTTCTCCACCTTCTCACGGACCAGATCACCAACTCGAGGCAGCCAGCCGACCACCGGAATCAGGAGCGCTTCTTCAGATGTAGAGGGCACGTGTTCCTTAGCTAGAGTGTCTCTTGCTTCTTGTAGATTCTATAATACAGCACAGTGGTCATCGAGGTCAAAAGGCGCGGCAGCTGCCGCCATGTCTAGACCATCAAGGTCCGGAACAAACATTCTCACTCCAAAGAGCATCATGTACGGGGTCCGCCCACCCAGAGACCTTCTAGGGAGATTATTAAGTGCACGTTGGACGTCATACAAGTAGGCAAGCCAGTTCCGGCCTGTACCTAACACCTTGGCTGTCAACGATTGCTTTAGGTCACAGTTCATCCGTTCCACAACACTATTGCCCTCAGGCTGGTATGGAGACGAAAATTTGACTTGGACCCCCAAACTTCTCATAGCCTCTTTGTAAGCCTTAGAGGCGAACGCCGGGCCCTGATCAGAGTGAAAGTTACCACACGCAAAACTCCCTATAAAGACATGCAATGCTTTGATGACAGTCCTGGCATCAGCACTCCTTTGTGGCCACACCCACAGAAAACGTGTGCACGAATCCACTGCAACCAAGATGTACTTGTACGCAGTATCAGAGGTAAAAGGACCGCAGTGATCTAAATAAACACACGCTAGTGGTTGATTAGATATATGCAGCTGCGTTGGAGGTGGACGCGCAACAGAAGAAGGTTTGATCTGCTGGCAAATGTCACAATTAAGTACATAAGCCCACGCTTGTTTATACAAACCGTACCACCAATAACGTTGCTGCAAAAGAGAGACAGTTGCTGACACTCCAGCATGCGCAGACGCAACACCCTCGTGGGCAGCTGTTATCAAATTTGGTCTGCAGTCCGCGTTGGGAATCAATCTATCACCAACGTCGTTAATCCTCACTAATGGGACGTTATCAGGGCTTAAGTGATAATGGTATCGAGAAGGAAAACCTCTAGGGAAGTTTGTCCCTGTCTCAGAAGCAGCTATAGCTGCTAAGATGTCTGCATCCATCTTAGATTTTGAAACTGCCGCTACTAAATATGTCGCCACTGCTGTTTTATCTGCCTCGTCAGCCAAACTGTTACCGACAGCATGGACACCAACTCGTTGGTGACCAAGAGTGTGAATTACATCCACAAGTGGCAGACTCCCTTTGAGTTCCGACACTCGAGCCCAAATCGTTTTATGCTTCACTGAGCAACCTTTGGAATCACGAAAACCATTCATAATCCAAAAAAGTATATTGTCGTTGTAAGATTGAACACAATAGTAAGAGTCACTCACTATAAGAGTAGTGACTCTGTGATCAGCAAACTCAAGTGCAAGCACCAGAGCTCGAAGCTCCGCCAGTTGCGCGGTACAATCACCCAATGACTGTGTATGCACTGCATCAGATTTGAACTCTCCATTCACGAAAGTACCGACTACAATTGCGCAAGCCGCTGAATAAGCGTGCCTTGATCCAGTTGCGGGTTGCGCCGACCCGTCAGTGTATATGACACAATGGTATTACTCGATGGGGCGCAATGACTGTGGAGCAGGATGAACGAATTCATACTCCAAACTCTCTTGAGTCTGCAACGCCGCGTCAAAGATGTATTCGACGTCTGGCGAAGCCAAGGAGGTTGCCCATTGTATCCACCTCGGATGCAAAGCCTTAGAATTTGGTACACTAGCTTTAGTGACTGCTTCAAGAGCAGGAAACGGTTTTACTACCAGCATGCGTTTTCCTTGTGATAGCGCTCGTTCTTTCAGGATCGCCATCTGAACTGCTGTCAAGACTTTTTCAACAGTTGAAAATCGCAGCTCAGCCGAAGTGTACAGATGAGATTTGTTAGCAATGGGGACTGTGTCACCCTCATTGAACGTTAAGTACGTGAAACCTTCCGCGCCTGGAACAATTCTAATGACCAGGTTGGTGTGGTTGTCACGAGTTTTTAGATATTTAGCTGTAAGAAGATCAGTTTGCAAAGTATATAATGCCAACGAGTGCTCTGGCAGCCAGCAAGATCTGGTATAAGTTGGTTGTATCAAGGCATAAAGTGTCTTGATACGCTGGGCATAATCAGGAATGTAGGATCGACCGAAATTCAGAAAACCCAGCAAGGATTGTAGTTTTTTCAGTGTCGTAGGGATACGAAGGTTTGCGCATTTCTCAAGGAACTGCGGTGCCAAGCCTCGACCTTCATTATTGAGTTTGTACCCCAAGAACAACACTGTAAATTCAGCAATGTTCGACTTCTTAAAGTTAAACTTGTAACCGAAGTCTGCAAACATAGTCACTATGTTATCCACACGAGCAAGATGAGGAAGCAACTCGTCGTCTGTCAGATAGATGTCATCGACATACGAGTATGCTTCCGGGTCTACCATCTCTAAGAGAGAGACCACGCGAGCGGCAAAAACTCCAGGGCTGTTCTTCGAGCCCATCGGGAGCCTCTTGAACAATTTTTGTTTGCCACCCGAGGTGAATGCTTTCCACTCATAACTAAGAGGGGCCAGATTATGGCAATAAAAGCCATTGGATAAGTCGAGCGTAGTTTTGAAACGTTTTCTCACAAGACTATCTACGAGAGCCGAACTATGAGTATTCTGTACCGCACACGTCCGGCAATGTGAGTTTAAATGCCGGTAATCCAAAACTAGGCGGTACGACCCGTCAGGCTTCGTTACAGTGAATAAAGGATTATTCATGGGTGACACACATGTCTCAATCACTCCTTGATATTCCAATTGTACAAGGATTGACGCGACGTGAGGTCTAGCCTCACGACGCATGGGATATTGGGGTTGAGGCTGGGGATCGGATCGCAACAGAATCTCGTGATTGGGAGAACATTTGTCCCAACCAACCTGATTACGATATAACGCAGGCGCAAGCACCTGCGCCCACTCCCCGGCTAACTTAGTAGACTCCTCCGTGGGCACTGCGTGCCCAAAGGAAGGAAGTATAACTTCCTCTCCCCTAGGGGCGTCCAAAATGAAAGCCGGAGGCCAATCTTTCTCCGCCAAAAGAATATCATATGTGGTGGTAAGATTATCCCAAAAAACCACGTTAATTTTGCGTTGTATGTCACCCTCAATATTAAGGACTATTTGAAATAATCTTTCCGGGGGGGCTACGCGAGTATCAGCAGTTTCAACTGTCACATATATGTCAGTTGCTGTCGCCTCCAGAAATGGACGCAATGCTTCCGGCACTACTGTAACTTCCGCCGCGCTGTCTAGCAGCGTTAGTGCCCATGTCAGGTTCCGAAGCTGTGTCCTGACCATCTGAGGCATATCTCGCTGAGATAGCAGCAACTTTCTTTTTCTGAAACGGTGGACGTGGTCTGGCAGCGTCTTCTTGCTTGCCTTTACCGTCAGTCTGGCGGGGCTGGTCTCGACCTTGAGTGCCCCGTCCTCTTCCTCGATCTCCACCACCAGAGTGCGAAGTCGATGTTTCCTGTGAAGAACGAGGAGAGCGTTGTTCAGAAACCTGAAACCTATCAGGTGACTTAATACGAGTACGATCGCGCAAATCATAAGTGCGTTCACTATACGACTGAACTGGTGAGGCAGGACGAGAAACCTGTTTCTGTTGCTGCTTCTCTTGTTTTTTGGCTCGCCAACTCTGCTTAGGAAAGTTGGGCTTTTCGTCTTTTGTAGACGAACTCACCTTAGTTTGTTGCACTACATCTGGAATTTTGATGGTGGGCTTCACACCTAAGCACTACGTCCAACCATCCTATAGGCTTTCGCGATAATTTTTGCGAACTGCCTAGGCTTGTCGGCATCAGCCACAAGCTCCAGCATATTACCAACTTGGAACTGCATGGCATCTCCTTTGAGGTTGCCCATTACCATGGAACAAACCACATCGAAACTGTCGACAAGCCTCATTCCCAACTCAATAGCTGCCTCCGCACCATGACTTTCTTGAACTTTCTTGATGACGGAGGGTAGTACAGCCATAGACGGAGTGCCGTAGCACTTCGAATATGTCGCAGCAAAGACCTTGCCCCAATTGTCACAATCAACAAGTTCAGGGACCAGGGCTTTCGGCAAAGTAATGGTGAGTATCCGGTGTTTATCCACAGGCGTAGTGTTTGGAAACACGGCTTCTAATTGATCAAATTTTTCCGCAAGCCAGTAAGGAAATTCATCCTTACTGAGGGGGCGCTTGCCGACTACCGCGTTAACCATAACAGGGCTAATCACCACTGCGTGATGGTGATCCGCACCGTGTCCAGCAACCGCAGGTGTTCCCACCTGAACTGTGCGTGACACATACTGCACTAAAGCCCTATGGACCGTAATCAGGGCTGTGTGTAGTGTTCGTAAATCACCCACGCCTATCGTCATGTAGCGTGGGTGTGGAGTATATCCGGCCAGTACCGGCCATGTAGCCCCTGCAATTGACAACGGGCCCATTCTCGCCGATATGACCTCATGGGGGAGGGCGCCATTAAACCAAATTGTATGCTGCCAGGCAGAAATAGGAATTTCCAGAGTCCTATACGGGGCATAAGCCGCAGGAACAACAGAGGCTGTATATTCGTGGAACAAATTATCGTCCGTATCCACCTCCGCAAAGGTCACCCATGAGTAAAACAACTCATACGGGTAGGTGGTATCAGCACTGACCACAAAAACTACGGACATCCCGTCATCAGGTACCCCATACGCCCTCAAATGAGCGCACAGAGGAACCCTACTATGTGCGGGAATATTAACCGCCATTAGGACTCCTTCAAGAGTAACAACGATATTCACAGTAGCACTTGGGCTCAAAAATTATAACCTTTTTAATTTTCAAGCTTGATAGAACCTTTAGTCTAAACCTAGGTAGGTTAAACCGTCACTCAGGTTTTCCGGAAACGAGAGCGAGGGTTGTTGTGGACTAAAACTAGCACTACTAAAGTGTCTCAGACGTTAAGACCAAACGTTAGGTGTGCCATGTTGCAGGGATTCTGCTTTTGCACAGAACTATGCGCAGGAGACCAGGACCTCAGAGAATTGTGGTGTACCAGAAAACTCCCCTCAGAACCCAGAACCCCTTATCCGACTAGCTTAGTATCTCATTCGTTAACCTAGATCTAGCTAGGAGGTCCCAATGTATAGACAAACCAGAACAAGCGACTTAGATATTTCTCAGGAGTGGTGGGAATCTGAAATACCTGTTCGTACTTATTTATTAGTCCACAACATAATAATACAGACACTGTAAAGTTTAAAGAGTTTATTTTATAAACCTCGCGTCCTAAGATGCAGTACTTTGGCTAACACTAGCAGACTAACAGTACAGATCAGAATCATGAGCATTATTACAATACCATATAGAATGAAAGGAGCAATCATACTATTAACGACAGTGGTATACGACCACACTCCTTTCACTATAATCTAATACATTATTATTATTATTAGACTATTAGAAGGTCTCTTAGGCTAACGGGGGCGACCCCATACCGTATAGATCAGCTTAGTAGAATCACATCAAAGGATCAGCTCTCACAGCATGCATCAGCTCTTCTTGTTCGAAGAATGGTCTAATGTAATGGTGGAACCTGATACGGTTTTTGCCTTTAGAAATGGCTATGGTCTAAAAAACAGAATTCAACATCTTTGTCCCTCGGTTAGTTGGATGGCTCTGGGCATGAGTTGGATGCACTTCCATGCAGTTGAGTACTAGGAGCTTTGCACTGCAGCTAAGCAGGCATGAGATAAGGCAGGCATCTGGATTTCATTACAGTAATTGCCATTCTTACTTGGCAATCCAAAGTTCTGATTTCTAAACACGTCTACTATGTATGAAGCAGGGCGCTTAGAAGGAAATAGCAGAAGTGCACAGTTCTCTGCTGCAGGATAGATAAACATGCTGCACTGATGTCTGTGAGGCAATAGGTATCGTAACAGAACATGGGTATATGTAAAGCCCATATTCACCTGCAATGGGTATCTTGTTGTTGAATAACAGATGTTTATTGCTACCTTACTCAATGGTACTCATTTTATCGACCTCAGAAGGATTAAAGGCTGAGTGGACCCGCTGGAATTTGAACCTATGGCCATGAGGTCAAACACAGACCCCTACAGTGGAGGCATTAGTCCACTGAGCCACCAGACCCAGCCCTAAAGACTAGCTAATTGAGGAAATGCTAAATCAAAGACCTAAAACCACGTAATCTATTAAAGATAATCACTTACGACCAGCAAGACGAAAACAAATACTTAAAACATTAAATTAAAAGCCTTCCTCCATTATGCTTTGGCAGATCTTATAAATTTCTATGAAGACTGAATGTTTATTTTAAGCAGGACTGGACCTCTATTTTTTTTTCTTCCTTGACTGGACATTGTTTTACAAATATTTGTGACCTGTTAGAAGCGCATGTTTTAAAGAGCGGGTTACCCCGCTGTCAGAAACGTGCTGTGAACCTCCTAGGCCTGGCAATTCAGTACATTTCCAAAATCAGGGGGATGCAGACGGCGGGAGTCTTCAGTGGCGCCGAGTGCTGCCTTCAGCATCACCTGCGGAGAATAATGAACATATGCAGCAAGTCTATTCCCCTTTTATCTATACTACACGAAGAAAAAGAGAAACAGTTTTTAATTTTTGTTGACTAATACTTTTAACTTCGGACCGACAGTGTCCATCAGCATTTCATATATTAGAATTAAGAAGCAATTTTGATTGTGCTATTGAGCTGTCACTACCAGTACTTTCCTGACTTGGCAGTGAATTCCTTAATTCTTTGATGGGGCCATGCCTGTATCTCCGTTTAAGTTACACTGGTCCTGAGGATGGTCTCGCGGATTGATATCATTTGACAACAAAACGTCGAGTCCTAGCCCACCTCTTTAGTCCCTTTTTTAATTCCATCTTCCACGTTGATCTTTTTCTTGATGATAGATGGACACTTGAGATTGATCCTTGGAGAGTGGGCCCTTATATACTGAGAAATTACATCAGGTGATGTGAAACAGTCGATACATTGCACTATCAAAGGGTATTCGGATACATCTGTATCTTGGACTCCTGCTGTGTGATTTATAAATACAAGTTTCTTTATGATACAATCTATTAATATGCCTGTCTTGTGTTCAAGAAACTTGCTTTGGTGGTTTTACCTCGTCTTGTTCACTAAAGGTTTGTATTTAAATAACTTATTTTGATTCTTAATGCAACTAGATTGGGCATCTCTAATATAATTCAAACATTCTACTTGTGTTTGAGTGTTTCCCTTGTTAACAGTTTACATTTCGGGGGGCGTGGCTAATGCCCGCAGAGAATGGCGGCGTCCGAGTGAGGCTCCCGGGCTCACCTCGGAGTAAACGCGCTTTCCGCTGTCCTCGTTGAAGTCGGAAGGGGAGAAATGAGGCATAAAGGTATGCTGGCTGCAGCGCGAAGATCTCTACTTGTTTACGCACGATGAGAAGCTGCTTTTCGCCTCTACATTAGTCGCTTGACGAACAACGCTCCGTAGCGGCCGCCATTTTGTCTTCCTGCCGCGAACGGAGCCTTCAGGCAGCGCAGCTTGCTTCGTGATGTCTAGTGCCTCCGGTGACTACAAGCAGACGATGTGGGCTATGAATTAGGTACTTTTTGGTCTGTACCTCTTCCTCCTCAACTACATGTACTTCCAGTTCCATGTTTATTTCCAGGGTGAGCTGATTTATTTTTGGGCAGCTATTTTATGATGTTCGTGAGGAGTTTCAGCTCATATGCCTATTGCTATGTTACTTAGCCTTTTTACCACTTGCCATCATCAACAGGTTCTGGCTTCTGGCCATCGTCGTTTGCGGGTTTACAGATGTCCACAAGAGAATGAGATTTCCCTTATGAGGGGGAATTACTAATAGACACTCTGCGCAGGTCATAGTTGGACTGGTCATTTTATTTTTCACAGTTTTTTCATCACCTTCATTAAAATTGATGGGCGGGTCCAGAGGTTCCTCTGTCGTGAAGCAATCTTTTGTTAAGAACTCTAGAATTTTTACAGAATTTTCCAAATTCAAGGATACTTTGTCGTCTGCGTCACAATCCTCTGAAACAGCAATGGATCCTCCTTCTGCATTGCAAGGGAAGTCTGTCACGAAGCGATTGAAAACCATGGAGCTCCTGTTGGAGGAAATCCGAGCTCTCCGCCCATTTATGGAGGAGACAAATGTTAAATTGCAGGTCCTCACAGACAATTGGTCTCAGTTGGACGCCAGAGTCTCAGCAGTTGAGCATAGTGTTTCTTCACTTAAGACCTCGAGCGCAAGTGTTACTCAACTCCATTCCCAAGTGTCTGAGCTCCAGCGTCAAGTGGAGGGCCTTGAAAACCGGAATCGACGTAATACCCTGCGAATTTATGGTTTGGTTGAAGGTCTTGAAGGGTCGGACGCTGTCTCCTTTTTCAGATCTTTCCTACCTCAATTGCTTCACCTCCCGGAGGGTACCGTGCTAAATGTTCAACGTGCACACAGATTGGGCCGAGTCGCCTCTCCTAATGCGCAATCCCAACGGCCAAGAGGCGTAATCTTATATTTCCTGGAGTATACTGATTTGATCAAGGTGCTGTCAGCGGCTAAAGCCATCTCGAAAATCACATAGTCTGGTTCTACGCTATTTTTCGCTCAGGACTATGCCAAAGCTACCGCTAACAGACGTAAGGCATTCCTCAGTATGAGGCCTGATCTTCGCTCTTTGGGAGCTCGGTATGGACTTTTCCACCCCTGCCTCTTTAAGGTCACCTATAACAACAAGACCATTACATATGAAGATCCGGTGAAATTACAGAGCTTCATTAACTCTTGCAGACCAGTCAGCATGGACTCCTCCGCCTCCACATCTTTTTCCAAGTCTTAATGTTTTGCTTCTATTACTGCCTTGTCGTTACTTTTTCAGGTTTTGCATAAGTCTTCTCTTTTAATGTTCTGGCTTATTTTTCTTAAATTTTGGTTGTTTGAATGCTATGGCCAGATATGGCTTTGACTCAGTTGAAGCCGCGTATCTTGCTTTCGTTACCTATTGGTTTTAATTGATTGTTCTTCATTTCCACAGATCCTATATTCTTTTTGGCGTGATTCCTCCCAGGTTTCCCGTGTGTCCTTGCTCGGATGCCTCGTTTGTCCTCGTGGTCTCACCTCCCCCTCCTCCACAATCTCCCTTTTTAGGTATGTTTTTTGTTGTGTTATTTGTTGTTTTTTGTGTCGCACCTGATATATTTGCTCATTGTATTCCACAATTTGTTCGCGTATGCCTTTTTATTGTTCCTATTATTCTAACAGTTTACATTTCTAGTGTAGATAGATAATGTCACAGGTGTAATTGGGATGGCCATTTATTTGATTGTGAATATGGAGGAGTCTGTAGATGGAGCATAAAACTTTACTTAATTTACACACTTACAGAGGAACTCATTTCTCCTTATCTTCATGATGCTTATCATTATAAAACCCTTGACTGCTGGGTGTTTGCCCACTCCTGAAAAAGAGACTTTCTACAATGTTTGCAGAGACATTGTACACACATTGGAGGGGCATTTTCCTTGACATGCTTCATAACGTCATACTGGGCACGTCTTATATAACAGACACATCAATGGAGTAGTCAATGGATGAAATGACGAACCATCAACCTCTATGCAGCGCTAAGTGTGGGCTTAATAGCAGAGGGTAAATGGCAGGTGCTTGCTTGTGCCCCCATCTCAAAAGCTTCAAAGCTGCATACATAAAGTCAGTTTTATCTTAGTCGAGCCAGCATTACAAAACTAATGGAAGTAGGTTTACTGGAGTTTCTTGCGGAGGCACCAACTGCACAAATGTATCCTTGTTTCCGCCACCTAAAAAAGTTGCTCAACTGAATTAGTGGCACTGGTAGTGATGCAGCATGATACAAGCATTGCTGGCTGCTGAGACAGGATCCTGCTGCTCTTGCAAGTCATCATGCCATATGCGTGAAAAACAGCTACCAGAGCCGGACTGGCCGTAGTGGGCATCGGGCGTTTCCCCAGAAGGCTGAACTATGGGGGCCGGATTTGCAGTTGTGAGGGCCGATTTTGTTACTGGGGGCTGGTTTTTCCAGCAGTGCTGCTATATCCGTCCCGAGTAATAAAAGCAGCAGTGCTTCACACTTGCAAAACCCACTCTTCGGGGGGCTGGTGCGACAAAATTGCCAGGGCTGCTTTGGGTTCCGAGTCCTGCCCTAACAGTTACACATGCGGCGCCAGTGTACTTTTTTGCTCAGTCCGAGTCACAGACTGGTCCGCATTTGTGCTCTTCATCTTCAACTGTAAGACTTTCAAATTGATTTGTGCCCAGTGTAGGAAAGTAGGCTCTGATTTTCTGGTTACCCCCCCCCCCCCTTTTTGCCTGGTGCTAAGCTGTTTTTGACTAGTCTGAATGGGATCCTTCTAATCAGGACCCCAGTCTTGCTGCTTTTTCCCCTAAATTGTTATGTTCAGTGCTTAGGTACATCCCAGGTTGGATACTGAGGTACCTTTATCAGTCCCTAGTATATGGTACTAAGGTACCCAGGGCATAGGTACAGCAGAGGTCCTCCATGGGCTGAAGCATGCATTGTGCCACCTATGGGAGACAATTCAAACTGTAATTACATGCCTGCCATTGCAGACTGTAAGCTGATGCTGGCACCACTTACAAAAGATATAGGTTTCTAGGGTCACTGCACTTATAATAATAATAGTCACATTTGCAAAGCGCATGGTTACACTAGACTAGTGTGTCCCCGCGCTGCGGTACATTCTGAAAAGCACCTCTCATCGGGAACCCTCAAAACTGGACAGTAGCGGGCGAGAAACGGAACCTAGGGAAAAAGGTGAGTTTTCGGCTCTTTGCGGAAAATAGTCTCCGAGACCTCCCCCAGGAGGCCCTGAGGGAGTTTATTCCACTGCTGCGCTGCCAGATAGCGAAAGGAGCGTCCACCCATCCTTGCTCTCCTGATGGTTGGGATACACACCTTCCCCGTCCCACTAGATCTTAATTGACGGGTCGGGAATAGGGAGTTAGTAAGTCATGCTTAAAACCTATAATTCACTCCTATAGCAGGCCTTAGCGATCCTGAGGACAGGGTGCTTTGTGTGAGGGTGCCCGTGCATGAGCAGGACAACCCTACAGCCTACGGTGTGCATTCTCCTGGCTTGTAAGTAAAGCAGCCATATAGATTGGCACAGCGTAATTAAACGATGACCATCTCGACATTGGCTTGGAATCATGGGTGGTATGATTCCAAGCACTGGGAGAGCCCTCTGTTAGGCTCTCAGTACTCAGTCTTCTAGACCGGACAGCACAACATGGCTGCTGCCAACCAGAGAAATGATTCTGCCCTCCTACTGCAGAGCCAAGCTCGACCAGGGGAAGTCATAACAATAGGTATCCTGTCACAGGAAGGTGTGACCACCTCCCAGACAGGATGTGGTGTATTGGGGTGGGGTAGGTGCGCTTGCCAGCGCCACGAAGTCTGCATGAGGGGCACATTTTGTGACTTCTTGCATAGTCCAGTTCAAACCAGCTCTAGGAGCCGTTGGCTCCTGCTCTGGTGCGAAGCTGGACAAAGGATATTGGAGTATCCTCCCCCCTGTCCAAACCCTCCCCTGGGAGGGTCCCCTGAATCATCCCAACCCTTTGCTAAGGGTACTTAAGGGTTTACCTGGTTGTAGGTCCCTAGATGCGTCATGGGATACAATTCAATTCAGACACCACTTCACCTTCTACCGTCTGGGCACTTTGAACTTCGTTTGGGCTCGACATCCTCTCCCTTCCAGACTGGTGCATCGTCTGTGCCTGTGCACCATACAGGAACCTTCCAAGGCCTATAGGCATCCAAGATACCTGAAGGAATCTCCCTTGGAGAGAAGGAGTTACTTCCCTGCATCTGCAGTCACTGCAACTAAGCCGACTGGTATGCTGATCCTGAGCTCCCACAGACTCTGAAATGTTCAGAAACACCGGTGATGGTTCTCCATAGCTCTCGAGGCCTGCCCTGCCCTCTCACCAAGTTTGAGGCCAGTATCCCTCGTAGCAGCCGCATGAAACGAACCCCTGTGCACCGCATCGACTTGCTGTTGCAATTGCTTGTTGGCTTCCTTCCACCAAGATCTTCGGGCTCCAAGCAGTCCCAATCCCAAGCATCTCCAGTGAACAGAAACTTCGTCCACACTGCATTGCCTGCACCGTGGCCTGTATCTTTTGGTGAGCTACTCAAGGTCCTCTTGCGACTCCAGTGTCTCCGGCCTGTGGGTCCTGTTGATGGTCACCTTTGTTTCTATTGGGCTACCCTTATTGCTCGGGGCCTGCCCCGATTCCCCTGCTTGTGGGGAGTCCACTGGACCTTGCTGGTACAGACATTGCATCTTCTTCGACATCCACGTTGTTTGCAGTCGCCAAGGCTTGTTGGTACTCCCGACGGACATTGACCCCTCGACTCTCGATATCAGACGTGGGACAGCTCGTGCACGGCGCCTGGTCTTCCACAACGTTGCCTCGTCCTCACAGCTGCAGATTCAAAGACACCGTCAACTCTGCTGCAACTCCTGACATCGGTTGGCATCCGTCTTCCAGGTCTCTGGGTCACTCCTGAGTGGCAGACTCTATCCCCTCTGCTTGCAGGTACTTCTTATCCTGAATCTACCTTCGGATTCCACCGGACACTTTCTCATTCCCCAGCAGCAGCATTTTCCTAAAGTCCTTTATTGGGTTTGAGTGCGGTTTCAGACAACACTTCACACCTATGCACCCGGCTTCCCTGGTACTAGGGGTACTAGGGTATCTACGGGTGGGGTGGCTCTCCAACATTCTGTCTTCCAAGGGGTTTCTTCGGGGTCCTCTGATAAGGGTCCTTAATCTCTAAAATTGCAACTGCGACTTACACATTGATTTGTATGGAGAACGCAGTCGTGTTTCCACACTGCACACGATCTCCATGGGGGCCCAAGTCACTCACCTTGGGTAGTGCCTTGGGTCCCCGACACTTCTACGCCCTGTGGGCATTGTCCTGATATGAGTCATGGTTCTTATACCACTTTCTTAGTATATGGTTTGGTCCCTCTCACTGTGTACTCTGTGCTAGTTATGTGATTTCTATGCAAAGTATTGTGTGCATTGTGCATATCTCCAGGTAGGAGATATCTGTATGCGCTATTGAGTATTATATAATAAATACATATTTTTATAAATACATTGTGTGGTTCTTTTTCACTTAGTCTATACCTATAAGATTGCATTCTGGAACAACAAGCTGCTTTACACTACTTCTGGACTAAGCCTGAAGGCTGCTCTCCACAGCTACCACTTAGGGAGCTTTCAAAGGTTGTCTAAGACCTCCTAAATCACCATAAGGGTTGTCTGGACTGGTGCAGGGTGTTCACTTGCATAAGTGTACATCATATACCAGGCCAGCCTCTCACACCCAGGGGTTCTTGGAGGATTGCATTCCCAGAGCAGACATCTTTGTGAGTGGATCCACGACCATTTAAAAGAATTACTGCTCAGGGAATAGCCGCAATCCCACAGCAACATTCCACTTAATAGCTCATTAATGGGAAGGGGGAACAAGTGTGGGACATCATCTACTTTCCCCTGACAATTTGGAGGACCAAGAAAGTGCCAAGGACACTAATGACCATTTCTGGTGAAGCAAAAATATAAAGACTGGAGCAGAAGCCTTACTTTCAAAAGAGGGGTGTCTCTCAGTCCTCTACCACCATTTGCTTTTCACACCTCTTAGGAGGCGGAATGGTGTAGCACCCCTCAATCTCCACCTTGGGACCGGTAGTAAAAAACAAGAAAATGATTTCTTTTCAAAAAGGTAAGGAATTTACAGGACCTCTCCCCCATGATCTTTGTGCAATCCTAAACAGCTATCCCACATGTGGGCGATCATATCACAGATGAAATGAACACTAAAAATATAAACCTATGTGCTGGGGCTTTTTGGTTTGGGGAAGCTAGTGGTTATTTTTTTGAGGCAGAGAGAGATGGAACAATCTAGTGATCTCCACTTATGTGCACTGCTTAAGCTTTTCTTACCCAGAATGCTCGCCACTTGGCAAATATTATTTCTAGTATTTGTACAGAGCTGACAGAGACGAAGGAGCAGTGGGTGTGAGGGCTTAAGTGATCCGCTGGCAAAAATCAAAATGATCTAACATCTTATGCCCGTCAATCCTATCCACGACCTAGGCAGGTCTATTCAACTGCTGCATGCCAGGGACAGGTAAGTAGTACACCAGGGAAATGGGGCATCTTTCATTGTCATGTCAGATCAGCCATTTTGCATGCTGAACCCAAAATCACCGCTCAAGCCCACCAAAAACCCAACTTTTGTCTACTGGATCTGCAAAACCACTAGCATTGCGAGTCGTGTCGATGGCACCCATGCCATGCAGAAATACATACTCATGCTGAACTAACTGTGACTCAAACAGACTCCGGCACAACTGCTCCATAGTCTGCTGAATTTGTGAGCGTAAAGGTCCGAAGACATTTTATAAGAGTGGAAGGGACTCAACAGGGAATGGAATGCCTTCATTATCAGGATATAGACCACAATAACTAGAAAGTGCCACTGGATATTGTGATGTAACACCTGGTCTACGGTTTACGGGAACATCACACTGTGCTCCTCCTGAAATATGTGGTGGCAACTCAACGGGTCTATTTTGCTTTCTCTGTGATCATATTGCTGATATCTCAACATACATGTGTTGAACTACTTTATCAATTTTTAATATTGTTTTATAATCTGACATTATGTGATTCTCCATATTATTTGACATTTTGAATTGATTCGTAATGTGGTTTTGAGCCATGGTCTTGTCAATTCAGCTATTATTGCTCATGCTTTCTTCTCTTCATCCCTTCAAACGTAAAGTGCTCTTGGGCCTTGTATGAGCTATATACAAATTATTAGTAACTAAATCAGGAATGACACAACAAAGAAGGTTGCATCTGTCATTCAAATCATGACCATCCATGTTGGAAGCACAAAGTAAAGTTATGTTGGTGACCACCAATCAGGATCATAATTCTACTGAAGGGAAAATGTCTTTATAATAAGTTTAGAGGAGCAATGCCATCTGCAGACCTTGACTGGGACTATTCATTTGAATCCATGAGCAGTGAAGACGAGGACTTACAAGATCTCATGCCCGGCTGTCTCCAAGACGAGCCTCGTTCAGCAGGTACCAGGGATGTGATCTATTGGTAGAGCAGCCAAGCTCCTGGAGACCTGGAATGTAAAAGGACCTGTGGGCGATAATACATTTGCAACCTCACTCCGACCGCTCAGTGCTGCTGCAGTACTACGCTGCCTCAAAGGTAATGAGATTCTGGTACCGCAACATAAAAAGCCCCATAGATGCCGTTGTTGGAAGGAATGTAATTATCAACAACCATGTATATAGTTGTGGAACCTTTACATCTCACCAACCTCCTATACACAACACTCAGTCTCATTTGCTATTTACCACTTTCAGACCACTTAAAAAGACAGTGGAATTGTGCCCACTACTAATCTACATTTGACACTTGATTATGTCATAAATTATCTACTTTAGCCCTGTCCAGCATGCAGAATCTGAAGGACAGGTTCATGAAAAATAATAAAGACTAGACAGGCTTTTGGCTGTGATTTGTGTACTGTGCAGGATCTTTTACAATTCACACCGCCCATGAATACTGTAGGGATCAATATGATTTTAACAGTTTCTCTGGAATACACTTTTTATTTTTTAATGATTTGTTTTAAACACAGAAATGTCACAACAATCAATTTGACATTTACATACCAGCTGTGATAGAGCTTGGTAACACATTTGGCATCCACACACTTATGTAAGTCTAGTGGGGTACAGCTATATATTATACATGGTTATTTTGTACATCCACGTTAAATTCCACTATTTTACTAAACCACAGCCGCAACGATACATTAAGGTGTTAAAATGCTATCCTCCCTGCACATGTTCAAAGGTAAGAAAGAGTTTACTATTCAATATTCAGTGCCTTCTTGGTGGACCAGGTGGGACATAATAGCAAGGTACTACAATTTGCTTTGTGGAATTAGGGTAGCCTATTTGCCATGTTAGTGTATTATGTAGTTGTCTGCCCTTGGGAGTCAGGATTTTGTAGGCAGAGCCAAGAGGTGATAGGGCCCGTATAGCTTTTGACCGAGATCCAAATGGCATGAGTTCCCAGAAGGTGGATAGGTGTTTTTTGCTGCAAGCGCCATCCTTCAGCCAAGCTTTAATGCCTGTGAGTATATGCTCTAGAGCAGGTAGAGACGGGGGCACAGGCGGAAATGAGCCATTGAACGCGAGGCAGGTAGCCCACAGCTGACAGTATAGTACGTGTCTCGGGGTGTTATTTTGAGGGACTATGCCAAACTGCCCATCTGGGTGAAGTGGTGTTTGAGCACTCACTCCACCGCACCTCTGTCTAATAGCAGGGGGATTTAAGGGTTATTAGCTAGTGGAATGGACAGTGCATATATCCGGTTGACGTTCGCCCTTTTCCGCAGCCCCTCCCATGCCCATCTAATTGTCCCAACCATGTCAATCTCCCTTCTGGGGTTCTGATAGCAATTGTAAAGGGCAGAGGTTAGTGGGAGAGGCGCAGCCCGGTCCATCTTGTGACAAAGTCCCCTTTTTCTTGCATGGTGTGCCCCCACGTTTTGCTGAATTGCTAATATTCTTTGACTGAGTGTGCCCTGGGCTCCTACTAATCAGATACCCATGGCCTATGTTCCTTCCCTAAAACAGCATTGAAGCCTAAACCTAATTGGCATCTCTGGCCACATGTCAGCCCCTGGTAAATGGTACCACAGGTACCCAGGGCACTGTGACCAGAGAAGGCCTCTAAGGGCTGCAGCACTTATTGTGCCACCCTCAGAGGCCCTGTACCCTGACACTCACACACTGCCTTTGCAGACTGAGTGCCTTGGTGCAGAATAAAGTGAAGAGTTGACATGGCACACATCCCTGTGTGCCATGCCCACAAATCACTGCCCTGGCATACATCAGTCACCCCTCTAGCTGGGTGCCCTATGCCAGTGGTGAGGGTACAGGAGCAGGAGCCCTGTACCCCTACAGTGCCCAAGTCCATTCCTGGGCACTGTAAAAGCAGTGCTGCCATTAAGAGTATACGGTGCTGGAAGTTTGTCATTACAAACTCCACAACACCATAATGGCTACAATGAAGACTGGGAAGTTTGGTATCTGTGCCAGTGTGGGATTTAAATGTAAAATGCACAACAGAGGGCATCTTAGAGATGCCCCCTGAAACTCGACCAACTTCTAGTGACCTGACTGAGTGGCTGCCAAAGCTGCCACCACCAGACATGTTTCTGGATCCCTGGGTCGAGAGCTGCCGCTCTCGGGGCCTGAAACAATGCACATCCTGGGATGAGGTGCCAAGCCTCCACCACCATGTCCACCGCCACAATGTCCACCGCCACCACATACACCACCAAGTCCACCACCACGTCATCCACCACCACCATGTCCACCATCACCACGTCATCCGCCACCACCACGTCATCCGCCACCACCACGTTATCCGCCACCACCAAGTCATCCGCCACCACCAAGTCATCCGCCACCACCAAGTCATCCGCCACCACCAAGTCATCCGCCACCACCAAGTCATCCACCACCACCACGTCCACCACCACATCCAGCACCACCACCACATCCAGCACCACCACGTCGACCACTACCACCACCACATCCACCACGTCCTCCACCACCACTTCCTCCACCATGTCCTCCACCATCACCACGTCCACCACCACCACCATGTCCTCTACCACCACGTCCACCACCACCAAATCCACCACCACCACGTCCACCACCTTATCCACCACGTCCACCACCTTATCCACCATGTCCACCACCACGTCCACCACCTTATCCACCACGTCCATCATGTCCACCACCACCAGGTCCACCACTACCACATCATCCACCACCAGGTCCACCACTACCACCACCACGTCATCCACCACCACGTCCACCACCACCACGTCCTCCAGCACCACCACGTCCTCCAGCACCACCACGTCCTCCAGCACCACCACGTCCACCACAATATCCACCACAACAACGCCCACCACCACCACATCCACGACCGCCATGTCCCCCACCACCACGTCCACAACCACGACGTCCACAACCACCAGCACGTCCACCACGTCCACCACCATCCCGTCCACCACCAAGTCCTCCAGCACCACCACAACCACCACCACAACCACCAGCACCACCACCACGTCCACCAGCACCACCACCACCATCACGTCCACCAGCACCCCCACGTCCACCAGCACCACCACGTCCTCCAGCACCACATCCACAACCACGTCGTCCACCACGTCGTCATCCACCACCACGTCGTCCACCACCACCACCACCACCACGTCCACCACCACCACGTCCACCACCACCACGTCCACCACCACCACATCCACCACCACCACATCCACCACCACCACGTCCACCACCACCACCACGTCCTCTTCCACCACCACGTCCTCTTCCACCACCACGTCCTCTTCCACCACCACGTCCTCTTCCACCACCACGTCCTCTTCCACCACCACGTCCACCACCACCATGTCATCCACCACCACCACCATGTCAACCACCACCACCACCACATCATCCACCACCACCACGTCATCCACCACCACCACCACGTCCACCATCACCACCACATCCACCACCACCCGTGACAGGTAAAGTGTCACTGGAGGGCAGGGGTAATAGGAGTGTCAACCCTGGCTGTACATGGGACATTTAAGAATGCATTGGGTGCCAGAAGACGGGAATAGGGGCTAGAAGTATTACACTAGACCCAAGATACATTTTGAAGAGGCGCAATGTCACAGGGGCTCCTGTAAAAGCACTCACAGCATCTCTACATCACAGTGGTATACCTGCACGAGCCACTCACTCAAAACAAGCATTGGCATAGCCAATAGGTCTCGCCTTTAGGACCTTATAAGTAAAGCACAAACCTATCCAAAAGGCAGTGGAACGCTGCAGAAGGTCGAAGATGAGCATAACGTCAAGAAAGGTAGCTGGTTTGTGGACTGTTGTATTATGATCTATTGTTCTTTAAAAAGGTGCGTCTTCAACTATTTCCTAAATTGTAGCAGCGTTGGAGTGAACCTGGTGGGTATGGAGATGATGTTGTAGCTCCTGTGTGCAAAGATAATTGAGGCCTGCTGCCTTGTTGATTTTTTTAGAAACTTCTTAGTCTGCAGTCTGGTGGTGTACAGGCTGTGAGTGTGCCGAGATCCCCCAGAGATGGTGAGATTGTCTGCTAGATACGCGGGGATGCTGGTTGTGATGGCATTGTCATTTACAAATGCTGGTATTTATTTAATTTGTAAATGATGCAGCTGGTTTTGAATATGGCTGGGGTTGGAAAGAGGAGAAAATCAAGTTTAATCAGGATGGAGAAGTGATCAAATTACTTCAGGCCCTGGATGGGACACACTGGTGTGTGTAGGATGCTCCTAAGGGGTTCTACAGTGGTGCCTGGAAGGCCATGTAGGCGGGCATTATCACCATACACATGTGAATGGGCTTGGGCAGCAGTTGTGAAAAACAATTTAACTTTCTTTAGAAGAGAGAACAGTCCATCTTTGTTTTTTCAGCAAAGTGTTCCCCAAGGGTGAGGTTTTGCCATATAGACTGAATCCAAGTGACTCGGCGTGCAGTGAAAGATGGGATTCGAAACCCTCAGGGTTCATGTCAATAAATTAGGTTTGTAATGTTTCTGAAAAACATAACAGGAATTCTTTCTAGGCTGGCTTACGCTTCAGTAGGCACTGGACATACAGGTTTGGATGATGTGCTGGTGGTGTTTGAGGTGTGGAATGTCTGAATCAGAGGATACTTTCAAGTACAGTTGTGTATTCAGCATGCTGCCTAATCTTGATGCTTTTATCTGAGAGTGGAGCACCAAGCAGCTCCATGTCACATAAATGTAAAAAGCTGGCAATCAGCAATAATCATAAGCCCCTCTCCTGACATATCACCGACACCTACATGAACATATCACTAGGTTAGTGTGAGCTAAAACGTGTAAAGTACTGTGGATTAGTACACTACTTTACCAGGCAGACTTTGAAAAACGTATTGTAAAGGTATGAAAATATCCACAAAATTACATGTTGATGGGTGTCTGCCACATTAATAAGTCCCATGACATGCCAATAAATACACCAACTTTCATGCACATTAGACAATGGAAATATTCATATTATTCAGTCAAATGAAACATGGTAATATTTGTGGATCCAGAAGCCCCTTATTATGCCTACAAGTTTGATTTACATAGTCCAGTGAATGAGACGCTAGATATTTGATTGAGTGCTACAATTACTCAAATGCTTTCTCTAAGTCGATAGACCATGGTACATCATTCCCCTTAATTAAGGTCTCCACTTTTGCTGCCCTGATTGCTTCCCCAATTCTATAGATGAAGAGTTTGCTCCATAATTGTATTACAAACCAAAGAGACGCCTCTTTTGGGCCAGACCTTACCACTCTCTGAAGGAATTTTGCAACACATACAAAAACTATTCCATAACTTTATATGGGCTTGGAAGAAGCCATGAATACTTGCCAAACAAATGTACAGGCTGGTTCAGGAGAAGGGCCTGGGCATCCCAAACCCAGCAAAC
Organism: Triturus cristatus; assembly: GCF_964204655.1. NCBI lineage: Eukaryota > Metazoa > Chordata > Amphibia > Caudata > Salamandridae > Triturus > Triturus cristatus. The sequence continues at coordinate 112,833,049 of NC_140583.1, forward strand.
TATTACTAAGCGGCGCAACTGCAGTATACTGTAGAGTGGCATCCGAGTGGTAGGGAGAAGCATAGGTTCTCATAGACCAAACAACAGGCGGCTCACACATAGAAAAATAATCAAACTTTTTCAAAAAGCATAGGCCTTGGAGCTTGGATTTGTGCCCAGTTACATTGGCAACTATGTGGGCATGGGATAAGGGGTTTGTTAAGAAGGGCCTAGTTACTATTCCATCACCCATGTCACTGATTAAAGGGGACCCAAACTTCACATTGGCTGTGAGGGATGACACCCACATCAAATGGCAAAGGTTGAGGTGTAAAAAGATTGGGGAACTGTACGACTGGGAGAGACTAAAATCTTTTGAACACGTTTAGTTGTAATACTGGCTCACGAGGAAGAGAGATTTAGGTACTGTCAACTGTGGAACTGGGTTGCCCATCATTAAATTAGGCAAGCAGCTACTAGACAATTATGGACATTTGAGAAATAGATTATCATCAAGTCAGACGATAAGCACACTCTTTCAAAAATATAGAAGCACTTGCAACAGGGACAGATACACAGGAAATCAGCAGAACAAAAAGAAGTGGAAAAAGGAACTGAGGAGAATACTTGAAGTCAGTGAATGGCATGTGGCATACCAGAGGGCAAAAGTCAGGGCAGCCAGTGCAGCAGTAAAGTAAATCTCAATAAAACTGACTTCATATTGGTATCACATTCCCTACATGAGTTGAAGAAGGTTAATACCAGAAATTATTGCCAGGAGAATGGGTTCGCTTGTGCCTCTTATGTGGCACTCCTATGAACTCAATAAATACTGGAAGGAAGTATTGAATGATATTGACTAGATGTTTGACTGCTCAACAATGAGGGACCGAGTCTACATCATCTTTGGGCTACATGAAAAACTCAATTTTCCCTGAAAACCCCCAAAGGGAAAGATGATAATGAGTTTACTATGTGCAGCCAAGCTGGTGATAGTAGTAGCGTGGGGTAAAAGCAAGGCCAATGGCTTTCCTAAACTTGGCAAATAATGGGCATCGAAAAGATATCAATGACAGTGGAGTAAAGAGGGTCGGACTTTGAGAAATACTGGGTACCTTTTCTGAAACGTCTGACAAACCATTTCACTGAACCTACATGCCTTAAATACCCTCTGGTACTGTGACTAACAGTCACGAATGAGGTGGGTGCACAAATATACATTTTTTCAGGCGTTGGAAGGGAGAAAAGTAGGGTTAGAACTGGGGACTTGGGATAAATGAGCTAATGCTTCCTTGAAGAGTTGCACTGAAACAATACTAAGAGAGGCGGTGTAGGGCGAATGGTATGTCATGCTTCCTTGAAGAGTTGCACTGAAACAATACTAAGAGAGGCGGTGTAGGGCGAATGGTATGGGTAGTAACAGTTATGAATTTCATTTGCTTACCTGCCGGCGAACAGGATATAGGCAAGCATATGTGTTTCTTTTTGTACCTCCCAAAAAAAATGATTCATAAATGGTCTCTCTACAAAGGATAGTGGTTAGTGTTTAGCAAAATGTTCAAAAGTACAATTCTGAAGACGAACCTAAACATTTTAATACTGAACTGCTATATCTAAGACCAAAATTCACACTGGCTCTTGGAGAGGGTGACAACAATGTAATGTTAGATTACTAAATACTTAAAAACCTGTCAGGGAATATCAGCCAGCTTATGGAATGCCAAAGCTGAACACCATACAGTAAGACCCTCTAGCAAAGTGCAAACATTAGGAAAGATTTTCCTTAATACTCATTTGGTGATTATGGCTAGTCGATCTATAAGCAGCAAAATGCTGGTAAAATGTTATTTTAAAAAAAAAAAACGCAAAAATGTAGGCATGTAATCAATGTATTTGTTTTCCATGAAGGCTTTTCTTTTTGTAGAAATTTCCAATCAATTGATTTTTATGATAATCCATCTAGCAACGTCAATGATGTTAATAGGCTAACTCAAGGGCAAACAAAACAGTATGCATCAGAGTAACAGAATATCTATTATGGCTTACAAAGCACTATAGTGGATCAGCCTTAATTAGAATAACCACACTCCTTGGTGGATTAAAATTAATTCAGTTGGTGACGAAATAAACCCATTATGCTGGTATGAACATAAATTACTGAGTTTCTTAAATCGAAGGAACCAGGAGCTTTTTTAAATAGGCCCTGCACATATACTTCCAAATACGATACGAAAAATGTCAATGTGCAGTTCCTATTTGTGAAGGAGTGTTCAGGTCAGTTATGGATTGCCCTCACACACCTCAGAGAATGTCATGCTTCATCACTGGGCCTGCTATTCGTCGGGCCGGTGCTGCAATGCTCGACGGGCACCCGCGAAGGGGCTCTTTAGCGGAGATATTTTTTTGATAAAGCTGTTGGGTTTGTGAAGGTATGTGGACAGGGTAGTGCAGCGATTGTGCAGTGTAGTTTAAAATAGGTCTAGTACTGCCCTTAGGAATAATTTTATTCTGGGGGTGCACTAACCTAGCTAAAAACTGTGAGTCCTCCCTGGAGGTAATGGTCCTGCAGGGTCTATCTGGTGCAAATGGTCGGCATGTTTCTTGCCTAAGAAAGCCCCTAGCTGGTCTGGTAGCAATTCTTCAGGACCGTTGTAAAAAAGGGATGGTGATCTCGACTCTTACACTACCGCAATGCTGGTTCTGAACGTTACGGTGTAACCAGCGTTGCTGTTTTTCACCAGGTCATTTGGCCTGGAGTTCTGTGACCCCTGTACTCTGAGGTCAGAGAAGATGGGGGAGTGTCAACAGAACACTGCGTTGCTTGTACCGTAGGGTGGTGTGGCAACTAGCTATCGTCCTACCCTCGCTCCGGTCCCCGTCCGGAAGAATTGCCAACAGACCCGCTAGGGGGCTTTCTTAGGCAAGAAACATGTCTACCACTTGCACCAGGTAGACCCTGCAGGACCATTACCTTCAGGTAGGGCTCGCAGTTGCAAGCTAGGTTAGTGCACCCCCAGAATAAAATCATTGCTAAGGGCAGTATTAGACCTATTTTAAACTACACTGCACACTCACTACAGTGTCCATATACCCTTACACACCCAACGGCTTCATCAAATAAAGATCTCCGCTAAAGAGCCCCTTTGCGGGTACCCGTCGAGCATTGGGCCTGATCCTTGTTTGGCTGGTGCTGCAATGATGTAGCATAACATAAATTATTGAGGTCACTGATTACATATGAATACTCTTCAAATTACTCATGACAAGGGCCATATTTATGTAAATAGGCGAAATTTCTCGTTTCATAAACAATGTAAAATCTTACAATGAGCCAAAACAAATAGCCTGAAAGATTATAACAGAAAAAAAATGTATTTAAATATACGATAATTTACGTAAAAACACAGATATCTTAAAATCGTAAAGTGTAAATAAGGGGTTCTATTTCAAATAGTGGGAAAAGATAGTAAATATAGTTCAGTCTGGTGGTTCCTTACTATTTTGGGACCAAATAAATCTAGGTATGCAGATGCTATACCATTCTACATATCTTTAGTCCCATACATATTTTCACTCGGTGTATGGGACTTTGAAGCCCCTCGTGAGATGTTTTTCTATAGCCCTAACAAAGAGCTACTGAAGTCATTAACCATAGAAGCCTCTACAGCAGCTAGATCTGTATGTATCCCAGCATGATTTTATAGAAAATACCCCAAGTGGTGCGCTTAACATCTCCAACCACTCTATAGAAGGATCATACTAAATGGAATAATTACTTATTCCTGGAATGGTTCCGTAATTAAACCCATTTTCCAAAGAGGTAATATAAATGATCCTGCAAGTTACCATTTGATTTCACTGATGGACATGGCCAAAAGGTCGCATGAAAATGTGTCCTAAAAATGCTTAACAATGAATCCATCAATAAACGTTTTGTTCCTCTGGAACAAGCAGGATTCCAACTTGGTCATTCCACAATGGAGGAATGGTTTGTGATTTAGGGTAGTGTTCAAAGATTTGTAGTGGCTGCATGGACTCTACATTGCTGCTTCTTAGACTTCAAAGGTTTTTTTGACCATGTAGTTAATTCACAGTTATGATCAGGAAGGGTTTTTGTGAGCGGCTCATGGGTGGCACACTACATGCTGCAGCCCATGGGAGACCTCTGGGGTACCTATGCCCTGGGTACCTTAGTACCATATACTAGGGACGGATAAGGGTACCTTGGTATCCAATCTGGGATGTACCCAAGAACTGAACATAACAATTTAGGGACAAAGCAAATAGACTGGGGTCCTGATTAGCAGGATCCCAGTGAGACTAGTCAAAAACCAGCATAGCACAATTCAAAAAGTTGGGGTAACCATGCAGAAGGATCCTATCTTTCTACAGTTTTAAGCATTTTTTTTTATGACCTACCAGTGGCATTTGCCAAATCACACACCTAATCTTTCAAAATTGAATTTGTTCATATTGGTTCCCTTTTCTTTGCTGGTTATACTGTCGTAATGGACTAAACCCAATATGATTCAAAAGAAAACCTGATGCTTTTAAAAGTTTACTGTAACACCAACAGACTACAAATTAAAACATACAAAACAAAGATTATCTGTGTTAGCCAGAAAAACATAACATTTTCCCTCTGTGGCTAGCAGAAACAAAATGTAATATATTTTGAGAGTTAAATTGTGCTTCTATGTGGGGTTTTCATCTAATACATAATTGAAAGCTATTGCAGGAAAACGGTACCAATGCTGCTGTGTGGCTGTAAAATGCTAATGTTAAATGGGCATACAAAATATTCTGACGTTGAAATTATGTTCATGAAAAATCTAGTGCAAGTTTACTGATGATCAGAACTGAGCTACTTTATTAGTTCTTTGACGTATTAGTAAATTGCTATTCACTACACATTTTAGTAAATGTAAAAGATCTCAGTAGGATTAAGTTCACCAATATTAGCCTTTTGGAGATCTTGAAGGCTTCAGGTAGGACACTGGCTCAAATGTATAAAAAATTAGCCCTTTTCATGATTTGCAGGTTTTACCCATGGGAATTACTTTAATTCAAAGAGAAAGGGGGCAAAAAAGGATTTAAAAATTGCGTCTCTGGAGAGCACAAGTCTCGATTGGGTAGATTTAAACAAAAAAAAAAATATTCAGGTGTATTCGTTAGAGAGTACCGGGATTCACCAAACAATGTAAACTACAATCCCAAATCCGTCCATATGAAATAGCGTTCTTAGAATGAGAGTAGGTGTTGATCTATGGTGGCGAAATGGGGAGTTATTATTGCTTATCAAGGATAACGATGAAAAACGTATCTGTTTTAGGCGGCTCATTTTATCGGACTACAGCGTTCTTTTAATCGGAGCTAGAACGAAGTTCCCTTTGTTTTTAAAATGCAGTTGTTTTACCCATAAAGAGGCTAGGAAACTTAATGGTGAACTGAAATATAATGATGTAGTCTATGCTATATGAAATTTTATTTCGACAGTGAAAATAGTTTTGTGATGTTTGAATTTTTAAGGGATTCTCTATTAACTTAATATAATCTTAAATACAATCTACCTACCATTTTTGTAGCAACGTAATAATGAACAGAAAAAAATGTGCTAATGACTCAAACGCTAGTTTGGGCTGAATGAGCGACCGCCAGTAAGGAGCTAGACATTTTTGACGGGCATCTTAAAGCTAACTTGGGGGTGTGGAGAGACGTGCCAACAACTCTATTGCCTGTACGAGCAGTGATGCCAAACACGTAATGACTAACTGAGCTGCCAAGTGGACATCCCCGTGTCCTGTGTGACATCTTCCCCGAGAAACCTGCAATTTGCATATTTTCAGGTGAAGGTAAAGTTTTAAAATCCCAAAGTAGCAGTTTATGTCAGCTAAAAGCCAAGACTGGCTCCAAGCGTCAAACGTAACAGCGCCCAACTTCGCACCATAGAAAGTGGAAAGTGCATCAGCTGAAGTAGCTCCCACTGTCAGGCTCCTGCTCCCTCTCCACTGCTAACATCGACCCTCTGCACTCCGTGTCGCTCTTCGTCGCTTCCCCTACACCCTCCCTACTACCCGCCCCCAGCTACCTGGTCAGGTCGCGATAGTCCAGGAAGGACAGGATGAGCAGCAAAGGGTCAGTGGGCAGTGTGTCCAGGCTCAGCACCACGGACGCCGCCATCTTCAGACTGTCCAGGGCTCGCTCTCTCATGGAAACTGAAGACGGACTAGCTAACGTTCAGATCGGTTGTCCTGGGTCGGCTCTACGTCAGCCATCTTGTGAAGATGCGGTGTCTGCTGCTGCCCTCTGTTACTGCAGCGAGGTGCCTTGAGCGAATAGTGCGTAAGCCGCAGCTCCCTGCACACAGCAGTGCTTGGGGCTTGTGGGGCGGATGTTTGTCCCATTAACCGCCGGTGGTATGGCCTGAAGGGGCTTGGCTGTTGCCGCACATCACCCCAGGTATTTGCAACGGTGAACGGCACACGAGGTCATAGGTCAACCGGGTGCGCTGGCAAGGCACCCTATCGGTCGGAAGCCGCGGAGGGGATCAGAGTAATCGTGCCTTTCCGTTTGGCCACAGTGTGTGGCAGCGCACCGCCCCAGCAAATCGGCAAGGCTGGGGCGCCGTATTAGCTGAGGCATTCTGAGGAACCTGATGTCTAGGCTACGTACAGAGGAGGTTGTTTCTCTCGCGTAAATTGCGCCGCCTAGGGGTAAGTCCGCGGATCAATGGGTAGAAAGTGCTGGTTGCTTCTGTGGGCTTGCGTGGGTCTGGCGTACGTTCACTTAAACTTCGACTGGGTGCTTAGAAAGGCTTGGGCATGGGCGTTGGAAGTGTGGGGGACATATCCCCCTCAGATTTTGGAGGGGGGGACAAGGGTGGGGGGGACGAGGGGACACAAGAATTTCCCCTCGCCCTTCTGTTATTCGCAGGGCCCTTAGCACGCAAAAGCGCTACCTAATGGCCCTGTACTTGACTTGCCTGGAGTCAAAGAGGCCACCCACCTGGCACCCTCTGCCTTTTGTTATACTGCAGTAAGGCTCACACATTGTGGGAAGGGCAGAGAAGGAAAACTGGCATTGGCATAGCCAATAGGTCTCGCCTTTGGGACCTTATAAGTGTTTAGCCATGCAACAGTTGCATAACTAAACACTTATAAGGTCCCACAAGCGAGACATATTAGCTATGCCAATGCTTGTTTTAACTGCTGCAATCTATTTAAGCCTCACGGAGAACATCAAAGCGGCCGCGAAAGTGATCACGATCAAACAAAGCAGCCCTGCGGCAGCGAAAATGAAAGTAATCGCGGTAAAGCCAACGCGCGTGCCCGCGCACCTGCACTGTAGGTCTAGGCTGGCCTGGTAGCACTTTTTGGAGCCCTCACAAAATGTCTCGCCAGACCAGCGCATGCGCTGGGTCAGGCGAGACCTAAAAACGCTGTCTCTTTTCCTTCATGGGAAGGACCGTGTCCACTAATCCTGATCTGCCTCTGGCAGCTGCCCTCTCCCTCTCCTTATTCCTTCATCTCGTTCTGTCTCTGTATCGTTCCTGCTTGCGTGCTGATTTCAAGAGGCAGCTCTTAAGGTACTCTCTCTTGCCTCTCTTTTTCTTTATTTGTTAAATGTCCTCATTTTCTGACTGTTTTCTATTTTAAAGAAAAACCTCGGGACGGAGAGAAAAAATTATTAAATACCTAAATAAAGCAATACAGATTGGTCAGCAGACAGGCCAGATTGTTATTTACACCCACACACATCAGCGCCACTTTACAGAGTTTGCCAGTGAAAGCACTACGGGGCAGATTATCAAGAACAGCGTTAAAAATTATCGCCGGTTTAGCGACAGAAAACTGCCGCTAAAGCGGCGATAATGGGCTTGATAATGTGCTCTGGAGAATTCCAATAGAAGCCCATGTTCCGGTGTGAACCTGAGCTTATATTGAAATTCTCCAGGGCATATTATCAAGCCCATTATCGGTGCTTTAGCGGCAGTTTTCTGCAGCTAAACCAGCTATATTTTTAACGCCGTCCTTGATAATATGCCCCCATTTTCTTTTTATCTTCTTTCTTTTAACAACATTGTTTTCCCAGGGTGGGAAAGTACACCATTCCTAAAGAGACTGCAATACCTGGTTGATGGGTAGAGTGGAAACTTTTAATATGATCGTTTTTAACAGTTTTAATTATTTTAGCTTATAAAACGCGGCTCTGTATTCTGGGATGTGGTCTTTTTTTTAAACCAAACTGCTTACATTTTGAAAGGATATAAGCAATGGGTATTAAAACGGGTCCCTTCATGGTCCTGTAGCCATGTCCTGAACTTTTCAGGCAAAATCACTTACTGATTTCTGAATAATGAGTTTAAAACCGTTAAGGTAACCATGTTGTTACTGATTACAGTTCACATGCTTTGCTTATTCTTGCATTCCCTATGAGTGTTTGCATTTTCCAGGGTGTTGTACATTTTGTTTTAGGCCGCATTTTACTGTTGTCTAGTGCATAGTTTGAATTTAGTCGAAGCACAATTGAGTTGTAGCTGAAGGCAGTGCGAGTTTCTCTCAGTGGGGCAGTATGGTGTTCAGTGTGGGAGAGGATGTGGCACTCTTGCCAGAGCTGCTGAATTTGGAACTGGAGAACCATGTTCAGCCTTCATGACCAGTCCACCAGACCACACTCCTGACAGCTTATTCCAATGCTACATCTTAGAAATCCCGATAGACCTTAGATGCCCAGGTGTCTTAGCACCCGCAGGTGAACCCTAACGGTGGCAAGTGTACTTAACCTTGAAGGCCTGTCCACCAAAATCCATACTGCAGTTCACTTCCAGTCTTACAGGCAGACATACGAAGAAGCACACCCTAGATCAACAGTGAATCTGTCACTGAGGTCATAAGACCCTTGAGGCCAGTCCACCTCACCCATTGGTACCTCCATTGGTCTTTTTCCAGCACTAGTAGTGCAACTTGCCAGGGGTTGGCAATGTAGGATTTGCATGCACACCAAACTTAGGGGGTGATTATATTGGCGGTGGGACCGCCACGTCGCCCCGTCAGTGGCGGTCCCATCGCCATTGGTGACTGCATCACAGTCCGCCATATTACAATGGCAGGTGGTTCCCTAGCAGTCGGAAAGACCAACCGACACGCACCCGACGGGCTCCTTGAGCCTGCCGGTGCGGTGGAGAGGCTCGTGGTTCCTTCAATGTTGGTGGTGCCTACCAGGCACAGCAGTAGGGATCACAATGTCCCTTATCCGGCAGCCTATCCATGGCAGTCCCCCGCCATGGAAAAGCTGGCGGAACGGGACATTGGAGGCCCGTAGCAGGCCACTTTACCCCCGTCCCCCAGACACTGGACCTGGGGGGCATCTATGATGCCCCCCTACATATCACTGCACCATGTGGCAGGCACCGCATTGTGCCTGCCACGTAGTGCAGTGATATATGTAACATGTCCCTTTTTTACATTGCGGCGGATGATGCAGCCAGCAACACCTGCTGCAATGTAAAAGATTGGCACAGCGAACACCGTAGTGGCGGTGGCATTGTAATGCCTATCGTGTGGCCGCCACCTTCAAGGCCAGCGGTCCCATTACCAGATTCAATGGCGGACGGACTGAAGTCCTCCTGCCATCGTAATCAGCCCCTAAGTTTGCAAACATCATTCCACCGGACTGATAGCTGACAAGACGTGCTGAACTACAGATCGCGTAAATGAAGCGACTGGCTTAAAACCCCAAATTTATTGAACACCTCATCCTTTTACCTCATAAATCTTCAAGGCCGCCTCCTGATTCACCAGGACTACAACTTTGACTGAGAAAACCTTCTCACCCGCAGATATTAACCAAAATCTGCGCTTGGGCTATATACCCATCTGCACTGTCCTGAGGAAGACCCGCCGTGACGCTTATTATATTTTGCGCAGTACACGGGGTCGAAACGTCGACGCACCCTTGTATGTCTACACAATGCTTCTGATCACAGATTAATTCACATAGGATCTTGTAGCATATGTAAAAAATCATAAAGACATATCAAGAAATAATGTACCTTTCTATTCTACTTATTCACTTTTACCGCATTTGAAATATATTGTATATACTATTTATGCTCACATGTTACTTTATCACCACAAGTCACCAATATTTTGCTCTTTTGAACTTATGTATTACGGCAGCCCATAATACTTTATTCCCTTAAATTACCAAATTGCTAACTTTTTATTGGTGTGTGCTTTTTTCCTCATTTATCTGATATCTGTTACATGTAATGAATATTTTTTGAACTTTCTAAAAGAAATTAGAAATTCCCGACAGAACCATTGTATTTATATAATAAGGTGGTGCCTACCAGGCACCGCAGTAGGGATCACGATGTCCCTTACCCGGCAGCCTATCTATGGCAGTCCCCCGCCATGGAAAAGCTGGCGGAAAGGGACATTGGGGGTCCATAGCAGGCTCCTTTACCCCCGTCCCCAGACACTGGACCTGGGGGGCATCTATGATGCCCCCCTACATATCACTGCACTATGTGGCAGGCACCGCATTGTGCCTGCCACGTAGTGCAGTGATATATGTAACATATCCCTTTTTTACATTGCGGCGGATGATGCAGCCAGCAACAGCTGCTGCAATGTAAAAGATAGGCACTGCGAACACCGTAGTGGCGGTCGCATTGTAATGCCTATCTTGGGGCCGCCACCTTCAAGGCCAGCGGTCCCATTACCAGATTCAATGGCGGACGGACTGAAGTCCGCCTGCCATCGTAATCAGCCCCTAAGTTTGCAAACATGGTCTGTGCTTCATGCACAAACACTTTTAACATGTGCAGCCTGCTTTCGGGCCACTGGAGTTATGCAGCAATGGAGGCCAAAATTATGTCGCAGTGTTGACTAAGTTATGCAACAATAAAAAGGCTGCAGCATAATGCGGTACATTTTATGATACTTTATTATTTTGACATATTTATACATATTAACAGCCTCTGCAAAGCTTTCGCCTCATTAGTACATGTGTAAAATACAAATAAAGCAGTGGGAAAGGTGACCAGTCAACCTTTGCAAAGGTAACCATTGTAATAAATGGGGTAACCCAGTATAGTGTCAAAGGACCTGGGTATCGATCAGTAAAGAAAACAATTTCTCCCAGACACTCCTAATTACACTCCAATTAATACCTGTAGGAGAGTGTAGTATGCAATCAATTCATACAACCGAAAATATATAATGTAAAGACACATTCAACAGGGAAAATCTCATAGGTAAGAGGCCAACCAAACTCAATTAAATTGCAAACATCAATTTATTTCCCGCTGAGTCATATTCATAAAATGAAAAACATACACAAAGGCATAGTATGCAGCATGTGATATTAACGCAGTTATTTCCAAGAAAGGAGAAAGAAGTGAAAGTAGGTGCTCATGTGTGGGGTAGAGAAGGAAGATGAAGATCATCAAAAGGCATTCAACGGGCCTTCCCATAAGCTCAGTCGCAATATTAATTTTTGGTAAATGTTTCTCAATTGGAGGCACAGTGAAACTTAATCTGTGGTTGGACTAGGAGGAGAGTAGCTGTTGGGTGTAGGCTCACTGGGGAAATGTCGACGTTTCGACCCGGACGCAAAAGGGTAAGTAGACTCCTCTGCTGCTGGTTTTCCTCAGGATAAAGGAAAAAGAACCCGAACACGGTTGTGGTGTGATGAAATTAAATTCCAGGCTGTACTCTGTCAAAATATCCTGAAATGACTTCAGGATGGGAGAGAAATCACCGCGAGGTACCGCTGAACTGGAGCGGCGTGAGACCTTCTAATCGTATGCTGCCATTGGTCCCCATGGGACGTTCAATTCTTAATTTAGAACAAGTAGGATACGTACCGCATCCGTCGGTGTCTCTGAAGGTACAACCTTGACTTTGGTTGGCCTCTTAAATATGAGATTTTCCCTGTTGAAAGTGCCTTTACATTATATATTTTCGGTTGTATGAACTGATTGCTGTAGCGCTCGCTAGCTTCTCGACAAGGTGCAGGCGGCCATATCTGCGTTCCCTTGGGTGGAGTGCCAGGAAGAGGCAGGGTGGGCGGCATAAAACAAGTTATGATCCCTCAGGTCGCAGGACACTACAAATCCCATAAGCCCCACAGCGGAAACACCGGAAAGGGAAGCTCGCATTTCGGCCGGAAGAGACGCTACAAAGCCCCGCCCCTGGTTCAGCGCGGGGCTTTGCAATTTGCCTTGCAGCCAGGTTCCTGCCGTAATCCTTCTCTGCCGAGTTTCCCTGTTCGAAGCCGCTGAGCAGTCTCTGCCGTTCCTGATTGCAGCCTCGCAGCGGGTGTGTCACGCCGCTTCTCCGCTGCCCTCACTTCCTCGGTTCGTTATTCAAGTGCCGATGCCATTTTTGCCTCCCTTGAACATTTACTCACGGAAGAGGGACCACAGAATCACCTATTATAGCACTCGTGGTGGTACGGAGTCAGGCAGAGCGGATGGTATTCCCCGCAGGACTGCTGTAGCTCCGTGAGCCACTTTCCCTGGGCTCTGTGGGTGACTCCGACTCCTTCGAGTATCAACGGATTATCAGGTATTTAGGTTGGATCTCTTTTGGACTTGTGCGCGGTTGCGCTGCTTTGTTTTTGGGACTATTATTGTCGTGGTTGGTGTTCAGGGCCCTCATCGCTGACAGGGATATTGTATCCGGATTCAGTGTAGCCTTCCTGGACCCTCCCGTGTTGACTGCACTGTTCTCAGATCCGCTTGCCATTGTTCTGAGTGAGTAACCGCAGGCATAGAATAGTAGTATATGGTACGCACTACTACAGTGATTAATCATTTATTTTCTCTCCTGTGTGCATACAGTCTCATCCTGCTCCCACGAATTCTACACATCCCCCAGGGCCATAGAGGGTAAACAGGAGAAGGAGAACAGCTGGCAGTTTCCTTTTTTGTTTTATCCACTTCCCCTTTCCCCGGGGTGCAGGGTCGCGTGGGAGTTGTACATACCCTATGCGCCACTGTGCTTTGGGGACGAGGGAGGCTATTCTGCACACCATTGTTCCCGCTGACGATCCTCAGAGGTTAGTGGCTCATCACATGCATATGCCATTGACATCCGACAATTGCATACTACACTCCTACAGGTATTAATTTTAGTGTAATTAGGAGTGTCTGGGACCAGTTGTTTTCTTTACTACCCTTTGCAAAGGGCCCTACACTTCACAGCAACATAAGTCACTTTTCATTTAATAATTTGTCATCCGTTTGAGCTACAAAATTGTTTTGGGGGAAATCGTTAGATTATGCAGCAGATGATGTATTATGTGGCAAATATTATACAGCCATAGTTAAGTGGAAAACATTTTTCCACTTAACTTAATTTTGCCCCAACATTGTAGTTGATCAATTTGTAAGTTCCCAAACCCCAAAGTCGAGTTTGGGCACAGTTAGCATTTTAAAAGCAGTCCTACAACACAGGGCTACTTTTAAACTGACCTCAGGCTGCAGCAGTGCACACATGCAAGTGCAGAAAGGGCTGCTGGCCTCTAAACTGCCATGCCCTATTATATTCTAGGGACTTAAAGGTATATCAAATCCCCCTGCCTTATTATGTACTAGGGCCTTATAGGAGAGGTCATGCCAATCATAGGGGTACCCTAACCCATAGTGCACCCTAGTGTATGTAGGTGTTTTTACTGAATCTTTAAGTGTCTCTTTCAGAATAGCACTGGCTGTTTAGGCAGAGGCCAAGGTCAGTCAGTCAGGTACCACCAGTACCAGTCAGCAAATAGTTGGGGAGTGCCCAGGGCACAGAGTGGCTTTGGAACTCTAGAGAAACACAAACTCAGAATTTAAAACATAACACCATGGTCGGGGGGTTCTCTTTAATAATCAGAATTGATTTATATCCTAATGAACCCATTTTCCAACATTAGGATAGGGAAATACTGGGGAAAAATCATAACGTTCTAATCTATACCTTGAAGTTTTCATGCAGCTCTTTGATGACGGTTAATAGCTCACTGTTCAATGTTAGGATTTTAACTTATAAACTGCAAATACCAAAAGAATCTCTCACACAAAAGCAGTAACTCAATGACCTATTTACATGATATGCATTTTGTGATCTGTGTGGTACACGTTCTTTGCAGCAGTCATATTACCCCACTGAGGCTACCTTACCATGAGTTAAAACTTCCACTAGACAAACATTCGATCTCTCTCAATAAAGAACATTAATCACCAAAGTTATCTTCACATTTTTATTGTTGCCTGAAAATTGCTGGAGACCAGGAATGCAGCAGCAGGTACTTTTCAAACCATAATGCACTTGCAAACACGACGCCCCCACCGTAAGTCAGCGGCCTTTGTTTGCTTTGTGCATGAAGATTCAAGATTCATATACATATTTTTTTTTAAACATTTGGTCTCATTACTGTATGAATGTAAATGGCAATAAAGCATACATGCAAACTGTGACTACATGCCTGCTTTTCTCAATATTTCACTTCAAAAGTATGTGATTGTATTTGTTTAACGGGCGGTGATTTGTATAGCGTCACTGGAAAGTCCACAAGGTTTTCCCTGTCCCCCCCGTCCCACCCCGAATTTGTGTCTCCTACGCCCCAGGGCTGGGGGGCCGCAAGATGTATCTGCGTGTGAAGAGAGGTGGGAGGGCTATACCAACGCCCTCAATCGGCCCCCAGTGTGTGCCCGGTGCAGCTAAATGTTTGAGCTGAATCCGTGGGGGGGGCTGTGCCTGCTCTCTTCTGCTGTGCGTCCACCTCACCCCCTCCCCCACACACACACACACTTGGCAGCTTTCACTGGCACCCACTTCAGGCCGGGCTGCGGTCTCCTAGCTGTACAGGGGAAAGGAGCTGGCGCAGTAGAGCGACAAGGTGTGCTTTTAGTCTGCAAGTCAGTTTCCACACTGTACACCGCGACTGCACTCACTCGTAACACATCCCACCTGGGGATGGAACTGTGCCACTTTGGTTTAGAATGAGGGGCACGGGAGCTGGCGTAATGTCCCTGGGTGCGGCTCGGCAGTGGGCATGGGGGTGAGCGGCACTAACTCCCACACGGTACCCCGACGCTACAAATCTTCCTGGTGGGGCGGAGCTTAGCTCGCAGCGGAGATGGCTGCTTGAGCTCGGAGCTCCGGCGAGCCACACGATCGATTCGTCAACAATCCTGCTTCCAACGACGCCTAGAACAACTGGCGGCACCAGCGGAGCTCCATAGGGTACTGTGCAGTCGACCGGCGGAATTTTGAGCCCGGGCGAGCAGTGAAGCAACTTCTGGAGCTGGAGACCCGGAGCGCGGACTAGGCTGAAGATCCCCGACCTCGCGTGAGGAGGCCGGCCGGCGACGTGGTGTAACGGGCGGCCAGCAGCGGCCGCGGGGGACGGACTCGAGGCTCTTCGCGGCGGACAGGAGAGACCGGAGGCGTCACCCTGCAGCGGGCGCACCGGCGGCAAAGTAAGCAGGGTGCTGCTGGGGCTTGAGCGGGAGCTGCGGAGATCACTCTGGGGGCCCTGGAGATGACCACACAGCGAACGGCGCACGGAGGGTCTGCTGTGGCGGCGAGTGCCCCTGAAACTCTGAGCGGGCACGGGCAGCGGCGGACGGCGAGGTGGTAGCTGGCGAAGAGTGACCCTGGGGCACGCTGGAGGCACGCTGTGTGCAATAATTTGAGGCAGGCCTGGGCCTAATAGCAGTAGCAGCCTGAGCGGGGGAGACTAGCGCAACCCTGCTGCGGCGGCGCAGAGAAGGCAGCAGGAGGGGAGAGCTTGCCGTCGGGTTATAGGATGCCGGGCGGGAGCCCCTGATGGACGCTGGACCTGGCGAGGCGCTGAGTTGGCAATCGGTGTGCCTCCCGAGTTGGGCCTGGTGCCAACGTATCGAACTCGGAGGGAGTGGAGTTGTGGCCAGGCGCGCGGCCTAGCGGAGAAGCGGGACAGACGGCAAGAGACCGGCTCGCCTGGTGGAGGCGCCTGGCGGAGAGCAAGCAACGCGGGCGCCCACAGAGTGAAGGACGCGCGGGTGGCCATTGACCGTGACACAGCCGCGTGGAGACTAGAGAGTCCCCAGGCAAGACGGCGCTGCGCTGAGTCGCGTGGGGAAGCGCGATGGGCAAATCCGACAAAACCCAGTCAAGGCTGACGTTCGAGCAGCGGCGCCCCAAGGCACAGACGCCGCTGGAGGGGGCGACGGGAGGCGCGTCTGCACCCCCGGAGGACGACCAGGACTTACGGGGGCTCTTGCTGTCCATGGAGAAAGGGTTGCAGAGCGGCATCACCTCCCTCGGCGCCAAGATAGATGCGCTCTCGTACCGAATGGACCGCATGGGGGAGCGCCTGGACAAACATTCGGAGCGCCTGGACCAATCCGACAGACGTTTATCGGAGGTGGAGGGCGCGCAGACAACTCTGGATCTTGAACACAAGAAGCTCGAGCGTCAAATGCAGGTGTTACAGGACAAAACGGAGGACTTAGAGGCCCGTTCACGGCAGTGTAACTTGCGAATTACTGGCCTTCCGGAGTCCACTGCCACGGGTCGGATGGAGAGCTTCGTGGAAACGCTGCTGGTTGAACTGCTGGGAAAAGAGGCGTTCTCCGGGATGTTCGTGGTGGAGAGAGCGCACAGATCCCTGGGCCCCAGGCCTCCGCCGGGAGCGCCACCCCGACCGATAATTGCCAAACTATTGAACTACAGAGACCGGGATGCCGCGCTGAGGGTTGCCCGGGAAAAGAAGACATTGATGTATGAAGGGTCACCTATCTCCCTCTACCCGGACTTCACAGCTAGAGTGCAGGAAGCCAGACGCCAGTTTGCCCCTGCCAAAAAGCAGCTCCGGGAAATGGGAGTGGATTATGCGATGTTTTACCCAGCCAAGCTGCGGGTCAATAGGCAGGGCAAATCACACATCTTCCAAGACCCTAAAACACTGCAAAAGGCGCTGAAGGACTGGGCTAAGGAGCAGCGCCGGAGCCCCGCAACGCCGCTGCGGGAAGGCGCGAGAGAGGGCGATATGGAAGAACAGGACTGACCCCGTAGTGCGGACTTACCTGATTTGCATTTCAGGCATGATGAGCTGGGATGTAGGGAGGTAGGCTTGGGGGAGAACGGATGGGGTGCTGATTGATGATGTTGTCGGGGATTACAGTAAAATGTGGGGCGCGCCCCCCCCCCTTGACAGTGACGCAGCCGCTGGAGAGTGTACACAGCGAAGAGATGTCTGGCTGGGCGCGAATGTAACGCCCATGGCCAGTGAGGCTTCTCCAATTTATCCACTCTTTTATATGGTGCTCAAGGGAACGACTAGGCCCTTATGACTGAGAAGGGCATAGGAGATGTGGTAGACTAACGCTGGGACGGGATGGAAGAGAAAATAGTGGCTCGCCGGGACGGGCAGTTGCCGTTAGGTACTAGGCGCTTCCACACTAGGGTGTGAGCGCTGAGCAACCTCCGCCCGCGAGTGCGTTCCACACCTTTCTGTGGGTTCACAAGTTGAGGGCGGGGTGGCGGGAGGTATGGGGTGCCCAGGTATGGGAATCGGCAAGGCCAAGTTGGGGTGGGTCTGCTGTGGGCGGGGGGGAGGAGGGGGTTTGTGTTATGGGGGTTTGAGGTCACAATGTTGGTGTGCATGGTCCTGTCTGTTTGTGTGCTCCTGCACTTTGAGAGGCGCTCCGTGGGGCGATTGGAGCCCTGGCGTCAACGCTAATGAAAACCGATACTGCTATGCCTGAGAGACGAGACACGCTCAGAATCCTAACTTGGAATGTCAAGGGCCTGAATGATCACCGCAAAGCCCGTAAAGTTATGCACTACCTTAAGAGACATAAGATAGATATAGCTTTCCTTCAAGAGACGCATCTTCCTAATAATAGCCCCATCCTACGCTCTAGGGAGCTACGGGAGGCGCAGGCGGCGGGGTTCACGACACACTCTAGAGGGGTTCTGACTTGGGTTAGCCCGCGGGTGGAACACAGGGCGCAGAGCGTCGCCGTAGACAGCGCTGGCAGATTTGTGCTCACACGCTTCCAGGGCATGGGTCTAGATTTACTCCTGGTTAACTGTTACGGGCCGAACTATGACTGCCCGGAGTTTTTCACAGCGCTGGCAGGCGCGATCGGGGATACAGACGCGCGGAATGTGCTCTGGGGCGGCGACTTTAATGTAGTGATGGATCCTGAGCTTGATAGATCGGGTGGCCCGAGACGAGCGCAACCAGCGGCAGCGAAGGCGATCACACGTGAAATGCTTTGCTTAGATCTCGCGGATTTGTGGAGAACTCGTAACCCGGCATTAGGGGGCTACACACATTACTCTGCATACCACAACTTGCACACGCGGATAGATTACTGGCTACTATCGACGTCCCTCCTTTCGCAGGTGCACGAATGCACGGTGCTCCCGCGCACGCTTTCCGACCACTCGCCGATACTGGTTTCCCTGGCCACGCCCAGAAAAGTCCCCCCGCCATTTCTTTGGCGATTTCCCCCTTACTCGCTGCTGGATCCCCTCTTTAAGGAGGAGCTGGCGGCTGCGATTGAGCTATTCTTTGATACCAATCTGGGCTCTGTGGAGGATTTCCAGTCTATCTGGGAGACCTTTAAGGTCTACATTCGAGGGGTGGCGATGGCCAAACACTCGGGGGTGCTCCGAGATATTAGGCAGCGGCTTACGACGCAGGAGCGCAAATTGGAGGCTCTTGAGACCAGACTGCGAGAAACGGGCGGGGAGGAAGTTACAGAGGAGATAAAAACTCTCCTGGCGGAGTACCACGAGACTGCTGATGCAGAGGTGCTGCATCTGGGGAAGTATGCTACGGCCAGGGTTTATGGGGAAGGCGACAGACCGGGGTCGGTGTTAGCTAATTTGCTCAAGGCCCGTAGACGCAGAGCCGCCGTCACCCAGATCAGGGCTGCGGATGGTTCGCTACTAACGGCGGAGGAAGACATGGTAGAGCGATTTCGGTCGTACTACGCCGGGCTTTATGCTTCTCAGCAAACCGGTATGGAAGATAGCATAGGGGACTATCTGGACTATATAAAGTTGCCGTTCCTCGCTCGCGAGCACAGGGAGTTTCTGTCCCTGCCAATCGAGAGGGACGAAATTCTTAAGGCCCTTGCTGGCATGAAAGCGCATAGCGCCCCGGGAGCGGATGGCCTCACTGTTGCGTTCTACCGCGCTTTTATTGACCAGCTCCTACCACACATATCGACGCTGTTCGGTGACATGTGCGTTAAAGCACATATGCTGCCGTCCATGCGTGAGGCGCTCCTGGTCGCTATACCGAAACCAGGCAAAACACCCGAGGAGTGCAGCTCCTATAGGCCGTTATCACTGCTTAACGTAGATGCGAAATTATATGCCAAGGTTCTGGCCACGCGCCTGGCCCTGCTCGCGCCGGAACTGGTTGCCCCAGAACAGGCGGGGTTCGTTCCGGGCAGGAACCTCACATACAATTTACGGACGGTGTTTGGAGTCATGCAGCATGTGCGCCCCGACGCGCGCGCGCTCGCTGTCTTCCTTGACATGGAAAAGGCTTTCGACTCGGTAGAGTGGACATTCATGCGGCAGGTCCTGACAAGAATGGGGCTGGGCCCGGTCTTTCTTCAAATGATAGGAGTGCTGTATAGTGGCCCCACGGCGAGACTACGAGTGGGTGATCGAGTCACAGAAGCGATACCAATCTCGAGAGGAACGAGGCAGGGCTGCCCCCTGTCGCCCCTTTTGTACGCATTGGTGGCGGAGCCACTGGCGTGCGCTATGCGGGAATACCACAGCCTACGGGGCATCAATTTTCCAACTTACAAGATAACTGTGTCCACATATGCAGATGACACCCTGCTGTATGTCAGGGACCCGGAAACTAACCTGGCCCCAGTGTTGAGGGAGGTGGTTCAGTTTGGAGCGCTCTCCGGGCTGAAGGTCAACTGGGACAAGTCTATCGTGTTCCCGCTGACGCCGGTCACGGTTCCTTTCGTCATGGAATACCCGTTGCAGTGGACTGAGGATCCGGTCCGATACCTGGGGATCCAGCTTCATAGGGACTCGGAGGTGGTGCTATCTAAGAATTACGGAAGGGCCATCAGTAAACTTGAGGACGACGTGGAGACTTGGATCACGCTGCCCCTTTCGCTACTGGGACGCATATCCATCATGAAGATGGTGGTGCTCCCTCGGTTCCTGTTTCTGTTTGCGAACATCCCCATGGTTCTGTCCCGCGCTTTCTTCGCGCGGTTGAAGGCGTCAATGCTATGGCCGGCGTGGGCTGGCAAGCAGGCGCGGATCAGCCGGAGGTTCCTGACGCTGCCTTACCATATGGGCGGCCTGGGAGCGCCCGATATGGAGCTGTATTATAGGGTGGCGCAGGGGGCTCAGGCGCATAGCTAGATACATGGTGGTGAGACCGTCCCGCACCTCAAGTTAGAGACATTGTTTGCAGTGCCGCTGCCGCTCCCCGCTGTCATTTTTGAACGCCTGGACCGCCGCACGGGGTTCCTCGACTCCTTGAACTCCACTAGACATGCTTGGAACAGCATACTACAACGCGCGTCGGGGGCGCAGCTTTATTCGCCGGCAATGCCAATTGCCTGGGCGGTATGGCTGGCCCCTTGCACGGAAGACGGAGTGATACGGTCGCTCGGTGAGATAGGTGTGCACACCATGGGCGACTTGTTTGATAACGGAGTGGTAAAGACAGGGGAGGCGGTGGCGGCCTCGGGCGCGGGGTGCACGCAGTTGCAACGTTTCCAATACCACAGAGTCAGGCATGCCTGGAAACAGTTATTGGGGTGTGACATGGCGGAGCCTGCGGAGGTTTGGGAATTGACGCACATAATTAACAATGACAACCCCCAAGGGTTGATCTCAAAGCTGTACCGAATTGCGCAGTCTCAGAGGGTGCATGAGTTCGCTAAAGCCAGATTGGAATGGCAAAGGGACTTAGATATCACAATTGACGATGCCATGTGGGCATACTGCTGCACGGGGATCAGACGCATCTCCCTGCATGGCAGACATCGGCTGGTCCATTTCAAGTACCTCAACAGGTATTACTACACTCCGGAGCGCTTACACAGATATGGGTTGCGGGAGGACCCTGCGTGTGAACGGTGCAAGCACCCGACGGCGGGCTTCCTGCACTTAGCGTGGCGATGCCCGGGCATATACAACTACTGGGAGGCGGTATACCAACAGATAGTGGAGGTGACGGGGGTGGAGATGGCCCCGGACCCGGCTGTGGCATTGCTGGGACATTCCAAGGTGGTGCCAAAGGCGGCTCGACGCCTGGTGGATATGGGGATGCTGGTTGCGAAACGACGAGTTGCGATGTGCTGGATGCGGGGTCCCTTGCCCACTGTGGCGCAGTGGAGGCGCGATGTGCTATACTGCTGCACCCAAACGGAGAGGTTCAGTGAGCTGCTGCCACCGCGTAGCCGGCCAAAAAACTTCTGGGAACTGTACGTAGACTATCTGGGCAGACGGGAAAAGGCAGCGGGAAGCCCCGCGGGGGGCCCCTTCTCGGGGATGGCAGAAGAGGAGGCTCCCGGGGGGGTGAGCGTGTGGGGGAAGCATGATGACTCACCTACGACGTTCAGAGTAGAGGCGACAGAATGTGTTAGGAGTGCTACACAGGCGGAGGACGAGTGGTGACTGAGTGCGGGATGCAGATGAGGCTGCGACCGACAGAGGACCTCAACTGTTTAGTTCGGGCGGGAGGGTAGGGGGAGTTGGGCGGGACCCTTGGGAGGGGGAGGGGGTTTAGAGTTTACGGCCACAAAACGGGACTGTGCGGGAGGAACACGCTCGGGCCTGCCCGCCGACAGGGGATCGCCCCACTGCCAAGGTTCATGGGAGAGGGACACTTGGCATGCAGTGGGTCCAGTACCAGTGATGCACGGCGATGCCCGACCTCCGGGATGTGGGATAGCCGATACTTTTGGAGTGATAATTGCGAAAAGGTGGCCGGCCCCTGGTTGGTGGCGCAGAGCTATGTATGTCAATGTGCCTTGTTTGCAGTCAATAAATAAAATTAAAAAAAAAAAAGAAATCTTCCTGGTGTGGCCGTAGCGGGTAAAGCTGCAGACGTTAGAATGGGGGAACTAGCGCATATCATCAAGGGCTGGTGACATAATTATCGCCACTTTTGCGGCCGTTTTCGGACGAAAAGCGCCGATAACTATATTGCATTATTTGCAAGGATACGCTAGCACGTGTTTCCTTGTTTCAGCTCCCGTTTTGTTCACGCCTCGCTTTGCATCTCTAATGAGATGCAAAGGAGGCGTGCCTGACAAAACGCCATGGGAAAATATCGCTACCCCAGCTTCGTGATATCATCAACGAGGGGTAGCGATATTTTAAATCCCGTTAACTATGCCTTAATGCAGGAATTTAATGTCTGTTAAATTCCTGACTAAGGCATAGCTAACATGGGAGGTGGATTATGGTGATACGACCACAGGGTTGTATCACCAAGGTTATCTCCGTTTTGGGTGCAATATCGCTGGTTTTCCAGCGATGTTGGCCCATTTCTCTAGAATATTATCGCCCTGGAGAAACGCGTTGTTAATAACGCGTTACCAGGGGGATAAATTCCTGCAATAGACTTCGATAAATAAACAAGCGCTAAGTGCGCTTTGCGTTTATTTATTGCCGTCCTAGTAAATATGCCCTTAGGTTCGCCGCGAACCTCCAGCTCGACTCCCGGCACCCCCTCAAAATCCCGGGACAGGTTGCTAATCACTTAATCTCCCCGGGCCGTAGAGAGAGGCCCAAAAGTGAAGCGCTCTAATGGCGACACGAGGATAGCTCCAAACGTTATGGAAGTTAGCGCATAATAACAAGCTGGCCAGCTCCCGTGAGCTACAATCGCACATGCTCACGATCCTCCGGCTCTAGAGAAGCACCTCGGACCTAGAATCAAGTGGTAGAAGGGTATGGATATTTAATTTGGTGCGGCAGGATTAATGTATACAGTGAAGGTTCTAGCGTAGCAACACTTTCATTTAGAATGCAAGAGTCAGCAGTGGATACTCAGTGGCAGTATCGCAGCCACTGAGGTCTAACTGGGGCCTGATTATTGCTTGATGAAAACTTTAGCGCGCTTTGTCTGTGTGTGAGACCTACTAGCCCGCGTGGCTCCTGCCTCCAGGTACCGTGGGGTTGTGCCGCACCATACGCTAAGGGGATGAAAGATAAGGAGCACCTCAGCCTCAGTAATTTTAAGCATAGTGAATGCGGGCCAGGAGGGGCATTTGCTTGGGCCGACCAGCCGCCTGGAGGGCGGGTCGGGTGTTGAGACTGCCTGGGTTCCTTGACTCGTTTGTGTAGTGTTTGGGCTGGGACGGCGGCTGTGGCATTGGAGTGCCGCCCCCTTCCCTGGTTGGTGGGGGGGACAAGAGAGCAGTTTGTTGTGGCACCAGGACCGACAGGTTTGTGACCGCTAAGCGCTTAATTTGTGCCCTATAAGTCCGGTAGTTAAAGTTGCAGAACTAGTATCAAGATTGCCTACAGGTTAACTCCTATCCTTCAACGGATCTGCTCGTTCGCAGTAAGGGCGGCCACCTTGCACGTGATGTGCAGTTACGGGGAATTGAACGCGCCGCTTGGCGCAACCCATGAAATGACTTATGGCTTCGGGGGTTTATTGTGCAATTGTGATGCTGCGATAATCGCACAGGTTTTCCCCCATGTGGGTGTCGTGTCGCGACGAGCCCGCCGGTGGCTCTGATGCGCCGGGGCCAGGTGAGCGGTAGAGGAAGGGAAATCCTTTGCAGAGAGTCATTTTCTCTGTGGATTTCCCTTCTATTTTTGAAACTCAAGAGCGGCAACATTGTCATGGTGTCAGTGGCTTTAAGTGAAAGCTTTTCAATATTATACACAAGCCATAGTGCTGCCTAGTTATCTTAGGCAACTAACAACCTGTGACCAAGCCAAGAACCGTGGCATGCTGCAGGTATGATGTTCTTGCTGTATCATATACCTGGAATGCAAGGGCAGAAACAGCAACATACTAGTCGGACAACACACCATGCTATGCAAAGAATTTTGCTTGCACGGGTTAAGCCATACCCTTAACCCTCGTTACGGAGGAGAGTAGGTTTTGCAGTTACTGCCACAGAGGGGCTTTTGATGTTTAGTTATCGTATCGCAGCAAATCTTGATGGTCGGCTGGGGAAGCAAAAAGACATGCCTGATGTTGCCTGGGCGCACATTGATTTATTAATACCTTTTCTCTCACAGCCTTCTTTGGGATGCGTGGGGGGCTCTGGCGCGTTTAACATGGCATTTCGAAGGTTTGAGGTCAGGAGTGCGTTCTCGTGCACAACAACACATGCGGTAGTATTATCAGCAGCCCTTGATAGAAACTTATTTGGGGGCCCCTGTTTGGAACAGCTTTGAATTTTATACAGTCCAGCTCTTTCATGCCCACTGTGGGAAAAGTTACTGACCATGCACGAACACACCCTTCCAATTTCTAAATGTGTTTGCATACAATATTCGGGGATGGTGACGTGTTTTCAATACGGTAACACAGCAGCAGCTCACTAATAATGAAAATAATAGGTGACTCTACCACTTAGCATATAGGAGGTTCTGTTTTGATAGAAAATAAACCTTTTAGTGATGTTGTAAGTGTGGAACACATGGCCCAAGCAGCGCATGGTAAAGCTTTGCAGGGAGGCATACCGGGGTCGGTAATCGGAGCGCTGTGGGTCGGTAGTGCGACCGTTGGTGTTAGTTTTGCTCTCACAGGTTGAGAAGAATAAAAAGAAACTTGTACTTTCTTTGGTGCCAATTTGATAAGAGATTGTCTTCGCAAGCACATGGAGTTGGCTAACCTGTGGGTGGCTAACAGAAATCAAGGGACCATTCATAAATGTGGGCAATTCCAAAGGTGGTCAAAGCATCCTTATACACCATCAGTTTAAAGCACTCAAGAAAGCTATTAAGGGATCCTTTTCAATATGCTCTGGTACCCCGAAAGGTGTGGATAGTCTCATGACTTCAGCTTTGCGAGGATAAACTCCTGAGGAGTTGCCTCGGTTCAGTGGTCTTCATTTAATTAGCCTTCATGGTGGCAGTTCCAGAGTTTTCATTTTCCGTTATGTTTAGGTATAGCTCGCCACCAGCCACAGTCACATGACTGTAGATTATGCAAAGGCAGGTAAAGAAAGCACCCTATTTGAGGTTCCCTCTTATAGCAAGAGCCTTTGCACCGCGTGGAGCTGTTACACTAATATGCTTCTTTTTAAGTCACTTGGCATTCTGTTAGAGATTATCGAGTTTAAGATAGAAGGGACAGGTTATCTAGTATCTGATACGTCTCTACAATGCCCCAGGTAAACTGCTTCTAATGGTTTCGTCTGGCTATGGCTGGGTTTTACACACATTTTACAAGTTTTACAGGTGGGTATGGTTGTTTTCAGTTGATTGGTGGTGTTGATTAGTGTAATGGTCCCATTTGCGGTAGAGCTTGCTATCATTGAAGGGAGACATTTAATGCAAAAGTTCAACACGTAAAGGTGACAGTACCATCATTTCAGAATAGAAGCATTTTCAATATTCTACGCAGCGAAGCCAGAATTGTGGCTTCAGTTATTTATACAACCAACAAGCATTGTTAAAGCCAATGGTGCTGGCATGTTGTAGGTGTAGTGTGTTTTTTTTTGTATATATCCAGAGGCAATGACAGAAGCCGCAAAACACCAGCCGGCGGCACACTAAGGTTAGCACTAAATGATAGCGTACGGGTCAGCCATGCCAGATTGCATTGACCGCGCAACCAGGAGGTTGCCTGTGGGGCACTGTGCTGCAGGAGGACAGAGACTGAGGTAACACAGGCCTTGTGTGAGACAACCGTTGCCCATGTAGAGTGGTTTCACCGGCTGGGCGTGCCTACCATCGACAGTGATGGCTTAAGAAGCGATGAATACTTGGTCCTCTCGCATTGGCAGGCAAATTCTGGGTGAGCTTAGCTTGGCATGCCACCCTGCAGTGGTTTCACTGACTGGTGATATTGGCTGGCGCAGCACTTGGTAATCAGCCTGTACCCTCGTACTGGGGATCATCCAGGGAAGGGGGCACATGAGGGCTTAGTCACCCTAGAATGATATGCACAAACTTGTACACGGTGCGTTAGGGTTTGTGTCACAGAACTGGGGGGTGTCTCATGGGGCACACTCACTGCCTGTGATTATGGTGCGGGATAATTATTGTTTTACTCTAGGGAACTGATCTTATGCCCAGGTTCTGTCTGCCTTTGCCACCGGTTACCAGCCCAATGGTGGGAAAGTATAATTTTACACTTACGCTGGAAATGACAACGCAAAGAGAGGCGCTGCGAAATGCTGAGACTACATGATGCAATTGGCTACGAGGGCCTTCATGAGGAACATCTGCTGGCACCATATAGAAACAAGTACCATGTACACTGGGTGGGCATTCCTCTGCAACCAAAGGCAGGTTTCAGGTCACCTCAGTCAAGACCTATTCTCCCGCCCTTTAGCCAGGGCAGCAGGCAGGTGGTGGTAGTTGTCATCTTACAAGTGTGTTGCGGTGCAAAAAAGTTTGGTAAACACTGCGTTAGCGCCTGATGGCGACAGGGTATTATAGACCATTTGGCATTCCAAATATTCAGTAAAGGGCAGGTATTTGCACAGAATGTTCCCCTCTGGTTCCCACAGACTTGTCTGCCCCCTGGGTTATCCTTCTATGGCCTAGAACCTGAGACTGGAAGGGGCATCTTCTGCGACCAGTGTCCCAAACACGTTGATAGTCACCGCAGGGGTAGATGTACCATGAAGGGCATGATTACTACTTGGGTTATCCCTAAGTTTTGGGGTCAAACTAGGTTGGAGCATTAAGTCTACAATCCTTAGGAAGCATCCAGCATTACTTCATTCCAAGTAAGGGCAGTTAGCGATAGATAAGTATCAGCGAGTGGGTAACATGCACCGGCTATTCAGCGACATCGTGCCCCAGGGGCACGCGCGCGACACAAAAACACAGAGCTGTAACCAGAAGGATGCCAAGTGGCGAAAACCAGTAAATAGGTTTAAGATGTGTGTCTCTGGCCTTACAGCTGTGTGAAGCCAGTCTCATTTAGAGGTACGCCCAGTTAAGAATTGGGTGCTTCTTAAGGTTCTCATGACCAGTGCAGTTTGTGGTATTTCCCAGCAGATCCACTGAGGGTGTATTGCAGCTAACATAAAACTGGGAATCTGGGATTCCGACAATTTTGCGAGTTTAAGCATCCAGGGTCAGAGATGGTTAGCAGGTTCTGGCTTCTGTGATCCAACGACAGTTAAGCAAGCGAGGTGCACTGTGTAAGTTGTCACTATATGAAAGGGCGAGGTGTCGCCAACAGCGGGCATAATACCTATATGGTCAAACCAGATAACACACCAATAAGGTGTTCACCAGGGTTAGCACTCAAAGGGGTCTGTGTAATTGGCTGGTCAACGGGGTGAAGTAAGTGCACCCCAGAACCAAGGGTAGGTGACCTATGGCTGCAGTTAAGCTCAAAACCCCGCACGGTCAGCTAGATTAGCCATGCTTGGTGTGGACGCGGTCAGCCAACATGTGCTGCCGTCCCAATAAATGGGGTAACAAGGTGTCAAGCACAATGAGCTACTATGTCAATAGAACATTTGGCACGTCCAGTGTTCAACAAAAACTAACATTTAACAGAGCAGATAATTTTCCACTGATGGGGATGCTCCGTGTTGGCAGTGGGTACCCAGAGTTGGCACGGGGTGGAGTCATGTAAGGCAGTGGAACTTTCACGCAGAAGGGTGAATAGTTAATTGCACAAGTCACAGACTAAAGGGGCTTTGGTTTCATCAGACACTAGCTGATCCAGACTAACGTCAAGGGCTATCGTGAGATAGATGGGGTTCATTTCATCTAGATTTGTGGGAGGCTCTAGAGAGGAGAGGTTGCAGATAAGACCATAGCTGTTTTGGTGGGGGGCTCTGGCGGCGACGGAGGCAGGCCACCTCCAGAGCTGTGGCGGAGTTACAGGTCGATCTGGAAGCAAAGGGGTACTGAAGGGTACCTCTGAGTGGCACCATAGGGGGTGCCAGAGCCAAATTCAGGGGCCTCATGGGAGGTTCCTGGGAAACCGTGTCGGCGCCCTGTTAGTCCTTCGGGCGGTTGGGGGCCTGAACAACCGGCGGCTTGCCTTGCTACGCTCCGCCCTGAAAGGGGCATGAGTAATAAGGGACCATGTGTCACGTGATCCGGGAAGAGGATCACCAGAAGGGGCAGCACAGATGGTGTTCACCCCAGTGCTGCTGATGGTTGTCTGATCTTGGATCGACCTTAAGATAACCCACCATATTACATAACGGTGCATGTAATAAACCTGCAGCAATTTTACCCAAACAGAAAATGTGTGGTGTGTTTATTTATTAGCATGCATTCTATGTGTGGTGGGGTGGGGAGTGTTGCCAATGGTGGTGCTTTGTTGACATCACCAAGCATCATGTGTAATAATTTTAAAAAGCGGACTATACTGCACGTTATATGTATCTAGAAATACTGCTACATATTTAAAATAGCTAACGGTAAACTGACAGTTCAATCAACAAAATATACATATCTGAAACTCTTCTATAAACGTGTAGGGATCCTCTAAAATATACGACCAACTTGGCAAATGACTCTTTTCGTTATTGGTCACTTAAACGGGATCACACTGATGAAAGCCTCCGACCACGTTAGCACTAAATGGTTCTTCATAGTCGCAAAGGAAATCCTCGAAAGAGGGGTAGGGACTCTTAAGTCTCAATTGTATGGGCATGCGCTCTTTGCTGTAGCCGGCGCCCACGCTTGTTTGTTATCAAACTGAAACAACTTTTGAAGTTTAATGATCCACATCACCTTTGACCCAAGACTTAAATGTCCAGAACGCCAATGAAAGTGGAGTTTGAGAGGGGTGGGGTAACCCCACTGACAAGTGAGTTTTTCAGTATGGTTGATTAGTGAGGACACAGCGCACCCCTGAGGATTACAATAGTACAACATAACTAATATTCATGGTGAGTTCAAAGTGCACCATTCAGGAAATAATTTTGAGTGTTCACTATAAGGTAATCTAATCCCCATGATAGTGGCGCCTAATTGCAGGGTTGTGTACAAGGTTGACCTAAGGAAACTATGAGGTACTGTGTATCTAAAGACACCTACGAGCACTCCACTGGCTCCCTGTCGAGAAGAGGGTCACCTTCAAACACCTCACCCACGCCTACAAATCCCTCAACAACATCGGACCCAAATACCTCAACGAGAGTCGCCTTCCATGTAACCAAGAGGAACCCCTGCTCCGCCAACCTTGCCCTGGCAGAAGTCCCGCACATCCGCAGAAACAGAGCAGGCGGGAGAGCTTTCTCCTACATCACAGCCAAGCCCTGGAACGAGCTCCTGTGAACATCAGACGCTCCCCGACCCTGCACACGTTCAGGAATGACCTCAAGACCTGGCTCTTCAACTGATCCAGAGCCGCTCCCCCCCCCCCCTCTAGCGCCTTGAGACCCTCACAGGTGAGTAGCACGCTCTATTAACCCCTGATGGATTGATTGAAATGCAATCAATATGAAAGGAATGACATAAATAGGGAGTTTGAGATCAATAATTAGGAAAAGAACGCACTTATTCCAATTTTAATGTGTACCGTACTTTAAATATTGATAAATACGTTTTTTCCTAATTTTTGATAACAAATGAGCGAGCAGATCTGTTTCAGTTAGAAGACTTCCGATTTTTCAAGACTAAGACGGCTTTATTATAGCACTTGCTTTCATGTTAGTCAATCTAGCCCGGAATCTTTTCAACTCTCCTTCTTCGTAACTTGAAAACATTGGTAATTATGAATACAGAAAAAATCGAACAACGCAAATGCTGTAGCAATATCAGCAAATCAATTCAGTTACATGGAATTCAAATATCATTAAGGCTCTCAAATACAGAAATTACATACTAAGGATAACAAATTTGTAAAAATCCGCTAAATCTCAAAGGACCTACCACTCCCCTCAGGGGTGGGTAATTACACTCACTGTATAACCTGCACTCAGCCTTGGGTAGTTTGGCACTGAGCAGTCAGGGTTATCACAGAGGCAATGTGTAAAGCATTGGCACAGCACTCTCATACAATATATACACTGAGCATCACAAAAGAGACATTGCATGTGGTGTATGTAAATAAAGTTTGTATTCAACACATACATTAACTAACACAACATGAACATCATGTATTTCTGGGCAAAAATGACATTTGGAATTATCACTAGCAGTACTCGGGCCAAATGTGTTAAAATGATGATTAGTAGTATGCACACTTGGGAAAGATCCTAGTTTAACCCCCCAGCCTTAAGCGGTGCGAAACATTGTCAGAACGAGGCCCACCATAGCAATTATTATAATTCAATACCACACAGTTATAGGGTGCAACCTAGATCACGATATCAGAAATGTGTACATACAGATAATTACAACACTTTTAAATAGCACTGTGGACTAAGGCTGCATGGGTAAAAATAAATATCAAAATCAGTATTCTGTTGGCAGGGAATCAACGTGTAAAGCAACACTGCTGTGCAGGGTAATAGCAGTCACTCCCACACACTCAGCACCGATGCAGTGGTGCAGCTGATATTCGGCAGGTCAGTTGATAATACACATGCAGACCCGTGGCCCAAAACCTCCTCCACTATTCAGCTAACCCCGACTACCCTACACCCATGAGCTGGATATAAAGAAAAACTTCCCCCTGATACAAGGCCGAACACGGACCGGAGTCGCACTTAGTCAGGGTCCCAGGGAAGAAAGATCAGAGACGGTAGCAGGGCTAATTAGGCAGCAGTTGACAAATGGCGGTTTGGCCACTACTCGGTAAGTTCACCCATGGTATGCAGAGCAGATACAGGCTGAGGGCAATTGTCGTTCAATCAAAAGATTCCAGCACCATCCCAGTTCTGCGAAGCACAGGGGGTGAGGTTATGCAGCTCTCTTGACTCGCTTCAAGTCGCTCTCTGAAGCGTTCCTTAGACCATTCATTTACTCTCACCACTCAGGCCTGATCTGGGCAGTACTACCTGGCAACACAAAGTCATCGGGCCAGGTGAGGAGAAGGCATTTGGTCCACTGCATTGAGGGCACTAAAGGACCAATTGATAAATGGGGTAGAAAGCAGGGGAGCCTCTTGGAAGAAGGAGGGACCCGGTCAGACAAATGTCTTATCAAAGTAGCACCCAGGCAATCTGGGAACCTCGGAACACACATCCGCTCCTCCGCATCCTTCTGAAAATATGGCACAACGTCTGGTGCACGTAGATACTAGTTGCACCTGACAATTCTGGTAACACACAATGAAGAGTCGCAAACTAAGTACCTCCTTTGAAATTAGGAACAGTGTGGTGCATGTTGATCTGAGTCGAACCAGACTATTCCGGTCAAACACAATGAAGAGTTGCAAATTCCTGCCCTCCCTTGAAATAAAATATAGCGACAATGGGGCGACCCTGTGTCCCTCAGAACCTGAGTATGTATATAATAGGCTACAATGGTTCGGGGAGAACCTAATTGCTTTGAAAAAATACAATTAAAAGTAATATTAAAGAGAACCTGGAAGAGCTGCTTGATACCTATTAAATAAATATTACACGTATAGCATTTACATTGGTTAAATCATGAAACGCATATCAAATAGCGTTGGAACGCATATCAAATGACGTTGGAATACAGATTGAAGCAAAACACTTACATGTATATGCTTTGCAAAAGACTCTTCTTTTATATCAAGTTAAGCTTAAGTCAATATTTACAAGTAATCAGAAGGCTGTCAAAACAAGAAATACTGAAAAAGGTGACATGTGGTACGGTGACATTCAGTGCCCAGTGATAGTGCTGCATTGCATATATACAAGGTGATATTATGTATAATTTATTTACACAAAGAATTAGAATGCAGTCAGAACGAGGGTAGGCAATAACTCTGGTGAACAGCAGGTTTGCCTATTGATTTGACACCTAGAGATTTGATTGGTCTGAACCATCTATGTTTATCGATGTTTCGACCCTGGCAGAGCATTATTGGAGTGTCATGGCGGGTCTTCTTTAGGACAAGTGGGAGTGTTGACAGCCCAAAAGGTGGGGTGACTCGCTGAGGCGTCCCTTGCTCGGTGAAAGGCGTCAGAGGATCTGCATGTATCAGATAAGTTCAAGGAGTGAAGATTGCTTCATAAAGTCAAACCCTAACTTGATGTGGTAGTTAATTCTAAAATGCGGAGGACACGGAGTGAATGAGGTCCTTCAGGGGAGCCAGGCAACAGTCCTGATTTCAAGCCCTCTTTATGAAAATTCTCGGCTGCACTCTTGAAATAAGGCACAACGCCTGGTGTGCGTTGATACACATCACACCTAACAATTCCGGTCACAAACACTAGCACAAGTTCAGCAGTGCTGCACATGGTAGAATGAGGTTCTATTACGGGTACGCCGTCACCTTTTGAGGGTCGCAACCTGTGAATCAGACAAAGTGCACAATGAGCACGCAATCAGCGTGCCGCACAAGTGAGATGTAAAAACAACAATTGATGGACAGAATGCAGAACAATGTCATACATTCACCCCAGTACTGAGATCTGGGCCTAAATCCATCGTTTTTTTGCTCACCATGCCATTCCAGTTTGAACCCAGCCATATGCAAATCAGTCTTGACCCTGTGCCTCATGGGAACAGTCCAGCCCGAACTGCCAAGCCAGGTCCTCCCTGGACTGGAAACAAGCATCCTAGGACCGGTTTCAGGGTTTCACCCCTCTTCAGCCAGGATAGCTTGATTCCAGTGGCATGGAGAGCATGGGACTCGCGTCTGAGCATACCCGTCCCACTCGGGGTGACACATGCAAAAACAACAATTGATGGACAGAATGCAGAACAATGTCATACATTCACCCCAGTACAGAGATCTGGGCCTAAATCCATCGGTTTTTTTGCTCACCGTGCCATTCTAGTTTGAACCCAGCCATATGCAAATCAGTCTTGACCCTGTGCCTCATGGGAACAGTCCAGCCCGAACTGCCAAGCCAGGTCCTCCCTGGACCGGAAACAAGCATCCTAGGACCGGTTTCAGGGTTTCACCCCTCTTCTGCCCTGATAGCTTGATTCCAGTGGCATGGAGAGCACGGGACTCACGTCTGAGCATTCCCGTCCCACTCGGGGTGGCAAATGCAAAAACAACAATTGATGGACAGAATGCAGAACAATGTCATACATTCACCCCAGTACAGAGATCTGGGCCTAAATCCATCGTTTTTAGCTCATCATGCCATTCCAGTTTGAACCCAGCCATATGCAAATCAGTCTTGACCCTGTGCCTCATGGGAACAGTCCAGCCCGAACTGCCAAGCCAGGTCCTCCCTGGACTGGAAACAAGCATCCAAGGACCGGTTTCAGGGTTTCACCCCTCTTCAGCCAGGATAGCTTGATTCCAGTGGCATGGAGAGCACGGGACTTTTGTACCGCTTTGTTCGCCATAAGTTGGCAGGGTATGCTCAGACGTGAGTCCCTTGCTCACTTTGTCACTGGATTCAAGCAAGCCTGGCTGAAGACGGCTGAAATGCCAGAAACCGGTCCTAGGAAGCTTGTTTCCAGTCCAGGGAAGGCATGGCTTGGCAGTTCGGGCTGGACTGTTCCCATGAGGCACAGGGTCAGACTGATTTGCATATGGCCATGTCTGAACTGGGGTGGCAGAGTGGGCTAAAGAACGGTGATGGATCAAACCCAGATCTGTTGACTGGGTGTGAGTGTTTGATTGGTTCTGATGCTCCGTCCATCACCACCCCCTTTTGTACCGCTTTGTTCGCCATAAGTTGGCAGGGCATGCTCAGACGTGAGTCCCTTGCTCACTTTGTCACTGGATTCAAGCAAGCCTGGCTGAATACGGCTGAAATGCCAGAAACCGGTCCTAGGAAGCTTGTTTCCGGTCCAGGGAAGGCATGGCTTGGCAGTTCGGTCTGGACTGTTCCCATGAGGCACAGGGTCAGACTGATTTGCATATGGCCATGTCTGAACTGGGGCGGCAGAGTGGGCTAAAGAACGGTGATGGATCAAACCCAGATCTGTTGACTGGGTGTGAGTGTTTGATTGGTTCTGATGCTCTGTCCATCACCACCCCCTTTTGTACCGCTTTGTTCGCCATAAGTTGGCAGGGCATGCTCTGGCGTGAGTCCCTTGCTCACTTTGTCACTGGATTCAAGCAAGCCTGGCTGAATACGGCTGAAATGCCAGAAACCGGTCTTAGGAAGCTTGTTTCCGGTCCAGGGAAGGCATGGCTTGGCATTTCGGGCTGGACTGTTTCCATGAGGCACAGGGTCAGACTGATTTGCATATGGCCATGTCTGAACTGGGGTGGCAGAGTGGGCTAAAGAACGGTGATGGATCAAACCCAGATCTGTTGACTGGGTGTGAGTGTTTGATTGGTTCTGATGCTCCGTCCATCACCACCCCCTTTTGTACCGCTTTGTTCGCCATAAGTTGGCAGGGTATGCTCAGACGTGAGTCCCTTGCTCACTTTGTCACTGGATTCAAGCAAGCCTGGCTGAAGACGGCTGAAATGCCAGAAACCGGTCCTAGGAAGCTTGTTTTCGGTCCAGGGAAGGCATGGCTTGGCAGTTTGGGCTGGACTGTTCCCATGAGGCACAGGGTCAGACTGATTTGCATATGGCCATGTCTGAACTGGGGTGGCAGAGTGGGCTAAAGAACGGTGATGGATCAAACCCAGATCTGTTGACTGGGTGTGAGTGTTTGATTGGTTCTGATGCTCCGTCCATCACCACCCCCTTTTGTACCGCTTTGTTCGCCATAAGTTGGCAGGGTATGCTCAGACGTGAGTCCCTTGCTCACTTTGTCACTGGATTCAAGCAAGCCTGGCTGAAGACGGCTGAAATGCCAGAAACCAGTCCTAGGAAGCTTGTTTCCGGTCCAGGGAAGGCATGGCTTGGCAGTTCGGGCTGGACTGTTCCCATGAGGCACAGGGTCAGACTGATTTGCATATGGCCATGTCTGAACTGGGGTGGCAGAGTGGGCTAAAGAACGGTGATGGATCAAACCCAGATCTGTTGACTGGGTGTGAGTGTTTGATTGGTTCTGATGCTCCGTCCATCACCACCCCCTTTTGTACCGCTTTGTTCGCCATAAGTTGGCAGGGTATGCTCAGACGTGAGTCCCTTGCTCACTTTGTCACTGGATTCAAGCAAGCCTGGCTGAAGACGGCTGAAATGCCAGAAACCGGTCCTAGGAAGCTTGTTTCCGGTCCAGGGAAGGCATGGCTTGGCAGTTCGGGCTGGACTGTTCCCATGAGGCACAGGGTCAGACTGATTTGCATATGGCCATGTCTGAACTGGGGTGGCAGAGTGGGCTAAAGAACGGTGATGGATCAAACCCAGATCTGTTGACTGGGTGTGAGTGTTTGATTGGTTCTGATGCTCCGTCCATCACCACCCCCTTTTGTACCGCTTTGTTCGCCATAAGTTGGCAGGGTATGCTCAGACGTGAGTCCCTTGCTCACTTTGTCACTGGATTCAAGCAAGCCTGGCTGAAGACGGCTGAAATGCCAGAAACCGGTCCTAGGAAGCTTGTTTCCGGTCCAGGGAAGGCATGGCTTGGCAGTTCGGGCTGGACTGTTCCCAGGAGGCACAGGGTCAGACTGATTTGCATATGGCCATGTCTGAACTGGGGTGGCAGAGTGGGCTAAAGAACGGTGATGGATCAAACCCAGATCTGTTGACTGGGTGTGAGTGTTTGATTGGTTCTGATGCTCCGTCCATCACCACCCCCTTTTGTACCGCTTTGTTCGCCATAAGTTGGCAGGGTATGCTCAGACGTGAGTCCCTTGCTCACTTTGTCACTGGATTCAAGCAAGCCTGGCTGAAGACGGCTGAAATGCCAGAAACCAGTCCTAGGAAGCTTGTTTCCGGTCCAGGGAAGGCATGGCTTGGCAGTTCGGGCTGGACTGTTCCCATGAGGCACAGGGTCAGACTGATTTGCATATGGCCATGTCTGAACTGGGGTGGCAGAGTGGGCTAAAGAACGGTGATGGATCAAACCCAGATCTGTTGACTGGGTGTGAGTGTTTGATTGGTTCTGATGCTCCGTCCATCACCACCCCCTTTTGTACCGCTTTGTTCGCCATAAGTTGGCAGGGTATGCTCAGACGTGAGTCCCTTGCTCACTTTGTCACTGGATTCAAGCAAGCCTGGCTGAAGACGGCTGAAATGCCAGAAACCGGTCCTAGGAAGCTTGTTTCCGGTCCAGGGAAGGCATGGCTTGGCAGTTCGGGCTGGACTGTTCCCATGAGGCACAGGGTCAGACTGATTTGCATATGGCCATGTCTGAACTGGGGTGGCAGAGTGGGCTAAAGAACGGTGATGGATCAAACCCAGATCTGTTGACTGGGTGTGAGTGTTTGATTGGTTCTGATGCTCCGTCCATCACCACCCCCTTTTGTACCGCTTTGTTCGCCATAAGTTGGCAGGGTATGCTCAGACGTGAGTCCCTTGCTCACTTTGTCACTGGATTCAAGCAAGCCTGGCTGAAGACGGCTGAAATGCCAGAAACCGGTCCTAGGAAGCTTGTTTTCGGTCCAGGGAAGGCATGGCTTGGCAGTTTGGGCTGGACTGTTCCCATGAGGCACAGGGTCAGACTGATTTGCATATGGCCATGTCTGAACTGGGGTGGCAGAGTGGGCTAAAGAACGGTGATGGATCAAACCCAGATCTGTTGACTGGGTGTGAGTGTTTGATTGGTTCTGATGCTCCGTCCATCACCACCCCCTTTTGTACCGCTTTGTTCGCCATAAGTTGGCAGGGTATGCTCAGACGTGAGTCCCTTGCTCACTTTGTCACTGGATTCAAGCAAGCCTGGCTGAAGACGGCTGAAATGCCAGAAACCAGTCCTAGGAAGCTTGTTTCCGGTCCAGGGAAGGCATGGCTTGGCAGTTCGGGCTGGACTGTTCCCATGAGGCACAGGGTCAGACTGATTTGCATATGGCCATGTCTGAACTGGGGTGGCAGAGTGGGCTAAAGAACGGTGATGGATCAAACCCAGATCTGTTGACTGGGTGTGAGTGTTTGATTGGTTCTGATGCTCCGTCCATCACCACCCCCTTTTGTACCGCTTTGTTCGCCATAAGTTGGCAGGGTATGCTCAGACGTGAGTCCCTTGCTCACTTTGTCACTGGATTCAAGCAAGCCTGGCTGAAGACGGCTGAAATGCCAGAAACCGGTCCTAGGAAGCTTGTTTCCGGTCCAGGGAAGGCATGGCTTGGCAGTTCGGGCTGGACTGTTCCCATGAGGCACAGGGTCAGACTGATTTGCATATGGCCATGTCTGAACTGGGGTGGCAGAGTGGGCTAAAGAACGGTGATGGATCAAACCCAGATCTGTTGACTGGGTGTGAGTGTTTGATTGGTTCTGATGCTCCGTCCATCACCACCCCCTTTTGTACCGCTTTGTTCGCCATAAGTTGGCAGGGTATGCTCAGACGTGAGTCCCTTGCTCACTTTGTCACTGGATTCAAGCAAGCCTGGCTGAAGACGGCTGAAATGCCAGAAACCGGTCCTAGGAAGCTTGTTTCCGGTCCAGGGAAGGCATGGCTTGGCAGTTCGGGCTGGACTGTTCCCAGGAGGCACAGGGTCAGACTGATTTGCATATGGCCATGTCTGAACTGGGGTGGCAGAGTGGGCTAAAGAACGGTGATGGATCAAACCCAGATCTGTTGACTGGGTGTGAGTGTTTGATTGGTTCTGATGCTCCGTCCATCACCACCCCCTTTTGTACCGCTTTGTTCGCCATAAGTTGGCAGGGTATGCTCAGACGTGAGTCCCTTGCTCACTTTGTCACTGGATTCAAGCAAGCCTGGCTGAAGACGGCTGAAATGCCAGAAACCAGTCCTAGGAAGCTTGTTTCCGGTCCAGGGAAGGCATGGCTTGGCAGTTCGGGCTGGACTGTTCCCATGAGGCACAGGGTCAGACTGATTTGCATATGGCCATGTCTGAACTGGGGTGGCAGAGTGGGCTAAAGAACGGTGATGGATCAAACCCAGATCTGTTGACTGGGTGTGAGTGTTTGATTGGTTCTGATGCTCCGTCCATCACCACCCCCTTTTGTACCGCTTTGTTCGCCATAAGTTGGCAGGGTATGCTCAGACGTGAGTCCCTTGCTCACTTTGTCACTGGATTCAAGCAAGCCTGGCTGAAGACGGCTGAAATGCCAGAAACCGGTCCTAGGAAGCTTGTTTCCGGTCCAGGGAAGGCATGGCTTGGCAGTTCGGGCTGGACTGTTCCCATGAGGCACAGGGTCAGACTGATTTGCATATGGCCATGTCTGAACTGGGGTGGCAGAGTGGGCTAAAGAACGGTGATGGATCAAACCCAGATCTGTTGACTGGGTGTGAGTGTTTGATTGGTTCTGATGCTCCGTCCATCACCACCCCCTTTTGTACCGCTTTGTTCGCCATAAGTTGGCAGGGTATGCTCAGACGTGAGTCCCTTGCTCACTTTGTCACTGGATTCAAGCAAGCCTGGCTGAAGACGGCTGAAATGCCAGAAACCGGTCCTAGGAAGCTTGTTTCCGGTCCAGGGAAGGCATGGCTTGGCAGTTCGGGCTGGACTGT
Source organism: Triturus cristatus (assembly GCF_964204655.1). Lineage (NCBI taxonomy): Eukaryota > Metazoa > Chordata > Amphibia > Caudata > Salamandridae > Triturus > Triturus cristatus. The sequence goes on from NC_140583.1 coordinate 112,871,709, forward strand.
TCCCAGGAGGCACAGGGTCAGACTGATTTGCATATGGCCATGTCTGAACTGGGGTGGCAGAGTGGGCTAAAGAACGGTGATGGATCAAACCCAGATCTGTTGACTGGGCGTGAGTGTTTGATTGGTTCTGATGCTCCGTCCATCACCACCCCCTTTTGTACCGCTTTGTCTGCCATAAGTTGGCAGGGTATGCTCAGACGTGAGTCCCTTGCTCACTTTGTCACTGGATTCAAGCAAGCCTGGCTGAAGACAGCTGAAATGCCAGAAACCGGTCCTAGGAAGCTTGTTTCCGGTCCAGGGAAGGCATGGCTTGGCAGTTCGGGCTGGACTGTTCCCATGAGGCACAGGGTCAGACTGATTTGCATATGGCCATGTCTGAACTGGGGTGGCAGAGTGGGCTAAAGAACGGTGATGGATCAAACCCAGATCTGTTGACTGGGTGTGAGTGTTTGATTGGTTCTGATGCTCCGTCCATCACCACCCCCTTTTGTACTGCTTTGTTCGCCATAAGTTGGCAGGGTATGCTCAGACGTGAGTCCCTTGCTCACTTTGTCACTGGATTCAAGCAAGCCTGGCTGAAGACGGCTGAAATGCCAGAAACCGGTCCTAGGAAGCTTGTTTCCGGTCCAGGGAAGGCATGGCTTGGCAGTTCGGGCTGGACTGTTCCCATGAGGCACAGGGTCAGACTGATTTGCATATGGCCATGTCTGAACGGGGGTGGCAGAGTGGGCTAAAGAACGGTGATGGATCAAACCCAGATCTGTTGACTGGGTGTGAGTGTTTGATTGGTTCTGATGCTCCGTCCATCACCACCCCCTTTTGTACCGCTTTGTTCGCCATAAGTTGTCAGGGTATGCTCAGTCGTGAGTCCCTTGCTCACTTTGTCACTGGATTCAAGCAAGCCTGGCTGAAGACGGCTGAAATGCCAGAAACCAGTCCTAGGAAGCTTGTTTCCGGTCCAGGGAAGGCATGGCTTGGCAGTTCGGGCTGGACTGTTCCCATGAGGCACAGGGTCAGACTGATTTGCATATGGCCATGTCTGAACTGGGGTGGCAGAGTGGGCTAAAGAACGGTGATGGATCAAACCCAGATCTGTTGACTGGGTGTGAGTGTTTGATTGGTTCTGATGCTCTGTCCATCACCACCCCCTTTTGTACCGCTTTGTTCGCCATAAGTTGGCAGGGTATGCTCAGACGTGAGTCCCTTGCTCACTTTGTCACTGGATTCAAGCAAGCCTGGCTGAAGACGGCTGAAATGCCAGAAACCGGTCCTAGGAAGCTTGTTTCCGGTCCAGGGAAGGCATGGCTAGGCAGTTCGGGCTGGACTGTTCCCATGAGGCACAGGGTCAGACTGATTTGCATATGGCCATGTCTGAACTGGGGTGGCAGAGTGGGCTAAAGAACGGTGATGGATCAAACCCAGATCTGTTGACTTGGTGTGAGTGTTTGATTGGTTCTGATGCTCCGTCCATCACCACCCCCTTTTGTACCGCTTTGTTCGCCATAAGTTGGCAGGGTATGCTCAGACGTGAGTCCCTTGCTCACTTTGTCACTGGATTCAAGCAAGCCTGGCTGAAGACGGCTGAAATGCCAGAAACCGGTCCTAGGAAGCTTGTTTCCGGTCCAGGGAAGGCATGGCTTGGCAGTTCGGGCTGGACTGTTCCAATGAGGCACAGGGTCAGACTGATTTGCATATGGCCATGTCTGAACTGGGGTGGCAGAGTGGGCTAAAGAACGGTGATGGATCAAACCCAGATCTGTTGACTGGGTGTGAGTGTTTGATTGGTTCTGATGCTCCGTCCATCACCACCCCCTTTTGTACCGCTTTGTTCGCCATAAGTTGGCAGGGTATGCTCAGACGTGAGTCCCTTGCTCACTTTGTCACTGGATTCAAGCAAGCCTGGCTGAAGACGGCTGAAATGCCAGAAACCGGTCCTAGGAAGCTTGTTTCCGGTCCAGGGAAGGCATGGCTTGGCAGTTCGGGCTGGACTGTTCCCACGAGGCACAGGGTCAGACTGATTTGCCTATGGCCATGTCTGAACTGGGGTGGCAGAGTGGGCTAAAGAACGGTGATGGATCAAACCCAGATCTGTTGACTGGGTGTGAGTGTTTGATTGGTTCTGATGCTCCGTCCATCACCACCCCCTTTTGTACCGCACAAGTGAGATGTGGCACAATTGATGAAGCGGGCGATGCGGGGTCCCGCAACCGGTTAATCTACCCACCACCAAGATGCTTATGCTTGTTGTAACCCCACGATGCATGGGCCACACTCCTTAGACGCAGGCAGTAATTTTGGGGCACCACACAAGGCAACCCGGTCTTCAGGCACTATACTTAGTTCCATGCTCTTGCCGCGTTACCAGTTGGGATCCAACAAACAATGTGAGCTTTGTAAGAGGGCACCACTCTCCAGGTGTCACAAGTAAATGGTATGGGTCCTTCACAGGAGGTCTTTGATGTCCCTGTGACCTCCTCAAGAGAACAGGGGTAAAGCCAACAAGCCCTAGTAGAGCATTCTTCAGGGTGTCATTCAGCAGCAGGTTGTCAGCCCAGGCCAGCCACTATTCAGGAAGGGTGCACAGTCCCTTCCAATGGCAGTAATCCTCCTGGTGCACAACAGATTCCTCTGGCAGTGTACACCACATAGTTTTAGGATCTCCAGTCCCACATCCTCACAAGTGCATCTCTACTCTGCTATGCCACCAGTAGTTATGCTGTAGTGTGCCTTTGAAGTTGGGAATAGTTCAAAGGGTTTCCCTTTGAACCACAGAGGCCTCCCCTAAAGTTCAGCCCTGTCTGCCATGAGGTCGGGGAATGTAGATCTTAATCTTTAGTGGGGCCATGTTCTGGCTTCCCAGAGGCCAAGTGTCAAAATCTCTCCCTCCAATATATCCAGCCCGGCCCTCAAATGGCAGAGGTCTGTCGTTCCAGTTACATGCCCAGTGTTTATAGCTGTCTCTGGGGAATGCACAGATATGCTCCCCCAGCCTCCTGTGTGGACTGGAGACAAACTAAAAGGCACAAAAAGAGATTTAGTACAAAGAAATGCCTCATTTTCAGAAGTGGTATTTCTAAGCTATTAATGACAAATCCCTCTGAACCACAGGAGATAGTTTGTCATCGTGGACCAAATTATAGGAAACATTATGAGGCTGCTCCATTGTAAGCCACTATTGAATCTTGAAGTATTTTCAAACATTCCCCCATGTTAACCAACAGGAAGAGCAAACCTCATAGGTAGTGAAAACATACATGGGTATTCTTCACTACCTGGAGAGGGAACACACGTGTACATGTACTACCTTTCACTTGCTTCACCCCTTAAGACTTGCCCCAGGCATGTCCTAGTGGTTGTGGAAGGTCCCCTTAGGGCTGGTCAGTGATTTATAAAGGCCAACCTGAGCATAAGTGCAATTGTACACACACAGGCCTGCAATGGCAGGCTTGAGTCATGTTTTAAAAGCATCATATGTGCAAGTGCACATACACAGACCTGCAATGGCAAGCTTGATACATGTTTAATACCCTCAGGTAAGCACCACTTTTTAACATATGTAGCAACAGCGTGCACACTTTCACACTGCATTTATAGTGGGAAGGAGCTCAGACCCTAAGGCCTCTAAAAGAAAATCGGCAAAACTCTGGTGTTGTCCCACGGGAAGAACGGACCGCCTAGGTAGGGAATACCCACATGGAACACCCGTGTGTACCTGCCATGCCTTTTACCTACCACTTGTCCCACCCATCAGGGATTATCCTAGGGGTGCTCTAGTGTTAGTGAAAGGCCCACTCAGGGTTAGCTAATGAGTTAGAAATGCCAACCCACAGGCCTGCAATGGCAGGCTTGACACATGTTTGAAAGGCTATTCTGGTGGGTGGTACAATCAGTGCTGCATCCCACCATTAGCCAGTGCAGTACCTGCCCTGGGCATGTGGTGTACCTTTTTACTGGTCACTCATAGGTACAACACCTAAACCAGTCAAGTAAGCGCCATTTCCTAGCATGGGTAGGAAGTGTAAGCATGGGTAGGAAGTGCATGTGCACTTTCACATTGCAATACAGTGGGAAAGAGCCCAGAGTCCAAAAGCCACGAAAAGAGAATCAGCAAAAAGCAGGAGGAGTAAAGCAAAACGTTTTAGGCAACTCCCCTAAGAAGGGCCAAGTCCAACAATCACTTTCTGTTTCTTGCGGATCAATTTTGTAAACATTTTGATGCTATCATAGACTCATTTCTTAAGTCTCTCAGCTCGATCATATTGCATTTTCTTCTTAAACATCTTTAAGACCTTCTTCTTAAACCCATAATTTGGTCCCATTTTTATAAATATTAGGTCAACACATTTAAGCAAAAGCAGCAGAACAATTGCACAAATTGAGAAAATGATTTTGGAGGTTAGTATGACATACAGCATGCACATACCCAAACTATCAAACCATTCACTAACCTTACTAAAACCATTTCCAATCTCACCAAAGACAGAACCAAACGATTCCCACAAACTATACTCCTCAAAAGCTTTTGCTTCACAAGATAAGTTAGTCATATTGTTTGTATAATCATTAATACACTTACTGTTATCTTGGATGAAGATACAGCACACTCAGACCCTCAAAATCCATCAGACTCTGCCCTCCTTCGTAAGAAGGATATCTAACACAAGGTAGTTTGCATAATCACAGCACGCATAGCCATTACCTCCTGATTAATCTTGGTTAGTGCTCCTGCAGTGTTAGAAGCAAGACATAGATATTCTTCTGATTTTCACACCATTCATAGCCACACCTACAGACGGAATCATAACACCCAATACACCTATCCCAGTGTGTTAAAATCCATGCTTCACTAGTTTCAAATCAACATCACTCATTCAATTCACATGCTAAGCCTGAGTGAACATCAGAGGGAGATAACAATACCCACCCACTTACGAGGCAAGTTAAAATAGACAGTCTTACTTCACACATAATATATTTCTCTAAATATTTGCTCTACACCAAACAAAAACTCATCATCAATCCACACTCAGTCTTTCCATCAACCCCAATTGCCATAAATCTTTAAAATTCGTCTTGCATCATACCCAACTCTCCCTTTCTTTCGTGTTCCAATCTCAGTTTAGGATGCAGCTTCGAATTTCCAAGTTTCTCTTCAGCACTAATTTGCTCTCTAATTTCATTTGCATCTTTCCAATTTCTCAGGACTTTCACTCCTTTCAATATATTTCCATGTGGCATTGTTAATATAAGTATTTTAATGGTCTGTCCTTTTTATGTTTATGTTTTTTTTTATACTTTCCTTGTTGTTGGTTTGTTCTATTTGGAATGTTGATGTTCAAAGAGAAGCTGTGAAGACAGTTGCTGGTCTGACAACCTGATGCTTGGAAGTTCATGGAGTTTCTTCTTTTAATAAAGTAGGTATATTCCTTACTCATATTTCTAGGAGTTACTCTTCATTCAGCGGTCTTCATATTAGCAATGATTGGCTTAAGAACCTGCCTGTGCTGAGAGAATCTTCAACACGTCCTCAAATATCTATGCATTTATTCAGATTTCTAGGAGCCGGCATCTCCTAATTCACATGTCTTCAGGAGTGAATCTAAGGTACTGTCTTTTGTTTATTACCCCCCCTTGCCCCTCCACACATACACTTCAATCTGCCTAATGATAACTTGTGGTAGTTCAAGGGTGGACTTTGAAATATGCCATTACTCTTGCAAAGTTTTCTTTTCCTGTATTTTGGTGGGCCTATGAGTGATGTCTCATTTCCCTGCCTAGATTCATTGATCTAACGCTGGGTGTAAACCTTTGGCTTTGGATTGGCCTACTGTGGGGTAATCATTGTGCTTTGGCTTGTGCACTGCTTCAACCATTCAGCACCTGCTTCGGCTTGAGCACTGTCTTGTGCAGTCTTACCTCAAGCATATCTTTACAGTTCTTCTTGGACTTTCCTCACTCTTCAATATAGACGTCCAGCAGCTCTTCTCACGTCTTTCACATCTTCACATGAATATCAATAACAATAATTGCTGGCCATTATTAATTACAGGAAGCAGTTGTAAATAGTAAACATATGATTGTGCTGCAATGACAGTTTTCTAACCCTTTTAATATTCTTGTTTTTAAACTGAAGAATTTTGTACCTTGTTTTAAGTTTGTATTTTGGATATTTTAAAGTATTGTCATGGATGTATTTTGTAGCTTTTATGATTCATTTTGTTATTTCGAATAAAGCCTATTTTGATTTGATTTGATTTGATCAATAACATTTCTTCCATCACTCCTTTATCCCGTATGCTCTGGTCTTTCATGTGTTTATAGCTTTCAGCAACAGACACTTCGCATAATCGGCCTTGTTTCTATTTCATTCAGAGCATCTATCCCTCGCAAGGACCTTTCCTTTACTGGCGGGAACATCAAAAGGGAGCTTAAATACAGTTCTCTCTACGATTGAAAACACTCATCCCTGGTATTTTCTGATCAACAGTTTTCTCCTCCGGAGGATTTCGGGTTAGTTAATCGAGTAGCGGTGTGCATTGTTTTTGTTCTTTGTGATTGTTTTACACATACTTGTATATATTTGTAATTATTTTTCACCGTGCAAAATATTATTCTTCCTCCATATTTCTTAATTTCACCAGGTGGAATTCCATGGACAAGTCTTCTCGAGGGAAGGGGTTATACCCAATCAATGACCTGATCAAAACTATATCTAATTTACCACTGGCCACTAAGAAAGAAGATGTTTAGGATTTTCTTGGGATAGCTGAAATCTATTCTAGGTTTGTTCCCAATTTTGCCAGTCACTCCTCTGCCAATCGTTTGCTACTCAAAAAGTAGATCAAAATTGAATGGAATGAAGATTGTCAAAGGGAATTTACCGATCTAAAGTCCAGTTTGTCCTCGGCACAATGCTTAAAACGTTGCGTTCAAGGTGTACGCTGTTGGGTTGCAACAGATGCAAGTGATAAAGGTCGAGACACTATTTTGATGCAAGACCAGGAAGAGAATTAATTCACTGTAGTCTTTGTTTCTAGGTCATTGAAGGGAGCAGAAATAAGGGATCCTACCATTTGGGAAAAAGCTCTGGCTGTGTTTTTGGCAATAGAGAATTATATGCAATTTATGTGGGGTTTCAAGTTTTTTGTACAGTCTGATCACACGCCTCATCAGGAAGTTTTGGGGAATAAAACTTTAGACTTAATTTCCTCTAGAATTTGTCAATTGTTTGTAGCAATGCAAGACTATCACTTTGTTGTTACATACCTACCTGGTAATGAGTAGGTGAGTAAGTAACAGATTGCTTGTCCAGATTCATTGTAGATCCTCAAAGGTTCCAACAAGATAAGGTTGCTTGATGGAAGGAAATGGAGATCAAGGTTCGTGTAATCACTAACTAGTGTGTTTCAAAAAATAAATGGTTGATCAAGATTTAGAATTATGAATACAGAAAAAATCGAACAACGCAAATGCTGTAGCAATATCAGCAAATCAATTCAGTTACATGGAATTCAAATATCATTAAGGCTCTCAAATACAGAAATTACATACTAAGGATAACAAATTTGTAAAAATCCGCTAAATCTCAAAGGACCTACCACTCCCCTCAGGGGTGGGTAATTACACTCACTGTATAACCTGCACTCAGCCTTGGGTAGTTTGGCACTGAGCAGTCAGGGTTATCACAGAGGCAATGTGTAAAGCATTGGCACAGCACTCTCATACAATATATACACTGAGCATCACAAAAGAGACATTGCATGTGGTGTATGTAAATAAAGTTTGTATTCAACACATACATTAACTAACACAACATGAACATCATGTATTTCTGGGCAAAAATGACATTTGGAATTATCACTAGCAGTACTCGGGCCAAATGTGTTAAAATGATGATTAGTAGTATGCACACTTGGGAAAGATCCTAGTTTAACCCCCCAGCCTTAAGCGGTGCGAAACATTGTCAGAACGAGGCCCACCATAGCAATTATTATAATTCAATACCACACAGTTATAGGGTGCAACCTAGATGACGATATCAGAAATGTGTACATACAGATAATTACAACACTTTTAAATAGCACTGTGGACTAAGGCTGCATGGGTAAAAATAAATATCAAAATCAGTATTCTGTTGGCAGGGAATCAACGTGTAAAGCAACACTGCTGTGCAGGGTAATAGCAGTCACTCCCACACACTCAGCACCGATGCAGTGGTGCAGCTGATATTCGGCAGGTCAGTTGATAATACACATGCAGACCCGTGGCCCAAAACCTCCTCCACTATTCAGCTAACCCCGACTACCCTACACCCATGAGCTGGATATAAAGAAAAACTTCCCCCTGATACAAGGCCGAACACGGACCGGAGTCGCACTTAGTCAGGGTCCCAGGGAAGAAAGATCAGAGACGGTAGCAGGGCTAATTAGGCAGCAGTTGACAAATGGCGGTTTGGCCACTACTCGGTAAGTTCACCCATGGTATGCAGAGCAGATACAGGCTGAGGGCAATTGTCGTTCAATCAAAAGATTCCAGCACCATCCCAGTTCTGCGAAGCACAGGGGGTGAGGTTATGCAGCTCTCTTGACTCGCTTCAAGTCGCTCTCTGAAGCGTTCCTTAGACCATTCATTTATTCTCACCACTCAGGCCTGATCTGGGCAGTACTACCTGGCAACACAAAGTCATCGGGCCAGGTGAGGAGAAGGCATTTGGTCCACTGCATTGAGGGCACTAAAGGACCAATTGATAAATGGGGTAGAAAGCAGGGGAGCCTCTTGGAAGAAGGAGGGACCCGGTCAGACAAATGTCTTATCAAAGTAGCACCCAGGCAATCTGGGAACCTCGGAACACACATCCGCTCCTCCGCATCCTTCTGAAAATATGGCACAACGTCTGGTGCACGTAGATACTAGTTGCACCTGACAGTTCTGGTAACACACAATGAAGAGTCGCAAACTAAGTACCTCCTTTGAAATTAGGAACAGTGTGGTGCATGTTGATCTGAGTCGAACCAGACTATTCCGGTCAAACACAATGAAGAGTTGCAAATTCCTGCCCTCCCTTGAAATAAAATATAGCGACAATGGGGCGACCCTGTGTCCCTCAGAACCTGAGTATGTATATAATAGGCTACAATGGTTCGGGGAGAACCTAATTGCTTTGAAAAAATACAATTAAAAGTAACATTAAAGAGAACCTGGAAGAGCTGCTTGATACCTATTAAATAAATATTACACGTATAGCATTTACATTGGTTAAATCATGAAACGCATATCAAATAGCGTTGGAACGCATATCAAATGACGTTGGAATACAGATTGAAGCAAAACACTTACATGTATATGCTTTGCAAAAGACTCTTCTTTTATATCAAGTTAAGCTTAAGTCAATATTTACAAGTAATCAGAAGGCTGTCAAAACAAGAAATACTGAAAAAGGTGACATGTGGTATGGTGACATTAAGTGCCCAGTGATAGTGCTGCATTGCATATATACAAGGTGATATTATGTATAATTTATTTACACAAAGAATTAGAATGCAGTCAGAACGAGGGTAGGCAATAACTCTGGTGAACAGCAGGTTTGCCTATTGATTTGACACCTAGAGATTTGATTGGTCTGAACCATCTATGTTTATCGATGTTTCGACCCTGGCAGAGCATTATTGGAGTGTCATGGCGGGTCTTCTTTAGGACAAGTGGGAGTGTTGACAGCCCAAAAGGTGGGGTGACTCGCTGAGGCGTCCCTTGCTCGGTGAAAGGCGTCAGAGGATCTGCATGTATCAGATAAGTTCAAGGAGTGAAGATTGCTTCATAAAGTCAAACCCTAACTTGATGTGGTAGTTAATTCTAAAATGCGGAGGACACGGAGTGAATGAGGTCCTTCAGGGGAGCCAGGCAACAGTCCTGATTTCAAGCCCTCTTTATGAAAATTCTCGGCTGCACTCTTGAAATAAGGCACAACGCCTGGTGTGCGTTGATACACATCACACCTAACAATTCCGGTCACAAACACTAGCACAAGTTCAGCAGTGCTGCACATGGTAGAATGAGGTTCTATTACGGGTACGCCGTCACCTTTTGAGGGTCGCAACCTGTGAATCAGACAAAGTGCACAATGAGCACGCAATCAGCGTGCCGCACAAGTGAGATGTAAAAACAGCAATTGATGGACAGAGTGCAGAACAATGTCATACATTCACCCCAGTACAGAGATCTGGGCCTAAATCCATCGTTTTTTTGCTCACCATGCCATTCCAGTTTGAACCCAGCCATATGCAAATCAGTCTTGACCCTGTGCCTCATGGGAACAGTCCAGCCCGAACTGCCAAGCCAGGTCCTCCCTGGACCGGAAACAAGCATCCTAGGACCGGTTTCAGGGTTTCACCCCTCTTCTGCCCTGATAGCTTGATTCCAGTGGCATGGAGAGCACGGGACTCACGTCTGAGCATTCCCGTCCCACTCGGGGTGACAAATGCAAAAACAACAATTGATGGACAGAATGCAGAACAATGTCATACATTCACCCCAGTACAGAGATCTGGGCCTAAATCCATCGTTTTTTAGCTCATCATGCCATTCCAGTTTGAACCCAGCCATATGCAAATCAGTCTTGACCCTGTGCCTCATGGGAACAGTCCAGCCCGAACTGCCAAGCCAGGTCCTCCCTGGACTGGAAACAAGCATCCAAGGACCGGTTTCAGGGTTTCACCCCTCTTCAGCCAGGATAGCTTGATTCCAGTGGCATGGAGAGCACGGGACTTTTGTACCGCTTTGTTCGCCATAAGTTGGCAGGTTATGCTCAGACGTGAGTCCCTTGCTCACTTTGTCACTGGATTCAAGCAAGCCTGGCTGAAGACGGCTGAAATGCCAGAAACCGGTCCTAGGAAGCTTGTTTCCGGTCCAGGGAAGGCATGGCTTGGCAGTTCGGGCTGGACTGTTCCCATGAGGCACAGGGTCAGACTGATTTGCATATGGCCATGTCTGAACTGGGGTGGCAGAGTGGGCTAAAGAACGGTGATGGATCAAACCCAAATCTGTTGACTGGGTGTGAGTGTTTGATTGGTTCCGATGCTCCGTCCATCACCACCCCCTTTTGTACCGCTTTGTTCGCCATAAGTTGGCAGGGCATGCTCAGACGTGAGTCCCTTGCTCACTTTGTCACTGGATTCAAGCAAGCCTGGCTGAATACGGCTGAAATGCCAGAAACCGGTCCTAGGAAGCTTGTTTCCGGTCCAGGGAAGGCATGGCTTGGCAGTTCGGGCTGGACTGTTCCCATGAGGCACAGGGTCAGACTGATTTGCATATGGCCATGTCTGAACTGGGGTGGCAGAGTGGGCTAAAGAACGGTGATGGATCAAACCCAGATCTGTTGACTGGGTGTGAGTGTTTGATTGGTTCTGATGCTCTGTCCATCACCACCCCCTTTTGTACCGCTTTGTTCGCCATAAGTTGGCAGGGCATGCTCAGACGTGAGTCCCTTGCTCACTTTGTCACTGGATTCAAGCAAGCCTGGCTGAATACGGCTGAAATGCCAGAAACCGGTCCTAGGAAGCTTGTTTCCGGTCCAGGGAAGGCATGGCTTGGCAGTTCGGGCTGGACTGTTTCCATGAGGCACAGGGTCAGACTGATTTGCATATGGCCATGTCTGAACTGGGGTGGCAGAGTGGGCTAAAGAACGGTGATGGATCAAACCCAGATCTGTTGACTGGGTGTGAGTGTTTGATTGGTTCTGATGCTCCGTCCATCACCACCCCCTTTTGTACCGCTTTGTTCGCCATAAGTTGGCAGGGTATGCTCAGACGTGAGTCCCTTGCTCACTTTGTCACTGGATTCAAGCAAGCCTGGCTGAAGACGGCTGAAATGCCAGAAACCGGTCCTAGGAAGCTTGTTTTCGGTCCAGGGAAGGCATGGCTTGGCAGTTTGGGCTGGACTGTTCCCATGAGGCACAGGGTCAGACTGATTTGCATATGGCCATGTCTGAACTGGGGTGGCAGAGTGGGCTAAAGAACGGTGATGGATCAAACCCAGATCTGTTGACTGGGTGTGAGTGTTTGATTGGTTCTGATGCTCCGTCTATCACCACCCCCTTTTGTACCGCTTTGTTCGCCATAAGTTGGCAGGGTATGCTCAGACGTGAGTCCCTTGCTCACTTTGTCACTGGATTCAAGCAAGCCTGGCTGAAGACGGCTGAAATGCCAGAAACCAGTCCTAGGAAGCTTGTTTCCGGTCCAGGGAAGGCATGGCTTGGCAGTTCGGGCTGGACTGTTCCCATGAGGCACAGGGTCAGACTGATTTGCATATGGCCATGTCTGAACTGGGGTGGCAGAGTGGGCTAAAGAACGGTGATGGATCAAACCCAGATCTGTTGACTGGGTGTGAGTGTTTGATTGGTTCTGATGCTCCGTCCATCACCACCCCCTTTTGTACCGCTTTGTTCGCCATAAGTTGGCAGGGTATGCTCAGACGTGAGTCCCTTGCTCACTTTGTCACTGGATTCAAGCAAGCCTGGCTGAAGACGGCTGAAATGCCAGAAACCGGTCCTAGGAAGCTTGTTTCCGGTCCAGGGAAGGCATGGCTTGGCAGTTCGGGCTGGACTGTTCCCTTGAGGCACAGGGTCAGACTGATTTGCATATGGCCATGTCTGAACTGGGGTGGCAGAGTGGGCTAAAGAACGGTGATGGATCAAACCCAGATCTGTTGACTGGGTGTGAGTGTTTGATTGGGTCTGATGCTCCGTCCATCACCACCCCCTTTTGTACCGCTTTGTTCGCCATAAGTTGGCAGGGTATGCTCAGACGTGAGTCCCTTGCTCACTTTGTCACTGGATTCAAGCAAGCCTGGCTGAAGACGGCTGAAATGCCAGAAACCGGTCCTAGGAAGCTTGTTTCCGGTCCAGGGAAGGCATGGCTTGGCAGTTCGGGCTGGACTGTTCCCATGAGGCACAGGGTCAGACTGATTTGCATATGGCCATGTCTGAACTGGGGTGGCAGAGTGGGCTAAAGAACGGTGATGGATCAAACCCAGATCTGTTGACTGGGTGTGAGTGTTTGATTGGTTCTGATGCTCCGTCCATCACCACCCCCTTTTGTACCGCTTTGTTCGCCATAAGTTGGCAGGGTATGCTCAGACGTGAGTCCCTTGCTCACTTTGTCACTGGATTCAAGCAAGCCTGGCTGAAGACGGCTGAAATGCCAGAAACCGGTCCTAGGAAGCTTGTTTCCGGTCCAGGGAAGGCATGGCTTGGCAGTTCGGGCTGGACTGTTCCCAGGAGGCACAGGGTCAGACTGATTTGCATATGGCCATGTCTGAACTGGGGTGGCAGAGTGGGCTAAAGAACGGTGATGGATCAAACCCAGATCTGTTGACTGGGCGTGAGTGTTTGATTGGTTCTGATGCTCCGTCCATCACCACCCCCTTTTGTACCGCTTTGTTTGCCATAAGTTGGCAGGGTATGCTCAGACGTGAGTCCCTTGCTCACTTTGTCACTGGATTCAAGCAAGCCTGGCTGAAGACAGCTGAAATGCCAGAAACCGGTCCTAGGAAGCTTGTTTCCGGTCCAGGGAAGGCATGGCTTGGCAGTTCGGGCTGGACTGTTCCCATGAGGCACAGGGTCAGACTGATTTGCATATGGCCATGTCTGAACTGGGGTGGCAGAGTGGGCTAAAGAACGGTGATGGATCAAACCCAGATCTGTTGACTGGGTGTGAGTGTTTGATTAGTTCTGATGCTCCGTCCATCACCACCCCCTTTTGTACTGCTTTGTTCGCCATAAGTTGGCAGGGTATGCTCAGACGTGAGTCCCTTGCTCACTTTGTCACTGGATTCAAGCAAGCCTGGCTGAAGACGGCTGAAATGCCAGAAACCGGTCCTAGGAAGCTTGTTTCCGGTCCAGGGAAGGCATGGCTTGGCAGTTCGGGCTGGACTGTTCCCATGAGGCACAGGGTCAGACTGATTTGCATATGGCCATGTCTGAACGGGGGTGGCAGAGTGGGCTAAAGAACGGTGATGGATCAAACCCAGATCTGTTGACTGGGTGTGAGTGTTTGATTGGTTCTGATGCTCCGTCCATCACCACCCCCTTTTGTACCGCTTTGTTCGCCATAAGTTGGCAGGGTATGCTCAGTCGTGAGTCCCTTGCTCACTTTGTCACTGGATTCAAGCAAGCCTGGCTGAAGACGGCTGAAATGCCAGAAACCAGTCCTAGGAAGCTTGTTTCCGGTCCAGGGAAGGCATGGCTTGGCAGTTCGGGCTGGACTGTTCCCATGAGGCACAGGGTCAGACTGATTTGCATATGGCCATGTCTGAACTGGGGTGGCAGAGTGGGCTAAAGAACGGTGATGGATCAAACCCAGATCTGTTGACTGGGTGTGAGTGTTTGATTGGTTCTGATGCTCCGTCCATCACCACCCCCTTTTGTACCGCTTTGTTCGCCATAAGTTGGCAGGGTATGCTCAGACGTGAGTCCCTTGCTCACTTTGTCACTGGATTCAAGCAAGCCTGGCTGAAGACGGCTGAAATGCCAGAAACCGGTCCTAGGAAGCTTGTTTCCGGTCCAGGGAAGGCATGGCTAGGCAGTTCGGGCTGGACTGTTCCCATGAGGCACAGGGTCAGACTGATTTGCATATGGCCATGTCTGAACTGGGGTGGCAGAGTGGGCTAAAGAACGGTGATGGATCAAACCCAGATCTGTTGACTTGGTGTGAGTGTTTGATTGGTTCTGATGCTCCGTCCATCACCACCCCCTTTTGTACCGCTTTGTTCGCCATAAGTTGGCAGGGTATGCTCAGACGTGAGTCCCTTGCTCACTTTGTCACTGGATTCAAGCAAGCCTGGCTGAAGACGGCTGAAATGCCAGAAACCGGTCCTAGGAAGCTTGTTTCCGGTCCAGGGAAGGCATGGCTTGGCAGTTCGGGCTGGACTGTTCCAATGAGGCACAGGGTCAGACTGATTTGCATATGGCCATGTCTGAACTGGGGTGGCAGAGTGGGCTAAAGAACGGTGATGGATCAAACCCAGATCTGTTGACTGGGTGTGAGTGTTTGATTGGTTCTGATGCTCCGTCCATCACCACCCCCTTTTGTACCGCTTTGTTCGCCATAAGTTGGCAGGGTATGCTCAGACGTGAGTCCCTTGCTCACTTTGTCACTGGATTCAAGCAAGCCTGGCTGAAGACGGCTGAAATGCCAGAAACCGGTCCTAGGAAGCTTGTTTCCGGTCCAGGGAAGGCATGGCTTGGCAGTTCGGGCTGGACTGTTCCCACGAGGCACAGGGTCAGACTGATTTGCCTATGGCCATGTCTGAACTGGGGTGGCAGAGTGGGCTAAAGAACGGTGATGGATCAAACCCAGATCTGTTGACTGGGTGTGAGTGTTTGATTGGTTCTGATGCTCCGTCCATCACCACCCCCTTTTGTACCGCACAAGTGAGATGTGGCACAATTGATGAAGCGGGCGATGCGGGGTCCCGCAACCGGTTAATCTACCCACCACCAAGATGCTTATGCTTGTTGTAACCCCACGATGCATGGGCCACACTCCTTAGATGCAGGCAGTAATTTTGGGGCACCACACAAGGCAACCCGGTCTTCAGGCACTATACTTAGTTCCATGCTCTTGCCGCGTTACCAGTTGGGATCCAACAAACAATGTGAGCTTTGTAAGAGGGCACCACTCTCCAGGTGTCACAAGTAAATGGTATGGGTCCTTCACAGGAGGTCTTTGATGTCCCTGTGACCTCCTCAAGAGAACAGGGGTAAAGCCAACAAGCCCTAGTAGAGCATTCTTCAGGGTGTCATTCAGCAGCAGGTTGTCAGCCCAGGCCAGCCACTATTCAGGAAGGGTGCACAGTCCCTTCCAATGGCAGTAATCCTCCTGGTGCACAACAGATTCCTCTGGCAGTGTACACCACATAGTTTTAGGATCTCCAGTCCCACATCCTCACAAGTGCATCTCTACTCTGCTATGCCACCAGTAGTTATGCTGTAGTGTGCCTTTGAAGTTGGGAATAGTTCAAAGGGTTTCCCTTTGAACCACAGAGGCCTCCCCTAAAGTTCAGCCCTGTCTGCCATGAGGTCGGGGAATGTAGATCTTAATCTTTAGTGGGGCCATGTTCTGGCTTCCCAGAGGCCAAGTGTCAAAATCTCTCCCTCCAATATATCCAGCCCGGCCCTCAAATGGCAGAGGTCTGTCGTTCCAGTTACATGCCCAGTGTTTATAGCTGTCTCTGGGGAATGCACAGATATGCTCCCCCAGCCTCCTGTGTGGACTGGAGACAAACTAAAAGGCACAGAAAGAGATTTAGTACAAAGAAATGCCTCATTTTCAGAAGTGGTATTTCTAAGCTATTAATGACAAATCCCTCTGAACCACAGGAGATAGTTTGTCATCGTGGACCAAATTATAGGAAACATTATGAGGCTGCTCCATTGTAAGCCACTATTGAATCTTGAAGTATTTTCAAACATTCCCCCATGTTAACCAACAGGAAGAGCAAACCTCATAGGTAGTGAAAACATACATGGGTATTCTTCACTACCTGGAGAGGGAACACACGTGTACATGTACTACCTTTCACTTGCTTCACCCCTTAAGACTTGCCCCAGGCATGTCCTAGTGGTTGTGGAAGGTCCCCTTAGGGCTGGTCAGTGATTTATAAAGGCCAACCTGAGCATAAGTGCAATTGTACACACACAGGCCTGCAATGGCAGGCTTGAGTCATGTTTTAAAAGCATCATATGTGCAAGTGCACATACACAGACCTGCAATGGCAAGCTTGATACATGTTTAATACCCTCAGGTAAGCACCACTTTTTAACATATGTAGCAACAGCGTGCACACTTTCACACTGCATTTATAGTGGGAAGGAGCTCAGACCCTAAGGCCTCTAAAAGAAAATCGGCAAAACTCTGGTGTTGTCCCACGGGAAGAACGGACCGCCTAGGTAGGGAATACCCACATGGAACACCCGTGTGTACCTGCCATGCCTTTTACCTACCACTTGTCCCACCCATCAGGGATTATCCTAGGGGTGCTCTAGTGTTAGTGAAAGGCCCACTCAGGGTTAGCTAATGAGTTAGAAATGCCAACCCACAGGCCTGCAATGGCAGGCTTGACACATGTTTGAAAGGCTATTCTGGTGGGTGGTACAATCAGTGCTGCATCCCACCATTAGCCAGTGCAGTACCTGCCCTGGGCATGTGGTGTACCTTTTTACTGGTCACTCATAGGTACAACACCTAAACCAGTCAAGTAAGCGCCATTTCCTAGCATGGGTAGGAAGTGTAAGCATGGGTAGGAAGTGCATGTGCACTTTCACATTGCAATACAGTGGGAAAGAGCCCAGAGTCCAAAAGCCACGAAAAGAGAATCAGCAAAAAGCAGGAGGAGTAAAGCAAAACGTTTTAGGCAACTCCCCTAAGAAGGGCCAAGTCCAACAATCACTTTCTGTTTCTTGCGGATCAATTTTGTAAACATTTTGATGCTATCATAGACTCATTTCTTAAGTCTCTCAGCTCGATCATATTGCATTTTCTTCTTAAACATCTTTAAGACCTTCTTCTTAAACCCATAATTTGGTCCCATTTTTATAAATATTAGGTCAACACATTTAAGCAAAAGCAGCAGAACAATTGCACAAATTGAGAAAATGATTTTGGAGGTTAGTATGACATACAGCATGCACATACCCAAACTATCAAACCATTCACTAACCTTACTAAAACCATTTCCAATCTCACCAAAGACAGAACCAAACGATTCCCACAAACTATACTCCTCAAAAGCTTTTGCTTCACAAGATAAGTTAGTCATATTGTTTGTATAATCATTAATATACTTACTGTTATCTTGGATGAAGATACAGCACACTCAGACCCTCAAAATCCATCAGACTCTGCCCTCCTTCGTAAGAAGGATATCTAACACAAGGTAGTTTGCATAATCACAGCACGCATAGCCATTACCTCCTGATTAATCTTGGTTAGTGCTCCTGCAGTGTTAGAAGCAAGACATAGATATTCTTCTGATTTTCACACCATTCATAGCCACACCTACAGACGGAATCATAACACCCAATACACCTATCCCAGTGTGTTAAAATCCATGCTTCACTAGTTTCAAATCAACATCACTCATTCAATTCACATGCTAAGCCTGAGTGAACATCAGAGGGAGATAACAATACCCACCCACTTACGAGGCAAGTTAAAATAGACAGTCTTACTTCACACATAATATATTTCTCTAAATATTTGCTCTACACCAAACAAAAACTCATCATCAATCCACACTCAGTCTTTCCATCAACCCCAATTGCCATAAATCTTTAAAATTCGTCTTGCATCATACCCAACTCTCCCTTTCTTTCGTGTTCCAATCTCAGTTTAGGATGCAGCTTCGAATTTCCAAGTTTCTCTTCAGCACTAATTTGCTCTCTAATTTCATTTGCATCTTTCCAATTTCTCAGGACTTTCACTCCTTTCAATATATTTCCATGTGGCATTGTTAATATAAGTATTTTAATGGTCTGTCCTTTTTATGTTTATGTTTTTTTTTATACTTTCCTTGTTGTTGGTTTGTTCTATTTGGAATGTTGATGTTCAAAGAGAAGCTGTGAAGACAGTTGCTGGTCTGACAACCTGATGCTTGGAAGTTCATGGAGTTTCTTCTTTTAATAAAGTAGGTATATTCCTTAATCATATTTCTAGGAGTTACTCTTCATTCAGCGGTCTTCATATTAGCAATGATTGGCTTAAGAACCTGCCTGTGCTGAGAGAATCTTCAACACGTCCTCAAATATCTATGCATTTATTCAGATTTCTAGGAGCCGGCATCTCCTAATTCACATGTCTTCAGGAGTGAATCTAAGGTACTGTCTTTTGTTTATTACCCCCCCTTGCCCCTCCACACATACACTTCAATCTGCCTAATGATAACTTGTGGTAGTTCAAGGGTGGACTTTGAAATATGCCATTACTCTTGCAAAGTTTTCTTTTCCTGTATTTTGGTGGGCCTATGAGTGATGTCTCATTTCCCTGCCTAGATTCATTGATCTAACGCTGGGTGTAAACCTTTGGCTTTGGATTGGCCTACTGTGGGGTAATCATTGTGCTTTGGCTTGTGCACTGCTTCAACCATTCAGCACCTGCTTCGGCTTGAGCACTGTCTTGTGCAGTCTTACCTCAAGCATATCTTTACAGTTCTTCTTGGGCTTTCCTCACTCTTCAATATAGACGTCCAGCAGCTCTTCGCACGTCTTTCACATCTTCACATGAATATCAATAACAATAATTGCTGGCCATTATTAATTACAGGAAGCAGTTGTAAATAGTAAACATATGATTGTGCTGCAATGACAGTTTTCTAACCCTTTTAATATTCTTGTTTTTAAACTGAAGAATTTTGTACCTTGTTTTAAGTTTGTATTTTGGATATTTTAAAGTATTGTCATGGATGTATTTTGTAGCTTTTATGATTCATTTTGTTATTTCGAATAAAGCCTATTTTGATTTGATTTGATTTGATCAATAACATTTCTTCCATCACTCCTTTATCCCGTATGCTCTGGTCTTTCATGTATTTATAGCTTTCAGCAACAGACACTTCGCATAATCGGCCTTGTTTCTATTTCATTCAGAGCATCTATCCCTCGCAAGGACCTTTCCTTTACTGGCGGGAACATCAAAAGGGAGCTTAAATACAGTTCTCTCTACGATTGAAAACACTCGTCCCTGGTATTTTCTGATCAACAGTTTTCTCCTCCGGAGGATTTCGGGTTAGTTAATCGAGTAGCGGTGTGCATTGTTTTTGTTCTTTGTGATTGTTTTACACATACTTGTATATATTTGTAATTATTTTTCACCGTGCAAAATATTATTCTTCCTCCATATTTCTTAATTTCACCAGGTGGAATTCCATGGACAAGTCTTCTCGAGGGAAGGGGTTATACCCAATCAATGACCTGATCAAAACTATATCTAATTTACCACTGGCCACTAAGAAAGAAGATGTTTAGGATTTTCTTGGGATAGCTGAAATCTATTCTAGGTTTGTTCCCAATTTTGCCAGTCACTCCTCTGCCAATCGTTTGCTACTCAAAAAGTAGATCAAAATTGAATGGAATGAAGATTGTCAAAGGGAATTTACCGATCTAAAGTCCAGTTTGTCCTCGGCACAATGCTTAAAACGTTGCGTTCAAGGTGTACGCTGTTGGGTTGCAACAGATGCAAGTGATAAAGGTCGAGACACTATTTTGATGCAAGACCAGGAAGAGAATTAATTCACTGTAGTCTTTGTTTCTAGGTCATTGAAGGGAGCAGAAATAAGGGATCCTACCATTTGGGAAAAAGCTCTGGCTGTGTTTTTGGCAATAGAGAATTATATGCAATTTATGTGGGGTTTCAAGTTTTTTGTACAGTCTGATCACACGCCTCATCAGGAAGTTTTGGGGAATAAAACTTTAGACTTAATTTCCTCTAGAATTTGTCAATTGTTTGTAGCAATGCAAGACTATCACTTTGTTGTTACATACCTACCTGGTAATGAGTAGGTGAGTAAGTAACAGATTGCTTGTCCAGATTCATTGTAGATCCTCAAAGTGTCCAACAAGATAAGGTTGCTTGATGGAAGGAAATGGAGATCAAGGTTCGTGTCATCACTAACTAGTGTGTTTCAAAAAATAAATGGTTGATCAAGATTTAGAAAGATGACACATTGAAGCAAGTACGAGAAGCTAATATCAAGGGCAAAAAGAAGTTGGTTAGTGATGGTAGTGTTTCGGGGTTTGAGAACATTTTGAATGAGTTATCTGTCACTAATGATTTTTTTCTGACGGGACGGAAGGTTAGTCAAGCATTTTGGAATAAGAGATCGCTTAGTGCAGCTTTCTCATGAGGGTCACCAAACTATTAGCAAAACTAAAAAGAGACTAAGAAGGACATATTGATGTCTGGGAATGTATCTCCAATTTGAAAGGTTAGTTAGAGATTGTTGTGAATGCAGTTGAGTGACAAATCTCAGAAACGTAGAAAACATTCCATGGTATGTTATGAGAATCCTACAGAGGTTTGGGATGAAATAACTTCGATCATTGGGATCCCTGAGTATGGACATTCTTTTAGGAATTTGTTGGTGCTTATGGATATGCTCTCTAGGTGGCTATAAGTGGTTGTTATTTGTTAAGTCACCACTTCACCAGTTATCTGATTTTTGACTGATTTGTTTTCTAGAGAGGAAAGCCCTAAGTGTATACTCTCAGACAATGGGGTGCAATTAACGCTCAAAGAGATAAATACATATTTAGACGAAAGAGATATTATGCATAAGAGGCGTGTCCTGTATCATTCACAAATAAATGAAATAGTGGAGAGGGTTAACTGAACTTTGAAGGAAACTATATAATTTGCCAAGTAGAAAGAGATAAATTGGGTGGTAATGGTGAATAGCAGGGTAGAAAATTACAGGTTTACCCCTCATGCCACCACTGGAGTGAGTCCCTTTGAGTTGTTTAGGAAACGTAAGCCCTGTGCTAAGATGTGCCCTCCTTGATATGGCACTTATTGCAAGGAACCTAATAACATTAAAAATCTGGTAAACAAAAGTGGAAGATCAAGAAAGATTCAACTGTAAGAGAAAAAGAAAGAGCAGTACGCCCTGCGCAAACCACTTAAATCTTTTACGGTCAATATGGGTGAAGTAGTGAAAGTTGACATGCCCCAAAAATTCTTGTGATTTCTTTCATTTTAGTAAACCTTAAAAGATAATCAAATGTTTTCGTAATGCTGGCACATAGGATGATGGACATATTTGGGAACTCAACAGACTAGTAGTCAATAATTGAAGTTAATGTATTATGGTATTTTATTGTCACCTTAATTCTTATTAGTGTTCAAGGTTTTGTGTGTTTTTATCATCTACTCTTTTCATCTTATCATAGTAAAAGGTGTCTGGCAGTGATATTATAGGTATTTTTAATGGCTTGCCCTTTTTATGTTTTATACTTTCCTTGTTGGTATGTCCCATTTGAATGTTGATGTTCAAAGAGAAGCTTTGAAGACAGTTGCTGGGCTGCATCCTTGATACTTGGCAGTGGATAGAGTTTCTCCATTATATTAAAGTAGCTACAAGACATTTTTAAATGTCCAGGCTTCATCAGTCTTCACAGTTCCTTAACAAACTCATGCTCCTCTTCACTCAGACTACATATATGCTCAATTTTAGTATTATAAATATTGAAGTTAGTTTGTGCAATCTTTAATAAATGTCTAGAATAAGTCAAATAGTTCCTAGAGTCTTCAGATATAGGAAGTTCTTCCAGCAAAGTGTTGAAGTCCCCCAGATACGGCAATACAAATTTGCTTATGAAAGGCTGTAAAATATCATGACATGATCGGCTATAAACGCGAGGCAACTGGAAATACGCCAGGCCTTCGAAGCTGACGATGGAAGATAATGTACTCACCTAGTAATCTGTAACATTCAGGTGTTCCCAGCGTCCATAGAAGAGGGCAGGAGGAGTTGTGGGCGAAGAATCAGATAAGGGAGGGGAGCGGATTGGGGGATTTTCATATCTGTCCTCCCTTACTTTCTTCCTTGGAAGAAAAGATTCTGCAGGGTATCGAGACATGAAGTCCACGTTGGTCAGTTCCTTTCCTTTTCAAAGATACAATTTAAAGTGGAATGGCTGAAGAGCTAAGACCCACCGTAATACAGGGGCATTATTACCTTTATTTTGGGACATCCACACTAATGGGCATGATCTGTGTACAAATTGAACTCTTGCCCCTCTGATAGTATCGAATAGTTTTGATAGCCCATTTGACAGCTAACCCCTCATTCTCACCCATAGCATCGTTTTCTCACATGCATAGAGCTTTCGACTGGTAAAAATCACAGGGCTCTCAATCCCCAATTCATCCTTTTGTGAAAGGACCATTCATAGTACCATCCCGGAGGCATCAGTTTGTAAGATTAATCTTACAATTAACCTTTTTGAGTAATTTGGGCTGCGAAGGATGGGTTCTGATGTTAAGGCATTATGTGCCAATTGGAAGGCTTCTGATACATTTCATGAGGGATGTTTTAGTTCTCAGTCTGCTTCCTTATTGTTCTTAAGGAGGTCAGTTAAATGTGCAGCTATAAGGGATAACCTCAGGCTGAATATATGATATGCACAGGGCTCAGTGAGTATCAACATTCAACTGGTAATTTTGAGGAAATATGAATTTTTATGATCAATTATGTCCCCTATCTTAGACCCCAACGGCTCCATGTACATGGTACAAGTACATGTATGTTCCCTCCACTTCAAGCTATGAAGACGCAAATACATATGTGTCCAACGTCCACATGTCCTCTTTCAGATCCGCCATGAATGGATCGAATATTCCGTTCCTAAGTATGCCTTGCCACTGACTTTATATGGTATACTTTTCACGTTTCCAGCTCTGGCAAGGTAGGCCCTGAATTCTGCCATCGAGCCTTTTCCTGCTTCTGCCTCTGAATGCTCCAGCCTGGACCTGTATCTGTATCCATGACCTTTGTCTTACTTCCTGCGCGGCTAACGGTGCCTGGCCCGGCCTGTTGCCTGCCAAAGACTGTATTCAGCCTTCAAGTTATCTGCTCCGCTCCTCGAGAAATGCATTCCTGTCTAGTAGTTTAGGTAAACATCCTTCCAGCTACAGAGCAAAGGGCCCGGCCTTACTGTCTCCGTGCAAGTAATTCATGGCTTCTGTTGCCATGGTAGGCCCATGCCCCCTCGCATCTCATGTAGACACATAGACGCTTATACACGCACTAGTAGTTAGTATAGGATAGCCTCTGCCTGAGAGACCTTTCCTTCCAGATAATACAGTTCCTTAAACACAAGATATTAGATACGATTTGGGATTAGGTTGTTCTGACATCCCAGACTTCTGTCTCCTCATGTAGGGCTCAATGTCAAGTCCCCTTCACCCTCCAGTTACACGTCAATCACACGTCATGCTACTGTGCGCGCATCTCTGCCAAGTATTTTTTGCTGACTTTGCAGGATTCTCTTATGGATCCACCCACTTGTGTCATCATCATAATGACGTTTCTAGTACATGCCCTCATGCACGCCTATTGTAACGCCTTTTCATTACGTACGTGTATTCTTATCTCTCTTCTCAGCTGTCACGCCTTCTGCATATGTCTTCACTGTAATGCATTTACTATATATATGACAACCTGTCAATAAAGTATTGCCTCTATCCCTTCCCGAACCTTAGTGGTGACGGAACCCGATTGCCTGGTTCGAATCAATTCCTTTGTAAGGAATAAACCCATTTTAAAACCTCAAATGCCACGGATTCTGCCTCTTATTTTTACTGAGTTATTCTTATTGAATTTTACCGCATAAATTAAGTCTAGGTAATTAAATTTACCACATAATTGGCGCCCGAACAGGGACACCTCTCACACCCCACGCGCCGGAGGTGCGTTGCAGACCCGGTCTCCTGCCACAGCCGGACGGACAACTACGCGTACCCGCAGGATTTCCTGTATCTCCCTCAGGCAAACGGGGGTGACTGAGGCTGCGATCAACACCCAGACGAGGCGGTGAGGAGTGCGGAGAATCCCGACCAGAGCCTAGCTGAGAGAGCAATATCCGAGGTATACAGAGGCCCACCAGATTCCGAAGTTCCGAAGTATCTAAGTCACGAGTCGAGTCCAGTCCAGTTTGGTCTAGTCCAGTCCAGACTTCCGAGGCCTTCTGTTCCGTTCTGTGCTTCCCGGTGAGTACCGTTGCTGGGGACGCATCTAGACGTGCACATTGGTTTGTGCCGGTCAAGACGGGTTTGGGTACACAGACCTGGTCTGCACTGTTTTAGCAGTGTATCTGTACTGTTTAGCAGTATATCTAGTATTATGCAGTTAACTAGTTTTATTCTAATTATCATTGATCGTTCTAAAATGTTTTGATATGTTTTAAATGTCGTGGTATGAGTGATTGTTCGATCTTCATTACTGTGTTTATTGTATTAAGTGTGTTCAAGTCCGAGTAAGAATCAAGTAGCAAGGTTCAAGATGCCGTTATTCTCGAAACTAAGACAGATAAAAACTAGAAAAGGGATACTCGAAGAAGCTGTTCCCATTCCACCTAGGGACACTCCAGGGTACTTTATGTACCATAAACATGGCCTAGATGCCGTATTATATCTCGAATTGTGGGTAGACTACACCAAGGATTTAGCAGAGAATCAGAGATGGCCCATTACTGGGACATGGGATGCAGATTGCATCATGAGAGTAGAAGAAGCATTATGGAAAAAGAAAGCCAGACAGTCACAGAAAGATGCCATTGAATTATGGCGTAAAGAATCGCATAGACGCACAGAGAAAGCGCTCAGAAAAGAAGAGAAAAGTAGGGAGGATTCAGAAAAAGCCCGAGAAAATGTATTAATTGAGGAAGGTATCCGAGTAAAAGCAGAACAAGTAGACAGACAACGAAACACTCTTATGAATGGTATGTATCCTCTTCTGGCCGAGGATTTACCTAAGGCCACCCTGGAAGTACCGAAAGATCTGCCACCTCCATTGCTTCCGACTAAAGTGCACCCCAAGACTGCAAAGGACATTTTCCTTTCTTCCTATTTAGACGATGTAGCCCCCGAATATGTTAATGCTCCGCCGCCACGCACACCACCTGCTAATGGCGCCCGACCCCGAGAAAATCTGTCCCCGCTTCTGCAGCAACATACTCCTCCGTCCGTTCAAAATCTTCCGCCTGTTCCTTCACTTCTCCCTGCATCTATTCTTCCTACCATACACCCAACGAATCCTTTTGGACCTAGCACCTCAGGAGGTGCGACAGGAAGTTTTCATACGCCGCCATCAGTGCGTCGATTGACTTATAGGGATCTAGCACACCAACGTACACCTCAAACAGCGAATTATGACATACTTAAAGAGCCTCTTACAGATTGTAGATATGATCCAGTACCAGGTAAAGACGACAGAATGATGCTATCATCAGTACGTCTACGACGAGTTGCGAACTATTTAATGATATTACCAGGAATGATTGAACATCTAGACAAAATATATCACTTTGTCCAAACAGGGCATGGTCCTGAAAGTATTGGCGAAGCCATGGCATACCAGAAAGTGGACACGCAGAAACTGTTGTTACGCTTCTTTATAAACTGCCTGATAAGACACAGAGATAGGCCAGGTGTAGACGCGGAAGAAATGAGAGCCCTTAACAAATGGGGCCAGAATATAGCAGACGGAAAACATGATAAACAGAATAGTATAGAAAGTATGTACCGAAGGATCAGGAAAAAAGTAGAACAAATATGTGAAAAAGAACAGCCTGAAAGAGAAACAGATGCAGATAAAACCGAGTCCTCAGGGGATGAGGAACAACTAGAAATGACAACAGGACAATTACAATTACCAGCTAGAGAAATGATAGCTTATGTAGGAAAAGGAAGATCCTTCAATAATCCAATACGTCCGCTACGTCCAGAAAGTAAGAGAATTTTTCAAGCAGCTATGTCAAACCCAAAGACCCCTGAACATTTGTTTCAGGCTACTGATAAAATACTTCAAGAACGAATGGGGTACCATGTACTCGATTCTATGGATGAACAAGAATTAGCCAGGTCAGCAGTACAATGGGCTGACAGTTCTGATAAATATAGTGATGACGCCCTAGTACATACGTTTTTGAATCTTTCACCAGACGAACAGCGTTTAGCTGGTATATACATGATACAACATCTCCTTATATTATATAAGGGCCAACACTCCGATCCTGGTCCCCTACCTGATATACTGATAGAACTACTCATGAATAAATGGAGAGGTCTAGGTACCGATCTAATTAAAGTAATTCTAGAATATCGACACAGATATAGTGCCTTTTTGTGTCCAGAACATGATCCAGCTCCCTCCATGGAAAGAAAAACGTATTACATAGACAGACAGAATCCCTTACGCGAAGTACACCCAGTTAGAAATGATGATAATACTTTTAGACGCGTGTTCGTGTACACGCCTATAACTAAAATAGAACTATTGGAAATGAAAAAATTAGTGCCCAGCCATGACAGAGATCCAGCAGGGTTTCACCGTGAAATAAAAGACATGTTACTCATGGGTGATTATACCTATCCTGACATTATGAAAATATTGAAAGTATTATTGCCTGCCGGTATTTACGAGAAACTCAAAGAAAAAGAGTGGGAGGTGGGAGAACAAAAGATTGATTGGACAGCATTAGAAAACGAAGAAAATGCCCGAACTGCAGGCGTAGGGCTCGGGGACAAAACTAAAGCATTACCAGGATTATTAGTACAAGTATTGCCACGATTATTAACTACGAAAAAGGAAGACTGGGGAGCAATCTCAGCTTGCAAACAGAAACCCGATGCAGACACTAGTGATTTCTATTCCCGATTTGAAAAATGTTTTGGTATTAATAGCGGCCTGAAAGCAAGTAGCGATTCATATCCACATCTTTTTGTAACAAAATTAGTTGAGAATTCCTTGCCTCAGGTTAAGAACAGAGTATTGAAAGTAGAGAGCTCTTGGCAAGCTAATACCCCGTCACAAATGTTACAAATGTTACAGTACCACCAGAATAGAATTAGAGAAGAACAAGAACACGAACAGAGACGTATGAAAGACACGAAAATGAAAATGCTCGTCGCCCAGTCAGTTCCAGCTGACAGTCATAAAAAGGGTGCGACACAGTCCCATGATTCAGCGGTTCCTGTTAAAGGGACATGCAACTATTGTAAACAGCCAGGTCATTATATAAACGATTTTGCAGTTCTGAAACACAATATCTCTACGGGTAAAACCAAGGAGAGACCACGTCCGCCTAGACAGGATCAGATCCAACAACAAGTTCCCCAGAATGTACAGCCTATGCAGGCTGCACAGCAGACCGTAGCCGTACCACAGTCACAGCCTATTGCCGCAACACAAAACACGACACAACAGATGTACCAGTATGCACAAAATGACTATCCAGATTATCAGCGATACACATGAAACAGCCTAGAGAGGGAAGTTGGATTACCCCTTATTGAGGTTCCCGTAGATCAAGAGGGTCCTTATGTACATAGTCAAGTATTAGGGAAAGACAGAAAGTTTTTAATTGATACAGGGGCAAGCAGAACAACTATAAGTCACGACGAGGTTCCAGGGGCACCCCTCTCAGGCTCACAGAATGTTTCCCATGGATTTTCAGGACTACCTATTGTTAATGAAGTATCGCAACCTCTGCCTCTTGCAGTCGGTCCATTGACACGGACTACAGATCTATTGCTTACAAAATCATGCCCAGAAAACTTGTTAGGTATAAAGACACTGAAAGCTCTAGGAGCTGTAATATGTTGTTCCCCGGAGGGGGTACGACTATTTTTGCGCGACTTTAAGGGTCACTATGTATTTAGAGACATGGATCACAGGTTACAGAATGTCCCTGCACATTTATGGGCACAAGGCCCTACTGATGTAGGTTGTATGCACATTACACCATATCGAGTCACACTCAAAGCAGGAGTGGTATTACCACGAATTCGACAATACAAGTTACCTCCAGATGCTGTAGTGGCTTTGCTGCAAATCATTGACGAGCTTATTGCACAAGGAGTGGTTGTGGAAACTGACTCCAATGTGTGTAATTCTCCTATAATTCCGGTTCTTAAACGAACTGATCCAAAAGCACCTCCAGTTTATCGATTGATTATTGATCTGCGCGAATTGAATAAATGCATTGTACCACAATATCCCGTGGTTCCAGATATCTCTTCATTATTGACAGCTATTGATTCAGAAGCAACGTTCTTTACTGTAATTGACCTCAAGAACGCCTTCTTTAGCGTCCCAATCGATCCGGAAAGCCAATATTTGTTCGGATTTAGTTTAAACGTGAGGAAATATGAATTTTTATGGTTAATTGTGTCCCCTATCTTAGACCCCAACGGCTCCATGTACATGCTACAAGTACATGTATGTTCCCTCCAGTTCCAGCTATGAAGATGCAAATACATGTGCGTCCAACGTCAACATGTTCTCTTTCAGATCCGCCATGAATGGGTCGAATATTCCATTCCTAAATATGATTGGCCACCGACTTTATATGGTTCACTTTTCACGTTTTACAGTTCAGGCGAGCAGGCCCTGAATTCTACCATCAAGCCTTTTCCTACTTCTGCCTCTAAAATGCTCCAGCTTGGACCTGCATCTGTATCCATGAACTTTGTCCTACTCCCTGCGCGGCTAACGGTGCCTGACGCGGCCTGTTGCCTGCCAAAAACTGTATTCAGCCTTCAAGTTATCTGCTCCGCTCCTCATCCAATGCATTCCTGTCTAGTAGTTTAGGTAAACATCCTTCCAGCTACCGAGCAAAGAGCTTGGCCTCGCTGTCTTTATGCAAGTAATTCATAGCCCCTGTTACCATGAAAGATTCCTGCCCCCTCGCATCTCATGTAGACACATAGACGCTTGTACATGCACTAACAGTCAGTATAGAATAGATTCTGCCCGAGAGACCTTTCCTTTTGGATAAAACAGTTCTTTAAACAAAGATATTAGATACAATTTGGGATTAGGTTGACCTGACCCCCCAGACTTTTGTCTCCACATGTAGAGCTAAATGTCAATTCCCCTTCACCCTCTAGTTGCACGTCAATTACACGTCATGCGACTGCGCGCGCATCTCTGCCAAACATTTCTGCTGACACTGCAGGATTCTCTTATGGATCCACCCACTTGTGACATCATTTTAAATGACGTTTCTAGGATACGCCTGTTATTACGCCCATTTTCATTACGTATGTGTATTATTATCTGTATTATCAGCTGTTACGCCTCCTGCATCTGTCTTAATGCAATGCTTTTCATATATATATTGTTACTTGTCAATAATGTATTGCCTATCCCTTCCTGAACCTTCGTGGTGATGGAATAAGATTGCCTAGTTCGAACTATGATTCCTTTGTAAGGAATAAAGCCCTTTTCAGAACCTCTAATACCACGGATTCTGCCTCTTATTTTGACTGAGTTATTCTTACTAGACTTTACCGCATAAAAATAGTACAGGTAATAAAAATATTTACCACATAAATTGGCGCCCGAACAGGGACACTTTCTCATCTCACGCGCCGGAGGTGCGTTGCAGGCCCGGTCTCCTGCCACAGCTGAACGGACAAAAACGCGTACCCGCAGGATTTCCTGTATCTCCCTCCGGCCAAGCGGGGGTGACTGAGGCTGCGATCAACACCCAGACGAGGCGGTGAGAAGTGCGAAGTATCCCGACCAGAGCCTTGCTGAGAGAGCAAGATCCGAGGTATACAGAGGCCCACCAGGTTCCGAAGTTTCCGAGTCGAGTCGAGTCCAGTCCGGTCCAGTTCAGTTCAGTTCCGAGGCCTTCCGTTCCGTGCTACCCGGTGAGTACCATTGCTGGGGAGGCAGTTAGACGTGCACATTGGTTTGTGCCGGTCCTGACGGGTTTGGGTACACAAATCCGGTCTGCACTGTTTTAGCAGTGTATCTGTACTGTTTAGCAGTATATCCAGTATGTTCATGTATATAATCTAGTATTATCTAGTATTAGTATTATGTCAGTAGTTAGTTTTCTCTTAATTATCATTGTTCGTTAAATGTTAAATGTTAAATGTTTTACTGTGTTCAAAAATTGTGGTATGAATGAGTGTTCATTATTGTGTTTTTCGTATTAATTGTGCTCAAGTCCAGTTTGAGTAAGAATCAAGTAGCAAGGTTTAAAGATGCCGTTCTTTTCAAAATTAAGACAGATCAAAACTAGAAAAGGAGTACTCGAAGAAGCTGTTCCCATTCCACCTAGGGATACTCCAGGGTATTTTATGTACCATAAGCATGGCCTAGATGCCGTATTATATCTTGATTTATGGGTGGACTACACCAAGGATTTAGCAGAGAGTCAGAGATGGCCCGCAGCTGGGACATGGGATGCAGATTGCATCATGAGAGTAGAAGAAGAATTATGGAAAAAGAAAGCCAGACAGTCACAAAAAGATGCCATTGAACTATGGCGTAAAGAATCGCATAGGCGCACAGAGAAAGCGCTCAGACTGGAAGAGAAAAGTAGGGAGAACTTAAATAAAGCCCGAGAAAATATACTGATTGAGGAAGGTACCCGAGTAAAAACAGAACAAGTAGACAGGCAACGAAACACTCTTATGAATGGTATGTATCCTCTCTTGGCCGAAGGTTTACCTAAGGCCACCCCGGAAATACCGAAAGATTTACCACCCCCATTACTCCCGATTAAAGCACATCCCAAGACCGCAAAAGATATTTTCCTTTCCTCCTATTTAGACGATGTAGCTCCCGAATATGTTAATGTTCCGCCACACCCACCACCCGTCGATGGTGCTCAACGCCGAGATCATCCGCCCCCAACTCCACAACCACAACAACAACCACAACAACAGCCACAGCCTATTGCTGCAACACAAAACACGACACAACAGATGTACCAGTATGCACAAAATGACTATCCAGAGTATCAGCGCTACACGTGAAATAGCCTAGAGAGGGAAGTTGGCCCACCCCTTATTGAGGTTCCCGTAGATCAAGAAGGTCCTTACGTACAGAGTCAAGTATTAGGGAAAGACAGAAAGTTCCTACTCGATACAGGGGCAAGCAGAACCACTATCCGTCACAGCGAAGTCCCAGGGGTACCCCTCTCAGGCTCACAAAATATTTCCCTTGGTTTTTCAGGAAAGCCCACTATTAATGAAGTATCGCAACCACTTGCATTAACGGTCGGTCCATTAACACGGACTACAGATCTATTGCTCACAAAATCATG
This sequence comes from Triturus cristatus, assembly GCF_964204655.1. Classification (NCBI taxonomy): domain Eukaryota; kingdom Metazoa; phylum Chordata; class Amphibia; order Caudata; family Salamandridae; genus Triturus; species Triturus cristatus. Next base: position 112,903,540 of record NC_140583.1, read on the forward strand.
CCCAGAAAACTTGTTAGGTATAAAAACATTGAAAGCTCTAGGAGCTGTAATATGTTGTTCTCCGGAAGGAGTACGACTATTTTTGCGTGACTTTAAAGGTCACTATGTGTCTAGAGACATGGATCATCGGTTACAGAATCTACCTGCACATTTATGGGCACAAGGCCCCACTGATGTAGGTTGTATGCACATTACACCATATCGAGTTACACTCAAAACAGGAGTAGTATTACCACGAATACGACAATACAAGTTACCGCCAGATGCTGTTGTGGCTTTACTGCAAATCATTGACGAGCTCATTGCACAAGGAGTGGTTGTAGAAACGGACTCCAATATATGTAATTCCCCGATAATTCCGATTCTTAAACGAACTGATCCAAAAGCACCACCGGTATATCGATTAGTTATTGATCTGCGAGAATTAAATAAATGCATTGTACCACAATACCCCGTGGTCCCAGATATCTCTTCATTGCTAACAGCCATAGATTCAGAAGCAACGTGCTTTACTGTAATTGACCTCAAGAACGCTTTCTTTAGCGTCCCAATTGATCCGGAAAGCCAATATTTGTTCGGATTCAGTTTAAATGGACGAAGTTTTAAATTCGCACGCGCACCTCAAGGATTCACAGAAAGCCCCAGCATCTATAGCCAAGCACTGAAAAGAGAACTTGACAGTATCCACATGCCAGCTAACACTGCCTTGCTTCAATACGTCGATGATCTGCTGATCACCGCCCGAAGCGAACCTGAATGTGAAAAAGCATCACTGACGGTTTTACATTTCCTAGCTGACAAGGGGCACAAGTGGTCCCCTTCAAAGCTGCAATTCTGTGTCCAGCAAGTTGTGTACCTTGGGCACTTGCTGTCCAAGGGGGGAAGACAGCTTACACCCGACCGTATCCAGTTAATTGTTAACATGCCGACACCCAAGACACAAAAGGAGGTACGGGCATTCATAGGCCTCACTTCGTACTGTAGGCAGTGGATCCCTCAATATGCATTTCTAGCAAAACCACTCATTCAGTTGACAACACAGGAGGCAGCGACATCAACTGTCCTCCCTTGGACTCAGGAACATACGCAAGCTTTTGAAAGCTTAAAGAAAGCTTTATGTCAAGCACCTGTTTTAGCAACACCATGTTACAACAAACGTTTTACACTTTTTGTTACAGAACGTGAAGGTACTGCTTTGTCAGTACTCACGCAGGAACAAGCAGGATCACACAAGCCATGTGCTTATTTTTCCAGTACATTAGATCCCGTAGCTCAGGCTCTTCCTGCGTGCCTGAAATCAGTCGCAGCAACAGCTTTAGCAATCCGACAAAGCGATGCCATAGTGTTAGGACATCAATTGACAGTACAAGTACCACATGCAGTAGAGGTTCTCTTGAACCGGACCCAAACACAGCACTTGACCATAGCAAGACTGACGGGTTATGAATTGACATTGTTCCAACCACACATAGAAATCAGACGTTGTAGTACATTAAATCCTGCCACACTTTTGCCAGTAATCGGAACAGACCCATTGGCACATGATTGTATTGAAGTCATTACTATTACGACGAAACCCAGACAAGACTTGACAGATATTCCATTATCAGATCCAGACCTGACATTGTATGTAGATGGTTCATGCATGAGAACAAGTACAGGAGAGTTAGTGGCCGCTTATGCAGTCACAACAGACACTGAAGTTATTGAAACAAATTGTATAGATACCTTGTCAGCTCAAGCAGCAGAGCTCATCGCTCTGACACGAGCCTGTATTCAAGCCAAAAATAAGAAAGTCAACATATACACAGATTCACGTTATGCATTCGGAGTCGTCCATGACTTCGGCATGCTTTGGCGAGAGAGAGGTTATTTAACTTCTCATGGTGCCCACATCCAGCACGGTCCCCTTATTCAAGCTCTGTTAGATGCAATACATCTGCCGACTGCAATATCGATTATGAAGTGTAAAGCCCATACAAAAGTGACTGACATTATTTCTCAGGGTAACGACCTAGCTGACAGAACAGCTAAACAGACTGCTCAGAATCAGACTCATACAACTGACACGACAAAGACAATAGTTCCGACACCAACACACTGCATGACAGTTAAGGATCCCGCCCTTGATGTAATTAACATACAGACACATGCTACACCAGAAGAAATAAAGAAATGGACTGAATTAGGAGGGATCCAAACGGATCAAGGATGGATGACGAAGGGAAAATCTATATGGTTTCTCCCCGACTCAATGGTTCAAGTCATCATTAACACAATACATAGTCCAGCGCACCTAGGAGAGAAAGCTATGCTAGACAGTATTCAACACATTTGGTTCAATAAACACTTGCGAGCAGCAGCTAAACAGAAAGTACGTACCTGCATGATTTGTTGTCAGTTCAATCCAGGAAAAGGCGTACCTGTAGACCAGGGTGGATTTCAACCCCCCGATCACCCTTTTGAAGTCCTCCAGATGGATTATATCCAGATGGAACGATGTCGAGGATTCAAATATGTCCTCGTAGTTGTATGCGCTCTTTCCCGGTGGACAGAGGCGTATCCCGTCTCAGATTACACTGCCCCGACTACTGCCAAACAGTTAGTTCGAGAATTCTTCCCACGGTATGGTTTGCCCCGTGTCGTGTACTCAGATAATGGCCAACCGTTCTCATCCGAGCTAATGAAACATGTTTCACTTTTGTTAGGCTATCAATGGAAATTCCACTGTGTCCGACATCCCGAGGCAGCAGGTCTCGTGGAGCGGCATAATCAAACTTTGAAAATTAGACTGTCCAAAGTATGTAGAGAAAAAGGTGTCGACTGGATAGTAGCTTTACCAGTTGCGCTCTTTTACATGAGAATGGTAGCACACTCTCGAACAGGGCTATCCCCGTATGAGGTGATCTTCGGTAGACCACCAAATATGTGGGGGACGCCTATACCCCGTAAAATAACTGATGTTGATTGTAATATGCTGACAGATTACCTGGCTTCCTTGATGTCTGCACTACAATCTTGTCGTTCACAGGTAGCTGCAGCTTTTCCCGATAACACTGAGGTGAAGCCCCATGACGTGGTTCCGGGAGATCTGGTACTGATAAGGAACTTCGACAGAAGGAACCCGCTGGAGCCTCGCTGGCAGTCGCCTAAACTCATCTTATTGACCACAAGGACAGCTGTGAAGATTGAGGGACGTAAAGGGTGGTTGCACTCGAGCCATATCAAAAAATTTCATGGACTATCATCCGACTTGAATTATCAGCCCTGCATTCCCTCGCAGACTGACTCGAAACTCCCCTTGGTTGACACAACAGAAAAGGAAAACTATAAACTGAAATTAAGGTCTAGCAAGTCAGACAATTTGATTGTTTAAGTCCTCTCCAAGGTGAATCGGTTGAATTTGTCTCTGACATGTATCCTCTAGACCAAAATAGAGAGAGAAATAGACAGAAACAGCTAAAAAAATATGCGTACTGTAAATCACTTCGTAGTCACTGCATAGTGACATTGTTAATTATGTTTTTTCTAAGTCTTCTGATTATCATTACCAGTATATTATTACACATGTATTACCCTATTTCCAAGCGTGCTTTCAATGTTACTGCCGAACATTCTTTTAGCGAATTACCCCCGCATGAGTTGTCCTATAGATTTGCGCTGCGCAACAACACATTCATTAGTATGTTACATCATTCTCATCAGACCAGCAATGCTACAAATTGTTGGATATGTGGACGACTCCCTCCTTATCAGAAATACAAGGGAGTTCTGCCTCTCTTTCCGTATCCATTCACCCACAATGGCTCCTGTGGAGCATGGTTTAGTTTGATTAATTCCCTAGATCCAAATTCAGTAGTTTATCAAGACAACTGGGTTTGGGGAAACCTGAACCTAGTTTTACTTAAAGTCTGCTACCCTAACAAGGAGGGACTTCCCAAAAGAACAGGAACTGATCTAGAAAATGAAGTATATGGATTAGGTAACTTTACACTTAATCTCATGATCCTGAATGTTGAATCTGAAGCTACACCAATCCTGCCCGCTATGTCAGTATTTCCAGTTAGAGGCGAATTATGTGTAAGAAAGAATGGTTCAATTCATATGGGCCATAGTAAATGTACCACTGTAATAGAATTCAGTGATAAAGGCAAATCTACGTTTAGAGCTTCTCGTCACTCCTACTTCATCTGTGGTCACACCGCATACATACGCCTACCCCTAGATTGGGATGGTACCTGTTACATTGCATTCCTTCTGCCACCTGTTTTCCTAGCCCCGCCTGATTACCATAGGAATACCCATTTAGTACACAACAGACAGCAGAGAGATCTCCCGATTGTCGACTACACCGAAACAGCATGGGAGCAATACACAGATTTCAATAAAGGTTTCTTTCCCTACATAGGTACAGTCACTAATAGTAAGTTGATACGTAGATTAACTAGAACCCTTGAACCAGTAGTGAATGAAACTACTTCCGCCTTAGGTAACTTAACAGAGGAGCAGTCTGCGATGCGGATTGTTGTTCTTCAAAAACGTCTTGTTCTTGACGTCATCCTGGCCGATAGGGGCGGAGCTTGTAGGGTCATCGGATCAAGTTGCTGTGTTTTCATACCAGAAAACGCGCCGTCAGTATATAAAGCCATAACTCGACTTCATAAGATCGTAAGCCAGATACACCAGAATCCAGGCACCTGGACTTGGTCCGGTTGGTTCTGGAGCATGTTGTCAGCCTGGGGATGGAGGATCCTATCCTTCCTAGGTATTGGCTTTCTCATTCTATTCAGTTGCTGCTTGTGTCTACAATGTGGGCCAGCGATTTGTGGTCTGTGTGCCACATCGTGTATCCCGCCTTCGAATTTTCATTCAAGATCCCGGAAGAAGAAAGAAGAACAAATGATGCTATATGAACAGATTGATGGATTGATGAAGATGGATATTTCATAAGGGTCCGTAGGGGACAAGGAGGGAATGAGGAAATATGAATTTTTATGGTTAATTGTGTCCCCTATCTTAGACCCCAACGGCTCCATGTACATGCTACAAGTACATGTATGTTCCCTCCAGTTCCAGCTATGAAGACGCAAATACATGTGCGTCCAACGTCAACATGTTCTCTTTCAGATCCGCCATGAATGGGTCGAATATTCCATTCCTAAATATGATTGGCCACCGACTTTATATGGTTCACTTTTCACGTTTTACAGTTCAGGCGAGCAGGCCCTGAATTCTACCATCAAGCCTTTTCCTACTTCTGCCTCTAAAATGCTCCAGCTTGGACCTGCATCTGTATCCATGAACTTTGTCCTACTCCCTGCGCGGCTAACGGTGCCTGATGCGGCCTGTTGCCTGCCAAAAACTGTATTCAGCCTTCAAGTTATCTGCTCCGCTCCTCATCCAATGCATTCCTGTCTAGTAGTTTAGGTAAACATCCTTCCAGCTACCGAGCAAAGAGCTTGGCCTCGCTGTCTTTATGCAAGTAATTCATAGCCCCTGTTACCATGAAAGATTCCTGCCCCCTCGCATCTCATGTAGACACATAGACGCTTGTACATGCACTAACAGTCAGTATAGAATAGATTCTGCCCGAGAGACCTTTCCTTTTGGATAAAACAGTTCTTTAAACAAAGATATTAGATACGATTTGGGATTAGGTTGACCTGACCCCCCAGACTTTTGTCTCCACATGTAGAGCTAAATGTCAATTCCCCTTCACCCTCTAGTTGCACGTCAATTACACGTCATGCGACTGCGCGCGCATCTCTGCCAAACATTTCTGCTGACACTGCAGGATTCTCTTATGGATCCACCCACTTGTGACATCATTTTAAATGACGTTTCTAGGATATGCCTGTTATTACGCCCATTTTCATTACGTATGTGTATTATTATCTGTATTATCAGCTGTTACGCCTCCTGCATCTGTCTTAACCCCTTCAGTGCCCATGACGAGCTGGACTCGTCATGGGCTGCGGTGGCGCTGTGCCCATGACGAGTCCAGCTCGTCATGAACTCCGCCCGCTAATGGAAGGCGCGGCACTGGGCGGGGAAAGGGGCGGGCATGCAAGGGGTTAATGCAATGCTTTTCATATATATATTGTTACTTGTCAATAATGTATTGCCTATCCCTTCCTGAACCTTCGTGGTGATGGAATAAGATTGCCTAGTTCGAACTATGATTCCTTTGTAAGGAATAAAGCCCTTTTCAGAACCTCTAATACCACGGATTCTGCCTCTTATTTTGACTGAGTTATTCTTACTAGACTTTACCGCATAAAAATAGTACAGGTAATAAAAATATTTACCACAAACGGACGAAGCTTTAAATTTGCACGCGCACCTCAAGGATTCACAGAAAGCCCCAGCATCTACAGCCAAGCACTGAAAAGACAACTTGACAGTATCCACATGCCTGTTAACACTGCACTGCTTCAGTATGTCGATGATCTGCTGATCACCGCCCGAAGCGAACCCGAATGTGAAAAAGCATCACTGACGGTTTTACATTTTCTGGCCGACAAGGGGCACAAGGTGTCCCCTTCGAAGCTGCAATTCTGTGTTCAGCAAGTTGTGTACCTTGGGCACTTGCTGTCCAAGGGGGGAAGACAGCTCACACCTGATCGCATCCAATTAATTATAAACATGCCACTACCCAAGACACAAAAGGAGGTGCGGGCCTTCATAGGTCTCACTTCGTACTGTAGACAATGGATTCCCCAATATGCATTTCTAGTAAAGCCACTCATTCAGTTGACAACCCAGGAGGCAGCGACTTCGACTGTCCTCCCTTGGACTCAGGCACATACACAAGCTTTTGAAGACTTAAAGAAAGCCTTATGTCAAGCACCTGTTTTAGCGACACCATGTTTCAGTAAGCCTTTTACACTCTTCGTTACAGAACGCGAAGGTACTGCCTTGTCAGTACTCACTCAGGAACAAGCAGGTTCACACAAGCCGTGTGCTTACTTTTCTAGCACATTAGATCCAGTAGCTCAGGCTCTGCCTACGTGCCTGAAATCAGTCGCAGCGACAGCTTTAGCGATCAGACAAAGCGATTCCATAGTATTAGGACATCAATTGACAGTGCAAGTTCCACACTCCGTGGAAGTTCTTTTAAACAGAACTCAGACTCAGCACTTGACTATAGCACGACTGACAGGTTACGAATTAACATTATTTCAGCCACACATAGAAATCAGACGCTGCAGTACATTAAATCCTGCCACACTTTTGCCATTAAGTGGAACAGACCCATTGGCACATGATTGCATTGAAGTCATTACTATTACGACAAAACCCAGACAAGACTTGACAGATGTTCCATTACCAGATCCAGACCTGACACTTTATGTGGATGGTTCGTGCATGAGAACAAGTACAGGAGAATTAGTGGCCGCTTACGCAGTCACGACAGACACTGAAGTTATTGAAACAAATTGTATTGACACATTGTCAGCTCAAGCAGCAGAGCTCATCGCTCTGACGCAAGCCTGTATTCAAGCCAAAAATAAGAGAGTTAACATATACACAGATTCACGTTATGCATTCGGAGTTGTACACGACTTCGGAGTCCTTTGGCGAGAGAGAGGTTATTTGACTTCTCACGGTGCCAACATTCAACACGGTCCCCTCATTCAAGCTCTGTTAGATGCAATACATCTGCCTACTTCGATATCTATCATGAAGTGCAAGGCCCATACAAAAGTCACCGATATCATTTCTCAGGGTAACGACCTAGCAGACCGAACAGCTAAGCAAACAGCACAGAATAAGACTCATGCAACTGATTTGACAAAGACAATAGTTCCGACACCGACACACTGCATGACAGTTAGGGATCCCGCCCTTGATGTAATTGACATACAGACACATGCTACGCCAGAGGAAATCAAGAAATGGACTGAACTAGGAGGGATCCAAACAGATCAGGGATGGATGACGAAGGGAAAATCTACATGGTTTCTCCCCGACTCAATGGTTCAAGTTATCATTAACACAATACATAGTCCAGCACATCTAGGAGAAAAAGCTATGTTAGACAGTATTCAAAACATTTGGTCTAATAAACACTTACGAGCTGCAGCCAAACAGAAAGTCCGTACTTGCATGATTTGTTGTCAGTTCAACCCAGGTAAAGGTGTACCTGTAGAGCAAGGTGGATTTCAACCTCCTGATCACCCTTTTGAAGTCCTCCAGATGGATTATATCCAGATGGAACGATGTCGAGGATTCAAATATGTCCTCGTAGTTGTATGCGCTCTTTCCCGTTGGACAGAAGCATATCCAGTCTCAGATTACACTGCCCCGACCACTGCCAAGCAGCTGGTTCGTGAATTCTTCCCACGGTATGGTTTGCCCCGTATCGTGTACTCAGATAACGGCCAACCGTTCTCATCCGAGCTAATGAAACACATTTCACTCCTGTTAGGTTATCAATGGAAATTCCACTGTGTCCGGCATCCCGAGGCAGCAGGTCTCGTGGAACGTCATAACCAGACTCTGAAAATTCGACTTTCTAAAATCTGTAGAGAGAAAGGCGTCGACTGGATAGTAGCCTTACCAGTTGCACTCTTTTACATGAGAATGGTAGCACATTCTCGCACAGGGCTATCCCCGTACGAGGTGGTCTTCGGTAGGCCACCAAATATGTGGGGGACGCCTATACCTCGTAAAATCACTGATGTTGATTGTAATATGCTGACAGATTACCTTGCTTCCTTGATGTCTGCACTACAATCTTGCCGTTCACAGGTAGCTGCAGCCTTTCCCGACAACACCGAGGTGAAGCCCCATGAAGTGGTTCCCGGAGATTTTGTTTTCATAAGAAATTTCGACAGGAGGAGCCCGCTGGAGTCTCGCTGGCAAACGCCGAAATTAGTACTTCTGACCACGAGGACAGCAGTGAAGGTCGAGGGTCGCAAGGGTTGGCTACACTCGAGCCATATCAAGAAATTTCATGGACTACCTTCTGATTTGAACTCTCAGCCCTGCCCCCCTCCACAGACTGATTCAAAACTCCCCCTGGTCGAGAACACTGCTTCCCAAAACTATAAACTGAAACTAAGGTCTAGCAAGTCAGACAATTTGATTGTTTAAGTCCTCTCCTAGGTGAATCGGTTGAATTAGTCTCTGACATGTATCCTCTAGACCGAAATCGAGAGAGAGATAGACAGAAACAGCTTAAGAAACGTGCTCATTGTAAATCACTTCATAGTCACTGTATAGTGACATTGTTGATTATGTTTTTTCTAAATCTTCTGATTATTGCTGCAAGTATACTGTTGCACATATACTATCCTATTTTCAAGCGTGCTCATTCTGTTTACAATGTTACTGCCGAACATTCTTTTAGCGAATTACCTTCACATGAATTGCCCTATAGACTTGCGCTGCGCAACAACACATTCATTAGTATGTTACATCACTCCCATCAGGCCAGCAATGCTACTAATTGTTGGATATGTGGCCGACTCCCTCCCTATCAGAAATACAAGGGAGTTCTGCCTCTCTTTCCGTATCCATTCTCGCACAATGGTTCCTGTGGCGCATGGTTTAGTTTGATTAATTCTTTAGATTCAGATACTGTAGTATACCAGAGCAACTGGGTATGGGGAAACCTGAACTTAGTTTTGCTTAAAGCCTGCTACCCTAACAAGGAGGGACTTCCCAAAAGGACAGGAACTGACCTAGAAAATGAAGTATATGGATTAGGTAATTTTACACTTAACCTCATGATTCTAAATGTCGAATCTGAAACTGCATCAGTCTTGCCTGCTATGTCCGTATTACCAGTCAAAGGTGAATTATGTGTAAGAAAGAATGGTTCAGTACATCTGGGTCATAGTAAATGTACTACTGTGATCGAATTCAGTGATAAAGGCAAGTCTACATTTAGAGCTTCCCGTCATTCCTACTTCATTTGTGGTCATACCGCATATATACGTTTACCTCTAGATTGGGATGGTACCTGTTACATTGCATTCCTTCTGCCACCTGTTTTCCTAGCCCCTCCTGATTATCATAGAAACACCCATCTAGTACACAATAGACCCCAGAGAGATATCCTGATTGTCGACTACACTGAAACAGCATGGGAACAATACACAGACTTCAATAAAGGTCTCTTTCCCTACATAGGTGTTGTCTCTAATAGTAAACTGATACGTAGATTAACCAGAACCCTTGAAGCAGTAGTGAATGAAACTACCTCTGCCCTAGGCAACTTAACAGAGGAGCAGTCTGCGATGCGGATTGTTGTTCTCCAAAATCGTCTTGTCCTTGACGTCATCCCGGCCGATAGGGGCGGAGCCTGTAGAGTCATCGGATCAAGTTGTTGTGTTTTCATTCCAGAAAACACGCCATCCGTATATAAAGCCATAACTCGTCTTCATAAGATTGCAAGCCAGATACATCAGAATCCAGGCACCTGGACATGGTCCGGTTGGTTCTGGAGCGTGTTGTCAGCCTGGGGATGGAAAGTCCTATCCTTCCTAGGTATTGGCCTTCTCATAGTATTCAGTTGCTGCCTGTGTCTACAATGTGGACCAGCGATTTGCGGCCTGTGTGCCACATCATGTATTCCACGTTCAAGTTCTCGTTCAAAATCCCGGAAGAAGAAAGAAGAGCAAATGATGTTATATGAACAGATTGATGGATTCCTGAGGATCGATATCTCATGAAGGGTCCGTAGGGGACAAGGAGGGAATGAGGAAATATGAATTTTTATGATCAATTATGTCCCCTATCTTAGACCCCAACGGCTCCATGTACATGGTACAAGTACATGTATGTTCCCTCCACTTCAAGCTATGAAGACGCAAATACATATGTGTCCAACGTCCACATGTCCTCTTTCAGATCCGCCATGAATGGATCGAATATTCCGTTCCTAAGTATGCCTTGCCACCGACTTTATATGGTATACTTTTCACGTTTCCAGCTCTGGCAAGGTAGGCCCTGAATTCTGCCATCGAGCCTTTTCCTGCTTCTGCCTCTGAATGCTCCAGCCTGGACCTGTATCTGTATCCATGACCTTTGTCTTACTTCCTGCGCGGCTAACGGTGCCTGGCCCGGCCTGTTGCCTGCCAAAGACTGTATTCAGCCTTCAAGTTATCTGCTCCGCTCCTCGAGAAATGCATTCCTGTCTAGTAGTTTAGGTAAACATCCTTCCAGCTACAGAGCAAAGGGCCCGGCCTTACTGTCTCCGTGCAAGTAATTCATGGCTTCTGTTGCCATGGTAGGCCCATGCCCCCTCGCATCTCATGTAGACACATAGACGCTTATACACGCACTAGTAGTTAGTATAGGATAGCCTCTGCCTGAGAGACCTTTCCTTCCAGATAATACAGTTCCTTAAACACAAGATATTAGATACGATTTGGGATTAGGTTGTTCTGACATCCCAGACTTCTGTCTCCTCATGTAGGGCTCAATGTCAAGTCCCCTTCACCCTCCAGTTACACGTCAATCACACGTCATGCTACTGTGCGCGCATCTCTGCCAAGTATTTTTTGCTGACTTTGCAGGATTCTCTTATGGATCCACCCACTTGTGTCATCATCATAATGACGTTTCTAGTACATGCCCTCATGCACGCCTATTGTAACGCCTTTTCATTACGTATGTGTATTCTTATCTCTCTTCTCAGCTGTCACGCCTTCTGCATATGTCTTCACTGTAATGCATTTACTATATATATGACAACCTGTCAATAAAGTATTGCCTCTATCCCTTCCCGAACCTTAGTGGTGACGGAACCCGATTGCCTGGTTCGAACCAATTCCTTTGTAAGGAATAAACCCATTTTAAAACCTCAAATGCCACGGATTCTGCCTCTTATTTTTACTGAGTTATTCTTATTGAATTTTACCGCATAAATTAAGTTTAGGTAATTAAATTTACCACAATTTTACAATGGTTTATGTGCGTATACATATCAATTTCTCTATTGCTTTATGAACCTTTAAGTCATAACAAGGTTAATTTTGTTAATGATCAGAGGACTAAAATCCTAAAACTGGGACGGGTTGAAAAGCAATGCATTTTTGTGGCTAGAGGGAGTATAAGTATGGAGCCTTAAGGTGAAACATGTGGATCTTTTAAAATGGTCTGTTTTGAACCGAAGCTGCTCAAGTTCAGCTCATCAGCAATATCAGCTTCATAAGTGACAAGCATCAAAATATTTAATCAATCATCAATCATTATGCTAATTGTTGGCAATATTAACTGGTACAAGCAGTGTCAATCTGTAAGCCAACACAGTATGTTGGCACTTCATATAAAGTTGTTTTCTCTGATTTGGTAATGTTTCTACTCATTATAGGCTTCTGTCTCCAAACTATCTAAACCAGATTCCTTTAGTAGTCAGGAAAAGGTGACATAAATTCTAGGAATCGTCTGAAGTTGCCTTTCGCACATTCTTAGGAAGGATCACTAGCAGAGGCTTCATACGCTCAAGCCGCAGCTGATGTATGCAATGTCCTCCATCTTCAATTTACTAATTACTTTCGTAACTTCAGTTTTTAAAAGGTCTATAAAGCCCAATGTACTGCGGCATCTGGATTGCCATTAAAGCATGTGACATTTTGCATGGACAATGATGTATTCAAAATTGCATTTTAGCATCCACACATACCATTTCACAACCAGTGAAGCAGTTTGTAGAAGGCCATTAATTGCATCCTCTATTTCGCGCCTATGCTTCAGGACCTCGCCTTTCAATGGGCTGCACCCTTGCTTGCAAGAGGTCAAGCTCCTCTTGTTGCCAGAGTTTGAGGGCAGTTTTTGTTTTGATCTTGAGATTTTTCTTCAGCAGCCTGGGCAACACAAATTCAAATGAGATCATCTGACCCAATAACATCTTTGTTGAGAACCATGAATCTGTGTCAAATTTCTTATCATCATCATACTTATATGTGCAAGGGACGGGCTATAGAACAGAATATTTTTCGACACTTTTACTTAGTATGCCCGCTGTTATTTTCACCTCAGATTGAAGGTGTTGTAACGTGCAATTGAGTAGCATAGTTTTTGATGGCCAGCCCACAGTCAGATAGCTCATCTAAAACAGCAGATGCTGTGCGACTAGCTCAAGTCTTGGATACTGCTGATGTGAAAAAAAGCATTCCTCCACTTTCCGGTGTAATATATCAGATGACTGCAGTGAGCTGATCATGGTGAAAAATGTCTGGGGTAGCGTCAGCTATCACAGCAAACGGACCACATCTTGCAACCTATTTGGTATCCTCCTCTAGAATTCAATTTCCCATAATATTTATTCATTCATTGTAAGCTGTGGGATTTATGCATGTAACATGGAGTTGTGTTATCCAACCAGCTCCTTAATGATGACACCCGGGTACTTGTAAGCTTCACCAGCTCATGAGAATTGCCACCGGTGTCATCCTTTATTCGGAGGAAAATTGCCTGTGTACCAAGAAACGTGAGTAGTTCAACAGAATGAATCTTATCTTCTATGTGGAGACAGAAACACCCCAGAACTGCATTTTCTTTTCTTGTATGGGCACTTAGTTGAGCATCAATCTGTTAGTTTTTTTTCATACATACGTAATGTTTTTCACAGCTGCCTTATGCCAGTCGCTACTGAAACAGCGTGACAGTTTTCCAGGATATTGAATCCTCTTTTCTATTTTGTCACTCACTGACACCATTCTGAATCCAGGCATGTTTGGTTTTCTCTCTCCAAACTGAACACAGTCATAGCAAAAAAGTGAAACTAGATTCTGCATCAGCTTTCTAACTGTATTTGAGGTGGGGATACTCATCCTACCACGAGGCACTAAAATATTTTCTTTTCTGTGGGTCAGTCTATGGTTTTTTCTGTACAGTAATTTAAATTGCTGGTAAGGTCTATTCGTAATCAAGAATAATCCTTGCCTTTCAGTCTGCCTTTGGTTTTTCTGATCTACTGGATAATAGCTTACAATGGTCCCTGCTAGTTTATCTGATGCAGTGACTAGATAACAAATCCAGAAATAAATTCAATTCGGTGCACAGATTCAAAAGTTTGTGTTACTTTTCCTGGATCTGTGTAGGAAATTGTTTTTCGTCTGCACAAGTTTTCAGTAGTGAAATGGTCTTTTATTACGCTACATCTTAATTCGGTTTTGTGTTTCATTACAGTACATTGCAAACCTTCTGATGTTCCTTCTTTTCTCCCAATGAAAAATATCTCACATTGGTACATCTTTGAGTTTTTAGCTGCTTGTAGCACAGCACTACTGGTGTTCTTGAGGGACACAGGGTAAATACAGATGTTTAGAGCAGATTTGCTAGTGTTTCTCTGCGTTCTTGTCTAGATATCTGTGAAGTATCTGGCACCCTACTCTATATTTTTATCAGTCTCATCCTACACAGAATCAGTTATTTCCTCACGAGAAAATGGTTCATTGATGACACCTGAAAATTCAGAGATCTTTCAAGCAGCTTAGGAGATACTACTGTGGACGGTATTTTGGCTGTACATCTAGAAGTGACAATTTATGTTAAAGCCTTTAAACAAATTAAAGAGACAATACATGATTTTGTAAATTACTAGCAAAATTGTAAAGCACAAATAAAAGCATCTTAAAGATTAAATATTACAATCCACGACCACTGTACATTTAATGATTTTTGTTTTAGAAAATTTACTTTCAAATTGGCGCTTTTTATGGGAAGGTGACAACTTTTATGTGCACATTTGTAGTACCAATACGTTTATAAAGTAATCTATAGTTCCCTTGTTGCCTTACCTGATGAAACTTTTCATTGTGGTTATTTGCTCAAAACTTGAGTTGCAGAGTTTTTATATCTTCAGACTGTCTGCATCTTCTGTGCAGTCCTGTGGTTTATGTCGAAGGGTGCAACGTCTTTTGTGTCTGGTTGTAGCTGTCTGCATACACTGATAATTCTTGTTCTACTATCAATAGCTAGTTTTTATATATCACAGCACGTCATTCTTACATCAGTCAATTTTATGTTTCACAATTTACCAAACTCAAAAGGATGGAAGGCAGAGTTTGCATGAAATCACCATTCAGCTGCGGTTGTATAACATGGATAATAGACAGTGTCATACACCTAGCCCATGACACAGCAACAAATGCATATTGCACTGCCACGTCCGTATGATATAGACTAGTATGTATACACATGCAGCGTTACATTGTGCCACTGTGGATATGCATCATGCACTTGCCTTGGATGACTGAAGTGTGTATTTTTAGGAAGGTGCTTTAAAGCGATTCCAAATTGTCCAAAGTCCAATTAAAATCACATGCCAAACAGTGTGCAGGGCATTTGTTCACTGAATGAAAGGTATACAAGGCAACAAGGTCTCAAATGGTGATCATGTAAGAAAGACAAGTATAATGTTTAACATGTCAATGTCAAGCACACAGAAAATAAGTGAGACCACAATGGTTTAAAGAGGACCGAAAGGAATGAAACCGGTCCGCAGCTCATATGAAGCTCATTTGTGCACAGTGTACTTTTGGCTTGCCATCAAAAATCATGTAGTGTAGTGCTGATACAACTACTTTTACCTTAAAAATAACAACCATTCCTTTTGGTCCTCTTGAAACCATTGTGGTCTCACTTATTTTCTGTGTGCTTGACATTGACTTCTGATACATTATACTTGTCTTTCTTAAAAGATCACCGGTTGAGACATTGTTGCCTTGTATAACACATTTATTCGGCATGTGTGTCCAGTCCTGTCTATAGTAGACTGGTTAATCGAAAAGCCGGGGCTTCAGCTTTTTGCGGAATTCGAGAAGAGAGGAGAAAGTCTATGATGTGGAGTGAGAGGCTGTTCCATGCTTTAGGAGTGATGTAAGAGATCGTCCTTCCTCCTGATCTGGTTCTGTATGTGTGTGGGATGTGTGCGGGTAGAAGTCCTGCAGAACGGAGGTGTCCGAATGTTTGGTGGAAGAACATGCGACTATTCAGGTAGGTGAAGCCTGAATTATATAGTGACGTGAATGTGTGTGTGAGGAGTTTGAACTGAGCACATTTTTGTTTGGGAGCCAGTATAGTTCCCTAAAGTGTGATGTGGTTTCTGCGTAGAGGTTTGAGGATGAGTTTGGCTGCTGAGTTCTGGATGGTTGATGGCAGATCAGTGAGCTGGTAGCACGCTACACCGTGGGGAAGTACTTGGTTGGAAGAGTGATGGACTGCAGTGTGGCCTGATGGAAATCATTGCTGTGTGTGTGAGTGCCCGGAGGGGTCTCTCCGTCCTTACCTTAGGGCGCTGCATCTAGGTATGTTATGGATGAAGAGAAATGAGGGTTAAAGCACATGTTCATTATGTTATTTTCTTGTTGTGCTGAATTTAGTGGGTCTCTAGACTATAGTCTCTGTGGTCAGTGCTAATGTATGAAGTGCTGCTTTAAAAATAAGCATAATAAAGCACATCTTAGTCCTAGCAGTACCTGGTTCTCTTTATCAGGGACCGATGCTTTGCAGTTTGTCAGATAGTGCTGCAGTCACAAGTGCAGGGGCTGACAGGTGACATGGCACTCAGAAGAGCTGCTTAACTAGCAATATAGTGACTCTCAAGGGCTCCTCTTGGAGACCAGACATGAGAGATCACAGAAACCCTGCGATGTCCCCTGTTTTGATACAGGTGAGCGGTGGTAGAAGGCATCTTCTGAAGAGAGTTGTGTTCCCCAAGAAGTTCTGTGATACAAAACCAGTAAGATAACTCTGGCCTCTAATGCACTTAATGGAGAGATCTGTATGCAGTCTAGTCATAGCCTTGACTCATCATGAAATAGCATAGAGGGTTAATGTGTTTCTGCAAACAGCATATAATAGGCAAATCCACATGCATATTTTATGTAGCTAGCTTGGTGGGTTGCTATTTCTGTTATAGAAATCCTTGTGTAGCTCACAAAATACTCCTTGGAGTATAAACTGGCATCAATGAGGTGCATACAAACTGCATAGCATATGTTGAGAACCTTAGCTTTTTTTCTCAATTTTTCTTTATTTTAATGTCACTTAAAAAGGGTGCCTTTGGTTAATTACTTGTATAGACATCTGACTCTGACATGCTTGCAGTACATGCTTATCTCGTGCATAAGAAGCATAGAAATCTGAAAGACCTGCCCTGAAATCATGGTTTATCTCTTGAACACTTGTGTAGTGACTAGTTGGTTTTTGTACCTCAATGAAATAAGCATAAAGGTAAGTAAGCGCCTTTTCGCCACCTGGCAGGATGAGACGCTATCAAAACCAGTGTTGGTGATCCTTTAAGCGAGGCATATGTGTTGGGTCAGCTGTAACTGAAAGCTGATTCACTGAATACAAAGCGACACAGTGCCAGCGCTGTTGAATGTGTCCTGCGATCAGCACATTTCACTGAGGCCGGTTCGGATCCCGGATGTGCTCAATAATAGCTGGCCGATCTGGGATCCGGCTGGATCCTACTCATTTTCAGCAGTGCTATCTTCGGCTGCCGGTTAACAGCATCGAAAAACAGAGAGTGACAGGCAACAGCATAGCGGTTTACAATTTATTTTTAAATCTCCGGCGCACATCAGTTGTCTCGAGCCCTTCCCACACCTACATGGTTCGCTGCTCCTGCTTACAGGGTGAACACAGACCTTTCCAAAAACAATAATATGCTCATGTGCAACGACTGCGTGTGACCCAACTCCCTGGATATATGGTAGTGTGGCACCCCATACAGCCCCCTGAAGATACACCTATGATCATAACGTATAGATTGACAGTGTTATGAACAGAGAGAAAAAACAGTAATACTCTGATGAACAACGTTAAAATGGCAAATGTCAAGGCACAATAAAATACTGCTTGCCTGATTCACAAAGGTACTCCGCACTCGTGGCGGAGGTCCCGCAGTCATGGTGGAGTCTCCGCACTCGTGGCTGAGGCCCCGTAGTCGAGCGTAGTCAGCGAGCGTGGCAAAGAGGGCGACTTCATGGCGGGGGAGGGTTTTATAGCATCCCCTTGAGCCACTGTGCACCCCCGGAAGTGACGCCTGTCGCATCACACCCAGGGAAGTGGTGGGACTCACCGGAGTCCCTGCCCCGCCCCGAAGGGGGGGGCGGGGAGGGGTTCTGGTGCCCAATCGACACTAGAGCGCTGACCGCTCTATTGGCCCCCTGCAGGCGCCGCGGTCAGCGGCATAGTGTTGTCATTGGCATCCATTGTTCGCCCCTCCCTGTCAAGAATTCCTGTCATGCGAGGGGAGGAAAACGGTAACCAGCGAAAACGGACTACATCTCCCAGGATGCT
This sequence comes from Triturus cristatus, assembly GCF_964204655.1. Classification (NCBI taxonomy): domain Eukaryota; kingdom Metazoa; phylum Chordata; class Amphibia; order Caudata; family Salamandridae; genus Triturus; species Triturus cristatus. The sequence continues at coordinate 112,921,807 of NC_140583.1, forward strand.
TAGCGGTTGAGAGGTTATGTAAACAGGAGAGCTGTTACATAACTCAAGGAAAACACGCCCTTATGTAAACAGGAGAGCTGTTACATAACTCAAGGAAAACACGCCCTTATGTAAACAGGAGAGCTGTTACATAACTCAAGGAAAACACGCCCTATAAAGGGAGGAACCGGGAGGTACAACGCTGTCGGATATTGTGTTTACACCGACGTACCTGCTTAGTGAAGAGCAGTGTTCCGGAGTGGTGCTCCAGTAAGGCAAGAACGGAGGTAGGTCGAGTCGTTACTCCCTGGGCCGTGTCTTGCCCCATCGTCACCTGTGAAGGACCCGGAAGCTCTACCGGATAACCATTGAGCTTCGCCTTTTGACTCGGCTGAGTCAAAGCGCAGTGGCGCTTTTGCTGGTTGGAGTCGTAACTCCCAGCCCGACCAGAGATACAGGGACTGCCAGCTGTAACGCACACCAGGAGGTGTTTGCCGCGTTACAGATTCGGAAGTCCACAGGATCGATCGAGCGGCTGCTCTCGGTTCAGTCTTCTTTGCTTGTGATTGGGGTATCGGTGACGTATCACCAGGAGGTGACTCCGCGTCCCGGTGCAGTCTGAGGAAGAGGTTGAGCGGCTGCTCCCTTCAGGTAGAGACCCCGGCTGGGTGTTTTCCTGACTCCTCGATTCTCCCCAACACTCTGCGTGCCCCTCACAGCCTACCGATTGGCATTGTCGGCCATTTCATTTCTGCCCTCTGTTGGCATACGCCGGGATCGGCGTATATGCAGAGGACGGTTAGGACCATCCGTGCTGTGGGCTGGTAACGTACTTAGCCTGGAGGATTCCAGTGACTATAACCTTTGTTTATTCCTTGTATTGTTTTTGCCTTCATTAAAATAACTAAACCTTCACAAGTGGTTGCGTTCTCATTATCGTGTCTGTTAAACGATCCTGAGACGTTCAGGGCGTTACAAAATATCCGACCTTAATAACACTAACTGTCTCCCGGTCGATAACAGACATGGCAACACTTGATGATGTGCTGGCTGCTTTAGCGACCGTGCAAATTGAATTGGCTGCCTCCAGGCAAGAAACAGCCGATGTAAAAGCCAGACTGGATGCTATCCAATTGGACCCGCTCACGCCCAGCACCTCCCTCACGAACCAGACCCCTGCGGTAGTAGTGGAAATGCCGGTAGCCGTCCCCTTGGCAACACCAGAGAGGTACAGTGGGGATCCTAACACAGTGCAGGTATTCCTCACACAAGTGGCGCTACATTTATCGTGCAAACCAAGGGCGTTCCCCACGAGTCAGGCTCGTGTGGCTTTCCTTATATCCTATTTGGCTGGAAACGCGGCACAATGGGCCGTACCTCTGGTGAGCAGGGACGACCCCATCTTATGTGATTGGGGTGCTTTTCGCGAGGAATTCCTGAAAGTCTTCGACAGAAGGGCTGACTCGTACACGGCGGACCGTGAAATGCTTGAGTTGAGACAGGGATCCAACGACCTGGTGCAGTATCTCAACGCGTTTCGAAGGCTGGTTGCGGAAACCAAGTGGCCTGTTGCTAAACAGACGGCGCTCTTCCATCACGGGCTGTGCGATGAGCTCAAGGACGCCGTGGCTCATATTGACCCACAACCCAAGACATGTGAGGGCCTTATCAACCTGGTATTACGGCTGGAACATAGGCTAAGTGAAAGAAAGGGGGATCATGGGAGAAAAGGAAACTCCCTTCCATCCTATGTGACAGTGGGAAGTCCTGAAACTTCCACCGCATCCAAGGGAGACCCCATGGACATCGGCGCAATACGAGCGAGCCTCACAGCCACGGAGAAAGAGTCACGCCGTAAACAAGGATTGTGCCTATATTGTGGCAAAAAAGGCCACTACGTACGTGAATGCCCTGCCAAACCGAAGACGTCACGTTATCGGGCCAACCGGTTGGTAACAGCCGTGGTGGACGTACCGGCGGACAACTAGAGGACTCCCAGACCAAAGAAGGGGCATCTCGGAGTCACTCATCCATCCCTTCACTTTCCAACTCGGTCACTAAGGGACAACGACACCTGTTTCTCACGGTGCACGTGGGAGTGCATGACCAGTGGATACCCGTTGTGGCCATGGTGGATTCAGGGGCCACTGGCATGTTTATGGACCACAACGAGGCATGCAGGCTAGGGCTAGTGCTTCTTCCCAAAGCTGTACCCGAAGACGTCTATGCTGTAGACGGAAGGCGATTGGTGACGGGGCCCATCGGGCAGCACACGGGGGTCCTTCCGATGAGGTGTGGGAGGAACCATTTGGAACAAATCGATTTTAACATCATCCGAGCGCCCCAATATGGCGTCATATTGGGATTGCCGTGGCTACAGAAACACAACCCCTCTGTGGATTGGCCAACACATCGCATCGAACTGACGTCGCCGTATTGCATCCTGCATTGTGGAATAAGAACGGAATCCCTTGACGCAGATGAGAGCGGGAGTCAGACGGTGGCTACAGCGGCAGAAAAAGATGTGGCTCTCCCCCAGGCTTATCACAGTTTTGAGGATGTATTTGATGAGGTGAAGGCGGAAGTGCTACCACCACATAGACAGTTTGACTGCCAGATCGACCTGGTGCCAGGGGCCAGCGTTCCCAGCGGCAGGCTGTATGCCCTGACGGAGCCTGAAAACGTGCATCTCCGGGGGTACCTGGATAAACTCCTCAAGCTAGGATTCATCCGCCCGTCCAAGTCTCCGGCCGCCTCGCCACTCTTCTTCATCCCGAAGGCTAATGGGGAGCTGAGAGCCTGTGTGGACTTTAGGGCATTGAATGCGATAACCGTAAAGAATCGGTACCCCTTGCCTCTCATCAGTGTACTTCTGGAACAGGTCAAGAAAGCTCGTATCTACACCAAGTTGGATTTGAAAGGGGCATACCATCTGGTGCGCATGAGGGACGGAGACGAGTGGAAGACCGCCTTTAAGACCAGGTTCGGCCTTTTTGAGTACCTCGTCATGCCGTTCGGTCTGTGCAACGCCCCGGCAGCCTTTCAGTACTTTTTGAATGAGGTATTCAGAGAGGAGTTGGATATCTACGTGGTCGTATATATCGACGACATCCTCATCTATTCGTCCAGTGTGGAGGAGCACGTACACCACGTCAAAGCTGTGCTCCAAAAGCTGAGGGAAAACATGCTGTTTTGTAAACTCAGCAAGTGTGACTTCCACGTCACATCCGTGGAATTCCTCGGAGTGATGCTGAGTCCAGAGGGACAGGAGATGGCAGAACGAAAGATCAAGGCTGTGAAAGAATGGCCGGTGCCCCAAAGCGTGAAGGACGTCCAAAGTTTCATTGGCTTCGCCAACTTTTACAGGCGGTTTATAGATGGATTTTCAGGATTGGTGGCCCCAATCACACAGCTACTGAGGAAGTCCAAGGAGTTTGTCTGGTCCCCTGAAGCGAACAAAGCCTTTGAGGCCCTGAAAAGCGCCTTTGGTAAGGCGCCGGTGTTGGCTCACCCCGATCCGGATCTCCCCTACGTAGTGGAAGCGGACGCTTCGGATGTGGCGCTGGGGGCTATCTTGTCCCAACGCAACCACGACACAGGGGTGCTTCATCCCGTTGCGTACATGTCCCGCAAACTCAACGACGCCGAACGCAACTACCATATTGCGGAGAAGGAGCTTCTCGCAATCAAGGACGCCTTCACCGAATGGAGGCATTGGTTGATGGGGGCAAGACATGTGGTATCGGTGTACACGGACCATCGGAACCTACAGTTCATGACGGCCACAAGACACCTTTCTCCCAGACAGCTGCGGTGGATGATCTTCTTTGCGGGGTTCAACTTCCGCATCACATATCGGCCGGGGTCGGAAAACCGGAAGGCAGACGCCCTGTCCCGTCAATCTGCAGTTAAGGAACCATTGCCTGCGACCGAGCATTCCATCATTTCCCCGAGGATGGTATTGGGGGTTATCCAACCGGATACTTTCCTGAGGGGAATAAAGAGAGGGATCAGGTCATTCGCATGGCGGAGGTGGCTCCTCAGTCACAGAGAATGGCAGCTGAAGGACGGGATACCCCTGAAGGGCAGGTGCCTATTGATACCCACGCCTCGGCTAAGGAAACAAGCATTCATCTGGTGCCATGACTCTCCATGCGCAGGTCATTTGGGCTTTGAAAAAACGGTGGCTAGCATGGGACGGCATTTCTGGTGGCCAACCATGAGAGTGGATGTCAGGAGGTGGGGACAGGAGTGTCCTACGTGTGCTACCATGAAGGCCGACCATGGCCGAACCCAAGGGCTCTTACATCCACTTCCGACCCCGGATAGACCATGGGATAGCATATCACTGGACTTCGTGGTGGGCCTACCGGTAGACCAGGGGATGACGGCAATACTGGTGGTGGTGGATTACTTGACGAAAATGGGGCACTTCATCCCCTGCAAGAGAGTCCCTACGGCCGGGGAATTGGCGTCACTACTCCTAAAGAATGTGGTACGACTGCATGGATTACCTGGGGTGATCGTGTCGGACCGGGGGTCGCAGTTTACTGCGCAATTCTGGAAGACTTGGTGCACTGCGCTGCATGTTAAGACCGCCCTGTCCACCAGCTACCACCCTCAAACGGACGGCCAAACCGAGCGCCTGAACCAAACGCTCAAACAGTATCTGCGATGTTTTGTGGACCAGGGCAGGGAAGAATGGGTCGACTTGCTATGGGTTGCAGAGATAGCCTATAACAACGCCACTCACAGCTCCACACAGTCATCTCCGTTCTATAGCAACTATGGCCAACATCCCAGGTTCTTGCCATTTCTACATCCGTTCAGAGAGGACAGGATTCCCGCCACAGCGGACAGGGTGGCACACATAAAAGACACGTTGATGCGCTCAAGGGCTGTCCTAATAGAGGCCAAGAGAAGATACAAGGCTGCGGCAGACAGGAAGAGAAGGCCCGGGCCACTGTACCGCACTGGAGACTACGTCTGGATATCCACAAGAAACATGAGGTTTCGAAAGAACAGTGTGTTCCATCCCAAGTACATGGGCCCCTATCGAATTACCAAGTGTATGGGTCCCGTGAACGTGAAGGTGTGCTTGCCCCAGTCATTGCGGATACACCCTGTCTTTCATGTATCATTGCTCAAACCAGCACCCTCCAAGCCGTCTGGGACACCTAGGCCGGTATGCGTGGAGTCGGAGGTGGAGTATGAAGTGTCGGGCATACGGGCGTCCAAATGGCGCAGGGGGAAACTGTGGTACCTGGTTGCGTGGAAAGGCTATGGCCCGGAGGAGCAGTCATGGGAACCGGCTGAAGGGGTTCATGCTCCGCGCTTGGTCTCCTTGTTCCATCGGCGTTTTCCTGCCAGCGCTGGACCCGTGGGGAGCCGCTTAGAGGGAGGATGTACTGTCAAGAATTCCTGTCATGCGAGGGGAGGAAAACGCTAACCAGCGAAAACGGACTACATCTCCCAGGATGCTTAGCGGTTGAGAGGTTATGTAAACAGGAGAGCTGTTACATAACTCAAGGAAAACACGCCCTTATGTAAACAGGAGAGCTGTTACATAACTCAAGGAAAACACGCCCTATAAAGGGAGGAACCGGGAGGTACAACGCTGTCGGATATTGTGTTTACACCGACGTACCTGCTTAGTGAAGAGCAGTGTTCCGGAGTGGTGCTCCAGTAAGGCAAGAACGGAGGTAGGTCGAGTCGTTACTCCCTGGGCCGTGTCTTGCCCCATCGTCACCTGTGAAGGACCCGGAAGCTCTACCGGATAACCATTGAGCTTCGCCTTTTGACTCGGCTGAGTCAAAGCGCAGTGGCGCTTTTGCTGGTTGGAGTCGTAACTCCCAGCCCGACCAGAGATACAGGGAGTGCCAGCTGTAACGCACACCAGGAGGTGTTTGCCGCGTTACAGACTCGGAAGTCCACAGGATCGATCGAGCGGCTGCTCTCTGTTCAGTCTTCTTTGCTTGTGATTGGGGTATCGGTGACGTATCACCAGGAGGTGACTCCGCGTCCCGGTGCAGTCTGAGGAAGAGGTTGAGCGGCTGCTCCCTTCAGGTAGAGACCCCGGCTGGGTGTTTCCCTGACTCCTCGATTCTCCCCAACACTGCGTGCCCCTCACAGCCTACCGATTGGCATTGTCGGCCATTTCATTTCTGCCCTCTGTTGGCATACGCCGGGATCGGCGTATATGCAGAGGACGGTTAGGACCATCCGTGCTGTGGGCTGGTAACGTACTTAGCCTGGAGGATTCCAGTGACTATAACCTTTGTTTATTCCTTGTATTGTTTTTGCCTTCATTAAAATAACTAAACCTTCACAAGTGGTTGCGTTCTCATTATCGTGTCTGTTAAACGATCCTGAGACGTTCAGGGCGTTACACTCCCAAATTATATATACATTTCCCAATAATAAGCACACAACACAGTTTGTTAGATTGGGTACAAATGCCGCAGGTTTATTACATACACCGTTATGTAATGGTGGGTTATCTTACGGGCAATCCAAGGGCAGGCAACCAACTGGGCCGCCTGCCCGCCGGGCAGCACTGGAGTGAAACCAACCTCTGCTGCCCCACCCGTGATTATTTTACAGGATCACGTGACCGTTGGTAACTTCTTACTCATGCCCCTTCCAGGGCGGAGCGTCGCATAGCAACCCCCCGATTGTTCAGGCCCGCAACCGCCCAAAGGACGAGCGGGGCGCTGACACGGTATCCAGGACCCTCCCATGAGGCTCTGCGGATTTGGATCAGGCACCCCCTATGGTGCCACGCAGAGGTACCCTTTGTACCGGCCTGCTTCCAGATCGCCCTGTAACTCCGCCACAGCTCTGGAGGTGGCCCCCGTCACCGCCAGGGCCCCCCACCACCACTGTAGGCCTACCTGCAACCTCTCATCTCTAGCACCTCACTCAGGTCTAAAAGAAAAAGGTCCATGCCAACTGGTGACTAATGCACCCCGTCTTTGTCAAAGTACCCTTTCACATTCTCCTTGATCATCTCATGTCTTATGAAACCTAGGCCCCTCCGGTCAGCAAACTTGCGCATTGCCCCATTGAGACGCCTCCGGGAATGCTCCACTGCCTCGACTGATTTGGCCCGTCGCCACGTCCTGCGTGGAATCATTTCTGACCAGAGGACATCGCACTGCCCTACGCGCTTGCAGATCTTGCCTAGGTCCCTTTTCATGGCCTGCAGAAGAAGCCTTCTACCCAGAGCAATGAGGTCATTCCCACCCAGGTGAATCACTAAGATTTTGGAGGGAGCCCCCTGTGCAACCAGTCTCTGCTCCAGTCTGTTCCGGAGGGCGCTCCATCTCATGCCAGGGAAACCCATCCACTCAAACTGTGTCTGTGGGAGGTGCCTCATCCAGTTCCGGTGCGACGCCCATTGGGCCACCCTGGAGATAGATGAATGCCCGATCACCCACACCGGTAGCCCTAGTAAAACAAGAGACGGTTTACACTCCTGATCATTTAATAACTCTGTAAAAATACACGCACAATAAAACAGTAACCACTACAACTCACTGCACACAAAGATTTGGCAAGATACCTCATGGGCGAACGTATAGTTTATGGCAGTCTGACTCCCACCGCCCCACCTTCTTCACACTCCCGGGCTCCAAGCCTGCCATGAAAGCAGCCGTGGCAGCCCAGATCCTGAATGAATGGCTAGAGCCAAACCTGCCCTGGACAAGCTGGCCCTGATGATTCTTTCCATTTTTACCGCCGCCAGGATGGCGAAGGCTTGTCCCCATGTGCCAATGTTCTTTTCAGGCCAGGTTTGAAAGCGCCATTTCTTATCATCCTCCTTGGCGCCCATCTTCCTAGTGTCGACCCCCTCGGCCCCATGCATGAGTAGGGTGAAAATGTCAATAAACTCTCTCCGCCAGATACCTTCTTTAGCTGCCAGGGGCACTTCCCACCCCAAAGAGCAGCGGCCGGATAGTAGCGGTGCCATAGTGACCAAGGCCTTTGGCACTACCGCGAGGGCTGACCCTGTTGGTGGCGCTGCCGGTGAGACCACAATGGGTGTGTTGGGTGTGTTCACTGCCGGGGGTAGGGCTGAGTTGGCTGCGGGGTTGGTCGGCGGCGGAGGGACACCCCCAACTAGAGGCTGTCCGCCCACAGGCAAGTGGATTGCCAGCGTCAGTCCCCCAACCTGAGCAAGGGGTGCGCTGGACGGACTGCCCGACCCCCCCCCAAACTTGCGTGAAAGCTGGTGGCGCCGGGGGCCCCCCGGAGAGGGGGGGAACTGCGGACCCACCCCCAATGGGCGGTCTACCCAGTGCTACGCCCGCTCTGACCTCAGACATGAAGCTCCTCAAAGTGTCAGAGAGCTTACCAAGATCTTCCGATGTAGCGTAGGCCGCCGGGGGCGGGCAGCTGGCAGGTGCGGGCGATGGTCCAATTCCCATAGCTGGGGGCACCTGGAGGGGGGTGGCGGACCGTGGGGCGACGTATCCTCTTGGACCTAGAGGGCCCTGCCTCGTCATTGTGCTCTTGTTCTACGGGTAGGACCTCACTGGCGATTCCTGAGTCCTCTGGGTTATTAGTTTTCAAAAGTTCGGTGGCCCAAGCCAATCCCTTGGTCTTGGCTAGTTCGAGAAAAGCTGCGATCCGTGCATCTTCAGAGATGCGAGTCTGGGTCTCCTCGACTTGGGACCTCATCGAAAAAAGCGGTGGGGGACCCCTGACTATCCATCGAATTTTGTGCGAGTGCCTCCCAATCTGGAAGGATAAGGAAAAGAGTTTAGCACGAGGTCCCGAACCGCGGAGCACCACTAGTCCCTGTCTTTTCCCGGGGGACCAACTCTGGCCCCCCCATGGCTATGTACTTACTTACAAACGAGGGAAACGGGCTGAATGTCAGGCTGGTCGGACCGGCGCTTCAGCGGCACTGTGGGTGGAGATGAAAGAGAGGGTAGCCGGCACCCCAAACCTCCCCGCCCCCACCTCTGAGCCCTCACAAGCTGCGGAGGGCTAGCGCCATCCACCCTTGGGTAGAGCCGCGCGAGGGATAACCCTGCTCGCCAGCTAGGGGCGCCGCTACTCGGGTGTGGTTAGTGCCCCCCATCAACCCCATACCTGCAGGGTGCGTGTATCGCTTTGTATTCCTGCGACAAACGCGCTGCTCCTCTCCCGCCAACCTGCTGAGAGACAAAGCACATGTGAGGCAAGGGAGGGCATTGCGGCACCAAATAGCGTTACCAAGTGTCCACTCCTTTGGACAATGGCCGGTTACGAGCCTGCCACGCCCTACGTGGCACACCTTAATACCCTAGTGGCAGGCTGGTTTTTGGCCACGACAACTTCCACCACGCTGCTGCTCCTCTAGACCGGGAATCCCACAGCAGCTGTAAAACGAGATGGCGGGATGCACACATTAACTGCAGGGGTACAGCCCAACCACCTTTACTGGGCAGCCCCGGCCCTGCTGGGCTGTGCCTGAGTCACTGTGAGTCGCCTGCACATCCCCTTGATACCAAACTTCGCCCCTGCCTGTTTATTCGATATGCCGCGTGATAGAAAGGGCTGCGCTGCTAGGGACTGGCCCGGGGCCACATGCATGCTTAAGGCACTGACCACTGATCTAATTCCCCCAAATGACTGTGTGTCATCCTAAATGGGCCCCTGTTTCTGCTTGTGAATCATAAAGGAGCCCGAGCACTGGGAGCACCATCAAAATATCTCCCTGCAACCACCATACGCAACAGGGCACGCAGACGTACTAACTCTCTGACCCCTGCTTACGCCTCTGCACACGTGCAACTCGCCATAGATCAGCATAATGACCGCATAGCTACGACGCAAACGCATTGCTGGTCACATTTCATTGCTACCTATTGGTTCTGTGCTCTATGCACTTAGGCAGAGTTTAAGCTTTTAGTGCCTTAAAATCACTTTGCAGGCATGGTGGGATTGAACCCCTGATGTTCACTGTTGAGCAGTTTAAAACCCGCCTCCTAGCCTGCATGGTGCCATTTCTAACCGGGCGCTAATATTGCCAAATGGCCTTCCTTGATGTGATGCCAATAAATGGCACGTGCGATTTCCAGTTCTATATAGCGCGAACTAGACCCGAAGATATCCGGTATCAGAGTGCTTTACAGTTGGCTTAAAATTGGCCCCAATTCAAACCGGCAGTGTCGCATTGCGTGAGCGCCGACTCGCGTACCACCGCTGCCTGTGCACGCCTCCCGCTCTGAACTCCCTGCAGCCACTGCCATAACTAGCAATTCTCGCACGGGGGTGGGGGGGTGGCGTTGGGGGTGTGGCGCTCCCCGGATACCTTGCCCCCAGATACACGTATGCAGCCGCGCGAGCATCGCGGTAACCTCCATCTCCCAACTTGTTTCGCGATTCCCATGGCGCCGGCGCGAACCAAAAGTGTCAGAGCGCCTTGCTTGTGCACCGGTGTTGTGTACCTTTAAGTAACGTAATATTGCTTTTAAAGTAAACATGGTGAACGATCCTCGCGCAAAGGCACGAGGTACAAATTACATCGACATTCAACTGAAGGGACACACCAACCGCCTCTCTCATATTCGGGGGGCGGAGAGCTAAGTGGTTTGCCTGGAAATCACCAGGTGCGTGCGCCAGCCGAAGGCTCGCCACATTAATACCGCACCAGGATTGGCCTAATAGCCTACAGGCCACATCCTCGCCGGGTTAAATTTCTCCCGTCCGCATGCCCGCCGCGTCGCAAACCTGCCTCAACCTTAAGCGAGGTCTGGTCCCCCGGTCGGAGCAATGGCTAGCGGCTTTCACCCTTAAGGCCCTACGAGCCCTCTGCTCACCCCCAACACCATGGCAGAAATGGGCGGCCGCGCCCTGGGCAGCGTAACCCCTGGCCGCGAGGAGGCGATACAATTGGTGCAGTAGAATTACAATTGCTGCCCCTTACCAGGCCGCGGCGCGGATCACCCACCCACCTTCGCCACAAACGGCGCTAATGTCCGCAAGGACGCGGACCTAAGAATGGCAGTCGATGCCAACGGGCCCCGTATGACCTGGCACTGCCCAGGGACAGGGCTGGGGCGGGTAGCGAGCGGCACTCACGTTCTAATTTCCAAAGCAAAACCGACGGACGAGCAATCCTTCAGACGGGGGAAAGATGCAGCGAGTGTGGCAAAGAGGGCGACCTCATGGCAGGGGAGGGCTTTATAGCCTCCCCTTTAGCCACGGTGCACCCCCGGAAGTGACGCCTATCGCGTCACACCCAAGGGGGAAGTAGGGGGACTCACCTGAGTCCCTGCCCCGCCCCCTAGAGGGGGGGTGGGGAGGGGCTCTGGTGCCCAGCCAACACTAGAGCGCCGTCCGCTCTATTGGCCCCCTGCGGGCGCCGTGGTCAGCGGCATTTCACTGAGGCCGGTTCGGATCCCGGATGTGCTCAATAATAGCTGGGCTGGGGCGGGGGGTGGGGGGAGGTAGCGTGCGGCACTCACCGTTCTAATTTCCAAAGCAAAACCGACGGCCTATATGGCAAAGAGCGCATCGTATCTTGGGCATTAATTCTCGTTTACATGTAAAGGCTCCTATATGGAACAACTCCAGAATACGCATTAAAGGTAGAAGCTTTCTATGGCCTCAATGGAAATCGGCAGGCATTCTCACACTAGACCAAATTCTCCATGACGGGGATCTTAAACCTCTATCACAGTTAACGGATGAATTCAACTTACCCCCGCTGCAGCATGCCAAATACGATCAACTTAGAAAATCTCTTCTCAAAGCTCTTGGTGCCACACCTTGGTCATTATCTATATCACCAATAGTGTTTTATTTACAAATTTGGGGCAAACAGAAAGGTGTCATTTCAGGTCTCTACAAAACAATTACATCTCAATTATTTTCACACCCATTATCCTGCGATCTCCGACATAAATGGCAAACACCTTTACAGACTTCTTTTTCAGATATGGAATGGATGAATATACTAGATGGTTTGGATAAGGGAGCTCGAGAAGCTCGTTTAAAGTTTTGCTTATTTAAAATTCTACATGACTGGCATTGGTCTCCGGTTAGATTATATAAGGCAGGCTTGTTACCGCATTCTAATTGTTGGAGATGTAATGCTTCTGGATGTGATATTGTTCATATTCTTTGCACGTGTTCATTGGTTAAACATTATTGGTCTTACATAGGTCAGACCTTACATAAGTCTATCTCACTGCATTTACCCCTCTCCACAGCTAATATTATATTACATGATTTCAGAAATGTTCCCACTCTTTCTAAACCACAATCTCGTTTCCTACATAGCGCGCTTGCAACTGCTAAAATCTGTATATTAAGACAATGGAAATCTTCCACTCCACCATCTCAAGAGTCCTGGTTATCTGCTATGATTCAAAATGCTTCGCATGAAAGGATTATATATAATATTCAAGATCAACTAGAGTTATTTTCACAGATATGGAATCCTTTTTTACTTTCTTAGCATGTTTGTATTTGTTATCATTTCGTTTTTAAAACTTGATTGTGTATGCTTTTTCACTCTTTCCTTTATATATTGTTATATATATTTATTGTCCTAGATAGCATAATATTAAATATTGTTTTATATATGAATTTACTTTTTAATCTCTATCATATGATCCTTACCCTTATTACTTGTATTTGAGTTTTCTTGTTTTTGTTTAATGATTCTGAAATGCTAATAAAAAATTTCAACACAAAACCGACGGCCTGCAGCGCGACGGACGAGCGATCCTTCGGACGGGGGAGCGATGCAGCGAGCGTGGCAAAGAGGGCGAGCTCATGGCAGGGGAGGGCTTTATAGCCTCCCCTTGAGCCACGGTGCACCCCCGGAAGTGACGCCTATCGCGTCACACCCAAGGGGGAAGTAGGGGGACTCACCGGAGTCCCTGCCCCGCCCCCGAGAGGGGGGGGTGGGGAGGGGCTCTGGTGCCCAGCCGACACTAGAGCGCCGACCGCTCTATTGGCCCCCTGCGGTTGTCGTGGTCAGCGGCATTTCACTGAGGCCGGTTCGGATCCCGGATGTGCTCAATAATAGCTGGCCGATCTGGGATCCGGCTGGATCCTACTCATTTTCAGCAATGCTATCTTCGGCTGCCGGTTAACAGCATCGAAAAATAGAGAGTGACAGGCAACAGCATGGCAGCTTGCAATTTATATTTAAATCTCCAGCGCGCATCAGTTGTCTCGAGCCCTTCCCGCACCTCAGTGGTTCGCTTCTCCTGCTTACAGGGTGAACACAAACCCTTCCACCAAAAACAGTAATATGCTCATGTGCAACGACTGCGTGTGACCCAACTCCCTGGATATATGGTAGTGTGGCACCCCATACAGCCCCCTGAAGATACACCTATGATCATAACGTATAGATTGACAGTGTTATGAACAGAGAGAAAAAACAGGAATACTCTGATGAACAACGTTAAAATGGCAACTGTCAAGGCACAATAAAACACTGCTTGCCTGATTCACAAAGGGACTCCGCACTCGTGGCGGAGGTCCCGCAGTCATGGTGGAGTCTCCGCACTTGTGGCTGAGGCCACGTAGTCGTGGTGGAGTTTACAGACTCGTGGTGGAGGCCCTGCAGTCGTGGTGGAGTCTCTGCAATCATAGCGGAGGCCCCGCAATCATGGTGGAGTTTACGCACTCGTGGTGGAGGCCCCGAACTCATGGTCGAGTCTCCGCACTCGTGGCGGAGGCCCCACAGTCAGGGTGGAGTCTCTGCACTCGTGGCGGAGACCCTGCAGTCGGTGTGGAGTCTCCGCACTCGTGGCGGAGGCCCTGAACTCTGGGTGGAGTCTGCACTCGTGGCGGAGGCCTTGTGTCAGGAGGGAGTCTCTGCATTCGGAATGGCATCCCCGCATGATTCCGCCCCAAGTGGAGAGACTGCCCCAAGACTGCAGGGCCTCTGCCATGAGTGCGGAGATTCCACCACGACTGCGCCACCTCCGCCATGAGTGCGGAGGCCCTTTGTGAATCAGACTCCAAGTGTTTCCACTATATTAAAAAAAACAATGTGTTATAATGTATCCTAATGCTGCCCCCATGCCTGGGTATAACACAGTCATCTGCAGTCCCTGCAGGGTAGAGTGGCCCTTACTCTTGAGGGGGCCCCCTTTCCACTCAAGTCAATATCAGTGTAATATGGGGGTGTCGGGGGCCCCTAACGACATTCTGCAGGAAGGCCCATCATTTTGTATTACACCACTATTAATGTATTTGTAACCGACAAAAGCCATACTATAAACATACAATAGTCATTGGTATAAGCAGGCACACGTTACTCGACATTTCCATGCTTTGTCAATGGAGACAACAGCCACCATTGCCTCTGGATGATGTATGATCACACTAGTTGAGTTTGGGAAGTCAGACCATAATGGCCAACATATTATCTTTCCGGTAATTGGAATATTCAAGCCCTTTTGAAAGCCTGGGTTAATCCTTTTTGCTTGAAATATTATGAACCCTGGCACTCTCCGTGTCTTTATGGTACTGGCCATTGGCACTAGGACATTCACCCCACAGTGGCTCCTACAAATGCTTTCAAAACAGGGCAGGCCAGGATGTGGGGAGCTGATAGTTTGCCTGTGTTTCTGCAGTTGCAGGGCTGGAATTTCGTGGGAACCCACTGGGTTCTGGTTCCGGCAGTTATTATTGATCAGGAACCTGGTTCGTTGCTAGTTGCTTGTCTACTAACAAAATCACATGTCCACCGCTCAAATCAATTTCACGTTTCCCTACACTAATTCACCACTTATACTTTTTGGGTTCTGGAGTAGCGCGCTACTCGCCAAAAAGCACTTCGATGCCTTGTCAGGGGTAGTAAGCGCTATATAAATGCAATTCCAATTCCACCCCACTGCAGTGAAACGGACGGTCGTGGTCGAGCTTAGCAATAACAATCCCTCATAGGCAGTCTGTGCATCTTTGCGGAGCAGCTGCCTGCAAGGGTTTGCTGGGGCTCTCTTACTCCTCTTCATCGGCGGGCTGCATTATGGGCACATAATGTATCTCTCCATCGAAGAAAGGGTGTTGTTGAAGTAATTGCTGGACTGCATCGCACTAATATTGACAGATAATGACTTTCTTTTCACAGAGTCCCACATTGTTGAACTCTGGGCCGTTCACTCCTGGGCTCTCCACTACAGCAAAATACACAGGCAATGAATACTTTTTTTTTAATAAGTTGTCCTTGCCGATGTTCCCATGCAACCACCCATGGGTTTTCATGTACATTTCATCTATTCACTTTGGACGCCATGGATTTTCACCAAAAATGTATGCCTCCTCGAGGCAGGTGTAACAATAGAGAAGAAGGTTTAGCTTCATATGTTTGCTGTACTGTACAGCACACATACAAAGGTAGAAAAGTGTTAAACTATATCAAAACATAGTAGTCTGTACTGGAAAGAACCCATTCAAGTACCAAACGTGTGCATGACATCACGCACACCTTTGCTTTGTGGTGTAAGGGTGTGTGTATTGGTGCTAAGCAGCCAAAAGTGCAACAGCTTAGAGAGAGGGCAGAAGAGCTCAACACCGCGCACCACCTCTGGTTCATGTGCTGTAGTGCGTGAATTCTTTGTAAATTTGCTCTCTCATTTTTGTTCACCTTGGTGGCAACACTGAACTATGCATTCAATCTTTACGATTAAAGTATGAAGTTTAAGGGGACCCTGAGGTATGGCGTTGAATGCGCCGTGAAAAACAAATACTCTACTTACCTTCGAAAGACGACCGGATTTACCAGTACTCTACTTACCTTCGAAAGACGACCGGATTTACCAGTACTCTACTTACCTTTGAAAGACAACTGGATTTACCAGGACTCTACCTACCTTCGAAAGACAACCGGATTTACCAGTACTCTACTTACCTTTGAAAGACAACTGGATTTACCAGGACTCTACTGACCTTCGAAAGACGACCGGATTTACCAGTACTCTACTTACCTTCGAAAGACGACCGGATTTACCAGTACTCTACTTACCTTCGAAAGACGACTGGATTTACCAGTACTCTACTTACCTTCGAAAGACGACCGGATTTATCAGTACTCTACTTACCTTCGAAAGACGACCGGATTTACCAGTACTCTACTTACCTTCGAAAGACGACCGGATTTATCAGTACTCTACTTACCTTCGAAAGACGACCGGATTTACCAGTACTCTACTTACCTTCGAAAGACGACCAGATTTACTATTACTCTACTCACCTTCGAAAGATGACTGGATTTACCAGTACTCTACTTACCTTCGAAAGACGACTGGATTTACCAGGATTTGAACACAGAACCTTAAAATCACGTTATGGTTCATTAAACTCATGTGTTTCAAATAGTCTTGGTTTATGGGCCTTAATGGTGATTGTTACTTCTACCTAGTAACTGGGAGGAGCGCGAAATTTGCCGTATTAGCTTTCGGATAATTACGTGAAATTTCAGGACAATTACATAAGGTCTAAGTGCTTGTGACTGTGGTCCAAGGACTGTGCTGCAGGGCACAGTTGACCATGCTGTGGGCTGCAGGGAACAGTGGGGCCAGTGCTGGCTGCAGGAACCTGAGAGCTCAGCCTCTGGCTGCAGGGGATGCTGGGGCGAGGTCCAGATTGTTTCAGGCTTTGGAGTCAGATGTGGGGCTACAGCCAGGACAGGTAATAAGACCCATAGACCATGTACACACACTTCACCTGGTAAAATAATGTCAGGAGTATAGGAAATGTGGTCTATGGCCAGGGCCACTGCAATTATGCGGCGGAGGAGGACCAAACTATGCGGCAGGGTTGAACAAATTATGTAGCAAGAAAAGGCGAATTATGGGGCATAATGTGGCAGATTTTATGATAGTATTACTAATCAAGTTTGTCATTTTTACACCTGGTAATAGTGTCTGGAAATAGAGTGCACCTTCTTAGTTACAATTCAACACCCAAACACAGCAATAAGCAGCTCAAAGATGACCAGTTAAAGTTAGCAAAAGGGTTTCAGTGTGCAGGAATTAAAGTCGCAATATTTTTGTAACTTTTGATCCGTTTGAGCGAGAAACATTTTTTTTTGTTAAAGTCTGACGATTATGCAACAGATGATGGATTACGTGGCAAATGTGGCAAATACATAATCATGTGAAAATCACGCGGCGGCAGAATCATATAATTACAGTGCCTTGTCTATGGCTGAACTGCATAGCTAGCATCAGGATAGTTGTGTTCTAATCTCGTCAATTCACTGTGTCGTGGCGTGTCTCTGTCCCCTTATTCTATTGGTGACGTATAGACATAATTTAGTTGGCCTTGCATGTATTTGTCTTCTTCCATTAATGGTATTGGATTGTTACTACTAGTGTTTATTTGGCTACATTATTCTCAGGTTCTGAGAGCAATAAGGAGATGGAAGAAACAGTGCTTGTTTATTTGTGATATTGACATTTTAATAGCACGTCACATACTATTTTATGCTTAAAGTGCTACATATTTGAGTGAGATTTACGTATTTTATTTCTGCTCACATTAAATTAGAAATTACTGACTTGGCATCAGGAGATCTGAGTTTTAATGCGAGCTCCCCATTCGTCCTAATTGTGTGATCCTGTGCACATCACTATGACTCCTTGTGCCTCAGTTTCCTTATCGTATTGCAGCAGGTAGAGCTCCATCAGTTTGCATTGTGTGATATACAAGTAAATTCATTAAGAGTGCTGTCTTTTAGCCAAACAGCTGATAAAAGAGAATGTGCAAGAAGGAAGCCAGTAGAACATATCAGTGAGAGGATTACAATTGCCTTATTGCATTGAAATATTTTTTGACGATTTTAATGTTTGCTTGACTCATTATTTTCAGGTTATGCGAGAGTAAAAAGCAAACTAGTGAAATCAGCGCTGTTGTATTTGTAACATTTAGATTTATTTTTATAGCATGTCACATACTATTTTTACTTGTGCAGCGCCACATACCTGGGGGTGATTTTATGATTTTTATTTCCCCTCTTATTAAAGCTGAAATTCCTGATTTACCATTAGGAGATCTGAATCATAATGCTGACTCCCCACTCTAAATTGTGTGTTCTTGTGCAGATCGCGGCGATAGGTTTGTTTGGTCTTGTGGTACTAGACATCTGTTTGGAAACCTGCAGCCTTTCAAGGTATATATTTCGTCAACATGTGCCTGCGCATTGTGTGAATCACTGCCTGTGTACATGCACTATACAAAAGTCTAACCCACGGACTTTGTCAGCGCCTGTTTCTGCGGACAGATGTGCCTTGTTTCCACGTGTTTATCATCATGGCTGGTGCTGCGGCAGGTGTTCAGCGAGGCCGAGCAATGCCCACCCTCCTTTCATCCGTCTTCAGGACACGGGGAGCCGGGGGGAGGGCGGAGAACGGAGGGGGTGGGTGAGGGGCTGCGGGTTGGGTGCCGCCGTTCTCTTTTCAGCTGTTCAACCCCCCCCCCCCCCCCCCCGCCAAATGAGCCTCATAAAACATGAAAAATGGAGGCAGCAGGGCAGGAGGTAGCCTGGACTGGACAAAATAATAAAATAATGAGTTACTTTACTACAGTTTTCTGAAGCAAAAGAAAGCATAGCTGCTCAGAGCTGTCCCAGAGAAATCAAGGGGGTCACTGAGAGTCTGCGAGGGCTGGGAGAGCAAGTCTCTCGAGTGTAGCACATGCTTGATGTGTGACCAAGGACCCCACATCAGCTGCCTGGAGTGGCATTCGTAGCTGCTAAGTGTCCCAGGTCCATGCTGTGACGCTGCTCCACTCCAGTTGTTTTTCTTTGATTTCTGGGACCTGTAGTTCTGTTTTATAATGAAATAATAAGAATAACAGTCCCAGAATTCAAAGATTTTAACATGGGCTGGAGCCGCACATCAGGCATGGACCTGGGAAACCTGGCAGGGCTGGTATCGTAAGAGGTGGGTGGGTGGGTGTGGGAGGGAGAAGAATCAGGACAGGAGAGCAGGAGGGGTACATACCACCAGGGGCGCAACTGGAGCCAATATTCTGGGGGGGGGGGGGGGGGGCAAATCAGGGCAAAATTCCTAAAAAACGTAAGTGGGGGGACTAACCTAGTTAATCAGTATGCAAGTGGCATCACAGCGCGTAACATCGCGGCGCGTGACATCACAGCGCGGAACATCACAGAGAGTGGCATCACAAGAAGTGACATCAGATCTTAAGCCTTCCCACATATGTTTAGCAGGTCTGTCATGAGTACATTGGAGCACATTTCGAGTACACAGGGATACCCTCTTGATTTAGGCAGAAGATTCACATAAAACAATGTTTCCTGTTGTCAGTGTAAAGCTTTCTCTAGCCATAGTGCTTTAAAAGAAAAAATAGTGATATTTAAATTATAACAACGCCTCCTCAGGGGTAGTAAGCGCTATATAAATGCTATTTATTTTGTGCAAATACTGGGAAAGATCAACACATCAAACCTTCTTACAGTGAATTCATATCTCGTTAACAGAGCCTGAACAAAGTAAAAAGCTGCCTCTCTTAAGTATGTTTGAAGTGCTAACAAGGCGTGTGCCTTTGTTTCCCCTCTGCTGCAGTTGCTTCTAGGTGTGAGGCTCCAGACTGCTGCCAGCCAGGAGACTCGACCAAAAGGAGGCCTGATGACCCCTCAGATTCGACCTTTGTATTGAGACCAGCAGAAGTCAGAAACAAGAAAGCCCCGTCCCCGCCTGCACGTTGTTGCAAATGGAAAGCAGACAACATGCAGGCGCTGCTTAAAGTGTCCCGGTGTTTAGAAATTACACTGGGACGAATTCAGCATCTTTTTCAGTGTGGCCCAACTTCTTATCAGGGTAGACGGCATCCACCCAGTGAAAAAAGTGGGTGGACGCCGTTCACCCGCGTGTACCCCCGTCTGGTGCCCTGGGGCTAATACTTCCCGCATTGGGTCAGGACAAAGCATTTCCAGAAATAGGGTTGGATAGCCCATATGAGAAAAACAAGTGACTAACTATGCAACTTAAACATACTGGACAAGCTTGATATAATAACGAGCATGTTTTTGTAGATTTGACACTGTTTCTAGACTATTCACAGTGATAACAGATTGAGTGCACTGACAACTAAAAAACAGCTTCTCTAAATTTGAAATCCAAAGCACATAAAACTTGTTTTCGCAAAGTTATTTCAAGACAACACCATTTTTGACAATTCCCTGTTCCTTTCTGTGCAGTACAATTTGCTTTTGAAATATTTATAATTGCTAGTTCAGAAATATGTTCTTGCCCCATTAATGACTAAAGGTACTATTTATTTTACCAAGTTGAATGTTGCAAAATATTAATGTGTGAGGCAGCCCTTATTACAGGTCTAAAAATATTAGGCTTAGTGGCAGTGCCTAATTTGAGCCGGAGGTTGCAGGTGCAGCCCCTTTGCATTCATTTTTGGCGTCCTGCATTAATATTTCCTCATCAGACATAATTCTGGAACAAGAGAGAGAAAAACACAAAAGTGGGGTGGATGATAGAAAAATTATGACAAAGAGAGAAAGCAGAAACAAAAAATAACCTGAAAGAGTGAGATAAAGGGACAGGGAGTGTCTGGTGGTGGATAAAAGTGGCACACATTAGAATCACGTCCAGGCAGACTTGGTATTCGACTCTCTCAACATTTGAAATTACTGGGCTTAGGCTCCTGAAAAATACTTTGGGCCCGCAATTATTATTTTATGAATAAAGGACTGCTTTGTGGCTTACCACACGTTAAGTTGGGGTAGGTAACTGATAAGTCACAGGTTGAATTCCCCAAATACCATTCCTTCTTCCACAGTTAATTGTGTGCCAATGAGTTGGTAATATTACTGAATGTAAATGCACTGCCACACACCTATGCTATTGTAAAAACAAAAAATCCAGTGGTTATTGTTAGCATGCAACATTGAGTAGTTCCCATAAATGTAAGCATATTGAACCAAATCCGGGCATATCCAGGCGGGAATACACCCAGCTGTTATTGACCAGCTGGCAAAACAGTTGACTTGTAGGGAGTTTAATGGGCAGACGTGCCAGACTCTATGACAGAGGTCTAGCTATCTACAGCTACAAAGTTATTTTTTAAGAGGATTTGTCCAATTCCAAGTCCTTGTAGAGATAAACAGATTGAAAGGCAAGGGAGAGCGCAAGGATAGGCGTTCTGGTTCTCCATTTGAATCCATTGCAGTGTTTAAATCATTCCATGTGGAAGCGAGTGCTGCTTTTGTGCCACAGCCATACTAGAATCTGTTTTGGTAATCTAAGAGAAGGTTACTTTCTTCGAAGAATTTTACTTTAATGGCCGGTAGAGCCCTCTACGGAGGGCTCTGAGGCTATTAGAACATTCCGCCCCTAAAAGGCAGAATGTTCTAATTTGTAAAACAAAAGTCTCACGTGCCCAAGGAGGTTGAAAACTTCTCAGGTACTCTGAAGCCTTTGTTCACAGCAACAGCTATGAACAAACATTGGTATGTTGCTGCTCCGGGCTTCTACCGGCCATTAAAAACCAGAAGCACTCCATTGCCTTCCTTGGAGCGCTCAACATTCCATTGTTCTAATTTCCATTCGAAATCTTGGTGTCTTTTTCAACAAAGAGCTATCTTTTACCACAAGAGTTAATAATCAAACAAAATAATGTATAACCAGTCAATCCTCGTGGGAATAATAGCTGTCAATGATTTATTTGTTGAAAAATTAATAAAAAATAGTTATATAAAATAATGAGACGAAAAATGGCATGCCCTTTCATATCTGGCATCTTCGTGTTTGGATATTTTATTGTATCTTCAGGTTGATACTGCACAAAAAAGATTCACCAAGCTAAGCGACAATGATATGTGCAGAGAGTGAAATGGAATATGGACTCAGAGGAAAGACATTTGATGAGAGTGAAAAATGGCCCAAAAGCAGGTATGTCGAATATAAAAAGTATTGTATTGTAGTATAATTTACATCATACCACTGAGCGCACTCCAAAAGTGCTTTTTGGTGGTTGATGAAAAGGCTACTTAGGTTGTTGTGCATGGATGGCGAAGTGTGGGTTCATAGCATGGCGTACACAGGAAGTATTTTGGTGTCACAAGTGAGGTTAGAGGTGTGCTCCAATAGTGTTATTCGCATTAAGTGTTTTTTTGAGTATGGTGTTTACTGTTTCATTGTAGTATATTGGAAAACAAGGAAAAAAGATGGAAACTAAATGTTCGTATATAAAAATGAAAAAAAAAATAAGAATGAGAAATATGCAGTATGTTAGATCATGATTTCAAAGTATTTTATTAATTTTTATCAGCCAGTACATTAGTATTTCTGTTACAAGGTTAGCCAAACGTAGTTTGTAGAGCAGTGTTTACAGGCACTTTGAAATATGAATAGAATCATTATTTTCAGGATTACCCACTAGACAGTGGAATAACTTTGAAACTGTACATAGACTGGAATGACAGCGATTATAGAAAAATAGAGCTTAAATATTTAGTTTAATTGAAATTGGGCAAAAGCGTTAAAGACGATGACAGAAATACTGTAGGGATTAAACAACTCGTACGTGTTTCAAAAATAAAATACGTTGTTGATTTCTATTATTATGTTATATTTTTTAATTCATAAAGTGAAGATGCGTGTACTCGTAGACTTACTGGCCCTTTGTCAAAAGTATGTACTATGCAATATTTTGTTTTTTATGCTTTTTACGTTCACCATTCACAATCCAAGTTTCATTTTCTGGATCATTTTCATAACACTCTTCTCGGGCCATACAGCTTAACTCTCCTAATTTACTCTTTTGAGGAAAGTGCCTCTGCACCAACTTCCATATTGTTGTAGCAAAAGATGATACCTCATTGTGGTATTTTTTTTTAAAGACTGCTAGGGAAACACACAAAGTTGTTCAACTATTAACAAGCATTTCCCTTAACGAAAAAAGAGCGGCCTGTTGCTTAAGTATCCCACTGACCCATGTGTTTTTAGTATTTTGCTTACCTTTCAAGCTGTTCCTCAATTCCTAGAAATCCCGCATGATCAAGCCCTCTCTAAAAAAGGCATTCTTAAATCTTTCAGATCTTAACAATATTTGACCCATTTCCCTTTCCCTATATCTGTCTCCTGTCTAAAATATTAGAGAATCTGGTCTTTCATCAGCTTTCCGGCTTCAAAGAATTCAGTCAATTGTTGCATCCTTTCCAGGCCGCTTTTCATGCCGGAATGAGTATACAGCTGGTTGTAGTATTTCTTTACAAGATCTATGTAGATACATGGATGGCAACGGCCCTGCTGCCATGGTACTCTTCTGTCTCTCAACAGCCTTCATCACTATTGACCATGTCATCTTGGCCATGTCATCTTGGGATATATTTATAATTCACTGAAAAAACCAAAGGTTACACAGACTTTATAGTTAGGAAATAAAATTTAAAAAGTTAGACATTTACTGGAAAAACCAAAGGTTACAGGGACATTATAGTCAGGCTCAGATTTCACTCGTACAAAACCAGTGAAATTCAGCAGTTATAGTTACATGAGCTAACTATAACTTATAACCCCGCAATGCACTGCTTATGACCTCACCTATTACATCACTCATGACATGGCCAGTGACATCACTGATGACACCATTGATGACATCTCAAATGACATCATTGATAACATCACTGATGACATCATCCATAGAACCAGTCATACAAACACTCACACCCCATACAACCTCTCATGCACCCACTCACACACTTAAACAACCACTCACATACTCATTCACAGACCCATACAACTGCTGACACACACACACTCCATCACTCAAACAGCCACTCACACAATCACTTACTCACCCATATAGCCACTCACAGACCCAAAAAGCTAATCACACACCCACAAAACCACTCACAGACCCATACAACTCACTCACACATCCATACAACTACTCACATACTCATTCACACAGCCACTCACTCGCCCATATTGCTACTAACAGAGCTACCCACTCACCCATACAACCACTCACACATCCATTCACTCATCCACAAAAACGTGCATACCCATTCACACATCAATACAATTAATCATGCACCTACTCACTCATCTAAACAGCTACTGACACAAATATCTACTGTGCAAAACAACCACTCCACACCCACTCACTTACCCATACACCCAATCAAACAGCCACTCACCCATACATCCACTTACACACCCAGTCACCCACCCATAGAACCATTCACACAGCCACTCAGTCACCCATACAGCCACTCACAAACACACTCATCAACCCATATACCTTCTCACATAGCCACCAGTCACCTATACAGCCACTCACACACAGACTCACTGGCCCATACAGCTACTCACAGTCACTCACTCCCCCATACAGCCAATCACACAGCCACTTATACAGCCACTCACACAGCCACTCGCACACCTATGCAGTCACTCAGACATCCACTCCCGCACTGATACAGACAGTCACAGTGACACTCAAATGACATATATTAGAAACAGTATCTCTCATTAGTAGTAAAATAGAATAGTAATTTAACTTATACACTAGCTTAGCATATATCTTTAACTCTCAGAAACTTTTACAAAACACTTACACTCACTCATTTGCGATGTCATCAATGATGTAATCAGTGATGTCACTGACCGTGTCATGAGTGATGTAACGTGAGCTCAGAAGCAGTGCAATGTGGGGGTGTAAGTTATAGTTAGCTCATGTAAATATAACTGCGGAATTCCATTGGTTTTGTATGATTGAAATCTGAGACTAAATATAACAACCCTGCAACCAATGGTCTTTTCAGTGAATTTCTAAGATTTTTTTTAATTCTATTTTTTAACTATAACGCCCCTTGTAACCTATGATTTTGTCCCCAGTGAATTTCTAAGGGTTTTTAAAATCTATTTCCTAACAATAACGTCCCTGTAACCTTTGTTTTTTTCATTAAATTTCAACAGTGTTTTTAAAACTCTCTTTGAGAGAGTGTGTGTGTGAGTGGCTGTATGAGTCTCTGAGGGGATGTATGAGTGGGTTTGTGGGTAGATGTATGGGTCGGTGAGTGGGTGTGTGAGTGACTGTATGGGTGTGTACATGGCTGTATAAGTAGGTGTAGGAGTGCCTGTGTGGATCTGAATGGGTATGAGAGTGTCTGAGTGGGTCTGTGAATGGGTGCATTAGTGTCTGAGTGGGTCTGTAACTGAATGTGTGAGTGAGTGGGTGCATGAATCAGTGTATCTGTAAGTAATTGCGTGAGTCTCTAACTGGGTCTGTGAGTGGGTGCATGAGTGAATGAGTGGGTCTGTGAGTGGGTACACGAGTGTCTTAGTGGCTATGTGAGTGGGTGTAAGAGTCTGTGACTGGGTTTGTAACAGTTTTTTTACTCTCTCAGTGCATCTGTGAGTGAGTGCATCATTGTCAGACTGGGTCCGTGAATGCTTTTTTTTGTTGCTGATATGCGCAACTTCACCACAACTGTACATGGGGGCAGCGCTGGCAGTCACAACGAATTTGCAAATATCGGGTGTGAAAAAAAACCCTGTATGTGGAGTTCCTGAAACTTGCTTATATGCCTCCCATTGTCAGACTGGGTCTGTGAATGCTTTTTTTTGTTTGCTGATATATGCAAATTCACCACAACTGTACATGGGGGCAGCGGTGGCAGTCACGACGAATTTGCAAATATCGGGTGTGATAAAAAAACCTGCATGTGGAGTTCCTGAAACTTGCTTATATGCCTCCCATGGGGTCAAGACACATCCAACCTGACCCCTTATACCAAGTTCTGCCATCTGATTTCAGTCTTGGGGACCGTTCCGATGAGATAAAATTGCGGCCGTAACTCTCTGCTCAGGTTGCGGCCAGCCAATCACGGCATTGCTATAGCTATTGACACGAGCATTCACAATTAATTGTGAACTCATCACGAAATAGCTGTGAAGGCAGATAAACAACTAGACCAGTCTCACAACTGACGACACCCTCAAGATCATGAAGAGCATCCACTGCGGAGCCCCCTTGACTCCCTGCCCTCACCACATCTTCAACAGAGCCGGTGCCTCCATCGCACCCGAACTCTGCCGCACCATCAACTGCTCCACCGCAACCGACCGCTTCCCTTAAGACAGGTAATACAGGCAGAGATCAACCCCCTGCTGAAGAAACCCTCTGCCGACCTGACTGACCTCAAAAACTACAGACCCATCTCCTTGTTCTTCTTCCCAGCCAAAGTCATCAAAAAGGCCATCAACGCCCAACTCTCCGAGTTCATCTAAATGAACCACATTCTAGACCTCTGCCAATCTGGTTTCAGAAGCAACCACAGCACCGAGATCGCACTCCACGCCACTACAGATGACCCTCCTCGATTGAGGTGAAACTGCAGCCCTCAGCCTCCTGGACCTCTTGGCCACCTTCAACACCTTCTCCCACCACACCCTCTGCACAAGACCCCACGACTCCAGCATCCACCACAAAGCCTGAGAATGAATACCCATTCATCCTCATTGGCCGAACACAGAGTCAGACTTCCGCCGTTCCACAGAAATCAGCTGCAGAGTGCTTTAGGGCTCCTCCCTCAGCACCACCCTCTTCAGCACCTACATGGCCCGGTCACAGCCATTGTCAGAAGAAACTACATTCTCAACATTGTCTCCTATGCTGATGACACCCAGCTGATTTTCTCCCTCACTGACGATCCCACAGCCGTCAGGCGCAACTTCCACAGCGTAATGAAGGCAGTCACTGCCTGGATTAAGGACAGCTGCCTTAAGCTCAACCCAGACAAGACCAAAGTCCTCATCCTGGGCCCCTCTCCCTCTGTCTGGGACAACTCCTGGTGGCTGGCAGCACTTGGAACCCCCCCTCCCACTCACACCAATGGATCACACACGAATCCTCTGCTTCATCCTGGACTCCTCGCTCACAATGAACCACCAAATCAATACCGTCTTGTTCTCCTGCTTCCACACACTCAGCCTGCTTTTAAAGGTCTACAAGTGGATCCCCACCGAGTCCAGAAAAACAGTCACACACACACTCGTCTTCAGCAGACTCGACTATAGCAACGCATTCTACACCAGCACCACCCAAAAAATCCAAAAGAAACTGCAGAACATACAGAATGCACGCGCCAGACTCATCCTGCTCATCCACTGCTGCAGTCACATCACCGGGCACCTGAGAGGCCTTCACTATCTCACAATCAACAAAAGAATCACCTTCAAGCTCACACATGTCTACAAAGCACTCCATATCGCCGGACTAGCGTACTTCAACCACTGCCTCTCCTACATGCCCACCAGACACCTCCGCACCACCCGACTGGCCCTGGCCACCGTCCCACAGATCCACAAGACCTCAGCTGGAAGAAGATCCTTCTCCTGCCTATTTGCAAAAACCTGAAACTTCCTCCCACTGCACCTCGGGCAATCACCATTTCTACCTCAATTGAGGAAAGACCTCAAGAACTGGCTCTTAGACTGATACGCAGAGGTCCCCCTACAGCTCCTTGAGACCCTAAGGGGTGAGTATTCACACTATACAAAACTCTGATTGATTGATTTACACAAAATAACAAAAAGCACCATCTGTGGACATAAAGCTAGCTTTTTACCAAATTAGGTCTAATTCCGGCTGCATGCGTCCCTAAAGATCCTATGGGAATTAATATGGGAAGCTCACTTTTTTTGACCACCCTCCCCTCCCCCTTTTTCTCATGCCCCGCTTGACAGACAACTCTGAAACTTTCCATGCACAAGATTCACTATGACACTTTTTTTGGGAACATTTTGTGAAAATTCATCAAACAACACCAAAGATATAACAAGCCAAAAACGCTTTTTCTATAGAAACATGGTCCTAACTAAAACTATGCACTCACAGGGTATGTTTTATAGCTGACACATACCCCGTGAGTGCACCAGACCTTGGGAGTATCATAAGCTCCTTGTTTTTGCTGTTTCATAAGCGGTTTCTACCACCGCTTCCCAGTTGCACCTGCCGCGAGTTCGGCTGGCCCCAGGTGGAATACTGTGTTTTGGATTCAATTTGGGCTGCTGAACCGCCGCTTATGCACTCTGTTGACCTATTTAGGTTGTGGCTTATACAAAGCTAGAGTGCTTCACCATATCTGGGACACTTACAGCGTTTTCATTTTTAATCCAGCGGCAGGTGAGAGGATATACAGGCACAGTTATTACGGCTGCCAATTAACATTTTTAGCGATGGGATCGCCATAGACATTGCATTAGGCAATAAATAATGAAAACGGTGACACGCCATTGCCAGCCCTTCATTGGCCAAGGATCCACCAACCATATGGTAGAACCGTTTAAATGACTGTGTCGTTTTATTGACTGCTTTTCCGCACTGATGACGGCAAAAGCCAGCAACGCATCTGCGGATGTTTTATAGCCAACACATACCCCGTGAGTGCACCGGCCCTTGGGAGTATCATGAACTCCTTGTTTTTGCTGTTTCATAAACGGTTTCCACCACCGCTTCCCGGTTGCACCCGCCGCGAGTTCAGCTGGCCTCAGGTGAAATACTGTGTTTTGGATAAATATATATATATATTTATATATCCGTATTCCCTTTTCCACCATGGTCCAATCTTCAGAATGAAAAAGGCACGAACTCCAATTTATCTATGCAATTGAATTTATTTTCAGTGCATGGCCGCCATGACGCATTTCGAACCTCCAAGGGTTCTTGATCACATGACATACACATCATTTCTCCCCATTTTTAAAGTGACAAGTGCATTTTTTTCTTTTCATTTTACTTTTTTTCTTAGTGAAACTAGAAAACAGACTACTTGTTCGTTTTCTACATCTACTTTCCACATTTTTCATCTCTTTTTTCTGAATGAATCATTAATGTAAACAATTTAATACTTTGCATAAATGCAGCATGTTGTCTAGTTGGAAATGTTAGTATAGTCCTATGCGTTGTTAACACATATTGCTTATTGACATACGCGTGTAATGCCTTCTTAAAAACATGATATGCTGTCAATAGTTCATGATTTCATTATTGATGTGCAAAATACGCTATTATATGTAAACATTTCTCTTTTACTAAAAACTAATGATTTCATTCATTAGATGAGTATTATGTATATGCAAGATGTAATAAAAATAAAAAAGTGCTTAGTGCAATTACCTCCTCCCTTGTGTTATGCTTGTTACTGATTTGTCTGAAAAAAGTGTGTTTTTAACATGAGCCAATGTTTTCCAACTACGCTTTAAAAAGGAAAAACTAATCTGGGAGGAATTTGAGGTGCAGTGTGTTAAAAATCATAATGATTAACAGATGAGATCCCAAACAATGAATTCTTCATATATCTTACAACCAACTATATTGTTTCTAAAGCCAGGTATGAATGTTCTCCATCGTATGGAGGCCATGCGGGCTCTTACTGTCCATTTCTAAAATGTATTTTGTTTCCAGTCACCCAAGCATGACTTCCCTATGCCTCCTCTCCTTGGGGGGAGCACACTGTCAATTGCATAGTACTTTAAGTGGTCCAAACTACTAGAATGGACCTCCTCAAAGTGACGGGCCACCGGATAATTAATATCTTTGTTGATGATGGCCTGCATGTGCTGGAGTATTCTCTTGTGGACCTGCAGTTTTGTGCTTCCCACATACCACAGTCCACAAGAGCACTCTAGCACAAACACGGCGAACTCGGATTTACAAGTTAAAAATGTATTTATGACAGTAGGCTTCTCTCCAAAGGCTGTAGAAAATCTGCTCACGCCATATTTGCATGCCCTGCATGTTATACAGCGAACAAACCCTTTACGATTGGCCAGCCAGTTCGTACTTTTAGTAACCTCTAGACTGCTGCTCACTAAATAGTCTCCTGTACTTTGTGCCTTCCTATATGTTATTAGGGGAGTGGCTGGCATTTGACCCCCTATTAATTTGGATCATTTTGCACTAAGTGCCAGTTATCCATGACTATTTTTCTCAGGTTGTCCTTCTGTTTGTTAAATGTGAAGACTAAAAAGGGCTGCTTTCTATGACGGAGCTTTTCATTTGCTTGATCTTGCTGGCTGATGGTTTGAAGGGTAAATCTTCCCGTGTCTTGGCCCTAGTTTGTTTCATGGCAACATCTATCACTCTATCTTTGTACCCTCTTGCTAAGAACCGTGTTTTACACTCATTCTGCACCTTGTTTAAATCTTCCTCGTTACTGCATATTCTACGAATTCTTAGCATCTCCCCGTAGGGGATGATAAGAATTGTGTGCTTTGGGTGAAAACTGCTTGAGTGTAATATGGTGTTGCCCAATGTTGGTTTTCGATGTAGGCGAGTTTCCGGACTTTTGTTAGAAATATATACTTCCACATCTAAAAAACAAATTGTGCTATCACTGATGGTGTGAGTGAGCTGAATGTTAACATTGTTATTGTTTAAACATCTTATAAATTCCTCAGCACTATGTTTATCACCATGCCAAATTAAAAACAGATCGTCTATGAACCTGATCCGCTTAATTAAGTTTTTGGACCATATCTCTGCATATTCTTTCTTTACTACCACTTCCTCCCACTACCTCATGTGGAGAAAGGCGTAGCTGGGTGAGAAACTCGCGCCCATAGTTACGCCTCTCACTTGATGGTAAACCTGTTGCTGAAATAAGAAGTAATTATTATACAGGCAAAACTATTTTGTTATGGGTGTGGTATTCAATGGACCTCTTTCCCAGGAAGTGTTCCAAAGCTCTTAGTCCGTCTAGATGATGAATTGATGTGTAAAGGTTGCTAACATCCATGGATATCAATAAAAAGTCTTGTTGACACTGAAATCCACGTATTTGACGCAAAAAATCAGTCGTGTCCTGTATGTACGACAGCAACCCTTTTACTTGTTCCTGTAGGAAAGAATCAATATATATTGAAACATTTTCTGTTAGACTTTGAATAGTAGAGTTTATTGGTCGACCTGGTGGGTTAGTACTGTCTTTATGTATTTTTGGAATGAAATACATCACCGGCAGTGTAGGATAATCATTTTTCATGAATTTCACTTCATCTTGATTAATTAGGGCACCGCTTTTCCATGCTAGTAACTTCATATGTAATTCATTTTGCGCTGTTTTAGTTGTCAATCTGTTGCTGATCTTGTAGCAACTCCTATCTCCAAGTTGTTTTGATGCTTCTTCCGAGTACATAGTCATTGGCCAAACGACCACGTTACCCCCTTTATCTGAATTGCGCACTACCACATTTTCATTTTCACGCAATTTCTTAATTAGTTGTTGATATTTTAGTTGGTATGCATTCTGTTTTCTCCTTGTTGCTTGAGTTTTAAAATTCAAGGTTCTCACGTCCCTCGTTACAGTCTCATTGAAAATATCAATTGAATCTCTTGTTGATACTGGAGTGAACTTTGATTTGGGTTTGAAGTTGGTTTCTCGTGCTGTATTTATATTGATTCCTCGTTTTGTCATAAATTGTTGCGTCTTATCTGGCTGCGCGGACTCAATGTTTTCAGTTTGTAAATCATGAAGGTCAAATAACAGACTCACATCTGAAGCTGTTAGCGATCCCTCAACCTCTTGTATTGGTTCCGTTGCTGTGCAGGCGATGTTTCTTTCTTGCTTGCAGGCCAGGGCGCTTCCCACGCCGCACAGCTCCTCCTGTGTATCCGTGACACCCCCGCGCTGCTGCCTTCTGCTGTGAGTTCGCCGCTGGTGGGCCCATTCTGTCATTGTATTGCTTGTTCTGCTTTGCTGCCTCTGACTGTATTTTTTGTCCGTCTTTGCCTGTTCCTAGCCCTCTTTTTCATTCTGTACCCCTCGCCGCTCCTCTTACCGTCCCCGCTGCTGCATCCCTGCGGCCTCGCCCCCTTTTTCCTTCTGTTCCCTGTTCCCGCCGCCCATTAGCCGCCCCGCTCCCGCCTCCCAGCTGCTCCTCCCTCCCACTTGGCCTTATATGGAGGACGCCGCGCAACAGTGAGTGCGACCCCTGACCCTGCTTGCAGGCCAGGTAGCTCCCCACGCCGCACAGCTCCTCCTGTGTGTCCGTGACTCCCCGCGCTGCCGCCTTCTGCCGTGAGTTCGCTGCTGGTGGGCCCATTCTGTCATTGTATTGCTTGTTCTGCTTTGCTGCCTCTGACTATTTTTTGTCCGTCTTTGCCTGTTCCTAACCCCCTCTTCCCGCTGCCCAGTGCCCCCTTTTTCATTCTGTACCCCTCGCCGCTCCTCTTCCCGTCCCCGCTCCTGCTGCTGCTCCCCTGCGGCCCGCCCCCTTTTTCCTTCTGTTCCCCGTTCCCGCCGCCCATTTGCCGCCCCGCTCCCGCCTCCCAGCTGCTCCTCCCTCCCACTTGGCCTTATATGGAGGACGCGTCTGCGCCCGTCCGCGCCTGGACCGTGCCCAGCGCCAGGACCCCTGGATCCCACCACCGCCACGACGCCAGACTCCGATACGATGCCAGCACTCTCCTCGCACTCAACGCCGGACGAAACCACTGCTGCTGCCAGGCCGCCACGAAACGCACCCCCGGACCTTTCACCTGCCGCACCTGCAGCTTCACCTGCGACAGAGCTAACAAAACTCCCAGGACCAGACCCAACCACCTTCGCTTCATACTTCTCAACACCGGCTCCGCACGCAAACATGCAGTCAAGCTCTGGGACCTGCTCGACACCTCCGCCCCAGACGTTGCCTTCCTGACCGAGACGTGGTGGAACGACTCCTCGGCGCCCAACATCGCCATTGCCATCCCGAACGGCTACAAGATCACCCGCAGGGACCACACCAATGGTATTGGAGGAGGAATAGCCATTGTCCACAAGTCCAACCTCAAGGTATCCACAGACATGGACGACACCCCCAGCAACACCGAGCACCTGGACTTTTGGATCCACAACGACCCCATCACTACCCTCAGAGGAACCCTCGTCTACAGACCCCCCGGACCTCAGGCACAGTTCTGCGACTCCATTGCTGACCTCGCAAGCACACACGCACTTGCCTCTATGGACAACATCCTCCTCGGGGACCTCAACTTCCACCTCGAGAACAACAGCGACACCAACTCCACCACCCTGATCGACAACCTCGCCAACCTCGGCCTCAGACAACTCAAGGAACTCCACAACAGCCGCACCAGCAAGAAAGCCACCTGGTTCATTGCAGAGCTCCAGACCTCCAAACGTGCATGCCGAAAACTGGAGAAGAAATAGCTCCTTGAACGTACCCCGGACAGCCACGCAGCCTACAAGGATGCCACCCGCAGACATCACTACCTCATCAGACTAGCCAAGAGATCCTCCTTCAAAGACCGCCTGGACAACAACGCACACGACAGCAAAGAGCTCTTCAGCATCGTGAAGGAACTCTCCAACCCCAGCACCAACACCAACGACATCCCGCCATGACAAGAAATGTGCGACTCACTGGCCACCTTCTTCCACCGCAAGATCACTGACATCCACGACAGCTTCAACACCACGGCCGTCCCGACTACGCCAGACCCCACCGTTACAAACACCACCCGCACCAACTGCCTGACCTCCTGGTCCAACGTCAACGACGACAAGACACGCAAGATCATCAACTCCATCCACTCAGGATCACCATCGGACCCCTTCCACACCACGTGTTCAACAAAGCAGACGCAGCTATCGCACCCCAACTACGGAAGGTCATCAACATCTCCTTCGAGACAGCGACATTCCCGAAATGCATGGAAGCACGCTGAAATCAACGCCCTCCTCAAGAAGCCCAAGGCGGACCCCAAGGACCTCAAGAACCTCCGGCCCATCTCCCTGCTCCCGTTCCCGGCGAAGGTCTTCGAGAAAATCGTCAACATACAACTGACCCGCTACCTCGAGGACAACGACACCTTAGACCCGTCCCAGTCCGAATTCAGACGAAACCACAGCACCGAGACAGCCCTCATCGCCGCCACATCAGAAGCCAACTGGATAACGGCGAAACGTCTGCCCTCATCCTCCTAGACCTATCAGCCGCCTTCGACACTGTTTGCTACCGCACACTAAAGACATGCCTCCAAGAAGCCAGAATCCAAGAGAAGGCCCTCGATTGGACCACGTCCTTCCTCTCCGGCAGAACCTAAAGCGTCCGCCTCCCACCCTTCCACTCCGAAGCCACCGACATCATCTGCGGCGTCCCCCAGGGCTCATCCCTCAGCTCGACGCTGTTCAACGTCTACATGGCCCCCCTCGCACAAGTGGCCCGCCATCACGACCTCAACATCATCTCCTACGCCGACGACACCCAGCTCATCCTCTCCCTCACCAAGCACCCGCACACCGCCAAAACCAACCTCCACGAGGGAATGAAGGCCGTTGCCGACTGGATGAGGAGCAGCCGCCTGAAACTGAACTCAGACAAGACGGAGGTCCTCATCCTCGGACCCACCCCCTCAGCGTGGGATGACTCTTGGTGGCTCCGCAGGACCTACAAGTGGATCCCGACCGACACAAGAAGAACAGTGACACAGGCCCTCGTCAGCAGCAGACTGGACTACTGCAACGCACTCTACGCAGGAATCCCAGCCAAAAACCTGCGTTGACTACAACGCATCCAAAACGCTTCCGCCCGACTGATACTCAACAACCCCCGCCGCAGCCACATCACCCTCCACCTGAGAGACCTACACTGGCTCCCCATCGACAAGAGGATCACCTTCAAGCTCCTCACCCACGCACACAAGGCACTCCACAATGCCGGGCCAGCCTACCTGAACAGCAGACTCAGCTTCTACACCCCCACCCGCCAGCTCCACTCAGCCAGCCTTGCGCTCGCTGCTGTTCCCCGCATCCAACGAAAGACCTCCGGCAGCAGATCCTTCTCCTACCTCGCCGCCAAAACCTGGAACACCCTCCTGACCCACCTACAGCAGACCCAAGACCTTCTCACCTTCAGAAGACTCCTCAAGACCTGGCTCTTCGAGCAGTAGCAGCTCCCCCCCCCCTCTCAGCGCCTTGAGACCCTCACGGGTAAGTAGTGCTCTATACAAGTACTCTGATTGATTGGTTTGAGCTGATGATATTTTTGCAATTTTAACTTTCTGATAAATTTATATATATCTACACGCGTTTGTGAATAGTCAAAGTTACTTTCAGAACAATACGTGAGTCCTTATGCCAACAATTGTTGCATCCAAGTTTACTGACGACAAATGTATGACAGTGTTGACATTTTCATTCATTGGGATTGTTAGCGGCGCCAACTCCTGTTGTTCTTTCTGTTTGTTGTTTTGGCGCCTCCTTCTCTCTTTTCGTTTTGCGTTCCTTCGTTTTCTGTTCTGAATTTTTCTTTCCTGGGACGTAGGGTCTGTCGTCTTGATTCCCTTAAAAAATTAAATTCTTCCCCTATTGTACGTTTGGGAACATGCTGGTGTGCCCCTTCTGTTGTTCTCATGTTGAACTCTGTTTCCGACTGTTTCCACAGAGGAGCTTAAATCCGATGCAGATGGAGTCGTCTGTAGATTCTAACTTGTTCCTGTTGATGGAACTGGGCCTTTTTTCCCTGCGCCACCTTTTGGTACTGTCCTTGCTTCATCATATTTACGAGAGAAGGTGAATATTTGACCGAGGTCATAATCATTTTTATCCCTCTGAAATTTGTAGGTTTTTCTTCTTTTAATGATGTCTTCTTTTTTTTTTAAACGTGCCAACATTTCATCACGCAACTTTGAATTTGAGTCATTTGTCTCCACCTGATTGATTTGTTGGTTTAACTCGTCGATTTGTAGCAATAAGTCACTCCTATAAATATCAGCATATTTCACCAAAATTGTAACCAACCTTCTTGAGGACTCTAAATTGCATTCACCCCATTCACGTAGCATGTTTGGGTTGGGGCTGTCATAGCTGGGGGCGAGCATTATGCGCAAGCTTCGCGGGATCCTGCCTACTTCCAAATATCTTGAAAGTGATTTATGCTCCCACCACTTCGCCTTTTCAGCGCACATTAATTTCTCCAGTTTTTTGTACAAATCTTTTATATTGGTGTTGCCACCCCCATTTCTGCCTCCAGTACAGCTAGCCTGAGACTGTATTGGAGCACATGCTGTGTCGGAAAACATCTCTCACCGGACTTTTTGGGAATGTTCTTCCTCACCTGGGACCTCCACTCGTGTTCCATGCATCCTCCGACGCCCGACCACTGCTCAGCCGCAGTCTGGAAATTTGTGTTCCTTTTGTCCGGGGGCACGCTTGGCTTCCTCCTCCCAGAGAAAACAAATATTCCGTGTTGCACCGGATCCGGCTTCCT
Organism: Triturus cristatus; assembly: GCF_964204655.1. NCBI lineage: Eukaryota > Metazoa > Chordata > Amphibia > Caudata > Salamandridae > Triturus > Triturus cristatus. Next base: position 112,958,010 of record NC_140583.1, read on the forward strand.
GCCGTGCAGCCCAGAACGCCTCAAGTGAGTATCAAAGCATTATGGTCCTGGTAGTTGAAACGGTGGTCCAATCAGTGAAGCCGCGCCACTGCAGAGAATTGTAAGAGGGCCCGTTTGCCTTTGAACTTTCAAAAGCATAAGATTGGATGTTGTTTTGGCAAATTATAGGCCGCTGCAGACAGAGCGTAATTGTCCACTGAGGGGGCAACGGAAATGTTTTAATTATTATGGTATGCGCAGCCCCCACTTGGAAAAGACTATGTTTAAAAACTACCAGGACCATAATGTATTAAGACTCACTTGAGGCCAATGAAAATCGACCATAATGCTTGGTAACTCACTAGCGGCTAATAAAATCATACTGATTACCTGGTGGTGTAAAGCTGTCCTGTTGTGCGTTTCGTGATGCAGCCTGTGACCAAGGACTGGAATAGTGTGAAACGCATTATGCATTGTGCCATGGATTTCGGATACCTGCTCTGTCTTGGTGCCATGAGACGGGAGCTCGGTTTCGTCCCTTGGGCAAATGTGTGATGATATATATATATATTTATATAACCTACTGGCTGCCGACAGTAGGTAGTTATAGTTAAGACCTATTTTCCATTGAAAAAGCATTTTTTGTTTTCCCAATAACTTTAGCGTTGTTTGTCGAATCATCCCGAAATGTTCAAAACTAGTGGGGCGTTCCGATCAGCTCCTGTCTTCGAAAGTTTCTGGGTGATTGGCCTAGCTGGGGCCGAGAAAAAAGAGGGTCCCAAAACGTGTCTTCTCCATGTTGATTTCCATAGGAATCTTTAGACACGGCTACAGCCCGAACTGCTGAACGGAATTACACCGAATTTGGCAAAAAAGTAGCCCTTGGTTCAGAAAGAGTCCTTTTTGTTAAATGGTGTAAATCAGTTCAGTAGTTCAGTCTGAGAAATTCAAAAAATAGAGGTCGGAAAATCAATTTCCCATAGGAAACTTTAGCCAAGGCTACAGCCCCCCGAACTGCTGAACGGAATTACACCAAATTTGGCAAAAGGTAGTGCTTGGTTCCGAAAGCGTCCTTTTTGATTTTTAAATAGTGTAAATCCGTTCAGTAGTTGCTGAGATATTTAAAAATAAAAGTTTCGATATCTAGGGACGCGGTGGATTCGCGACCCCTCCCGACCACGAGCTTCACTGTGATTGTCTGCCAACAGTTCAAACCAGGAAGTGTTGGCAGCCATCTTGTGACTCGGTAGAACCGAGTCACAAGAAAACAGTAAATCAAAGTTGAAAAACAAGAAAAGGGGGCAGGGTAGAGACACCTGGAACCCCCAGGCCTGCTCAGGGGGTCCCACAAGGACCCACAGGGCCAAAAAAGGCATTTTTTAAAATAATCATGGCGGAAGTCGCGTTGGGGTCGCGAATCCCTCCGAAATTATTTTTTTTAAATGAAGCGCGGGTACCGTGCTTCGTTTTCTATAAGCCCCCGGGTGGGCCAGGTCCCGGGGGCACTGTCCATTTTATATTTTGTAATTGCGGCGGCCCACGGGGTCCCCCGAAGCCTCAAGGACCACCACCTCCCTGGGGCTCTGTTTATAATATGTGGGAGGGCACGTGGCCCTCCCGCAGCCCTGGGGCTGCTACCCCCCCCGGGGCTTGTACTTTAATTTGTGGGGGGCCTCCAAGGCCCCCACAAGCCCCGGGGACCGCCACCCCCGGGGCTTTTCTAAAAAATTTGTGGGGGGCACATGGCCCCCCGCAGCACCAGGGACGCCATCCCCCGGGGTTTGTTTTTTCAATAGCTTTAAACCTGTGGGGGGGCTCGAGCCCCCCCACACGCCCCGGGGACCACCACCTCCCCGGGCTGTGCAATAGTAGGGAGGGTGGCCACGCAGCCCCTCTCCTTGAGCCCTTGATGGCCCTGGGGACCACCCTCCCCCAGGGCCGGCTCCTGTAGTGTCCCGGGGTGCCCACACCCGGGACACTGCTGTTTGCAATGACAGGGTGGGAGCCGTGCGGCTCCCTCCCTGTCATTGCAAACTTTGCTTAGGATTTTGGAAGTGAGAGCAGGTTACCTGCTCTTGCTTCCAAAATCCAAAGCAGATTGCTTTTCCACACGGGGAGCTGCATGTCAGCAGCTCCCCGTGTGAAAAAGCAAAGCCGGCTCCCGCAGGAGGCGGGGGGCCGACGGGACCGTGGGGGCGTTGGGGCTGCCCCCACGGTCCCCAACGGAGTGGCCAGGCCCCGGGGAATGGGGTCCACAGGGCTAGAAGAGGCCTGGGAGGGGGGCCACCCTTCCCCCCAAAAAATAAATAAAGACCAGCCCCGGATGAAGGGGTCCCCGGGGCCAATAGAGGCCTCAGGAGGAGGGCCACATAGCCCCCTCCTTAAAAAAATAAATATATGTGGCCATGCCCCGGGGGATGGGGTCCCCGGGGCCGAAATTGGCACGGGAGGGGGGCCCACGCGGCCCCTTCCAGTTTACATTTCTTTTTTTTAAAGGGTCAGGTCCTGGGGGATGGGGTCCCCAGGGCCCAAAAAACAGAAAAAGAAGGAGGGCCACACAGCCCCCCTTCTAAAAAATAAAAAAATTTAAAAAGACCGCCGCCTCCCAGCAACACTCTGCAAACGCGCCCTGTGGCGCTTTTTAAGCTGGGGAATTAATTCCGCTTCAATACTGAGGGGTTCCTGGGGGGCAGCTAGCCCACCAGATACCTCCAGTATGCGCCACAGGGCTGCCTTGCAGAGAGGTGGTCCAAGGCCTTGACCCTTTTTACACCTCTCTGCAACGCAGCTCTGTGGTGCTTACTGGAGGTACCTGGTGGGCTAGTTGGACCCCTGGGACCCTCAGGACTCAAGGGGATTTAATCCCCCATTTTACAACGCACCAGCGGGCGCATTTGCACAGTGGTGCAGAGAGGGGGCGTGGCCTGATTTGACAAGTTTGCAAACGTGCCCTGTGGCGCGTTTTAAGTTGGAGGATTAAGTCACTTTCAATCCTAAGGGTTCCTGGGGGCCAACTAGCCCACCTGATAACTCCAGTAAGCACCAGGGAGCTGCGTTGCAGAGTGGTTGTCCAAGACCATGCCCCTTTTTTACACCATTCTACAAGGCAGCTCTGTGGCGCTTACTGGAGGTAGCTGGTGGGTTAGTTGGCCCTCAGGGACCCTCAGGATTCAATGGGACTTAATCCCCCAACTTAAAACGCGCCACAGGGCGTGTTTGCACATGTGTCACATCTGTCCCCACTCCCTGCCTGCACCACAGTACAAACGCGCCCTGTGACGCGTTTTAAGTTGGGGGATTAATTCCCTTTCAATCCTGAGGGTCCAGGGGGGCCGATTAGTCCACCAGATTCCTCTTGTAAACGCCACAGGGCTGCGTTACAGAGAGGTGCTCCGAGGCCACATTTTAGATGTCATCAAGGATGTCATCAGTGATGTCTCGGACCAGTGCATTGCGGGTGCACAAGTTATAGTTAGCTGAACTAACTGTAACAGTGGAATTTCTATGGTTTTGCAAGAGTGAAATGTGAAGCTAACTATAACGTCCCTGAAACCTATGTTTTTTTGTGTGAATTTCTAAAGGTTTTTTAAATGCTAATTTCTAACTATAACGTACCTAAAACCTATGGTTTTTTCAGTGAATATATAGAGACCACAAATATGCTAAAACAGTTCAAGCCAAAATGAATGAGGCGGCACACAATCCAGGTGATGCAAGTGATTTATTCACTTGCAAAACAACACGTTTCAGCCGTAAAGGCCTTTGTCAAGTTACCAGAGTGTAACACGGAAGTTTGTGAAAATACTACGTGATGCCGGTTACAACACAGACAATGTTCAAAATTACTCAACTGTGAAATAAAATTGCAGAAAAAGACAGCAATTGCAATTTAAAATCAATGAAAATAAATGAATGAACTTAGAACTTTCATTGCAGCCGCCCCAGCCGCTCCTGAGAGGATAATTCCTGGCTCAGACTATCGTGATGTCTGGATGAAGCGGTGAGTGGCAATTGCGGTGGCTCTGCGGGAAGGTGGAAGTGTTACTGCACGGGTCGGAGGGCTCTGTGGGTGTGCTTTTCGTCTTGTCACTGGTTGCTGTATTGCACTCTGAAGCCAAGTGTCAATGTGCTGAATTTCCTAGAGCTGTGTCACACAATGGTTATTATTGGTCCCGCCGCGTCATCCAACTGATACGAGTGTTTCCTCGCTTTGGGAGTATGAACGTCAGGCAGTGGCGCTTTCATTATCTGACAAAAATGCAGATTTAAGCAATATTGCTACGAACACTGGAGCTATTGCTAATACCTCTGAACCCACACTCAAGCAGAATCTCATTTTATTGGAAAAGCTGTGCAAACGAGAACTCAACAAATGGTGGGAGGTAACTTCCCTCACCAACTAAGTTGAGGTAGGACCGGTACCCCGAATCATATGTATCTCCATTATACCAACCTATGAGAATCCAAATCCCGAACTGCTGTAGGAATGGGCAACATTCATGGCTAAAATATGCAAAGGCATGTTAGAGATGCTCATTAAATATGCCCAGTTGATCTTGACAAAACCAGGCAGGAACTAACAACAGTACGAAGTGAGATTGAAAAACACAAAGAAAATAAGATAGCAGTGGATTTCCTGAAAGCATTGGAGGGCCGCCTAAAGAGCTACGAAGAAACAATCAAAATACAGAATACATCGCAAATTCTTGCAGGATAAGAAAGACTACACTGAGGGAAGAATTTTAACATACGCTAAACGCTTTGATTAGGTTAAAAGGGACCGACAATTTTTCCAGCGTGAAAAACAAAACGTAGCCTCAACAGACTCAAGCTCAGATTTGAGCTCAGATGCAGTATGCCAAATATCAGCTGTCCCTTTAGGCGTACGCCCTCTGACCTTACTATATGAGTTTCAAATCTTGAAACAGTAAAAGAAACAAGCAATACCACCAGCAGTAGAAGGAAGAGGTTGCGGAAGACCAAGAGGACAGGCGAAGAACAAAAAGAAAGATTAAGAATAACCAGGAGAGGTGGAAGAAAGACATTTTGGCATAAAAATTCACCGTTAAGTGATACCTGCGATAAGGCAATTATCAATTTATCATCACAAATGATATCCACCGATGAGGAAACTCTTTTGAAACTAGGATTATCTTTCTATCCCACCAGTGACTGGAAATATATAGATACTAGGATCGACCTCTTCCTTTATATAAGGAAATTGAAACTGATGAAATTACATCTAATGGTTAAACACGGAGGAGAACAAAGAATCAATAGGAGCAACATGCAGGTTTCGTCAAGCTCACTCACCAATTTTGCTATAGAAGAAATTAAAACCATCTTACAAATCCATGAACTGGAAACTGATGGCAGATACGACAGTGATGAACTGACTGAGAACCAATTACAAACCTTGGGTTTCACTATTGACACCGTCCCAAGAAGCGGTTTTAAAATGAAATCTAAGTTCAATCCGAATGTTGCCCATGACAACATTGAGGCATTCCACTCAGTACTAACACATGAACTAGCTAAGCTGAGAAATGATCATAACTGTCGTATCAAGGACAATCTTATGAATAAACAAAGAGAGGCACTCAAAGGTTTGCTGGAGCATTCCAAAATAACGATCAAACCAGGCCACTGACAAATTGGGCAACATTAAACAAACTGAGGTACTCTTTGGTAAATCTGACATTTCGCCTGTTAGGGATACCTGTACCAGCAGCCCATGCATGATTACTACATACAATGCAAAATCTAATAATTTTAGATTACTGCTGAAAAAACATTGTGGCCTTATCAAGGTGGACCCTATAAGTGGCACTAGAGTAGGGGTCCCCAAATGTAACCTACAGACAACCAATGTCCCTTAAGGACAGGTTGGTTCGGAGTTACCAACAAACTCATCCCACTGTCACTGGGGTACAGTTGAAGGAGGGTTTCCACAAGTGCAGTTCATGCAAAGCTTTCAGGTACACCACCAGCTGCAAGACTTTCAAAACTCATGATGGCAGAGAGAGAACAATCAAAAAGTTTAGCACATGTACCACTGACTATGTCATATACCAACTGGAATGTCCTTGTGGCATGAGATATATAGGCAGCACCAAACATCAGCTTAAAAAACTGATTCTAGAACATCAAAGGGCGATATCCAATATGGATTTCAGCTACCCGGTAGCACAGCATTTCTACAATTCACACAGTAGTAATAACAGATAACTTACTTTTTGTGGCATTGACAGAATACTTAAACATATACGGGGTGGGGACAGAGAAAAGCAACTGCAGGTTCTCGAATCAAGGTATATCATAGATCTCAACACTAGGATGCCTTTTAGCATGGACAGGGAAGAGGAACTTAATACCCAAATTTGTCTCTGATACACTGCCTTTTCATATGACTGTCTGTGATTCATTTCTATTCTGATGTTGGACTTAAGTCCTTTTATCATTTTGTACGGTATCATTTATTATCCCCTTTTCCCCGATTTGTAAACCATTTAATGTTGTGACAATACACATTTTAGACCAGTAGCACATTCACTAAGGTACCGACTTGATTTCAGGTTCAGCCCCTAGGAGACATTTGTCTTGCAGGATGCTCAAAACAAGACAAGATTTATGGTCCCATGTTTTGTTCTTACGGTGACATGGTGCTTTAGAGTGGGACATTTGTCCCGCATATGGTGGTTTCTATTCAGATTCCCTGAGTCTGGCCTGTTTAGGACAGCAGTGCCCATGCTCGTTGTTTTGCTGTTCAGATCACATGCCATTGTGCCCTTGGGTATATCTATTCAACAGGGGGCTTTCAATTGGAATTAATACCTGAATAATCATGCCGATATCCTAATCTTGTCACCACTGTATTCACTTTCTATTATGCTATTTTCCAGAGTGTACGACGAAGGTTTCATATGGACATTTATTTAGATATGGCTCAGGTGAATTTAAGCTTTGCATCTAAGATTGTAATTAGATGTTTATACAGTCAGTCTTGGCATTGTGATTTTAATGTGTTCACTCCATTTGGAGTTCCGCAGCAGTAAAGCATGTAAAGTATGCAACTTATCCAGGTGAATTTAATCTGTGGTACATATCTTTGTCTAACATTACATCTCCCCAGGGATTTAATTATTAATGCAGTTTGCGATCTCGCTATTCATTATAATTAACGTTTGGTCATTATCAACTTGGGGACGATGTAGGATGTATTTGCAATTTACACACTTTCGTTTTACCAAATCCTGCCTCATCCATGAGACGGCACTATGTATTATTGCAATTCCTACTGACTGATACACGTAATCATATGCTTTAGAATAAGTACATGCATGTATACACAAACGGTTACTTGACAAATATGCTTTAAAGTTTGACAATAACCCATTTGGGTTGTTATTTATTTTCATTGATTTCAAATTGCAATCGCTGTCTTTTTCAACAATTTTATTTCAAAGTTCATTAATTTTGAACATTGTCTGTGTTGTAACTGGCATCACAAAGTATTTTAACCATGTCTATTGTGACGTCACAGTATTTAATCAACTTCCGTGTTACACTCTGGTAACTTGACAAAGGCCTTTACGGCTGAAACACGTTGTTTTGCAAGCGAATAAATCACTCGCATCACCCGAATTGTGTGCCGCCTCATTTCCTTTTGTCACTGAAAAAAACAATAGGTTTCAGGCACGTTATAGTAAGGAATTAGCATTTAAAAAACCTTAGAAATTCACTGAAAAAAACATAGGTTTCAGGGGCGTTATAGTTAGCTGGACTTTTCACTCGTACAAAACCATTGAAATTCCCCCATTATAGTTAGTTCAGCTAACTATAACTCACACGCCCACAATGCACTGCTGATGACGTCACATATTACATCACTCATGACATGGTCAGTGACATCACTCATGACATCACTGATGACATCTCAAATGACACATTTGCCATAAATTCTGAATGTTAGCACTCTAGTTGCTCATTAGATCACTGTAGTAAAACTACTGCTCACCAGGGAAGTCTGCTGCTGGTATTCAAAGTGCATGTTTCAGTCTGCATGTCAGAATTTTTTTATGAAATAGAAGAGGATTTGAGAAGTCAAAACGTGCCCTAATTTTTCTTTCTGCAGAACTAATCATAATTTCTACGGCAAAATGAACCCCCTCATTTTGTTCCTTTGTAAATTAAATGTTTTAAGTGTTACCACTTTATTCCAATCAAGATGGCTTCACGTGTGCCATTCTTTTGTCATAAGTAAGACTGTTAGCGCTCTAGTTGTTTGCTAGAACACTCTGGGACATTCTGTCATTGGGCTATACTTGGGCTAAATCTGGGTAATATTTGGGCTACATTTGGGCTCTTTTGTCTCTGGTGGCCATCTTGGGAGATTTATTTGTTATGAAGTTTCCTAATTTCCTGCAGTCTCCTCAGTAGGAAATACTTTCAGTTTTTTACTTTGGTTTCATCAAGAAGGCATTCAGATGTGTCACACATTTGCCATAAATTCTGAATGTTAGCACTCTAGTTGCTCATTAGATCACTGTAGTAAAGCTACTGCTCACCAGGGAAGTCTGCTGCTGGTATTCAAAGTGCATGTTTCAGTCTGCATGTCAGAATTTCTTTTATGAAATAGAAGAGGGTTTGAGAAGTCAAAATGTGCCCTAATTTTTCTTTCTGCAGCACCAATCATAATTTCTATGGCAAAATGAAGCCCCTCATTTTGTTCCTTTGTAAATTAAATGTTTTAAGTGTTACCACTTTATTCCAATCAAGATGGCTTCAGGTGTGCCATACTTTTGTCATAAGTAAGACTGTTAGCGCTCTAGTTGTTCGTTAGAACACTCTAGGACATTCTGTCATTGGGCTATACTTGGGCTACATCTTGGTGATATTTGGGCTACATTTGGGCTCTTTTGTCTCTGGTGGCCATTTTGGGAGACTTATCTGTTATGATGTTTCCTAATTTCCTCATTTACTAGAGTCTCCTCAGTAGGAAATACTTTCAGTTTTTTACTTTGATTCCATCAAGAAGGTATTCAGATGTGTCACACATTTGCCATAAATTCAGAATGTTAGCACTCTAGTTGCTTATTAGATCACTGTAGTAAAGCTACTGCTCACCAGGGAAGTCTGCTGCTGGTATTGAAAGTGCATGTTTCAGTCTGCATGTCAGAATTGTTTAATGAAATAGAAGAGGATTTGAGAAGTCACTCAAAATGTGCCCTAATTTTTCTTTCTGCAGCAACATACTTTCTATGGCAAAATGAACCCCCTCGTTTTGTTCCTTTTTAAATTAAATGTTTTAAGAGCTACCACTTTATTCCAACCAAGATGGCTTCAGGTGTGCCATATGTTTGTCATAAGTAGGACTGTTAGCGCTCTAGTTGTTCTTTAGAACACTCTGGGAAGCTGCAGTAGAACACAAAGGAATCAACTGACAGTCTCTGCCCTTGTTGGATGTACATGTTTTACTGAGAATGTCAGACTTCATTCTCACATGACTGAGAAAGATAATGTGAATTTACAGAAAATATGATCTCAGTTTAGCTTATAGATCACCTTCCAAACCTCTGTGGGAAAAGCATGAGAAAATAGTTTTCTCTCAAACATGATTCATGATATCACAGCAGAAGGCTTTTTCACATGGTAAAATCACCATAGAACACACCACAATTCCTAAAATGAGTATGGTACCCTCAACAAATGATTAATAATGTAACTAAAGTCTTAAAACCTTTTTAAGGTCTTCAACACATACAAACAGTGAGTCACTCATTCATGCACCTATGCACTACGTAATACCCCCCACCGAACCATACAGAGACTCAGACACTCATACTGATACTCAAAAAACCAACTAATAACCTATATAGACACTCATGTAGCTACTCACCAACCCATGAAGCCACTTATACACAAAGTGAGAGACTGATACAGATATTTACATATTTAAACATTACTCACTAAGCCATGTATTCCCTAAGATACACTTAATCAGTCAGTTATACAATCAATTTTTCAAAAACAAATCATCCATTTAGACACTTATATACCCATTTATTCTTCCATCGACCTTGAGATATACATATATAAAACATATGTAATTTTCAGAAAAACACACATTAACTGTATGATGTCATCAGTGATGTCATCAGTGATGTCATTTGAGATGTCATCAGTGATGTCATGAGTGATGTAATATGTGACGTCATCAGCAGTGCATTGCGGGCGTGCGAGTTATAGTTAGCTGAACTATCTATAACAGGGGAATTTCTATGGTTTTGTACGAGTGAAAAGTCCAGCTAACTATAACGCCCCTGAAACCTATGGTTTTTTCAGTGAATTTCTAAGGTTTTTTAAATGCTAATTCCTAACTATAACGTATCTGAAACCTATGGTTTTTTCAGTGAATTTCAAAGGTTTTTTAAATGCTAATTTCTAACTATGCCTACAGAGATAGGACATATGAAGAAAGAAGAAAAAACGCACAGAAAGAAAAAAAAGAAATGCAGAAAGAAGCAACAGAAGTCCTCAAAGACGAAGAAAAGTGCAGGAAGAAGGATAACGTGCAGAAAGAACAAACAGAAGAGCAGAAAGAAGCCTTGTTGCAAAATCATCCTGTACCCTCAACTTTTTCAGACGGATACTGGTGGTAACTGAGTCTGACTAACCAGTCCTAGAGCCAGTGCTATGTTAAAAGACACTCAGAATACAGTGAAAACGCCAACATACACTATGGAACACTATGCGTTGAGGTCCCCCTGTGATCAGCATGACCTCTTCTGTAAGCCCCTAGTATATAATAGGGCAGGGGATTAAAACTACCTCTTAAAACGCGCCACAGGACGTGTTTGCACACGTCACCTCAGGCCCCGTCCCCTCACTTCCTCACTGTGTAAACACGCCCTGTGGCCCTTTTAAGGTGGGAGATTAAGTCCCCTTGAATCCTGAGGGTCCCTAGGGTCCAACTAGACCACTAGGTACCTCCAGTAAGCGCCACAGAGCTGCATTGCAGTGAGATGTAAAAAGGGGCACGGCCTAGACCACCTCTCTGCAACGCAGCGCAGTGGTGCTTACTGGAAGCACCTAGTGGGCTAGTTGGCCCCCAGGGTCCCTCAGGATTGAAGGGGAATTGTTTCCCCAACTTAAAACGCGCCACAGGGCTTGTTTGCACACGTTAACTCAGGCCCCGTACCCTCCCTTCACCACTGTGTAAACACGCCCTGTGGCCATTTTTAGTTGGGAGATTAAGTTCATTTGAATCCTGAGGGTCCCTAGGGTCCAACTAGCCCACTAGGTACCTCCAGTAAGAGCCACAGAGCTGCGTTGCAGAGAGGTGTAAAAAGTGGCACAGCCTGGACCACCTCTCTGCAACCCAGCTCAGTGGCACTTACTGAAAGCACCTGGTGGGCTAGTTAGCCCCCAGGGGCCCTCAGGATTGAAGGGGAATTATTTCCCCAACTTAAAACGCACCATAGGGCGTGTTTGCACACGTCACCTCAGGCCCCGTCCCCTTCCTTCCCCACTGTGTAAACACCCCCTGTGGCCATTTTTTAAGTTGGGAGATTAAGTCACCTTGAATCCTGAGGATCCCTAGGGGCAAAATAGCCCACTAGGTACGTCCAGTAAGCGCCATTGCAGAGAGGTGTAAAAAGGGGCACGGCCTGCACCACCTCTCTGCAACGCAGAGCAGTGGCGCTTACTGGAAGCACCTGGTGGGCTAGTCGGCCCCCAGGGTCCCTCAGGATTGAAAGGGAATTATTTCCCCAACTTAAAACGCGCCACAGGGCGTGTTTGTACACGTCACCACAGGCCCAGTTCCCTCCCTTCACCACTGTGTAAACGCGCCCTGTGGCCGTTCTAAGTTGAGAGATTAAGTCCCCTTGAATCCTAAGGGTCCCTAGGGTCAAACTAGCCCACTAGGTACCTCCAGTAAGCGCCACTGAGCTGCGTTGCATAGAGGTGTAAAAAGGGGTGTGGCCTCAGAACACCTGTCTGCAACGCAGCTCCCTGGCGCATACTGGAGATACCTGTTGGGCTAGTTGGCCCTCAGGGACCCTCAGTATTGAAGGGGAATTACCTCCCCAACTTACAACTGGCCAGGGGGCGCGTTTGCAGAGTGCTGCAAGGAGGGGGCATGGCCTCCGGCGCGATGCTGGTCTTTTTTTTTTTTTTTTTTAAGAAGGAGGGCTGTGTGGCCCCCCTTCTTTTTCTAATTTACTGGCCCTGGGGACCACATCCCCCTGGGCCTGCACCCTAATTTTTTTTGTCGAATAAAATAAATTTGGCCCCCCCAAGGCCTTAATCGGCCCCGGGGATCCCAACCCTCGGGTCATGGCCTTTTTTTGTTTTTTAATTCTTTAGGAGGGGGCTGCGTTACCCCCCTCCTCAGGCCACTATGGCCCCGGGGACCCCATCCGCCGGGGCCGGCCTTTGTTTTTTATTATTTAAAAAAAATATATATTGAGAGAAACACCTAGGACATGCTGGACAAACCATATGTACCTATCATCATGACGATTTGCGTGATATTCATTAAAAGGCGACTATGCATAGAATGAATCCACATGGAATGTATTTACACCGCTAGTGAAGCTCTGACGTGTCTGACGCCCTACCGTGCCTAATCCCGGCGCCCCCGCCGGTGGGTACTCTCCAAGTAGACACCCTTGTCGTTTATTTTTACAAACATGGGTAGCTATTGACGGGCACGTTTAATATACACGCACACCAAGCCATTCAAAGGGGACTCGACAAAAATTCGACCAAACTATGCAAGAAACCCCCCTCACGGTTAATAAAACACACATCCACCGCCGGATGTGTAATGCTTTTTATTTTACTCTCTGGAAAGGAGACAAACCTCACTTGAGAGTCACAGCGTGCTCCTGGCTGAGCCCAATGCTGTGTTACACCCACCAGTGCCCGCCTAGTGCCTCACACCTCTGTGTTGTATTCCACCAGCTAGTGCGTATGCTATGACACTCTCTAGCCATGTGCACTGTAACACCACCCCGTGAATATGTCATGCCACACTTGCCTTCGCACGGGTTATATTGCCCCATCTAACGTGCCTTCCTCGATGCCTATGTTATAATGCACAGCGCTATGCCATACATATTACAATCTAGGATCCATATCTTTGTCACAGTGCATATGCAACGTTACACTCCCCAGCACATATTTTATATTACAACTTTAGAGACTATTTAGGTTACACAACACCGCCCTCTGCATATTACACTCCAAGGCGCATATCGCATAGCACGCGCTAGTGCCTGTGCTATCTTGCGCTCTCCAATGAATCTGTCATTGCGCACAATGTATTGCATATTATATTTCACGCCCCGGTTCATCTTATATCCCACTTTTTGGTGCATAGTTTATACCATATACCATATCTAATTTTCATTTTCAATCGTGCTCTCAGGACTATGTTCTATATTCCACTGCATCCACCTACCCTTTTTACATTTTGCGATGGGGGGTGGAGAGTCAGGGGGTGTTTCTGCCAAGTGAGCCCGGAGTCACAGTCACAAACATCCTCTTCTTCCTGAATAAAAGTGAGATTATGCTGCATACTTGTTCATATTTTAAGTAGTTCGCACAGACACACATTTTAAAAACAATAAAGTTCCTAATACCCACCTTCTCTGAACAGTTAGCTTGCTGCCCCATCCACCTCCTCCTTATCCTCTGTTGTCTGAATCCATGGACTTGCCTCCTCCCTTCTGCCATGCATGGTTTGATGTGCTGCCACTGCCCTCCATTTAGCATGATGTACCAGTCCACTCCTCCTGCCCTCCATTGCCCAATTCTATGGCCCATCATTGACCTCCTGCTTAGCCTCTGTGCTTAGATTGCTGGCCCTATTCTCCTTCCCCCTGCCCTCCGATGTCTTTGTGCATGCCCCTGCTCCATCCCTTTTGCCCACCATGTTCCATGGACCTGCCACTCCTATCTACTCTGAGTGTTCTGTTGAGCTGCCACTCCCCTCCCACCTGCCTAGCATTGTCAGATGACTGTAACTTGTCCCTGCCACCTCCACCCTGCCTGTCCACATGCCATGCCCCTATCCCCTTCCTCCTGTCCTCCATGGTCCATTTTACAGCCACACCCTTCTGCCCTCCCTGATCTGTTGTGCTGCAACTGCTCCTCCTGCCTGCCCCATGCGGTCTGTTGTGAGGCCCCTTCCCCTGAACTCTCTTGTCTGTGCCCAGGTCATGACCCTCCCTTCTATCCTCCATGGTCCTTTGTGCATTCTCCTGCACCCTCCTTCTTGCCCATCATAGCCATTGTGCTGCCACTAACCCTCCCACTTGCCATGCATGGTCTTCTGTGCTACCATGGCCCCCCCACCTTCCCTGTGTAGTCAGCTAGCTGCCCCTGACCCCCTCCCACCTTCCCTCCATGGTCTGTGTGTATGCCATCATAGTCTCACTGTTGCTCTCCATGGTGTGTCTTGTTTCTAGAGCCCATCCTGCCTGACCTCCATGGTCATCTTGTTGCTCCTGCCCTGCCCCCTTGCCCCCAGCCCTCTGTTTCCATGTGCATACCCTATTCCCTCCCTCCTGGCTTGTCTGTTCCATTGTAATGCCCCTGATCCGCCCCTCCTGCCCTTTATGGTCTGTTATGCTGCAGCTTTCTCTCCTGTCTGTCCATTATGGTCAGCTAGCTACCATTGCCTCTTTCCCCTCTGTTCTCTGTTGTCCATGTGCATGGTCCTGTCCCCTCCCTATTGCTTTCTATGGATTGTTGTGCTGCACTCCCGTCCCGCATGCGCTGTGTGGTGTATTGTGCTGCTGCAAACCCTGATGCCTGCCCTGTAGGGTCAGTTTGGTGCACCTCTCCATGTCCCTCCTGTCCTCTGTTATCCCAGTCCATGTCCCTACCCCAAGTCCTCCTGCCTACCATGATCCAATGTACCATACTTGCGAACATTTTGAACATGGTAAGAGGGAGATTTTGAAAAAAAACTGGGGTATTGATTTTCCCCTTTGAGTTACATTGAAAAAGAGGAGATTGTAGACAGGAGACAGATCAAATAAAGCCCATTTGAGCTTAAAAACATTGGAAGTTTCCTGGCTGAAACGGGTCTGTTGGCATGTATGGTTGTACTACCACTGCCTCTTCCTTCTGCCTACAATGGACTATTATATTGCCACAGCCTCTCTTGCCAGTCCTGTATTGTTGGTTTGTTGCCGCTGCCCCCATTTCCACTGCCCTCCATAGTCTGTTGTGCTGCCACTGCCCTTCCTGCCTGCCCAGTGTGGTCAAATTGTTGCATCTGCACTCTCCTACCTGCCTTCAATTTTCAGAGTCCGTGCCCCTGGCCTCTGCCTCTCAACAGTATCCCAATGAACAACTAGATTGCTAACATTCTATATTTATTACAAAAGTGTGGAACGCCTGACGTCATCTTGATGTATTCAAAACTGTAATTTCTAGAGTATTTCCTTTAGAAATTACATATATGAGAGGGTCTTATTTGCATCAAAATTATGGTTAGTGCTCTAAAAAACTAAAATGAGGACATATTTTCTGAGTTTTCAAATAGCGACAAAGAACTTTTAAATTATTTGTAATCTTTATGTTTTTTTATCCAGTTGACCACTTGATTAAATGTTGCACCTAGGGGAGAGGATGGGGTGTTACTTCCAGAACTGCAGACTTTGCAACTGGGGAACCAGGTTGGAGTTTCTGCTTCAGCTCAACATTCTGTGATTCTGGTCAAATCACTTAATCTCCCCATGGCTACAACCAAAATGAATTGTGTGATGTAACCAATGCTCATGTAGAGCACTCCAATACCTGACTAGTCTGCACTATATAAAACTGCAAATACACAAAAAATAAGTGTTTTGCACACTGTCATTGGGCTATACTTGGGCTACATCTGGGTGATATGTGGGCTACATTTGGGCTCTTTTGTCTCTGATGGCCATCTTGGGAGATTTATTTGTTATGAAGTTTCCTAATTTCCTCATTTACTGCATTCTCCTCAGTGGGAATACTTTCAGTTTTTTATTTTGGTTCCATCAAGAAGGCATTCAGATGTGTCACACATTTGCCATAAATTCTGAAAGTTAGCACTCTAGTTGCTCATTAGATTACTGTAGTAAAACTACTGCTCACCAGGGAAGTCTGCTGCTGGTATTCAAAGTGCATGTTTCAGTCTCCATGTCAGAATTTTTTTATGAAATAGAAGAGGATTTGAGAAGTCAAAATGTGCCCTAATTTTTCTTTCTGCAGAACTAATCATAATTTCTATGGCAAAATGAACCCCCTCATTTTGTTCCTTTGTAAATTAAATGTTTTAAGTGTTACCACTTTATTCCAATCAAGATGGCTTCAGGTGTGCCATACTTTTGTCATAAGTAAGACTGTTAGCGCTCCAGTTGTTCGTTAGAACACTCTGGGACATTCTGTCATTGGGCTATACTTGGGCTACATCTGGGTGATATATGGGCTACATTTGGGCTCTTTTGTCTCTGGTGGCCATCTTGGGAGACTTATTTGTTATGAAGTTTCCTAATTTCCTCATTTACTGCATTCTCCTCAGTGGGAATACTTTCAGTTTTTTATTTTGATTCCATCAAGAAGGCATTCAGATGTGTCACACATTTGCCATAAATTCAGAATGTTAGCACTCTAGTTGCTTATTAGATCACTGTAGTAAAGCTACTGCTCACCAGGGAAGTCTGCTGCTAGTATTGAAAGTGCATGTTTCAGTCTGCATGTCAGAATTTTTTAATGAAATAGAAGAAGACTTGAGAAGTCACTCAAAATGTGCCCTAATTTTTCTTTCTGCAGCACTGATCATACTTTCTATGGCAAAATGAACCCCCTCATTTTGTTCCTTTTTAAATGAAATGTTTTAAGAGTTACCACTTTATTCCAACCAAGATGGCTTCAGGTGTGCCATACGTTTGTCATAAGTAGGACTGATAGCGCTCTAGTTGTTCTTTAGAACACTCTGGGAAGCTGCAGTAGAACACAAAGGAATCAACTGACAGTCTCTGCCCTTGTTGGATGTACATGTTTTACTGAGAATGTCAGACTTCATTCTCACATGACTGAGAAAGATAATGTGAATTTACAGAAAATATGCTCTCAGTTTAGCTTATAGATCACCTTTCAAACCTCTGTGAGAAAAGCATGAGAAAATAGTTTTCTCTCAAACATGATTCATGATATCACAGCAGAAGGCTTTTTCACATGGTAAAATCACCTTAGAACACACCACAATTCCTAAAATGAGTATGGTACCATCAACAAATGATTTATAATGTAACTAAAGTCTTAAAACCTTCTATTAACTGCAATGCTTTTTAATGAGGTGCTATCATGTATATTGGTCCCAAGATGGCTGCCAACACTTCTTGGATGAAGTGCTGACAGCCAATCAGATCTCACGATGAGATGTGTAGTTAGGCTCCGCCCAGATATATATGTGATTTTACTTTTGATTTTCTCAGGAACTACTGAACGGATTTACACCATTTAAGCAAAAGGCACAAGTCTGAACTGAGGACTACCTCTTTGCCAAATCTGGTGTAATTCCGTTCAGCACTTTGGGCTGTACCTTCGACTAAAGGTCCTATGGGAAAATGCATGGGGAAAACGCGTTTTGGGACCCCCCTTTTTTCTTAGCCCCCGCTTGATGAATCACCCCGAGACTTTCAGGGTAGGAGCTGAGCGGAGCGCCCCATTCGTTTTGAAAATTACACGAAGATAAGTCAACCGGCGCCAAAGTTATTCAAAATAGAATTTTCAGATTTCCTATGGGAACTCGGTCCTAACTATAACTATCTACTGGCGACCGCCAGTAGATAATATATATATATATATATATTCACTTAAAAAACCATAGGTTTCACACGTGTTATAGTTAGGTGGACATTTCACTCGTAAAAAACCATTGAAATTCCCCCGTTATAGTTAGTTCAGATAACTATAACTCGCGCGCCCGCAATCCACTGCTGATGACGTCACATATTACATCACTCATGACATGGTCAGTGACATCACTCATAACATCACTGATGACATCATCCTTGTGATAGAGTGGAGGTCGCGCGAGTTATAGTTATCTGAACTAACTATAACGGGGGAATTTCAATGGTTTTTTACAAGTGAAATGTCCACCTAACTATAACATGTGTGAAACCTATGGTTTTTTAAGTGAATTTGCAAGGTTTTTTAAATGCTAATTCCTAACTATAACGTGTGTGAAACCTATGGTTTTTTAAGTGAATTTGTAAGGTTTTTTAAATGCTAATTTATGTATGTATTTTTATATTTTTTATATATTCGTTTTACAATAAACTACCTTTGTATATAGTTATAGATTGACTGTATCCTGCAATATGGAATGGCTCGTTTAAAATGTATGGTTTTTTTTTGTTAAGGGTTTTCACGGTGCGCGTACGGTGCCCGCACCCCGCGAATTTTTGAAAAAAAATAAAATGTTTTTTTCACCCTTCGGGGTCCTTCAGGGACCCCCTGACAAAGGCTAGGGGGTCAGAAACCCTCTACCCTGCCCCCTTTTCACGTTCTCCACCTTTGTTTTTCACTGTCACACACAAAATGGCGGCCGACACTTCCTGATTTCGACCGATTCGAATGTTGACTGACATGTAACCACCAATCAGAATTACGCTCGCGCATGTTAGAGTGCGCGCTTATAGATATTTATGTACTTTTAACTGCAATTTTCTCAGGAACTACTGAACAGATTGACACCATATATGCAAAAGGAACATGCCTGACCTGAGGACTACCTCTTTGCCAAATTTCAAGGAATTCTGTTCAGCCGTTCGGGCTGTACCTTCGACTAAAGGTCATATGGGAAAATGCATGGGGAAAACGCGTTTTGGGATCCCCCTTTTTTCTCGGCCCCCGCTTGACGAATCACCCCAAGACTTTCAGGGTAGGAGCTGAGCGGAGCACCCCATTAGTTTTGAAAATTTCGCGAGGATTCGTCAACCGGCGCCACAGTTATTCAAAATAGAATTTTCAGATTTCCTATGGAAACTTGGTCCTAACTATAATTATCTACTAAAGTGTTCTTAGGAGAATGGAAGCATAGTTCAAGTACTGAACCATTTTTTAATGAAGAGAGTTATCTTCAAAGTAATTGTTTGCTGCATGCAGTTGACACCAGTGGTCGAGCTTATGAAGTCAAGGATGGTTGTGTAATGGAAAAGGAGAAAATGGTTCCAAGAAATGAGGAAGAAGTGTTAGCTGATGAGGTTATGGGGAGACGTCCTAAAGCCCCAGTGTACACTTGGAATTGTAGTAGTATTTGTAGTGTACGACAGGAATCTATTGATAAATTACGTGACTTTCTAATACAAAAGGTAGAGAACGCATTCCTTAGATTTATCTTGGCAACCCCTGCCAGCTCCCCTGTTTTTAATTGTCATGCAGAGTTGGGAGTGCGTCACGTGAGTGACTTGATTAGTATACAACCAGTTCTGCTTTGGTATAAAGTATGGACCTCGCCGGCCCTATTGTTAAACAGAAACATCATTAAGGAATGTATGGGGTTGGACAGGGCTTCCAGGATACCCTGGTTGAAGTATATACGCAACTTCACCAGGGACCTTGGTAGACCTGAGTTTTACCATCAACCTGAGCTAATGTCTAGGATTACTGGCAAGGCCTTGAAGGAGTTGTGTTGGCATCATGTAGAATCACTTAGACTTGGTGTAGAATTAAACAAGAAACTTGTACAGCGACATCAACTTACACTAGTCTCCTATTCCATCCAGCCTTATCTAATTTGGTGTCAAGAGGGTTTTGACCGATACTTACTAACTAGACTTAGGTTTGATGTTTTCTTTCGACTAGTTACTTTTCCCACAGCAAATGACTGGGCTAGAAATCTCTGTAACTGCCCGTGCGATAATTTGTCCACTAAATCCACTTTGCACGTAATCTGTTTTTGTAAATTTTATTCGTTCGAAAGATCAAGATGGATTAAGCCATTTTTAAAAAAACATGGTTCATGGAGACAATGTCGCCCAGCCTTATTGTTTTTAGTTTCTCTAAACGATGAATATAGTGTGTCAATCATGCTGGGTTTTTTAAAAGGTATTATAAGGAAAAGGAAAAGTTTAATCAATTTTTAGAGTAACTTTGTATGTATTTTAATATTTTTATACTTGCCGTTGTAATGAACCGGCTGCTTTTATGACTTCATGAATTTTGAATTCGAATAAAGTATATTTACTTACTTACTTACGTGACTTTCTAAGAGAATATAGTAAAAAAAGTGTTAAACAGAAGATTAAGGTGCTTCAAAGACTAGATCCATGCAGAGTGAGAGAGAATACTGGTTTGCAAGGACATTCTCTGGCTTGTCTTTCTAGGAAAGTTTGTCAAAGTGTTTTTCGCCATTTTAGGATGCTGGCAGTTCATCATACTGAAATGAGAAAATTTGTGAGAAGATTGTATTTTGCTAAAAGTCCAGCACTAAAGTTAAATGAGTTGAATAGTGCTCTGTTCCGTGGATCTGTATCAGATGTGAAGAAGGTTTGTGAGGATATTGAGTTTTGTTACTTTGGTCCAGAGCAAGAAAGTGAGGGAAATGACACAGTTATTGAAGAAAATATGGAAGAGAATGTAGAACTCACTGTTAGTAAAAATTTTGAAGATCAAATGACAAAATTTACTATCATCTCTAATGAAAGACCAAATATTACTTGTATTTGTTGCCGGAGAAGCCATTATAAAACTCAAACAAGGAATGTTGATCTGTATAAAAAAAGTGAAAAAGAAAATAATGATCAGTGGATGTATTTTGCTACATATTTATTTCTGGAATTTTTTTTGATTTGGGTGAAGATCAGCGTATTTGTAAATACTGTTATAACAAGTTAGAAGAAAATAAAATGCCAGCTAGAGCTGTACATAATAATTTAGAATTGGTTGATATTCCTGCAGAACTTTCTGATTTAAATACGTATGAGTCTATACTCATTCAATGTGTCCATCCGTTTCAGACTATAGTTCGTATGGAGCCCAAAACAGGTCAATTACCTCCTTCAGATTTACAAAGAGGTTTAAAAGGAAGAGTTGTCTATTTGCCATTAGATTTGAAAAAAAATATTGAAACAATTGATGCAGATAGTTTGGAAACTGAACCATTAGTTATTCTGGTTAATGTTGTACCTACAAAGAATAAGAAAATTTGGCAGGAGCTGGTAGATGTACGAAAATTACAAAGAGCAAATTTATATTTGAAAAGAAATAATAAATGGTATGAATCAATTTATATGGATGAAGATGAAGAAGTTTTACTAGCAGACACAGGAATACCAACTGGGCAAATTGAAAAAGTGGATAAGTCAAAAGAAGAAGAAATTTATGAAAATTTCAGCATACATCCTCTTCATTCTAAAGAAGTTATGGGAAACACTATTGATTTGTTTCAGATGAAAAAAGCAAAAGGAACTCCCATGAGTGTATGGGAGGAGAGCTTGGAAGCTCGTTGTTTTCCCCAGCTGTTTCCTACAGGAAAAGGTGGACGATATGATGAACGTTCAGTACAGATTCCTGCTTCTGAGTATCGGACTACAAGATTATATGCAGAAGATCCAAGATTTCGTCAAAGTATTCCTTATTTGTTCCATCTTTTATTTGAAAGTGACTTGTCTGCACTATCTTATGCAGCAAATCACATTTTAAAAACTGGAGTACATCTACATAATGTGTCTGCAAAGGATTTTCTGAACAAAGTGCAACAGCGAGATGATCATTTGGAATCTCAATTGATTAATCTGATGGCTTGTCAGCGTGGGACTAATGAATATTGGTACTGACGCCATGGAGAATTGAAATGTATGTTACGGAATTTAGGAACTCCTACATGGTTCCTTACCCTAAGCTGTGCTGAGTATGCTTGGGATGATTTACTGGATTTTCTTCGAGAGGCAAAATCAAATATTGAAAACATCCAATACAAGACAGCAGGAGAATTGTGCTCCTTGGATCCGGTTAATGGTTGCAGATATTTCAATCATAGATTTGAGGCTATGATGTCCTTCATCTGCAATAAAAAAAATCCACCTCTTGGAGAAGTTGTGGATTTCTTTTGGAGAAAAGAGTACCAAGCAAGAGGTGCTCCTCATATTCATATGCTGTTGTAGATCAAGGATGCCCCAAAATTTGGAACAGATTCTGATGATGCAGTTTTATCTTTCATTGAAGAATATGCAACATGTGCTATACCTAAAAGCACAGAAGAAAAAAACTTAAAAGAGCAAGTTTTACGTTTCCAAAGTCATCGGTGTGGAAAATACTGTCGACGAAAGTACAAAAGTAAAGATAAATTCTACACAAAATGTCGATTTGGATTTCCATGACCTGTTCTTTCAAAAGGAAGAGTAAACAGTTTTATGTCAGCTGTGCGACATACTATTACAAGAAAATCGCCTAAAATACCTACAAACTAAGAAGAAAAGAAGAGTCAAAATATATAAATGACTACAACCCAGTCATTTTATCCATGTGGAATGCTAACATGGATATTCAGTATGTAGCTGACAATTCTATTGCTGTTGCTCGGTATGTCACATCTTACATCACTAAATCTGAGAAAACGGAATTGAAAGAAATGTGGGAAGAGATTTCTCACGAGAAGACTGTCAGTAAAAAGCTATACAGTTTCAGTTTAAAGATGTTATCGCATCGAGAAATTGGGTCATACGAATGCTCAGATAGGTTATCATCTGCAAGTCTGTACTCCAAATCCAGAAGAATAATTTGGGTAAGTTTAGGCCTTGCAGGAATGCGAAATCGGGTATTGAAATCTATTCGAGAAATTAAATATTTAGCAGAGTACGAACCAGAAAGTACAGACATTTTAAGAACAAACATGTTGGACACATATTACCCAAAGAGAAGTCATCATCTTGAGAACATGTGTCTCTATGAAGTGCTGCAGAACTACATTTTTAAACGGAATGCCACAGAAGACATCAACAATGGAAAATATAAAGTCATTGGTGAGGAAGGATGTTTGGTGAAACAAACAAAAGGAAGTTTGATTAATCACAGAAAGCTGAGTTGCGACACTACTGACAAGAAAGAATTTTACTACTTAGCACTTTTACAGTTGTTTAAACCATGGCGTTCAGAGGATGAATTACTTGGAGATTTTCAGAGCTATGAAGATTCCTTTAATGCATGCAAAGATAGCATAGAATGCAGTAGTTTCACAACATATGTACAAATGTTAAATGAAGAAATTGAACAAGAAGCAACAATTGCAGCTGAAGTAGCTAGAGACAGTTCTCAAGACAGTCAAAGTTCTGGGACGCTCAGTCAAGATCCTCTAGGACAACCAATCGTAGAACTGGAAGATGAAGGGGTAGAAATAGAAAATATGTTTGGTCTCTCTTATAAATGGGAACATTGTTGTGAAAATTGTTTGAACACATGCAGCACTAATGTTGATTCTGAAAGGTTCATATATTTAACATTACCAGAGAGTAAATCAGTGACTTTTAGTAAATTAGTTAAAGATGCAAATCACAACATGGAATGTTCTCAATGTAAATCAGAAATGTTATCAACGTTATTTTTAAAGAAATATGGACAGTATGTAATTTTAATGATACAACGTTGTAGAGCTGATGGAACAAAATTGGACACTTTAATAAAGAAGTTTGTAGGAAATCAATTATCAATATCAGGAAAAACTTTTGTTGCAGTTGCAATAATTTTTCATGATGGACCATCTATAACTTCTGGTCATTACACAGTTGATCTAAAATGTGAAAAAGGCTGGACACTGTTTAATGATTCTGTTAGAAGGCGACCTCAGAGGAGCCCGGAGGGGGGCCCTGATTATCCTGAGACCAACCCTCGAGGTATCGTAGCTGGGCACTGGCGGGAGACTCCTCAGGGGAGGAATCTCGTATCTAGGATCGTACACTCGGCACCACACGACAAAGAGACACCACACCGAGAGTTCTTAAGAATAAATCTTTATCAGATCGGAGTTGTAGGATCTTTATGATCAGCAAGGCAAATATATACAAGTGGAGCGCAGGCTCACAGAGTCTTGGAGGGGGTAGGAGGTAGCGGGACAGACTTTGGGGATATGGATCAAATGCAGGAGCGTACCCGGCGCACAGCTCACAATCCTCGAGCTGGGGGATACGCTTGTCGTCGTGGTGTCCGGCGGGACCAAGAGAGTCTGGGGGAGCCGCGAGTCACTCAGCAGGGCTCAAGTACAAGTTCGGAGGTCTTACGATCTTCAGGGAGCCGCGAGTCACTCAGCAGGGCTTAAGCACGAGTTCGGAGGTCTTACGATCTTCAGGGAGCCGCGAGTCACTCAGAAGGGCTCAAGCACAAGTTCGGAGGTCTTACGATCTTCAGGGAGCCGCGAGTCACTCAGCAGGGCTCAGGTGTTTCCAAAGGCGAATCTGCCGGACAGTCCCAGAGCACCCCTTGTTATAGGGCGACTCCTCTTTGATGTCCGGAGTCTGTGCAGGCAGGGGTCTTGTCACCTGGGGGTCGCTTGTCGGGGCTTCCTGCCATTGTCTTTTGATCCTTTCAGGGCCGGGTCGGGAGGAGTCCCAGACACCCAGCAGGCGTGGAGCCAGCCCTCGGGGAGGCCGGCGGGCCGATCGAAACCCACCTTCCCAGGGAAGCTCAGAGGTGCGATGGAAACTGCTCCTCCCTCTCTCATCCCAATGGGAGCGCGATGTCCCCCAGCCGGAGTGGCGCCTCTAGGCCAGGGTAGCGCTGGGGCCGGGCGGCCATCATGGTGCATGAAGTGGGCATGCGGGCCCGGTGGGGCCGAAAGGAGTAAGGCCACAGACGGGGAAGTCCGGGTCGGGTGTGTGTGTTCTGGTGGGAAGGATCGGCTAGGCCGTGGGCTCGGGGGCTGTGTGAGGTGCAGGGGTCAGGTATGGCTATGTTATGAGGGCCGGGTCTAACAGATTCTCAATTGATTTTCAAGCAACGTTTGCCTGCAGAATTACAAAATTGTTACTTAATTTTTCTAAAACCAACATTTTAGATACAATTTGCAGCATCTGAAGAAACCATTATTTCAATTTTATACGATTAACATTGGATATTTCACTTAAATAGGATTTAAAAATTACCATTTGGCCTCATGGAAAGGTTAATCTTTGTATTGTGGACTTCTTTGACAGATATTATTTTGGTGTATGTGCTTAAGCAACAAGATTTACAGACGTTATTTATTGCAAATAGTTATTGTTCTTAGAAGATATTTTTAAGATATATGTTACATTTCTATCAAGGTATGTTTTTACTGAGGATACATTCAGGGCTTTTTAAAATAATCTTTCAGATTGTTAATTTTTTTGCCCTCTGTTAAGTGATGAATACAATCGATATCACTATTTTCAGTGAAGTTCAATATATTCTGAAAACAGCAAAAAAGGGCAAAAATTACTTTGTAAAAAATGAAAATATATGTACTGTTTGCAAGAATGTATTGTTGAATATTAATACTTTTTTTCTTTTTTTTCAGATCTAGAAAGAAAATTTAGGAAATTGAATCCATTTTTCTTGCAATTAAAAAAACCCATTAATTTGTAATTAAGTTATTTTGTTGGTCAGGTAAGTTTAAAATATGTGTATTTCTCACCCCTTCACTTTCATGCTCCCTTTTCTTCACTTCTCCTCACTCTGCTTTTCTCATTCCCCTTCCCTCTCTCTTCTTCTTTTTCTGCTCTTTCGTAACTCCTTCACTCCTTCTCTACTACTCCCCTAGGTTTACTGCCTCCATCACTATTTTTTCAACCATGTTTCTCTCCCTGTCTCCATATGTCTCAGTCATTCTAACTGCCTTACTCCTTCTCAGTTCCTTGCTCTCTGTCTCTGTTTCTGTCTCTCTCCCTTTGTCTGTCTTACCCTTAATTTCCTTAACATCTCTGGGGCAGATTTATAAGCCCCTTGTGCCATCACTACGTGACTTTTCATGACGTACTGGTGGCGCAGGGGGCTCCTCCATATTTACAAGCAGAGGAAAAGCCACTCTGTGTGACTTTTCCTCTCCTCGTAAATACGGCCACTTCGCACGCAGTACTGTGCGTTGAAGGGGCGTTCCATGGGTGTTGTTGTTGGTGTTCACACGCAACACCCATAGAACTAGACACATCTCCAGATTTACGAGAAATCGTAACTCTGGAGATGCGTGTGAATGCTACGCCACCCTAGAGGTGGTGTAGCGAGGCACAACGAGGAGAAATGTTTTTATTTCTCCTCGTTTTTTCCTCTTTTAGTGCCTGCTCCATTCTACAGCAGGCATTGAAAGAGGAACAAGCCTCTTGTGATTGTTTTTGTGCAGGAAGGAGTCCCTTCCTGCACAAGAACAATCTCCCCACCACGCAGGCATCCTTGCACCATGGTGCAAGGGAGCTTGCGCCGGCGCATGGCTGCAGTTTGTACGCCTGCGCAGGGGAAGCATAGAGATGCGACAAAAAAATCGTAAAAAAAATAGAATTAAAAATCAAGTTTAAGTGTTTGGATGTTGGTTGGCTCTAAAAAGAGTCATTGTGTTAATTGAGTGTTTTTGGTACCTATAAGTAAGTATCGATGCAGAGTCTAAAGTTCAAGAGGAAGACTCTGTTCCCTTCATCTGTGAAATGTACACCGTCTACTCTATAAATGCCTTGCCAATCTCCTCACTATTTCTTCTTATTTCGTGGGACAAGGAGCAGAACAGGTATCAATTTTAGTTGAAAATGGCAAAAGAGCACTCTACTTCAGGGAGTGAGGAGGAGATCTGGATGCACTCAGAAGCATTGGTTCATAGTAGTTTCTCTTCCAGAATCTTCAAACACCACAGCCACTCCTCTCACTATTTCTTCTTATTTCCTGAGACAAGGAGCTGAACAGCTATCAATTTTACTTGAAAATGGTAGAACAGCAGTGTACTTCAAGGAGTGAGGAGGAGACCTGGATGCACTCAGAAGGTGTCTTTCAGTAGAATGGCAATATGAAATGAAAGATAGTTGTAAAATGGAGGCGTATATACTTTTTTTTAAATAAAAAGAACTCATTGGCTGTTTAAGACCATTTTACACTAAAAACTAGGCTGTATGTTTACATTTTTGAAAGCATGTTTTGTATTGGTTCAGAAAAATGTGTTCCCACAGAACATTACTTTGGATTTGCTGTTAGGTTTGAAAAGTTAAGCAATCTTGCTCTTTGGATTAGATACATTGTGTGCTGAACGACTGACGTCTCTGCTCACACCAGTGTTCCATGATCTGTTGCTATGCTAGCAGGCAGAAGTCATGTTGGGGGTAGGAATCATTTGGAAAGGGTTGAAATTTGCAACCAAAAGAAATATGTGTTTCCATTTAAAAGAAAGATGGAGAACGTGAAAAGGGGGCAGGGTACAGAGTTCCTGGCCCTCTAGCCTTTGTCAGGGGGTCCCTGAAGAATCCCAAAGGGTGAAAAAAATGTTTAATTTTTTTTCCCAAAAATCATGAGGTGCGCGCACGGCGGAAAAAAATCATTAAAAAAATAGAATTAAAAATCAAGCGTAAGTGTTTGGATGTTAGGTGGCTCTAAAAAGAGCCGTTGTGTTAATTGAGGAACAGAGAAACAAAAAGATGAAAAAAATGATGGGGTGCCGCATGTGTGCTGCTGTATCTTGATCTCTATTAGGGGAATGCTGGTGTCACCATAAGAGAGAAGAGCATTGCACGCATTGCACCGTATATGCACCCTCTTGAACAGAGGGTGAATATCCAGAGAAACAGAAGCAGGTGAAGCTGCCGCCGCAGATGAAGTGCTCGGCTGAGCTGCCGATGATGTGCTCGGCTGAGCTGCTGTGGATGTGCTCGGCTGAGCTGCTGGAGGGTTGTCTCTAGCAGCTCGAGCAAAAGCCACAGGATGTACTCCTTTAACGTGCCTGATCATAGTGAAAATACTAAAAGAATATTTCTTTTTAGGATCTCCTCTTGATAAGACAACACCACAAATGGTGCAGGTGACTTTTGGAGCATTCACCTTCTTCTGCCCCTGTGGAAATGTAAAACATTGCCATATGAAAGAGTCTTTCTGTTTCCTCTATCTCTGTAGCACAAGGGACTCCTGCTCACTCCCAGAGAAAGACTGCTGCTCTGCCATTCTCAAGTACTGGAGTACTGGAAAAGCTGCTCAGCTCCTTCTCCCAGGGAATCAGAAGTAATAATTAGGGGAGTGGGTGTGGTGTTGGAAGTTTCTGGAACTGAAACTACTATAAACTAATGAAAAGTGTTGTTTCTTAATCACATGACCTGAAACTACTATAAACCAATGAAAAGTGTTGTTTCTTAATCACATGACTTGCCGTGCGCACACGGTGCACGCACAGTACACGCACGCATGCGCGTGCAAGGCACGCGTGCAAGGCACGCGTGCATGCACGTACGGAGCACACGCGTATGGAGCACGCGCGCATGTGCGTACGGAGCACGCGCGCATGCGCGTACGGAGCACGCACGACGTACGCATGCGCACGTGGAGCACGTACGCATGCGCACACGGAGCACGTATGCATGCAAGCACCGTGCGCGCACCGTACGCGCACGGTGCACGTACGGTACGCGCACGGTCAAAAACCCTTAAAAATAAAAAACATTATAGAAGATATTAACTATGCTGTTCAACTACATCCAAAAAAAAAAAAAAGAGCTGAGCCAGTCCATATTACAGGATACA
This sequence comes from Triturus cristatus, assembly GCF_964204655.1. Classification (NCBI taxonomy): domain Eukaryota; kingdom Metazoa; phylum Chordata; class Amphibia; order Caudata; family Salamandridae; genus Triturus; species Triturus cristatus. Next base: position 112,986,699 of record NC_140583.1, read on the forward strand.
GTCAATCTATAACTATATACATAGGTAGCTTATTGTAAATTAAATAATTAAAAAATATAATAATACATTCATAAATTAGCATTTAAAAAACCTTGCAAATTCACTTAAAAAACCATAGGTTTCACACACGTTATAGTTAGGAATTAGCATTTAAAAAACCTTTGAAATTCACTGAAAAAACCATAGGTTTCACACACGTTATAGTTAGGAATTAGCATTTAAAAAACCTTGCAAATTCACAGAAAAAACCATAGGTTTCACACATGTTATAGTTAGCTGGACATTTCACTCGTAAAAAACCATTGAAATTCCCCCGTTATAGTTAGTTCAGCTAACTATAACTCGCACACCCGCAATCCACTGCTGATGACGTCACATATTACATCACTCATGACATGGTCAGTGACATCACTCATGACATCACTGATGACATTTCAAATGACATCACTGATGACATCTTCCTTGTGTAAGAGTGGCAGACCTCCTCTTATCCTAATATAAACTTTGATACACACATTGAAAAATACAAACTAAAGTTTTGAAAACTATAGAGATACCAATACCAGTTAGAACAACCTATTCAGTAATTCAAAAATCTACATACGCATCCACTCATTCATCAACACCTATATATAGTCATTCATACAATACTCAGGCATCATATCTACTCATACACCTATACATCCGGTTACACACCTACACTCATACATAGAGTTACTCACACATACTCACACATGCAAATAAACATCCATTTGCTTGCATATACAGCTATACACACACCACTAAACTTACTTCCAAAGAAACTTACACATACTTACTTTCTTAAACAATCACTTATAGAAACACATACTTATTTATACAGGAACTCTTCCAATCTCTCACTCTCATATATCCTCACTTATATACATCAATACTCACATATACTAGTTCAAAACATATGGACTTACTCATAAAGACAATATTGAGACAGTCATTCACTCTCTTACTCACCCATACACACTCACCCACCCATACTGTCCTGCTCACATACTGTCTTCAAAACACATACAAACAGTGAGTCACTCATTCATGCATCTATACGCTAAGTAACATCCCCCCTGAACCATATAGACACTCATACTGATACTCTAAAAACGAACTAATAACCCATATACACACTCATGTAGCTACTCACCAACCCATGCAGCCACTTATACACAAAGTGAGACACTGATACAGATATTTAAATATTTAAACATTACTCACTAATACTGGTATTCACTAAAATACTGTTAATAAGTCAGTTATGCAATTAATTTTACATAAAAAAAACATCCATTTAGACACTTATTTACACATTTATTCTTCCATTAACCTTTAGGTATACATATATAAAAAATATTTATTTTTCAGAAAGACACATATTCACTGGAAGATGTCATCAGTGATGTCATTTGAGATGTCATCAGTGATGTCATGAGTTATGTCACTGACCATGTCATGAGTGATGTAATATGTGACGTCATCAGCAGTGGATTGCGGGCGCGCGAGTTATAACAGGGGAATTTCAATGGTTTTTTACGAGTGAAATGTCCAGCTAACTATAACGTGTGTGAAACCTATGTTTTTTTCAGTGAATTTGCAAGGTTTTTTAATTGCTAATTCCTAACTATAACGTGTGTGAAACCTATGTTTTTTTCAGTGAATATATATATATCTATATATATATTCACTGAAAAAACCATAGGTTTCAGGGGTGTTATAGTTATGAATTGCCATTTAAAAAAACCTTAGAAATTCACAGAAAAAACCATAGGTTTCAGGGGCGTTATAGTTAGCTGGACATTTCCCTCATACAAAACCCTAGAAATTCCCCCGTTATAGTTAGTTCAGCTAACTATAACTCGCGCCCCGGCAATGCACTGCTGATGACGTCACATATTACATCACTCATGACATGGTCAGTGACATCACTGATGACATCACTGATGACATCTGAAATGACATCACTGATGACGTCATCCATGTAATAAATTAGTGCATCTTCTTACACCCTTTGATATACTCAATCAAAATTTCAGATGTCCATTCTCAAAACCATAGATACTCCAATACCAATAACTACATACCCACTCATTGACTCTTAGATCTACACACACATCCACTCACTCACCTGTACAGTCACTCATACTTACAGTCACTCAGTACAGGACTATCATATGCATTTATACACCTACATAGACACTCACACATCACCAATCATCCATAGAGGTACTCTCATACCTAGTCAGTCATGCAAATAATTAATCACACTCCCATTTACTCACCTATGCAGTTATACACACACAAGTTCACTTACTCATAAAAATAGTACCACATTCTTACGCTCTTATACAATCACTGATACAAGCACACACTCATCCATACAGCCACTGTAACAATCACACACTCTCACATATACCCACTTATATACTCTTACACACATATATACTGCCTTTCACATATGTAGTTACTCACACATGTACCACTGAGATATACATTCAATCACTAACACACCCATATATACACTCACCCAACCATACACTCCATCACAGATGCACTCTTAAAACCATGCACCCATAGAATCACCCACTCACACATGTATGCACAGAGTCACACACACCCCACCCACACAAACACTCAGGCACCCAAACAGATACTCAGACAACCAATCAATAACCCATAGAAACTCTCATATAGCTATTCACAAAACCATGCAGCCGCTTATACACCAACAGACAGACAGATACAGACATTCACACCGTTTAGTCACTAGTCTGGAGTAAGATACGTTTAATGACTCACTTATAGAGTCAGACACGCACCTACTAAATCATCCATTCACACACTTATACACCCACTCATTCTTCCATAGGTTTTTCCCTATATATATATATATATTAAACATATTTAAAATTTACAGAAACACACACTCACTGGATGACGTCATCAGTGATGTCATCAGTGATGTCATTTCAGATGTCATCAGTGATGTCATCAGTGATGTCACTGACCATGTCATGAGTGATGTAATATGTGACGTCATCAGCAGTGCATTGCGGGGGCGCGAGTTATAGTTAGCTGAACTAACTATAACGGGGGAATTTCTAGGGTTTTGTACGAGGGAAATGTCCAGCTAACTATAACGCCCCTGAAACCTATGGTTTTTTCAGTGAATTTCTAAGGTTTTTTAAATGCTAATTCCTAACTATATCAGGCCTGAAACCTATGGTTTTTTCATTGAATTTCAAAGGTTTTGTAAATGACAATTTTGAATGTATTAATTGTTATACTGATTTTTTTTATACTGATTTACTAAATTTTTAAACTATTTATTTTTAGATAGATTTTTTTTAATTACATTATAATTACATTATACATTACAATACAAAATAAACTTTCTCAGAATGAATTAATTTAGTTTAAATACTTGGCAAATAGGCAACAGACTTTTAAGTACAGTAGTTACAGTTGTTGCAATGGGCAACACAATTTCAAACACAAAGCAACATTGAGCTCAATGTGAATTTCTAGTGAAATGCAATTAGTTACTTTATGGATTACTTTTCTAACCACAGGACTGGATCCTAGATTCAGTCCTATGACATCTCCTGTAAACAGTTGAGTAAAAGCGCTTTGGTTACAGTAGTTATTTTTAAGGAATATTATTGTATTTTAAAAGTTGACACTTAGAAATTTTTTCACATAGAATCACCAATGTTATCCTATGGCAGAAAATTTACTTAGCAGGTAAGTAGTGTTATCATTACTTTTTCTTACTCAGTGGTGGATCCTGGATCCAGCACTGGCCAACCTCCTGTAAACAGTTGAAAGAATGTGTTTAAGTCAGACAGACGATTTTTAGAAATATTTTTAGTTTGTGAAAATAGACACTTAGAAACTTTTCTGGTGAAAACCACACAATGGATTCCTATGGAAGGAAATACAAGTTACTGGTAAGTACGCTTAGAATTACTCTTCCGGGTCAGTGCTGGGCTAAAAGACGCAGCCCTGGGTCCTCTCCTGATAACAGGTGAGTAAATCGGAATTCGTAGTTCGGCTGATTTTAGAGGAATATTTGTACGTTTCAAAAATGGACACTGAACATTTTCTGGTGAAAACCACACAATGGATTCCTATGGAAGAATATACAAGTTACTGGTAAGTACGCTTAGAATTACTTTTCAGGGTCTGTGCTGGGCTAAAAGATGCAGCACCGGGTTCTCTCCTGATAACAGGTGAGTAAATCGGAATTCGTAGTTCGGCTGATTTTTGAGGAATATTTCTACGTTTCAAAAATTGACACTGAAAATTTTCTGGTGAAAACCACACAATGGATTCCTATGGAAGGAACTACAAGTTACTGGTAAGTACGCTTAGAATTACATTTCAGGGTCAGTGCTGGGCTAAAACATGCAGCCCTGGGTTCTCTCCTGATAACAGGTGAGTAAATTGCAATTCATAGTTCGGCTGATTGTAGAGGAATATTTGTACATTTCAAAAATGGACACTTTGAACATTTTCTGCTGAATACCACACAATGGATTCCTATGGAAGGAAATACAAGTTACTGGTAAGTACGCTTAGAATTACTTTTCAGGGTCAGTGCTGGGCTAAAAGATGCAGCACTGGGTCCTCTCCTGATTACAGGTGACTAAATCTGAATTCGTCGTTCGGCTGATTTTAGAGGAATATTTGTACGTTTCAAAAATGGACACTTAGAAACTTTTCTGCTGAAAACCACACAATGGATTCCTATGGAAGGAAATACAAGTTACTGGTAAGTACGCTTAGAATTATTTTTCAGGGTCAGTGCTGGGCTAAAAGATGTAGCCCTGGGTTCTCTCCTGATAACAGGTGAGTAAATCCGAATTCGTAGTTCGGCTGATTTTAGAGGAATATTTGTACAATGGTAAAGGAAGGGGGCGGGGCCTGAGGTGACGTGTGCAAACACGCCCTGCGGCGCGTTTTAAGTTGGGGAATTAATTCCTCTGCAATCCTGCGGTCCCCTGGGGGCCAACTAGCCCACCAGGTACCTCCAGTATGCGTCAGGGAGCTGCGTTGCAGAGCGGTGTTCAGAGGCCACTCCCCTTTTTACAACACTCTGCAACGCATCTCCGTGGCGCTTACTGGAGGTACCTGGTGGGCTAGTTGACCCCTAGGGGACCTCTCGATTGAAGAGGAATGAATTCCCCAACTTAAAACGTGCCACAGGGCGTGTTTGCACAGTATCACCTCAGGCCCCGCCCCCTACCTTCACCACTGTGCAAACGCGCCCCGTGGCGCATTTTAAGTTGGGGGATTAAGTCCCCTTAAATCCTGAGGTTCCCTTGCGGCCAACTAGGCCACCAGATACCTCCAGTAAGCGCCACGGAGCTGCGTTGCAGAGAGGTGTAAAAAGGGGTGTGGCCTCATTACACCTCTCTGCAAAGCAGCCCCCTGGCACATACTGGAGGTTCCTGGTGGGCTAGTTGGCCCACAGGGACCCCCAGTATTCAAGGGGAATTAGTTCCCCCTCTGCAAACGCGCCAGGGGGCGCGTTTGCCGAGTGGTGTAAGGAGGGGGTGTGGCCTCTGGCCCGATCTCGATCTTTTCTGCCGGCATTGCTTTTCGACATGGGGAGCAGCTAACATGCTGCTCCCCATGTGGAAAAGCAATCAGCTTTGCTTCATTGAAGCGAGAGCAGGTTTCCCTGCTCTCGCATCAATGAAGCAAAGCATTTTGCAATGACAGGGTGGGAGCCGCGAGGCTCCCGTCCTGTCATTGCAAACAGCAGTGTCCCAGGGGTGGGCACCCCGGGACACTGCAGGAGCCGGCCCTGGGGGGTGGTGGTCCCCAGGGCCATCATTGGCTCCAGGAGGGGGGCCGCGTGGCCCCCCTCCCACACAGACAAGTTGCCCCGGGGGGTGGCGGTCCCCGGGCTGGGGGTGCCTGAGAGCCCCCCCATCGCAAATACTTTCAAGCCCCGGGGGGTGGCGGTCCCCGGGCCCGGGGGGGCTGCGAGCCCCCCCACCCATTTTCTATAAGCCCGGGGGGTGGTGGTCCCCGGGGCTGTGTGGGGGGGATTGGGACCCCCCCACACTTTTTTATTTCTGCCCCCGGGATTTGGCCCCCCCAGGGGCCAATTACCAAAGAAGCGCGGGAGCCCCGCGCTTCTTTTTTATTTTTTTGGCCGACATTCACGCTGGGTGCGCGAATATCGCAGATTATTTAAAAAACAAACAAACATTTTTTGGCCCTGGGGGTCCTTGTGGGACCCCCTGAGCAGGCCTAGGGGGTCAGGGTGTTTCTACCCTGCCCCCTTGTCGCGATTTGCGCCTTTGTTTTTGTGCTTTCTTGTGCCTCGGTTCTACCGAGGCACAAGATGGCTGCCAACACTTCCTGATTCAGAGTGCTGGCAGCCAATTAGCATTCAGCTCGTGCTCGTGAGGGTTCGGGGAGGGTGCGGGGAGGATCCGCGGATCCTCCCCGGCCATAGATATCACTAACTTTTAACTCTAATTTTCTCAGGAACTACTGAATGGATTTACACCATTTAAGCAAAAGGCACGAGTCTGAATTGAGGACTACCTCCTTGCCAAATTTGGTGTAATTCCGTTCAGCAGTTCGGGCTGTAGCTGCGACAACAGGTCCTGTGGGAAATTGCATGGGGAAAATGCGTTTTGGGACCCCCCTTTTTTCTCGGCCCCCGCTTGACGAATCACCATGAAACTTTCAGGGTAGGAGCGGAGCGGAGCTGGCCAAAAGTTTGGAAAATTTCGCGAAGATTCATCAACCGGCGCCAAAGATATTCCCAATAGAATGTTGCGGATTGCCTATGGAAAATAGGTCCTAACTATAACTATCTACTGGCGACCGCCAGTAGGTAATATATATATATATATATATATATATATATATATATATATATATATATATACACACACACACACAGATGGATATCTTAAACTAGGTATCTCAGGTACTACTTTAGCCTGGATTACCAGTTCTCTGTTTAAACACCAGACAACCAAGCCCATTCATTTTGCATCCCATAGGCCGCCATAGTATAACCCAACCTTTTTTATATCTATATGTGGCCTTTAGTCAAGCTCTTCCATCAACTTGTCCTGAGATTTTACATGTATGATAATGACATACAGCTCATGCTTGGCTTCTCTTAGGATACAAACCACTCCAAAAAAGCTCCTGCCTGATCCTAATTTTCTGGTGAATGTCACAAAAGTATTTGAAACTCAATAGCAGCAAGACTGAAGTGCTCTTGACTTATTCCAAAATCCAGATGTATGATCTTTCTTCTTTAAGCTCCCAAGGTGCCCCTCCTGCTGCAGCCTCAGTGGTAAATACAATCTAAAGATCTATACTTACTAAAAATAATATATCCAAGTTCTGCTTTTTTTCATCTTGTAGGAAAGTAGGATCTGCTTCTATGGTCACCCCATCTTTTTGCCTGGTGCTAAGCTGTTATTGACTCATCTGACTGGGTTCCTGCTAAGCAGGACCCCAGTCTATCTGCTTTCTCCCTAAAATGTTTGTATTCACTACTTAGGTATATCCCATATTGGATACTGGGGTACCCTTATAAGTCCCTAGTATATGGTACTAAGGTACCCAGGGCATAGGTACCCCCGAGGTCTCCCATGGGCTGAAGCATGTATTATGCCACCCACGAGAGACCATTCCAAATGGAACTACAGGCCTGCCATTGCAGCCTGTGGAAGTTGGTGCTAGTACTACTTGCGAAAGATATAGATTTCCTATATGTAGGGTCACTGCACTTAAAACCTATGTCACCCCTATAGCAGGCCTTTGCAATCCTGAAGGCAGGGTGTGTGGTTCTAAGTGTGAGGGTGCCCCTGCATGAGCAGTACACCCCTACAGCCTACAGAGTCCATTCTCCCGGATTGTAAGTGAAGCACCCATATACTACATAGAGGGGCACAGCGTAATTACGCATTGACCATCTCGAAACAGGCTGCATGAATCCTATCATGTTTGGTATCAAACATGTTGGAATCATACCCACACACCGTAAACGGTGTGGGAGGTATGATTCCAAGCACTGGAAGAGCCCTCCACTAGGCTCTCAGTGTTACCGGTACCAGCCTTCTTGACCCGGACAGCACAAAATGGTTGCTGCCGACCAGCGACACAATTCTGCCCTCCTGCTGCTGAGCCAACTCGAACAGAGGAAGGCAGAACAATAGGTATCCTGTCACAGGGAGGTGTGACCACCTCCCAGACAGAATTTAGTGTATTGGGGTAAAGTGGGTGCGCTGGCCAGTGCCACTCAGTCTACATGAGGGGCACATTTGGTGCCTCCTTGCATAGTCCACTTCAAACTAGTCATGGGAGCCGTTGGCTCCCGCTCTGGCGCAAAACTGGCAAAGGACATCAGAGTAACCTCCCCCCGGTCCAGAACCTCCCCTGGCAGTGTCCCCTGAATCGTCCCAACCCTTTCCTTTGGGTACATAAGGGCTTATTTAGGTGTTGGTCCGTAGATTCGTCATGGGACAAGATTCAGATCATCAGACACCACTTCTTTTACCGTCTGGGCACTCTGGACTATGCTGGACTTCGTTTGGGCTCACCTACATCTCCCTTTCAGTCTGCTGCATCGTCTGTGCCTATGCACCATACAGGAACCTTCCAAGGCCTGTGGGCATCAAAGACACCTGCAGAAATCTCCCTTGGAGTGAATGAGTCACTCCTCTGCATTTGTGGGCACTGCAGCTAAATCAACCAGTCTGCTGATCCGGAGCTCCTCCAGACTCCGTAAGGTTCTGCAAAACTGGTGGTGATTTTCCACAGCTCCTGAAGGCCTGCCCTGCCCTCTCACCATGTTTAAGGCCAGTATCCCTCATGGGGGTTGCAATAATCGAACCCCTATGCACTGCATCAACTTGCAGTTGCAAAGGCTTGTTAGCTTCCTTCCAAGAAGATCTTCAAGCTCCAAGTAGCCCCAACCTCGAGCATCTCCAGTGACCAGAATCTTGGGCCACACCACATCGTGTGCATCGTGGCCTGCATTATTTGGTGAGCTGCTTGAGGTCCTCTTGCGACTCCAGTGCCTCCGGCCTGTGGGTCAACTTGAAGGTCACCTTTGTTTCTTTTGGGCTCCCCTGATTTGTCGAGCCTGTCCTGACTCCCCTGCTTGTGGTGAGTCCCCTGGACCTTGCTAGTCCTAACGGTGCTACTTCTTCAACTCCTGCATTGGTTGCATTTGCCAAGGCCTGTTGATGCACTCGCCGGACACCATCCCCTCAGCACTTGACATCCTTAGTGGGACAGCTCGTGCATGGCTCCTGGTCTTTCTCAGCGTCGCCACCTGGTCTTATTAGCTGCAGAGTCAAGGTCACCGTCAACTCTTCTGCAACTCCCGACATTGGTGGGCATTCATCTTCCAGATCTCCTGGTCACTCATGAGTGACATAAACTCTGTCCTCTATGCTTGCAGGTACCTCTCAACTAGAATACACCCTCAGATTCCACCGGACTCTTTCTCCTTCTTCAGAAGCTGCACTTTCCTGAAGTCCGCCATTGGGTTCGACTGCAGTTCCCGACACCACTTCACACCTATGCACCCAGCTTCCCTGGTGTAGGTAACATGGGTATTAGTGTATCTACAGTTGGGGTGGCTCTCAAACCTTCCATCTTCCACTGGGTTTCTTCAGGGTCCACTGGGAAGGGTCCTTAATCTTTAAAAATCCAACCGCGACGTACCCGTAGAGTTGTACGGCGCACGCTGTCATGTTCCCACACTGCACACGCTCTCAGTGGGGTTCCTAGTCACTTACCTTGGGTGGTTCCTTGGGTCCCCAGCACTTATACGTCCTCTCGACATTGTCTTGACCCGAGTCGTGGTTCTTATACCACCTTTTTGGTATATGGTTTGAACCCCCTTGGGGTTCACTGTGTATTTCATGCTATTTACTGTATTTCTATGCAAAGTAATGTGTGCATTGTGCTGATCTCCATGTAGGAGATATCTAAACATGTTAGAGAGTATTATATAAGAAATACATATTTTTATGAATACCTTGTGTGTTTCCTTTTCACTTAATCTATACATATAAGATTGTATTCTGGTAAAACAAGATGCTTTACACTCCTTCTGGAATAAGCCTGAAGGCTGCTGTCCACAGCTACCACTTAGAGAGCTTTCTAAGGTTGTCTAAGACCACTTAAATCACCATAAGGGTTGTCTGGCCTGGTGCAAGGTGTCCACTTACATAAGTGTACATCATATAACAGGTCAGCTTCTCACACATCTGAAAATTATTTTTCCGATGCTTCAAGCTTCCACACATACAGGGGAGCTCCTGTGGGCCTGGATTTTTATCCTGAGTCAAACCACATATGCAGATTATTTATTTTGCCACACTTTTAGCATTAGCTATCCTTCAATGTGAGATTCAGTCAAACTTTCTTTTTAAGCTTAATTAAGGCTGTGATATTTTGGAACTGTTGACCACACCCACTCCCACCCAATCTAATGTTTTGCCGGCTGAGGTTTACCATTAACAGCCTTTCCGGTTATCTTGTTTTCACGCGTCTTTTTACAGGTTTTATACAACATTTGACAAATGTCACTGGTCAGGCTCCCTCAGAGGAAGGAACCCCACAACCTCACGGTTGGGATCGGTTTGCATGGGAGAATGAATAAATACTTGGGAGGTGCCACGCTTGAGCAGTAGTTCAGACCAGCCGAGTGTGTGACTGGCTTCTTTATTGCTGGTGCTGCGTCTCCCTGAATCGTGACCGGGTCATGCTGCTTGGTGCACCCCAAGGAAGAAAAACACTCTAGACAAGTAGAACTTGTACTTGGAAATGTGAGGCACCACACACCGACCAGGGCAGATGATGCTTAATACCATTCCAATTCAGAGGCTGAATCAGAAATGAGGCGCTAAATCATAAAGGGGTGCAAATCCTCAACAATGAGGTGGCTCATCCTGAGGGAACCTCTGGGTCACTCCCTCAAGTTGTTTCACTTGTGAGCCTCAAGGATGGAATCATATGAACATGTCCATGAAACAGAAGCCATGACTGTATGAGTAGAAAGGTTCATCTGTCATGACATCGCCTTGAGAAACGCTCGCACTAGTCATCACAGAGAAAAATGCAACAAGATGGGCATTAACTACTGGTGGGGGAAGGGGGTAGGTAGGGGGAGGGTACAGCTGCAACAAATAACACCTGGTTGAAAATATGAACTCCGTTGATATTGATAAAGTAGCTTTTAAATTGGAATACATGCGTGCCACATGTGGATGACGTCACAAAGTGAGAACGGACAGTGGCCCATCCATTCAAGGCGCTGGCTTTGCCGGATATCTACAGAATATAAACAACCATCCTTTGCTAAACCTTCCCCGCTGGCTTCAAGCCAACAGAGAGGTGGTAAAATCAATTGAAGCTCTCAGTGAAGGGACTTGGGGTAAAAGTAAAAAAATGAAGAGGCTCACTGAACACCCTGGAGACCTGGAACAAAAAACGGAAGCATGTGGATGGGGCGCTCGTCAGCAGTTTTATTAGGCGCTAAACTAATGCCACGATTCCGCCATCCTGCATGGAAACTCACGGCGCTATCCGAATGTGCCGCATGGGCTGAAACTGAAAGCGGAAGTAGGGTGGTAACAACAGATGCTAGGTGTCTCGAGGCAATCTGAAGCAAGCAGCCACCAAGGTCACCCAAAGCAAGTGGCCTGCGGGGAAACCCAGAACTAGTCAAAATGAGCCACTGGTCATTCTGGAGGGTGGATGTGGGCTGAGGTGGGGTGGTCGTAACAGCCCCCGGGCCGCTGGTCGACGGGGAACTAGTTGCGGCCGCTTGGTTAGCATCTGCTAGTGGTGTCGCCAGTTGGCTGCCCCCTTGACCGGTGGCTGGAATGGCTGTTGGTGTGGGGTCTGGCACCAACACTGGGTTAGACCCTGGCCCCGTAGTGTTCCTAGACCCCACCACCCTGGCAGCTGTGATTGCGCAACTTGCCTGCCCCCCCCAAACCTGCAATACTGTGGGTGCCCCCGATGCCGCAGGCGCTACAGCCAGCAATGGAGTTGTTGATGCCATGGCGTCTAGCCGCGTCTGGAATTGCCTCATCAATATCAGGATATTGTCCATCACCTTACCCATTTTCTCAAAGTTCTCGATGCCTGTTGCGATAGTGTTTGGTACGGTCGCCGGTACCCCTGAGGGTTCTGGTTCTCACGGGGTGTTCACTACCCTGCTTTTCGCTGGGGGCATGTCCATAGGAAATTCCTTGATGGTGGGCTGGTGCACCCGCTTAGATGTAGCTGGTCCTTGATCCACGAGCCCTGCCTGTGTCACCTCTGGGATGTCGGCCACCACCCCAGAATCCTCCTGCCCTCGGGCGTCAATGAATCCTTGTGCCCATTCCGGTCCTTTAGCCTTGGCCATGGCCATGGCCATGAAGTTCTCCCATAGTGCCTCCTGCGACATGCTGGGCTGAGACTCGTCTACACAGCTGATCTGTGAGAACAGTGGGGCGGGAGTTCCCTGGCTGTCCATGTCTCTGTATTGTCTAGCCGACTGCCTAGTCGTGCCTTCGCTTCTAGATTCCTGCAACCTAAACTCTTGAACGGTCGCGGGAAGACAGTCGGAGCTGTGGGTAGTCGGCGCACTTGTGGGGGGCGAAGCGCCCACGACAACGGAACCAAGGGTGATTAGGTTGCTGCAATTCAAATAGTAAAATGAGACACTTCACCACAAACCAATTCCATTCCTGAGGGTGCCGCCACACCGCTGGGCCACAGGGAGCCCCATTTCCCATCCCCGGCGCGTGTCCAACCCACTCGTGCCCCAGTACTTACTTCACTTCTGGATTACCGACACCTAAACGCTTGTGCGGTCGCAGGAAGAACATATCGGAGCGGTGGGTGGTCGGTGCGTTTGCGGGGGCGAAGCGTCAACAACTTTCTGGAAAGAAGAACGATTAGCTTGGACATTGCATGGCGGCTTGGTACAAAACCAACCCTCTGCCCTGCCCCTTCACCCTCAGCTGGCCCAACCTCCCCAACTCACTGATTCCGACGCTTGCGCGGCCCGGTGGCTTCCGTCCGTCCTCTTGGTCGGGGTATGGGCGATTTTTCCGTAACCTTGGTGAGAAAATTTACAGAGGTTATGTCCCTACAGGTGCTGCCTCAGTGTCCCCCTGTTTTGGCGGACCCCTGCATGAACTTCTATGCCATGTCTCCAATCCACCCTTGGTGCCCCCCCCACGAAGGGACCCCCCAACTCTGCTTGTCACCCCCGAATACCTCTGTGCGTCTGCAGCCCTGTCCCGCTTTCTGCCTTGCCTTCGGCTGTTAGCCTGAACCTGGAGCCTCCACTCGCTGTACTCGACCATAATCTCTGGGGGGTGGCAAAGACAGCATGTTTTGTTAGGCATTGAAGCATCATGGACTCCCTCTTGAGTCACGTAACATAAGGCGCACCACAGAGAACATGTTTAAAACCTAAAATATTGGCGGGGCAGAGGGCCCAGATAAGGCCCTGCAGGCCACCATGGACAAGCAGTATGTTTGGGCGAGGGGGAGGGGGGGTTGGAAATTACACCACAATCAACACATCCAATGTAACTTGGTGGGGAGCCCCAGGGATCCCCGGTGAGTCACCTCACCTGTATTGCTAAGGCAATGTTGCAAGTAGCCCCCAATGCTCCCCCCCTGGTGAATGGTCCTACAAAGCCTTTACTGGTGAGTAGGATGGGCGCGCTGGACCCAATGGCCCCCCTGGCGAGGACCACCCGGGCAAAGGGGCACGCAAACCATTCTGGGATCGGCAATTGGTGCATGCATATCCCTGCCCCCCGCCCATGCTCGCGCCCCTGCTCTTTTTTTTTTTCTTTGCATCTTTTATATAGCGCGAACTCGAGCCGAAGGAATTGGAGCGCTGTACATGAGCACCGTATTTACATTACATATTCAGGCACGGGGAGATTAAGTGATTTGCCCAGAATCACAGGATGTGGACGCGACCTCGAGCCTCGAACCCTGGTTTCCTGCACCAAAGTCGGCAGTTTAAGCCGACGGACCACTGCATCCCCTCTGCTCTCGGACCACATTTTCAGCAGCCTCCCCCTTCTGCCCCACCCATGCCGCCTCCCTAGCTGGGGCATACCCGCATGACTCCCCACCAATGCACCCGAGATCATTTGAGACACACCCCCGCCAGAGGGACCGTGCCAAAACCATTCATGAAACCATCCCCGGGGGGGGAAATACTCCGCCGCAACCCGCGGCTCACTCTTCCCCCGTGCAACCAGGGTGGGGAGGGTGGAGGAAGGAATCTAACATGTGACCTCCGCCACACGTGCAAATAGAGGCGGGGAGGGCGGAGCAAGAAATGTGCCGTGGGACATCTGCCATCCGCGACTCCAATTTCGTCGGGATGGCGGGAAATCAGTGTGTGAAACAGAGGGCTAGGGGGACTCGATACCTTGCCCATAAGTGTATGGTTAATTCCCACTCAACATATTATCCTACCCCTAAATAGCTGCATGGGCGGACTCAGACATATGAGCCTACGGCCTCGGATCGGGCCCAACCGGCAAACCTCACTGCCTGCAGCACCCGGTGTTTATTCCGAGGCGGTCTGGAACCTGCAGTAGATCGACCTCTGTGACCCCGCGGGTCCGAGATGGACTAATAAATTACCATTTCCTAAACCTTTTAATTGAAGAAATTGAACACTTAACCTTGAGAGTAAGAGACTCAGACCTTAACCACTGGGCCACAGGGGCTCTCGAAAACTCTGGGGCATGAGGGAAAGGGGCGCGCAGCGTGAGGCCGTTTAGCATGGGCCCCCTAATCCGCCCAGGCATAAACCCTACCTCCAGCTCCTACCACGGACATGGCCACAGACCTCCTGTGGGGCCGGGCTAGAGAAATTGCTGCTGAGGTGGGATCCCACACTGCCATAGCCACCATGGTGAGATCAGAAGGGTGGTGAAATATGTTGGGTAGCAACTGTGTTGCATATTTATATAGCGCGCTCGACCCGAAGGTATTGGAGCGCTATCCACGAGCACTGCAATTACCTCAAACCTTCAGGCACGGGGCGAATAAGTAATTTGCCCGCATAACCAGCTGTGGACGCGATCCTGAGGCCCGAACCCTGGTTTCCAGCCCCCTAGTCGGCAGTCTAGCCGACGGACCACATCCCCTCCCCGAGAGTTCTGCAATAGGGACGGGACACAAACCGTATCTGTGCGTGGACAAGTCCGCCCTGTACGTGTGCTATCCGAGCCGTCCCGGGGGGATGAGGGGGGGACTCACCTCACCACCCAGCGAACAAATCGCACGACCCTACCAACAACAAGCCCCCCTGGCCGCACGATCTGGATGGCGTGTTTGGGGCGGAGAGGTAGCTGGGGCAGGCCGCATCCCCACAGGCCTGCTAGCCGCCACCTGCCGGACAGCCTCTATGGCTATACGTGTGCCGGTGCTGGGCTTGACCTGGCTGGAGGAAAGCGGGGCTCAAAAGCTCCCTGGCTGGGACCCGGCTCCCCGGCTTGCCGCCAAGCAACATGGAAACCCCTCTCTCCCTCTGCCCCCATTGAGGTCCCTCACCGCAAGCATGCCAGCGTGGATAACCCCGAGGGCCTCAGTGGTCGGGCCGGCCCGAAACAGATTGAGTGGGGGGCAGAGGTTAAAAGGGGGGGCGGGGGCCAGCACTAACCTCGCTTCCAATGCACCGGGCATGACCAAACAACGACGGACAATCCTCTAGACGGCGTGGACGAACAAACCCTCCAGACGGTGTGGCTGGTGGACAGAGGCCGCCAGGAGGGGCGGGGGAGGCTTATATGCCCTCCCCCCACCTGGCGCACTGGAACTGACGCCACCATGGCGACATGGCGAGTGGGCTCCTGCTGGAACCCCCACCACTAGAACGGGGCAAGTGGCGCCCAAAATGGTACTAAAGGGCCTCCCTCTGTATTGGCCCACTGTGGGGGCCGCGGACAGCCGCATTCTGTCAGACGCATCCCACAGCCCGGGGCCGGGCTCATCCTGATCGGCGGAATAAAATGGGGGCTTGAGGGGCAGCCGAGCACGGCGAGGTCTGCCCCCCGGGCAGATTGGGAAGGGGGGGAGTGGCCGGCTCGCAGCCATTTTGCATGATTTGGGCTACATTGGGAATAGCCCAAATGTAGCCCAATTTGTAGGATGTAGCCCAAGGGGTACTTAACGGTTTTTCGCACTTCCCCAGCCACCATTTTAGGTTTGGTGACCTGGTGCCTGGGAGCGCTTTGTAGGACAGGTTTTTGTCAGGCCTAGTGTTTCTTTGCGTTGGTGGTAGTCGATTTCTGTGCGTGTTTCCAACATGTCTGGTGGCGAATACCGTGCCCTGGAAGCTCTGAGGCTTCTTAGTGAGGCTGGGAGGATGGATCTTGTCATTCGGGATGCGGCGATGGCCGGGATGGCGGCCGCCGTTGCGGCTTGCTCACCCCCACGGAAAGCTGTTGGACATCAGGTGAGTGTACGGGGCCGCGCATATGTCAGGAGCGTGGCCCCGGGTGGTATGGAGGCGGCGGGCATTGTCGCAGGTGGTGCGTGGCTGGGGGGGTTGAGTGGGGATCCGGGGCGCGGGAAGTTATCTTGGCGGGGAGCGCGTCGGGTGTCCCCCCGCCGCGTGCGTGACCTGTTGGGGGCCGCTCGTCTGCCAAAGGAGCGGCCCCGGCGATGGGTGCAAAGGACGTCTTGTCTGGTGGGGGACGCGGGGATGCGAACGGAGCGGCCCCCGCTTTGTTGGTGTCGGCGTCGCTGCGGGGCAGCGCGGTGCAGGGGAGCACTGCCCGGAAGGCTGTGGGGAGGCGGGAGAGCAAGGGGAAGGTTCCGAGGCCTTTAAAGGCGGTGGGATTGAGGCATCGGAGCGGGAGCGCGTCGCGTGGCTCCCCTCCGCGGTGCCAAACTGAGAGGGGCCTCTCTTATGCTAGAAGAGCGGACCCCATTAGGAAGTCAAGGCAGCCAGGTCAGCAGGGGGTACAGGAGGGGCTGCTATGTCATAGGGGTGAGGAGGATTTGAGGGACAGTGGGGTTGGGGGTGAGCAGGCCTCTGTGGTTGTGGGTGCGCAGGGTGGGAGGATTGGAGGGGTGCAGGCCCTTGGAGTAAAGATGGTGGGCTCCACGGCTCAAGGGGGTATGGGGCCTACATCAGGGCAGGAAGGGGGTGGGGCGGCGGGGGGGATTCGCCTTTGTTGATAGAGTCAGACAGGAGTGAGCGGGACTTAGCAGGCCTGGACATTTTTGAGTCCTGGTCGGAAGGGGTGTCTGGGGCGCAGGGGATTGGGGCAGGGGAGGGGTTTGGGGAGGGTGTAGGGTCTGGGGCAGTGAGGGGGGGTGAGGTTGACGCGGGGCGTTTCGCGAATGCAGGGGTGTAGATAGATTGGGGGTGTGATGCGGAGGATGCGGAGGCCGGGCCGAGCTTTCAGGGAGGATATGGGGCAGGGTGTTTGGAGTGGAGTGACAGGGAGGATGAGGTGGGCGACGAGGAGGAGGTGGTTGATCTGGGGGCAGTGGGTCGGGCCTGGGTGGCTAGCACGTTAGGCGCAAGTAAGAGGGGATGGGATGGTAGGCAGAAGAGAGGTGGGCCCAGCACACCAGACCATTCCTTTTTGTTACAGGCGGTGGACCGACAACCTGACCTTCGCGGGGTGCCAGACTTAGTAGGGCTGAGAGCGGCCCAGTGGCACCAAGAAGGGAGGGTGGAGCCTCGGGCGGCGTGCCCAGTACCGGCGGGGGATCCCGGCATGGCTGGTACAACGACGGAGCAACGCCGAAGAGGATTTTTATTTGTTGCGAAGGGTTCAGTCTGCACCACCAGCGGGGAGTGCTGGGGGTTTGAGGCAGGAGGAGCTTGATTATGAGGAAGATAGTATGGAAGAGAGAGAGGTGCGGGATGTTGAAGAGGACAGGGTGAGGGGGCCGAGTAATGTTGTGTCTAGTGTCTTTCAGGTGTCACGATGCCAGGCGAGGCCCACGGGTCGGACATCGAGATGGGAGACCAGCTCCGCCCCTAGGCCAGGACATAGAGTTGAACGGCGGACGGAGTCCTTGGCGCCAGGTAAACTGTCTTTGCTCGGGCGCCTGGTGATGGTATCCGTGGGTGTGGGGGGCACTGACAGAGAGGGGCGGTTGGGGGGAGGTTGCACAAGAGCGCTTATGTGGTGGATGTGGGAGCAGGAACAGAGGACTCGCATAAGGGCAAAGGGTCAGGGAAAGGGGCCAGGGACATGGAGAGCATGTCGGACAAGAAGGTGACGGTGGGTGGACAGGCGGGGGAGGGGGAGACAAAATTGGAGAGTAAGGAGGTGAAAATAAAACGCTTGCCATACATGGGGGTGACAAAACCTTTAGGCGCATATTTGATGCTGTCTACCAAGGAACGGATTTGAAAAGGGGAATATGTAGAGATGCTCCTCGACAGGGAAGTGCCGGTCAAAAGAGGGTTCGAAGGAGGAGGAATTTGAGTTGGCTAAACGGCCTAAGGTTCGGTTGACGATTGAAAATTGGACTGCGGCGTTCCTCATTTACACTAGCGTGTATTGCGAAAAGTTCCCGGAGAGGTCCGTGGCCATGTTTAAATACATGGATGTGATACGGAAGGCACAGATTACGGGGGGCGGATATGCCTGGGCGCAATATGATGAAGAGTTCCGGGCGCGCATGGCGTGGGACCAGCTTGACAAGGGAGTGCGTGAGGGCCGCAAGGCAGGTCCCTTTCGGGAATGGCCGTTGCCAAATTCAATTGTGTCACCCATTGGAGTGGTGCCTAAAAAAGAGGAGGGTCAGTTTCGCCTCATCCAGCATTTCTCGTGGTCGGAAGGAGGGTCGGTGAATGATTTCATTGACGAACGGGAGGCCACTGTATCTTACTCATCTGTTGACGTAGCCATGTCACTAGTGGTGACCGCGGGCGCAACAGCAAAAATGGCAAAGTGCGACATAAAGTCAGCTTTCCGGCTGCTTCCAGTTCACCCTGATGACTGGGATCTTTTGGGCATCCAATTTGGCGGTCACTGGTACGTGGACAAAGCGTTGTCGATGGGCTGCTCCATGTCATGCGCGCTTTTTGAATGTTTCAGCACGTTCCTACAATGGTTATTTACGGAACGGACGGGTCACCAAGGAGTTACGCACTACCTGGATGACTTCTTTTTTGTGGGCACCTCAGGCTCCACGGACTGCCAGAGGCTCTGGACAGTTTCAATGAGATCATGAGGGAACTGGGCGTGCTGTTGGCCCCAGAGAAAACGATGGGACCCAGTAAGGCCCTTGCCTTTCTAGGAATTGAGTTGGATTCACGGTTGATGTAGGCACGCCTTCCTGCGGACAAAAAGCAGCAAATGTTGGGGCTGCTGGAAATCATTTTGGCAAAATCAAAGGTTACGGTTAAGGACATACAGGTTCTGCTGGGCCATCTCAATTTCGCCTGTCGGGTGGTCAGAGTAGGGAGGACGTTCTGTAGGCGACTGTGTCGGGCATTGGCGGGTAGAGGCCTCCACATCATCATGTATGTCTGTCAGCCGGGGTGAGGGAAGACTTGAGGATGTGGCAGTTTTTCTTGCACCATTTCAACAGGATACCTTTGATGAGGGAGGTACACATGGTGTGGGACGTTCAGATTTTTTCAGACGCGGCAGGGAGTACTGGTTTTGGTCTTTACTGGCAGGGGAGGTGATGTGCCGAACCCTGGCCAGTGGAATGGTTGGATGGTGGCAGGAGCATTGCCTTTTTGGAGTTTTTCCCCTGGTGGTGGCCATCACGCTGTGGGGGGCTCTGTTGGCTCACAAGAAGGTCACTTTCAGGATTGACAACATGGTAGTGGTGCATATTGTCAATCGACAGTCTGCTAGAGATGAACAGGTTCTGAAATTGTTGAGAGTCTTCGTGTTGGGGTGCTTGAAGCATGATATTGCTTTTCGCGCGGTGCATGTGCCAGATGTGGACAATGACATTGCGGATGCTTTGTCTCGTTCACAGTGGGGGAGATTCCGTGGGCTCGCCAAGGACGCGGATGGGACCCCGACCAGAATGCGGCACCAGCTGTGGTACGCAGGCAACACAGGATGTTGCAACTGGTTTTAGGCTCATTAGCCCACTCCACGAGGACAGCATATAGGGCAGCATGGGAGGAATTCTTACGTTCCGGGGCACGGCGGCGGGCCTCTTGGGTAGCTCGACAGGAGGATGTGATAAAGTTTATTTTGGACTTGGTGGAGAAGGGTCTTACGAAAGTCACGATTGTGGGCAAGCTGGCGGGAATTGCTTTAGTCGAGAAATTGTTGTTGGGCTATGCCCCCTCCGCGGGTGAACTTGGGGCACGGATTTTGGAGGGCTGGGTGCGGGAATGTTGGCGCGCTACCCGAGTCATGGGAACTGTTGGAAGGTGTGCTGGGGGTGTTGCCTGGGGTGTGTTTTGATACAGGGAAACCAACCCTTTTTTCCACGCTCATGTCCTGGATGTTTTTCGGGGCCTTTAGGGTCTCAGAGTTGTTGGGGTCCAAAGGGGAGCGGGGTTTGTCTTGGGGGGAGGTTTACTTCAGTACAGAGGAGGTCAATATCTGGCTCAGGAAGGCGAAAACGGATCAGAGGGGCAAAGGGAAATGGGTATCTTTGAAAAGGGGGCACACATCGCCAGTTTGTCCCTTCCGGTGGGGTTTGCGGTGGAGATCCCTTTCAGGGGGGTTGGGAGGGTTGGTTTTTGCTCATGGGGATGGGCGGTGCGTCAAGGCTTCACAGCTTTTAGCGGTACAGCGGAAAGCGCTGGGTCGACTGGGGATTGACGGGATGGGGTTTGGGACACATTCTTCTCGGATTGGAGCAGCTTCATAGGCTCTTTCTAGGGGCTGGGAACGAGGGGACATTATGAGGCTGGGCAGGTGGTCCTCGGATTGCTATCAGCATTATGTGTGCAGCGGCTCTGGGGGGGTGGTAGTTTAAAAAAAAAAAAAAAAAAAATGTTTTGTTTGGTGTTTCCTTTTTCTCATTCTTGTTTCTCATTGCAGGTTCGGTTATGGGTCCCCTCGCCAGGGAGATGTCCATCTGGATTGTGGGGCATTCTTTTGTGAAACGGGCGCAGGTCCAGGCCCGCTCGAGCTACTTTGGGGAAAGTTTGGGGTTTAATAAAGATTTATTGTTGGTTGGTTGGCGGGGTAGGGGCGGTATGCGGTGGAAGGAGCTATTATCGGTGCTGAACGGGCTTTTGGTGGATGGTAGGTGCCCGGATGTGTTAGTGGTACATCTAGGGGAAAACGATATGGTCAGGGAGACGGGTTTGAGGCTGATGCGGGCTATGAAAAGGGACTTGTCGTTGATCAAAGCTCGGTGGGAAGGGTGCTCCATTGCTCCATTGCATGGACGGAGTTTGTCCCCGTAGAGTTTGGAGAGGGGCGGTCAATCCTGGGGCAGTTGACAAAGCTAGGCGGAAGTTGAGCACTGAGATGGTGAGATTTTGTCGGCAGTCAGGGATTTGCAGGATTGCCCATAGGGAGATTTGTTACGACACGCCGGATTTTTACAGAGATGATGGGGTCCACTTGTCTCGGCTCGGCATGGACCTGTATCTTTTGGAGTTGCGGGAGGTGTTGGCCCGGTTGTTAGGTGTCTACCGTCGTTAGACAATGGGGACTGTTGGGGGGGGCAAAAAAAGGGGGAGGCGGCGTACACTCCCGCCTTTTTCTGGGTGGCGGGGTGGTTGACAGTTGGCCGGGATTGGCTGGAGTTTGTTGTTATATGTTGGTAGTTTGTGAGTAGGAGCAGGGAAAGGGTAACCAGGTAGAATAAGTTTAGATTAGAGGTTGGTTAGTTACAGTAGCACAAAGGCAGGTATGGATTACGGTCAGGGGAGGTTAGGATTTGGAAAGGCTAGATTGTGTAGGATTGGGTTACATTATGGTTATGGAATGTTATGTTGTATTTTGTGGGGTGGGGGATCTGATGTGGGGATCGTAGGGGTGGGGGGAGGAACAAGAGGTCAGGAAATTCTTGTATAGTGAGGTTTTTAGTTTTGTAAGGCAGTGGCCAAGGGATGAAATTGTGATATGCACCTGTTTCAATAAAGCGGCCTTTTTCGCACACAATAAATTGGTCTCGTGTCGGCTCGCATCCCCCTCCCCCCCCCCCCTCTTTATCTCCCTAGGGAGCTTGTTGCAGCCAAAGTGCCATAGGCCCTCCGAATGTGAGCAACGAAAATGGCGCCCCATTACCTGGTTTGGTAGTTTAAAAACCTCCTATAATAGGGTGTGCAGGAGCTACGCCCCTCGGTTCGCTGGGACTCGGTGCCACTTCACATGCTGAACCATTGACAGCTCAAGCGTCGGTCCAGCACAGTGTGGAGGAGTCCTTTCTTTATTGCGGAGGCCGAATCTACGTGCGGCCTGGACACGAGGGGGTCCTGCCGCGTGGTCCCCACCCAATAGAACTCAGGCCACCCTAGATTTACAGAACTGCACCCGCCTCTGAACCAGAGAATTGCGTCTGTGACAGACAGGAGTGTTATAGTCATTCTGGACAGCAAAGGTGCAACATTTCTTCTACTTTCTTTAACTTCACAAAAATGCAGCCTTTTACCTTGCACCTCTTCTGCTGAAATAGTGTAGACGTTTTTTTTTAACCTTAGGAATTCCGAGAAAAACGTCTGATGATTTGAAGGCAGTCTATCAGCCAACGACAGAGCTCTCTCAGCGATGTTCAACAATCACAGACGGGTGGCCTTGTCACTGTGATACCCTAGGCACAAATTGAAAGTTATGATTCCCGAAAAGTGGCTAATATAATAACAAACAACTGCTACTATATGGAGATGAAGGGCTGGAAGTAGACTCTATATATTATATGGCATATTATAGACAATATGTTGTCCCATTAAACTCGTCATGTTATCAACATTTTTACATTGGTTTCTTAAGTCAAATAAAGGACCGTGAGTGCTTATGCAGTAGGTATCAATAAATGCCAATACATTCTATACCTACAGTGTCTAACCCAGATTCCATCCAATCCACTCTTCCAGGATATCTACATAAGAGAAATGTACCAATCCGAATAAATCTCGTTTACAAAGCCAGTGGTTGTCCTTGATATCTGGCTTGCGACACCCCTGCTATAAAGGGTGAAACGTGCTTTGTAGTGAATCACACAATGCTTGTGTTCAAGTAAAGATGGCAGCCGCGATCAGGCTCAGATCTCCCTATTCCCAGTTGCTCAGTTTAACCAGTGCCCCCTCATTGCCCGATTGCTGCACACAAGAACCGGGGCCTTCCCACTCCTCTCTGAGCCAGGACAACCCAATCTTTTAGGGATGACTTGTAAAGTCCAAGATAATTTCAAAAGAAAAGTGTTCTTGGCCCTTTTAAGACCCCAGTGCTATCTCGAGTGCCCCAGCTGCCTTCTCTGATAGGTGTAAGGAAAACGTATCTGTGCTCTGCAGATGACCCTTCTGGGTGCCGAGCTGGGCTGGGTGGAGCACACCCGGCCGTCTGCAAGGAGGGTGCTGCTGGGAGAGAGATAGCGACAGGGAGGTGCAAAGAGCTGGGCCCCAGGGATAAGAGAAGTCCCTCCGAGGAGCTGCAGATAGCTTGTTGGATGGAGCAGACATGCTGGGCTGGTCTTGCATCCCATGGACAGTGCAGAACGAGTGATAAACCCGAGTATTTTACGGTCGCGCTTCCTTACACTGCATTGTACGCCTCAGTTTCTTGAAAAGCACGTGATGTACATACAAGAAGTTAACAAAAGCAACACAACTCTGTGTATACGCATGCGAATCATTTTTGAAAACTGAAAACACGAATCGAAGAGAAACAGTGATGTGGGTCTATGCTTTGTGTAGTTGTGTGTATGTGTAATGTAATGATCTGCCCTCACAGCAGTAATAGAAAATGGATTTTGATGAATTCTAAACTGATGAGAAACTGTCCCAGGTAGCTAACCAAATCAAACTGCAGCCCAATTCGCTGTAGCAGCAAACAATAGAATGGTGGGTCAAAGTGGTGTGTACAATATATATTCTCAGAAAACACATGCATCTTTTTTTTCTCACCACATTTCGTCGCCAAAGATTTTTCTGAAGACTGTATTTTTTCAAGAGACTGTCAAGGTCGGTTCATCTTTTTATAGGATAACTGGGGGAAAAGATGTTCTAAAGCGCATGCGCGGAGAACATCTATTTCGATTTCAAGATCCTGTTGATGCACTATTTTCAAGACGTGTACTACAGCCTACCCCGAAAAGGAGGCGCATGCGCGTTTGACAAGATGGTCATGGATTGTGACATGAGGAATTACGAAAAATGTGGGTGCCCCCGAATGTTATTCTAATGTATGATGTGGCACGTCTTTAATTTTGTAGGCTCAGACATTAAAAAGAAACAGAGACGTGAGGATGTTCCCAGTAACATTTTATGGGGTTTTTTTCAAAATGCGTCAGAAAGTTCAATGCAGATGAAGTCACATTCAGCGATGTGCTGTTAGTCAACTCCTTCAAAGACACCCGTGTATTAAACAATCCAGTGTAATTGCTGCCCACGTGTGACACAAAACCATGAGAAACATTCAGCCTTGTTATGTCTGCACGGACCAGGCATTCCTTTTATCAAACAGAAAATACATTCTTGGATTCTGGTTAAGATTCAGTAATGGATTATGAAGGAATAGCCAGAAATCCGATAAACAATTGTCAAGACAATGATGAAAGAGGGAGACCAGATTTAGGATGTGGGCAGGAAACAGAAACAAGACAATAACTGATCATTTAGTAGAAATAAATACTTCCGTTCCACACATTGTAGACATATATGTACATCTATTTACATACACCAGGAGCACTGGTTTCTTTTACAAATATACTAAAGTTAATTATTGCCATGCAACCAGGTCCCATTTCTTTCTATTGAAGATACAACGGAGTCCTTCATTTCCTCATCCTGAGCAGCTGGTTTAATATAATACATGTTTTAAAATTGTCATTACACAATCAGAAGTGGTTTTAAACTTGTGGTCTTCAGGGACTAATTGTGGACCAAAGTTTATGCATGTGACTTTATTTGCTAATAGCCCCAGTAATCACTGATTCCAAGTTACTACCACTTAACTAGCACAACCGTGACCAGTGCTAACAGGGCCCATTTATTATGACCTCACGTGACTGCTCGTATTTAACCCCTTGTGCTCTGGATCTAGTTAAACCTATTTGTCTACAGGATACATACACATGATACAAGAGCATGGGGTAAATCAAACATCCAGATCTGCAGAGTGTAATATTATTCATTACATACATGTCAACAGACCCGATTTAGGCAGGTAACACCCGATTTTACAAGCCAAAAAAGGCTTTCTTTTAGCTGTCTCCCATATAAAATTACATTTGCTTCAATAAAAGTCAAATGTACTCCTGCGATTTTGTTTGAAAATCTTTAGGCCGTGGCGGTAAATTCCGTTCCGCTCGTGGAATTTGCGGAATTTGGGTAATTTTGTGTTCCGCGGAGAACGCAGAATTGCCAAAAATTCTGCGATCCGTGGAATTTTTTGCTTGTTTGCGCTTTTAAAATGCGTGTTCGCAAGATATTTCTCCCCGAGCACGCAAACAGGCTTCACGAACAAGAAAAAAGCATCGCGAACGGGTGGAACAAGCAATTCCGCATGTTCGCTGAACTATTGCGTGCTCGCGGAGATTTTTTACCATTTCGTGGAGCTTTGCGTAGCGCGACTACGCAAATTCCGCCCACCCCTAAAATCTTCCACTTCCCTGTTCTGAAATGTTGGCATGTATATTATTATCATTTTATCATTAATCATGTCAGGGCCCAACTGTAAACTAAAACTATCCCCAGGAAATATGTTCAACTCAGGCCCACGCTGCAGGAGGCCGGCCTAGGATGAAATAACAGAGACGCGGTTGGGTCAGGAGGCCCTTTCTGCTCCGAGAGCAGCTCCCGCCAGCAGCCCAGAGTGGCAGAGTCACCAGTCCGGATCACTGGTCCTCCCCACACTCACCAATGGTGATAAACGGGATATAAGGCTAATTGAATTTACAGGTCAATAATGTATGTGTGTGTGTTTTCTAACATTTGAGAGCTAATTGAATAGAGTCCTTGTTTTGTTTTTTGTCATGACTAAAAGGCTAACTGAACACGGTTTATATATCCAAATAGTGTGGATTGCTTTTAACCCCTTGTGTGCCCCGCCCTTTCCCCGCCCTGTGCCGGGCATTGAATTAGCGGGCGGGGTTCATGACGAGATAGTCTCGTCATGGGCACAGCGCAACCGTGGCCCATGACGTGACCATCTCGTCATGGGCACTCAAGGGGTTAAAAGGTGTTTCCCTGCTTAATAAAGAATTTGTTCAGATGCACTTGAAGATTGTTGTCTCCTTTTAGAAGTCATACAGGTTGAAATGTGCAGCTCATGATGTCATAAAGAATTCCCACAGGTTGAATTGTGCAGCTCGTGATGTCATAGAGGAGGTTTTCCAACCACTGCTCTTATGATGACCACCTCCTGCCAGCTCATTATGGACACAGTTTCCAATCCTGGACTTTTGTGTGATAGCCTAATGTACTCGTTTTCTTTACTTGGAACTGACTAAGCACAGCTGAAAACAATAATTTGTAGCTGAAAAGTTCAGGACTGGAGGCAGTGTCTGTTGTGACCTCGGGTGAGGCTGTGGTCGGTCTAATGGCTAATTGTGTAGGAACAATAGCGAAATAAGTAACATACAAATGTTCGGCTATTTCTAGTTGGCTGAAGCCAATAGCACATGTTAGGGTGCATGTGGATAGCTCACATTTCCATTAAGTAGAACATGAAGGTTATATGAAACAATGTTCCGTTCAAGGATGCGTAGACTCCGTTTCGATCGCAGACACTTTCCACTGCTTCGTTCTGAAGTGACTCCCACACGCTGGTTTCGGAAGCATTGTTTTATACATTCTCAGTGAGTCGCTGCACTGATGCTTCCTTTTGGCTCTTTCTAGCGCACATCTGCATCCAGCTGAGAATTAAACCCTATTTGTACTTCAGCTGTCAATCAAGGCCTACATCATTCCATTGATTTTAGTCCATTCAAATATGTCCTGCTCACAGACAATGTCTGAGTTGACCAATAGGTATCTGTCGCCAACACAGAAATGTTTTTGACATGCGGCACATTTGAAGCACTCTAGATGGTAGACCTTGTCTTTCACCCGCATGGTCATCTCGTAAGCCCGGATCCGCTTGTCGCACGAGGCGCACAGGCCATCCTGTCCGAACAGTCTAGGGATGATAAAACAAAATTAAACTTACATTGCAGCAAATTTAAAGGACATAGCATTATTTATTGACTTGTCATTAGTCATGATTAAATTAGTATGGGCCACATCTAATGATCAACTCTATACAATAGAGCATCCATAAGGTAGCCAATAGCTTCAGGCTCCCAGTTTCCTCTCTGTCCACTCCTCACTGCTAGCTTGGGCTACAGCATGCAGACTGCAGGAGGTAAGGTTCTTTATGTTCATTCTTAGTTGTTAAAACACTTTAATATCTAATTTGCTGCTCAACTGTTAAGGCGATGACTTACCATTGCATCTCAAAAGTCCAATTTAAGAGTTTCTTTTACTGCCCCATAAACAATTATAAACTATGGGAAAATGAAGCCCGAACCAGGATGTCCTCAAGTTAACTAGATAGCTAAACCAATACCAGTACCCACGGCAGAGATCTGTGTGCACTGTAGGAAGGTCAAAGATAGACCTTGAGGCATGGCCACAGTCGATAAATCGAATTCCGTTGACTTGGGCGACAGTAGGGTATGTTAAGACTATGTTGTAGGAAAGGACTGCATTCTGTGGAATGCTGAGCGATCTTTCGTTCTATTTGTAGGTCTCCTTAAGAGCTCTTGTACACTGGGAAGCTTCATGTTAGAGAGCTGCCATGTCAGGTAAAGAAGGATGGTATTAAATGTACATGGTCAGTATTTCCACAAGAAGTTGACTACATTGTATGTGCCTAGACAAGGATTTCTCATAAGGACTATACCAGCTCACCTGCAATGTAGGGCTAGACAACTCTGGGCATGTAGACAGACCTTTCAGGCTTACTAATTGTAAACACACGTATAATTTCAAGATTCCTTTACATACCTTATGCTATGTCTCAGACATATGTGCACCTGTATTTATGCGGGAAGTTGGTAGTCTGTTAACACGCACAACATATAGGGTTGTGAGTGATATCTAATCTGTGGTCAGTTTACCCTACTTAGGGCCTTATGGTTTGTGGGAGTGTGTTGAATGCCATAAACTGTGGTCCCCTGCCAGTGTGATGGGGGGAGGTTACGACCTACAGCTCCCTGGCAATATGGCGCCCACCCACAATGCCGAAATAAGACCCTTAATCACAACACATATGATATCACAAGGAATGTGTATCTAGTCACCCATCAGGATGATGAGTTCTCCACCTTCCTATGAAGATTTAATTTGTGATACCTGGATCACGACAAGCGACAGGCATGACTCTGTGATCGGTGCAATGTCTTCAGTTAGATTAACAGTTCAGATTGCAAGACTGCTTACACTGTGTGATGCTTGATTTATGAGATTTCCTTCGTCTATCTGCTGGTGGTTGCAGGTGGTGGGTACTGTTGCCCATTTTTTTGGACACAAAAACTTGTGTTACATTATCAGACTTTGACCCAGAGCAATAGCGAGAGCGGGAGAAAAGGGAGAAAGAACGGTGTAGAGAAGAGCAGTGACAAATATGACATGAGGGATGAAAAAGAACTTGCAAGGTGAGCTAAAGGGGCAGGAAGTGTAGGGTGACAGAAGAAAGAGGCATGAGGTGGGACTAAGAATTTGCAGTTTGGTATTCCTCAGTTTCAGCATTTGGCAGTGCAGGTCATGGGCTCCTTATATTTTGAACTGTACTGAACTGAAAAAATGTATTGAGCGCTGCAGCTAGCCTAAGGGGCATCTTAGTGCTACCAACAGCTACAGCAACAGGAAACACCAGTTTTCTACACAGATGACTGAAATAACCAGGTCTTGACCAGTTTCCTATCAAGAGCATAGTTAATCACGTTATGAATACCTATAGAAAGGAAGTGCCATAACTAAAGAGATATATAAGAGAAGGATCTCCCACTGTTTCTCAAGAGGTCGAACTTGGGTATTATCAACAGAAGGCGGGCAGCAGACCTTATGGCGTGGGCAGGAAGATGGCGCTGCAGCTTCCTCCTAATGGAGAGATGGCCGGAGTCGTGCACTGCTCTGAGAGTGATTCATATCATCTTAAAGATCATACGTTTCTATAATGGGAGCCACGAGTTGAGCTTTGATGGAAGTTCACCTGGGGATGTTCTTCAGGACCCCATCTACACAATTCTGCACTGTATGAACATGCTGCAAACAATGATTAGGGAGGCCTTACATAAAAGGAATTTCCGTAATCCGGTCTGGAAGACATGAGGGCCTGGGTCACGGGATGAGAGGCATAGAAATAAGTTTTCGGCTAACCCAACGTGTTTGGAAACCAACAACTGCAAATCAGGTGATTTCCAGCAAGATAGCTAAATGATCATCAAAGACTAGATTTTTGGCGAAGATAGTGAGGTTGGGTGGAGTACCAAGTATTTTGGTAGACCGTTAATGTGTCCAAACCGGAGGTGGGGGGGGGTTACCAAAGAGGATGGTCTTGGTATTCTCTTTATTAAGTTTTAGGCAGTTCTTGTTCATCCAAGAGGCCTCCTCTGACATACGGACAGAGACTAGAGATGGTCAACGCAGGGTTTTCCCGGATGGACATGATGATTTGCATTTCATTCGTGTAGGAAAATATGTTAAAGCAAAACGTTCTGACGAGGGATGCAGCAGAGGAAATGCATTCATTAAAACGTGAAGGTCTAAGTGACGAGCCCTACGAGCCATCATACTATGGAGATGAGAAGTTGAGCCATAAGGAGTGCAGAAAGAGGTGTGAGTTGGCTCACGTAGAAAGGCACGAAAGCACTGGAGGAGCATGTCAGAATCGAATAGTCTGGGAATGAGCACTGAGTGAGATACGCTGTTGAAAGCTGCTGAAAAGTCTAAAACAACCAGAGCAGCAGCTATCAGTTTGTCCAAGATCTGCCTCAGATCATCAGTCACTCATGGCAAAGCAGACTCGGGGCTATGGAGTGGTCTGAAGCCCAAACGCAAAGTATCGAGCAAGTCATCATCCTCCAGGGATGCGGAGAGTTGAGTGTTGACTTCTTTCTCAACGATGTAGGTTGGAAGAGGTAATAGAAAGATAGGACGATAGTTAGAGAGAAGAGAGGATCAGCAGAGGGTTTCTTCTTCAAGACAGAAACCATAGGTGGTTTCTATTTGGCAGATAACGTGGCAGTTTCTGACCACAGAATATAGATATTAATCAGTTCCGACAAGAACTTCATGGCGCCGAGCTTCAAAATATGAGGGAGGCAGGTATACAAAGGAGATCCGTTTTTAGTTTTGACAACCGGCTTAGAAACCAGAGCTTATAACAGACTGAATTTCTGCAAAGATGAGCCTGTAGGTTACAAATCGTTCTTTCCAAGTGGTAATGTGGCCTCAGTGAGGGAGGTACTCAGGAAGTTACTGTGGATGTTGTTACAAAGCTCCTGCATAGGAAGTGTGTAGCTATGACAAGCTTCAGGACTTCAAAGCTGTTTTACTAGAGATAATACCTCGTGAGTGGTGTTCTTGCTATCACAGGTTACAGACATGCAATTAGTGGCTCTGGTAGACTTCATGGAATTTTTATATTTGTAGATGTCCTCCCTGTAGTGGGTTTTACCTTCCTTACTATAGGTTTCTTGCTACAATTATGTTCCACATTTTTACATTTGCGTTGTAATTTCCAAAGTTCCTTAGAGAACCAGGGTGTAAATGGTCAGCATTTTTTAGGTTTGAATGCTCTCATGGGAGTCATAATTTCATGCTTTAAATTAACATCACCTCTCTTCAAGAGAAAGGGATGATTAGACACCACACTTCCACCCTAACACAACAAGGTGCTCTGAATCAGTTGCTAAAACAGGAGACTTTTGTTCTTAGCTCATAGTACCCAGGTACCCAGCTCAGGCTCCCAGTGGGTCAAAAAAAGATTTGGATGATGTGGCCTCACCCACGTAATGTGGCATGCTTCATCATTGGCCACCTCATCCCACTATGGTAAGATAGTACTTCCAGGGTGGACTCAACCCCAGATAATGGTGGAGTTCTTACGATATTGATGTGTATGGACGATACTGGGATCCAGCTATTAGATTAAAAACACCTTAGGGTATACCACACGGATATCCTTTATATGGTGGTACCCTAGGAATGATTAAAAAGGTAAACAGACCTATTGGATGTCTAGGGGTACTATGGTCTGATATATTTGGAAGGCTCACAGTGCCAATAAGTAGGCCAGCAGTATTCCTCAAGGCAGTGTTGTGAATTGTGTTAGTGTGCCGATTATTGATATATTAAGTGAAGAAAGATGTTTGGTACCTCTCCTTGCATAAGCTTACCAACCTACGGTACAAGCACAGAATTAGACATTATACTCAGTGGCGGAGCCTCCATGAGAGCAGAGGAGCATCTCCCATCCGCTTGACAGCAGGAAACATGAAAAATGAGAAGGTAATAAAACAGATTTATTAGCATTTTATTTTTCGTCCTGGCAGCAGCCAAGTCTGAGGGCGGGGCAGCAGCAGGGAGGAATAGTGTGCACTTTAGTTTAAAGTGCACGTCACTTTGGCCGGCTGTCTTGAGACGGCCAGCCTGACATGCGCACTTTAAACACTCCATACCAAGCTGTGCTAGAATGCTGGCTGGAGAGCAAGCACAGACCCCCAGTTATTTAAGAAGCATCTCACCAGCATGCTCCAGCCAATCCCGGTGCTTGTCTCATGCTGCCGGAGCAGCATGAGATAAGCATCTAGATTGGTATAGGGGAGTTGCTGGCAGGAGCTCTGGTGGCCTGTGCTGCCGAGATGAAGAGAAGCCCCGAGCACAAGGCAGTAAGTACGTCAATCTTTCTGTTTTTTAAAGTTTGTTTAAGTCACTGACAGGCACTGTGAGAGACTCGCAGTGCATTCAGCCTGAACTCCAGAGCTCTCCACCGTGGCCCCTTATAAACACTGTTTAAAACGGACCATGCTTGAGAGCTTTAGCTTTGAGCCTAAGGACACTGCGGGTTTTTATCAGTGCCTGTCATTGGGATATATATTTGGCGGAAGCCCCACCTGGTTTGTTTGCCGCTGGCCACCACTGATTATGCCATCATTGCACATGTTGTAATGGCAGTGGTTCAAGTACAGCACACGTGATACGTAGGATGACACTGCAAAAAACACACATAGATAGACATGCATATTTAAATGGAGCTTCGTGACCACTTTCAAACTCGCTGGTGAGACTTTTCTTAACCTACTATGGCCAGAGATGGGGACTCAAGCCAGGGCCGGCTTTAGGGCGGTGCGACCGGTGCCACCGCACCGGGTGCTGGCTTCCTGGGGGCGCCGTGTTTGAAAGTTTATTAAGCTTTTGAAGCACCTGCTGCAGCGTTTCTTTCCGCCGGCAATTACCAGGCCTCACATAAATGTCATGAAAACCCGTGTGATTAATTATCTTCCTGGAGAGAGATCAGTGTTTTGTAAAGTTGAGGTTTTGACTTAGGTGAAGTTAGTGCAGAGGGTTAATATGCCTGCTGGAACGTGTACCAAGTAGATTACAGAGTGCATATGATGTAAACAGATCAGCAGAATACTGCTTTCAAAAGAGACATCCTTTTGTTACTTGCAATTTATAACTTAGTCCTAATATAGAATAGTGAGCTATTAACTTTCATCCCAGAACTGCATACACACCGCAAAGTATTCATTATTAGAACATTGATTCATGTTGCAAAAAGGGTTAATTTGGCTAGAAATCCATTCTTATTATTAAAGAAAACTCCCAACTATGCTGTTTCTTTTTCGACTCTGCGTTTGTGCTTCTCCACACCAAGCACTCTTAAACTATACTGCCTACCTGTATGGATGACATGTGACTCCCAACACTTTTAGTCCTTAGGCTTATGTAACATTTCCTATACACGGATTTACACACATATGATTGATTGTCTCTGTGTAATGTGTGTGTGATGCAAAGTGCTCTGACACCCTACACTGGTATGAGTGGCGCTATATAACTAATTCAATGCATCTGAGAGAGTGTGGTTATGGTGACTTGGTCACTGTTAAAGAGTGCTAGTGAGAGAATCCGTGGTGGAGGTGGTCATTGGGGGGGCGCCAACAAACATTGCACTAAAGCCGGCCCTTATCACAGGGACCACAAGAGAATTAACGATGGGGTTGGCCATAACCATATGGGCTCCTACTGAATGCCCTCCACCGGGATACCCATGGCAAAGAGTGGAGGAGCTGAATAAAGCAGCGTCGTTGCGTTACAAAGAGAGGGATCCCTTGAGCTCTGAAAATTGTTTTATGATCAAAAGAACAACGGGGTCCCCTTTGGATATTAAGGAAGAACTAACAAAGGATGGCAGAGCAACTAAACACTCTGTCCAATCACTCACTGGAAATCCGCTCCCCCGCCAGACTCTTGGGATCCGTATGGAGCGCGCTGCAGATGGCTGTGCTCTAACTTCCCAACAAAAGAACACCAAAAAGAAGGGAGGAGATGGCATCATTGCCCGATATGCACCCACCTCACCTTGGTGTTTGCTTTTGAACACATCATTATCAACTGCATTCTGGCTGCTAACGTGGAGCAAGGTGCTAAAATCCCCAAAACTGCCGCTAGACTCACAGGTTGAGTAACATCATAACATTTCTAGACCTTGAAGGTGTGTAACCCAACTGAAAACATTTCTAACTCATGGGCCAATTACGGGTGATGAGGAGTACCCCGTAGTATTTCCACACTTTAAAGTACAGATACTTTTCGTATCAGCTCTTCGGAGTTGCTGGAACACTCGCCATTTACAAGATGGCCCCTGAGAAATGGGAAATAACACGCAGGAATCTGTTTTTCATACCTGTTCCCACATGTTATTCCCTATTTGAGGGTGATCTTTCATCTGGACTTTTAATCAATGCATGTTCTTACCTTCCACCTCCTCTCCCTCCCCTCTGACTCACCCTGAGTTCTCCCAAGCAGTTGTTGCCTACAGCGGGATCCCTGTGCAAAGGATCAGTCGATAAAATAAAAATACAGCCTCAATCCATAAAATGGGAAGTCATTATGCCTGATACTGATAGACGGCTAACAGAGGAGAGCCGGGGGTGGCACTGGCTCTATTCAGGAGAACTGTTTTAATAACAATAACGACTGTATAGCGCATTCTACCATTTGTCTCCTATCTAACTGACGATAAAAGGTTTTAATACTAGCCAGTCATTGATACGAGGATTAGAAACGTCATCGATTGGGTCTCACATAGATCTCTATAATAGTGGTATCTCGACCCGGTAATAGAAGCCATAGATGAAATATGGTTTCTCAGAGTAAGGCATTATGTTACCAAATATAGGTATGTTGTAAAAATGTAGAGGTGACCAATATGCAACCCAGGTTTGTCAATTTTCTTTACCCAAATGGGACATAGTTTCATACCAAAAGTACCATTAGAGAAAGATTATTGAATTACCCTGAAAAAAGCGAGCCGCGGCATCCACCGAAACATGGTTTTTCAATGAGAAACTCAAGGCAGGCAAGTACGATCAAAGGCCTTTGACTTGATGATCAAGAGAAGACAAAGTGATAAGCAACAAATGGTCCTACTAAATGGAGTCTATTCTGAAAAGAAACACTATAGCATGTGTTGTCACAGCTAGCTGCCGGCATTGAGAGCGATTAGGTTTTTAATGGGCAAGTGGCGCACAAGACTCCATGTTGCAAGGGTGCCTGCGTTGGCGCCAGTGCTTTATTTGTAAAATAAAATTAAGGGCCAGGGGTCTCGTTAGGAGACCCCTGCAAATTCCACCACACATTGCTCCTGCCATGCTGCCCAATGGTAGTAGCAACACAACTACTAAGCATCACACTCCTACAAGTGAGAGAATTCGGAGTATTCCAGGCCCCCAAAGCTATAAGAATGGCTTGGGGACAGGGAATAGTCATTAGGTCGAGCCTTCAAGACCTCTCTTACATACTTTAGTATATACTTATTATATACTTATATGTGTATGTACTTTGTGGGCTCTGTAGATCAGCCCTAGAACTTGCCTGCTTCCGTTTAGGGACTTAGTTTCTGTTCAACTGCCTATATTTAACTGTCTTGATAGATAACGACCAGCAGAGGTCAGTAAAATACCAGAATTGCTTTCTGCTGAGGGACTTTATTTTTATTTTTCTAGCAACTGCCTCTATTTAACTTTCTTGATAGAAAACGACCAGTAGAGGTCAGTAAAATACCATAATTACTTTAGCATTCTCTAGATTCCAGTCCATAGAAATTGTCTTCCACGAGCACCTGTAGACAATAATATTTTTTTCAAATCTTGTATTTTCACTGATATGACTACAGAAGGCCCAGATTTTATATTAAAAACAGAGCTTTTGGACGATACCATTTCCCACTGAAAGGCAATATTTCTCTCCATGTGTTCCCATACCTGGCGTGTCACACAGTTTGGTGCTTACTTTCCTTTCATGTTAAAGAACAGTAGATGTTTCAGCACACTGGCTAATGTGCTGCATAGCTAAATACATACAAGGTCCCAAAGGCGAGACTGACTGCATTGCAAATGCTTGTCTTTAATGTGTACTGAATTATTAATTGACTGTTGTTGTGGTCATCTCAGACAGCGCCACCTTGTAGCAGACTGCCACATGCGCCGGTGTTGACAATTAAGTACTGGTGCAGGGCACCGGAAACCACCGGCTCAAATTAAGCACTGTTTGGTACTAGGCTGCCTGAAGTGTGCCAGCGCTATGAGAGAGCAGAAGTGTTCCATATCTTAGTGCGTATGGTACATATCTTCTCTTTCCTTTTACACACAATGCAGTGCAACAAGTTGCCTTGCTTCGTAGCGTTGATGAAAGGGTGATGAATCTGGCCAGTAGTCTTCAATCCAGAACGTCTGACTGCCTCAATGCTTTCCATTCTCCCCAGCGCAAATCATTTACGAATGAAATCATCTACTTTCCTGCCTACTCAGTGATTGGCCATCTACCTGTCCCTATACTATTTCCCTCTGACCCTCTTCACAAATCACCATCAGCCACAAATCCTGGAGTAATCTTCAGCACAGCCTTGAACTTGGAATCATTTGTAACCACCACGCCTAAGGCTGCTGGATTCAAAGTACTTGAACTCAGCAGAATCTACCCTTGGATACCTTTCATCACTGCAAGAGCAGTACTCTCAGCTCTTGCCTTCAACTGAGTTATTTCAACCACCTATAGGATGGTCTCCCCTTTACTCATTGTAGCCTTTAAAGAAGTACTGAACTTTGCAATAAGTAGTCTGTGCAACCTCCACAGACAGTGCCCTAGCTCCGGATACTGGCTTCAAACCAGTTCGTTCTTTCCAAAATGTAGAGTTTTATGAAACTACTCCCATTGTTGGCCATAAATGAACTATGACCTACCTACCTATCGCAAATGATTACTAGATACTCGCTATCACACAACCTCAGATCATCAGTGTGAACATTACAGTCGACCTTAAATCTTCCTGTGCCACCTCCTGGTTTTCCCTCTTTAATCTACTTGGACCGCATCTCTGGAAGGGTGTGCACCTCGAATATTGACACCAGAATATCGATGGGACACAATATTGAGGACAAAATATAGAAAAGAAAATATTGACAGGTAAGTAAGTTAGATTTTCTATACTTAACTTCACATTATGTACCATGGGGATATATATATATATATATATATGAGTAGATCCGTAAGCTTGCTGCGAACGCCACTCCACACCATCACAGCATAAACGGACACGGACCAAAGTTAAGTGCTGGTTATTTTATTTTGTGCCTTTCTGCCGCCATAACGTTTCGGCTCCTCCGAGCCTTGATCACATTATATATATATAATTTGTATACAAAACAAGGCTGCGGAGACAGCATGCTCCTGAACGCAGGCGAGCTGTACGAGCTGTACGAGCACCGCTGCAGTTCAGAAGCACGTTGCCTCCGAAACCTTGTTTTGGTTAAGAATGTTTAAACAGCGTGCCCACTGTGGCATCGCATCAAGAACAGAAGAGACCGGAGACAAGGTACGCAAGCTGGTGGTTGGAAGTGGCGTGTAAGGGGCCTCTAATGTATCAGTCTGAGGAGGTAGCCAGTATGGGTCTGAAAAGGGCACACCACTGGGGTGACATGTCTGCCTTTGGAGTGTGCAATCTCTGTTTCATTCTTCTCTCTAGCTGAAGTTGGCACTGGGATGAATCAGTTAGGCATTTGATGTTGCAACTGAGCTCTTTGTTGGTGCTACGGATAATGCAAAGGATTTGCCCTGTGATATTAGGGTGAAATACTCAATTTTCAGATCGCTTGGATCACGAAGTCTGACCACCGACTTACGGTATAGGAGGGTTATATATATATATTTTTTTTAAAGGTTTTCATTTAACGCAAGGAGATCCACTACTCAACCCTGGCTGGCAAGTTCTGAAGTCAGTCAATGTTTGGTACAGTGTAGACCCTGAGCTAGAGGTGAATATCATCTACACACTCGTGGACACTGAACCCATCCTTTTCACTACTGGAGCGCGCATGGCTCCATGGACAGGTTGAAGATTATAAGAGCGAGCTCTGAGGAATCCTGAAGATGCCTGCATAGGTGCAGCATGCCTAGGGCAGAGTGAGTGGGCATTAAACATACCTGAGGTAGTCCCTCCTGCACAGCTTGCGGCCCAGCTTGTAGTACAGCCTACGTCCCACCTCGCCGAGCCGGCATCCACACAGGTCACAGCTGAGGCAGTCCTCGTGCCAGTACTGATCGATGGCCTTCAGGAAGTAGCGGTCGCCAATGCTCTGCTGGCACCCCCCGCATGTCAGCAGCGAAGGGGGGATCTGGAGCACTTCATCCACCGGCTCCCTATGAATGAGGAGAGATAGTTACCCCAAGGAACACCACCGAAGCAGAACACAGAGACATGTACAACTTTTATCATAAATTTGATTCAATTTTAGAGGGAAAATGTAGATCTCACCTTTCTAAAACTGTCTTGGGCTTTAAAACAGCATGAATTGCTGGGCAGAAATTACTTCAAAAATATGTTTTTCCACAACACAGGAGCCAAAACATGCGCTTTCACAATGTGAAACTTACATATATATCTACCTACTAACATTTCAGGTTGCTCTTATTCACACTCCCCCACACCTTCACCAACCCCTAATTGGAATTAAAATGGTAAAGTCACCCCTTCCTAAAATGTGTACAAAGTGAGTCCGACTGGGTTAGGAATGTAAAGGACATTGGCATTTTCATAGGGAGTAATATATGTAAGGTCAAGATTCTGGTAGTCTATATTTTGGAATTTAATGGGCTATTCGCAAAGGCATTTTGGAGTTTGTAAAGTTGAATTCCTGCAGCACTCTTCTATGTATTGCTACATACCTTTGTGCATTGTACCCAAAACAATTAAAAGTGGATTGAAATGCAAATAGTAAGGGGATTTCCATATATAATTAGTGCAAATAGAGCGGACTGTGCCCTTTTGAGGTCTCGCCCAGCAACGCAGCAAAGCTGCTCGCTAGCGAGGTCTATTGTCGCCGACTTGCTTTGCAATGCGGGACAGGATAGGTGCACGCACTTGAAAGACATCTGCTGTGAACGCATACGGTGGCGTTAGCTGAAGTGGCAGGACAGGACATGTGCACTGCGTGTGCCCATGGCACCCGGACAGCCCATGTGCACGCTCACGGCGTCTCTTTCAGACAGCTGATGTGCACCCGCAGCGTCTCTTCTCTGGCGACCTCAGCACTTTTGCGCGCTCGCCCACGCTTTCAGTTTCGCAAGCGCGGCTCGCCTCTCTGCTGTTAAAGCGTGTCACCCGTGCCAGCGCTCAGCGTGCCTGCTGCCTCCTCAGCACAGCCTGCTCCTGTGCCTTCCTCTACAGAGCCGCTGAGATGCAGCACGCGCTCCTCGCCTCCTCACTCGGTCCGGGGAACCTAAGCCCACACGGCACTGAACTTCATCGCCGGGCAAGGGACCCCCAGCCTCGGGTCGCTGTGAACCATCCCGGCGCGCCCTGCTGCCGAGCCCCGTGATGGAGGAGGCTGACCTGCTTTGGGAGCAGCTCAGGCCATCACAGTAAATGCTGGTCTGGCTTTCGCTTTCCCTCCTGTCTTTTCTGTTGCCGTCATGTGTTGACATCCAGTTCTCGCCCTCCTCCCGATGTCCGCATTGCAAATGCTTGTTGTTTGTGCATTTGATCGCGGGCGTCCAAGCGCGATGCAGCGCTTCATCAGTGAAGGGTAAGAAACTGCAATGCGTTTAACTTGTCTAAACATTTTCACATGCTGTTTCCGTTTTTCTTTGAAATACATTTTTATAATCCCTTGATTACTTAAATTCCGTCTCTCAAGCACTTTTACATATCGTGATCTTTTGTCGGCTGTGTCATTCTGCAGAAGATGGTAATTATTTTATCCCTGCACTTCTTCTCATGGTTAGGTAGTGAAGAAATGTTCACACATGATTCTATCCATGTTACGTTTTATTTAACTCCCATCCGGTTATTTCATGCGGTTATCGTTGTGCAGTTGACACAACCAAGGCACTCGCAGGCCTGGCACGCTGTCAGAAGTACAATGTATAAATACATTTTCCATATTATTCTGTCGCTCCCGCAGCAGAAGATCAGAAACACGAACCATTGTATTTTACCAGTGTCAGTCAGTATCCCCTTAAAACGTTCCAAGCACCAATTCTCATAGGGTTTTTTTTTTTATTGTGAGCGTAACTCTTTTCATATAAAAAGGCAAAGCGAGTAACAACAGTATACCATGCACGCCTGTTACAATACATCTGGAGGGAGAAACCGCATTGATTAGCTGTCCTAAATAAGTATGGTGGGAGACCTAGTAAGATACATCGAGAACTGCAATCAGAGTGGAATAAAAAGGGCTGGAACGACAGGAGTGTAACATGGCAAATTAAGCGGCTCATAGGGAGAGGATGTGGTCCGTCGGCTTGACTGCCGACTTTGGTGCTAGAAACCAGGGATCGAGCCTCCGGGTTGCGTCCACATCCTGTGATTCTGGGAAAATCACTTAATCTCCCCGTGCCTGAATGTGTAATGTAAATACGGTGCTCATGTAAAGCACTCCAATACCTTCTGGCCGAGTTTGCGCTATATAAATATGCAACAACACCTATAAAAAACCAGCATTTGCAATGCAATAGGTCTCGCAGTTACGCCAGCTTGAGCTATTTACATTGCAAATAACAATGCCATTTATTTTTGTTTTCGTTTTGAAAACACAAATAAAAGGCATTGTCATTTACAATGCCAATAGCTTAAACTTGCGTAACTGCGAGACCTATTGCATTGCAAATGCTTGTTACATTTTTACTACAACGTTGTTGGACTTTTCAGGGCTGACTCGCCAAGGCTGGTAAGAGTACATAAAAGCGTGCTGGTGCAGTACTACTTCCTGTACTCATAAATGCCTCTGTGAATCAACCCTGTTGTTTTTGCAAAAGATGCTTTTGTCATCGATGGTTTC
The DNA here is from genome assembly GCF_964204655.1 of Triturus cristatus. Taxonomy (NCBI): domain Eukaryota; kingdom Metazoa; phylum Chordata; class Amphibia; order Caudata; family Salamandridae; genus Triturus; species Triturus cristatus. Next base: position 113,027,427 of record NC_140583.1, read on the forward strand.
ACACGGAGCCCTATCACAGGCTCTGTAGGCTGTTTGCTGGTAGTGAACTGTGCTGGCATCAGATGTTTGTTAGCTGCACTGGGAGTACATGTACCCAGCCACGAAGACAGCGTGTATGAGAGCAGACAAATCACAGTGTCTTCAATGCTTTTCAGACTGCTAGGAGCTGAGCAAGAGACGTCCACTGCCCGGCAGCCTACACTGAAAAGAGACATTCCTTTCTTCCAGAAAAGGACAGAGCGGGGGGTGCGCATAGACGATATCAATGGGCAGAACTTTATCCTCAGGGTGTGACGTGACCTTGACATTCACACTCTGATCATAAAAGAGAGCCAGCGAAGGGACATCAAAGCGATGGGACTGAATCTCTTTTAAGTAAGATGAGTGGTCGCATTTTGCATGGGTAACAATCAAAAAGGATACCTTCTTCAATATTATTGACTTGCAACTAATATCTACCCATGAAATTATCTACATTCAAAGACGGGATTAAACCCCCTATTTAGTACTCGCCCCAAAATATGTTAGGACTAGAGTCAGAGTATCAGGCTAGCCCAGCTCTAACTGAAGTGGCAAGTGCTCTTTACAGAGACTTAAGATATAAGTAGTAGCATGTTGGGCAGATATTAAGTGTTTATTGACATTAATGATGTTATTGGTGTAGATGGTACTGGAGTAGCTATTTATGCCGCAATCAATCAGTAGTATTGTAGAGCACGTCTTATCCCCCGTGAGGGTATCCCGTCATGGGATTTATATTTATATTTCTGCCCTGACCATTGGGTAAACTCACAGCCCACCTCAGATTTTATCACAGAGACCACAACATTCTGCTGGAATAAAAGGCAGCATTGAATGGAGCTGGCGTACCTAGGAGTTCAAGCAGTGGACTCCAAGGTTTGAGTCGTGCTTGGCAAACACAGTGCTGTGTAGGACGTAGAGGGAGTTAATGGGTAAGCACCATGTCCCCAGTACAGACAGGCTCTTCTTCATCTCACCCATGATTGAGCCACATATTATACCCTTTAATAAGTGACATACTACACCTATTGAGAAGCCTTTTACTACGCTCTTTAGTATAGTTGGCTGTGCACCAAATAATAAGCTGGATACTACACCCAATAAGTTAGACACTGCATCCATGATTTACCTATAGATTGCATCTGTAATAAGTTAAATACCACACTCATTAATAAGGCACACGCTACAACCATTAACACGTTAGTTAATATTCCATTATTGAAGTAGATACTACTCATGCTAATGGGTTTCCCCTACATCTGTTGAGGTGCTACAAATTACGCCTGTGAATGGGTGAGGTGCTACATCTGTTGTTGAGTTGGATGATGCACCTATTTATAAGCTGGTCCCCAGACCTGCTGAAAAACAGCATAGTGCACCCATTAGCAAACTAGAATCTTCCACGGTTAGTTGCCTGGATGCTTCAATCCCTACAGAGATAAATATTACACCTATTTAATGAGAGAGATACAACCACCAACCATCAGCTAACCACAACACACATTATTGAGCAGGTTCTTATCATCTTTCACAATGTATAATACTACACCATTAAACATGCACACTAAACCGCGCTGTGCTATGCCCATTAAGGGGCTAGGTAATATGCAAATAAAAAGCCCACTAGTTGGTTGCCTGCTACATTCATTGATGAGGCAGATGGATCAACCATTAATTGGATAAAAGCTGCCACAATTAATGATGAGCCGGATACTGAACACAGAAGGCACATGGATGACAAACTAATATACACGGTGGTTTAACGGGTAAAGCAGCGAGTCCTGCTGCCGTAACAGCTCGGTTCATCAGCAAGTCCTTGCTGGGAGCATATATGCACTCCAATGCACTCCACAGTAGTGGGTCAGATTAAAAGGTCAGATAGATGGAAGCCAGTCAGTTCAATGACGCCCACAGGCTGGGATTAGTCCACGGAGAGTTACAGAGTTTGATGACTTGGGGAAGAATGTATGGTCACCTCGTACAATACATTCCGTATAGCGGCGTAGGTGAAGGACACATGAGACAGGAGGATTGTAAAATGCCTTGACACAAAAAAAGCCAACATGTCTTTGCTGTCCTAGAATGGATAATTAGGTCATTGTGGGGTCTGAGCGGTGGAAGATGAGGGACCAACCCATTTCAAACGGAGACTTTACCCCAAGGACGGTGGAGTAGGTTGCCCCTCCAGTGGATATGGTTAGGGCTACCACCCATCTGCACATCATAAGGATATGTCGTGTCCAGGCCTGAGCTTGTCTCCTGTAGGTCATTGTTATCAAGTGTTAGGCCAAAGACCTCAATGGAAGCAAATCAAGGCTACAACTCCCAGAACATATTTTCACACAATTTTATGGCCCTAGAAACAGGAATATGCCTTGTGGGGTGCTAAGACCACGTTCCCAAACAGGAAGAAGAATATAAAACACAGGATTATTCAGTATGAAGTGTATGGATCAACTGCATAAGCAGTGTAAGGAGCTAAAGTGACATGGACTAAATTTAAGGTCCCTGGGACAGGCAGCAGCAGATATTGGATCACACAGACAGGTTCAGACAGTGTCAGGAGCTTGGACCTCATGATCACCAGACACCTCATGATCACCAGACAATGTGAGGAGCTTAGGATACAGGGGTACCAGGTAGTGTGCTGAGCCTAAAATAGAGGGGCATGCTCCACGAGGAGCCTGGACCATGTGACAGACAGAGAAGGAAGCTTGGGTGGAATTGACAGAGAGTAAGGAGCTTGGTTGCCATGGACACAGAGTATGGAGCTTGGTTGGCATGGACAGAGAGTATGGAGCTTGGTTGGCATGGACAGGGAGTTAGAAGCCTGGTTGGCATGGACAGAGTGTAAGGAGCTTGGACACTGGTGAAAGGCAGTGTAAAGAGAGTGAACCACATGCACGGACGGTGAAAATAGGTTGTGTGAACCACGTGAACAATCAATGTAAGGGACTCGGACACTTGAACTGACAGTGTGAGGAGACTGGAAAGTGGACACCAGTGTGCATAGCTTGGACACAGTGACAGGCAGTATGGTGAGCTATGGTTACATGAACATAGAGTGTAAGGAGCTTAGATCACAGGATCAGACACCAGGGATGAACTTCATCACAATAGAAAACAGTGCCAGGTGCTTGGACAGAGGGTGGATGGGCTCGGATCACTTGCACATACAGACAATTATTTGAGCACGTGGTTGTAGGTGGGGCCCAGCAGCACTCATTTTTGGAAACTGGCACTAATATTTCCTCACCAGACTATGAACCAAGGAGAGAAAAACACAGCAGGGGTGAAAGAAGAAGGACGGAAAAACAGTGACAAAGAATAGAAAACAGATGAAAAAGAACCTGAAAGAGTAAGATATAGGGTCAGGCTGGTGGATGAAAGAGACATGAGACGGAGTCAAGATTACGCAGTCGTGGTATTTGGCACTTCAGCAATGGACTTCTGGCCATGACTCTGGGCACCGCCAATTTTTATACAAATTAAGCACTGTCAACAATGTGAGGTGATGGGTTTACATGGGTACTGTGAAGTGCATAGACTCCAGAACAGGAAGTGTGAGTAGCATTGATACAAAAACAGTGTATTGAGCTTGGGTCACAAGGATATTTAGTGTGAAGAGCTTGGGCACAGTAACATGCAATGTGAAGAGTCTGGACATGGGATCAGTCAGTGTGAGATTGCACTATGTGAACAGACATTGTGAAGAGCTTGTGTCAAGTAGACATCACTGTGAGGAGCTTCAACACACGCAGTGTGAACAGATTGGGGAACATCAAAAGACAGTGTGAGGAGCTTGGCACACATGGACAGGCAGTGTGAGGAGTTTGGAGCACATGGACAGGCAGTGTGAGGAGGTTGGGGCACATGGACATGCAGTGTGAGTAGCTGCAATGCACAGACAGACAGTGTGAACAGATTGAGGAGCTGTGGGCACATGGATATGCAGTGTGATAAGCTTGGAGCACATGGACAGGCGGTGTGTGGAGCTTGGGGCACCTGGACGTTCAGTGTGAGGAGTTTGTGGCAGATGGACATGCAATGTGAGGAGCTTGTGCACATCAGCATACAATGTGAGGAGTTTGGGGCACATGGGCGTTCAGTGTGAGGAGTTTGGGGCACATAGACATGCAGTGGGAACTGCTTTGGGCACATGGACAGGCAGTGCGAGGAGCTTGGGGGCACCTGGATATGCAGTGTGAGGAGCTTGGGGCACATAGATAGTCAGTGTGAGGAATTTGGGGGCACAAAGACATGCAGTGTGAACTGCTCGGGTCACATGGACAGGCAGTGTGAGGTGCTTCAACACACAGACCCGCAGTGTGAGCACCTTGGGTCACATCAACAGACAGTGTAGCTTGAGTAACATGGACATGCAGTGCGAGGAGCATGGGATGCATGGGCATGCAGTGTGAGGAGCTTGGGTTACATGGGCATGCAGTGTGAGGAGCTTGGGTTACATAGACATGTAGTGTGAGGAACTTGGGTTACATGGGCATGCAGTGTGAGGAGCTTGGGTCACATGGACATGCAGTGTGAGGAGCTTGGGTCACATGGACATGCAGTGTGAGGAGCATGGGGTGCATGGACATGCAGTGGGAGGAGCTTGGGGCACATAGACATGCAGTGGGAACTGCTTGGGGCACATAGAGAGGCCTGTGAGGAGCTTGGGCACATGGACGTTCAGTGTGAGGAGTTTGGGGCACATAGACATGCAGTGGGAACTGCTTTGGGCACATGGACAGGCAGTGTGAGGAGCTGGAGGCACCTGGAAATGCAGTGGGAGGAGGTTGGGTCACATAGACATGCAGTGTGAGGAGGTTGGGGTACATAGATAGGCAGTGTGAGTAATTTGGGGGCACAAAGACATGCAGTGTGAACTGCTTGGGTCACATGGACAGGCAGTGTGATGAGCTTCAACACACAGACCGGCAGTGTGAGCAGCTTGGGTCACATCAACAGACAGTGTGATGAGCTTGGGTTACATGGACATGCAGTGTGAGGAGCTTGGGATACATGGGCATGCAGTGTGAGGAGCTTGGGTCACATGGACATGCAGTGGGAACTGCTTGGGGCACATGGGCATGCAGTGTGAGGAGCTTGGGGCACATGGACATGCAGTGTGAGGAGCTTGGGTTACATGGACATCCAGTGTGAGGAGCTTGGGTTACATGGGCATGCAGTGTGAGGAGCTTGGGTAACATGGACATGCAGTGTGAGGAGCTTGGGTAACATGGACATGCAGTGTGAGGAGCTTGGGTCGCATGGACATGCAGTGTGAGGAGCTTGGGCACATGGACATGCAGTGTGAGGAGCTTGGGTTACATGGACATGCAGTGTGAGGAGCTTGGGTTACATGGGCATGCAGTGTGAGGAGCTTGGGGCACATGGACATGCAGCGTGAGGAGCTTGGGTCACATGGACGTGCAGTGTGAGGAGCTTGGGTTTCATGGGCATGCAGTGTGAGGAGCTTGGGGCACATGGACATGCAGTGTGAGGAGCTTGGGTTACATGGGCATGCAGTGTGAGCAGCTTGGGTAACATGGACATGCAGTGTGAGCAGCTTGGGTAACATGGACATGCAGTGTGAGGAGCTTGGGTCACATGGACATGCAGTGTGAGGAGCTTGATTTGCTTGCTGGAATTCGGTGTATTGCACTGCGCCACTTTAAAGGTCATTGGATGCCACTGAGTGTGATGAGTTTGGGCGACGTTGCAGGACATTGTGTGGAGCTTAGAGCTCATGGACAGACAACGGAGAGGGTGGAGGGCGTAAGTCCTGTGATGAGCATGGACTGACTGCCTCAAGATCCAGGAGCACTCAGAAGAGTGATGTAGAGAGCTAGCGGCATATGAGCAGATAGTGTGAGGAACTAGGGGCGCGTATGTCAGAGCGGTGACAAGGTGGGGCAGAAAGAGCATCATGTCCCAGGCCCGCGCTTTTATAGTCAGCTCTGCTCCAGCAACATTTATTTAGAGGTTTTTAACTGCAAGCAAGCAATGGCACAGGTGACAGGCCAACCCAAGCAAGACTTCATGTTTTCTCTTTCAGTGGCATACATAATTTTTAGTATTTAGAATACTTTAATACTTAGGAACAGGTGCTTTTAGCACCCCTAAAACAAAAGAAGCATCCAGAGGTCCCCGTATTAAGTTATGGTCTCAGGCCCCACAAGACTTTCTGACAAGCCTGGCGTGTATATGGTGCACTGGACTTGTGCTACATGGACAGACAGGGGACAGGCAGAGGATCAAGAGTTTGGTGCACATCTGTAGGGGGAGCAGCGTGTGGCACGTGAACAGACAGTGTGAGAAGCTTTGGGGCTGTGACCAGATTGAGGAGTTTGGAACACATGGACAGATGTTGTAATGACCTTGGGAACATGAGCAGGCACTGTGAGGTGCTTGGAGCAGGAGAGGATACTGAGGAGCTTGAGGGCAATGGACAGAGTGTGAGTGCCTTCCGGCTCATAAAGAGACAGTGTGAGGAGCTTTGGGGCTGTGACCAGATTGAGGAGTTTGGAACACATGGACAGATGTTGTAATGACCTTGGGAACATGAGCAGGCACTGTGAGGTGCTTGGAGAAGGAGAGGATACTGAGGAGCTTGAGAGCAATGGACAGAGTGTGAGTGCCTTCCGGCTCATAAAGAGACAGTGTGAGGAGCTTTGGGGCTGTGACCAGATTGAGGAGTTTGGGACACATGGACATATCTTGCAATGACCTTGGGAACATGAGCAGGCACTGTGAGGTGCTTGGAGCAGGAGAGGATACTGAGGAGCTTGAGGGCAATGGACAGAGTATGAGTGCCTTCCGGCTCATGAAGAGACAATGTGAGGAGCAGTGGGGCTGTGAACAGATTGAGGAGTTTGGGACACATGGACAGATCTTGCAATGACCTTGGGAACATGAGCAGGCACTGTGAGGTGCTTGGAGCAGGAGAGGATACTGAGGAGCTTGAGGGCAATGGACAGAGTGTGAGTGCCTTCCGGCTCATGAAGAGACCGTGTGAGGAGCAGTGGGTACACGGACACTATGTGAGGGGGTTGAACAAACACGGAGGGCCTCAGCTTCCAGTGCTTTGAATACTTCACCATTTATGGACACGGAAATCCAAGCACTGTGAGACAACCTGCCTCTAAAGGTGCCATTGAGTGCATACAAATAACACAGCTCTTTTTGTCCAGTCCTGCAGTTCTTACAATCATCATCAACAGGGTTCTAGAATGTTGCTGTGTTGGATGATGTCAGCTGGGGTTTTGAAATCTATTGTGACATCATTCAGCGCATGGCCCCGCAAAAGGCAGTTCGGCTCACAGTGCGCTCCAGATGCGAGTATACCCTGTTACTAGTTCAGACAGGTAACACCACTGGTGATTTACCAAAGCTGCATGATTGTAGTGTTATGAACTGTAACCTTTCTAAAGAGCTTACTACCGCTATGTGGGACGCAGAAGCGCTTGCCTACTTGGGTAGCATGCTTCACTGTGTATGATGTTTGGTTCGAAGTGTGTTGTCTTTGTTTTGATCATGTGTGGGAAGTGTTTCCATGTTGTGCGTGAGGACCACCGCGGGGCAGCTATAGTGTCATGGGATGCAGTTCTTAGCAGTGTGATGGATGTAGAACTGTGCAGAGACAGGCGAACAGTTTATGATTTCCAGTAAAGGGACAACTTTGGGCAGATCTTCAGGTCCCTTTTTAGTATTGTTCATGTTCATAGACCACGCAGTCGATTACTGTACTGACCTGTCCATTCCGAGATATTTTGTTTAAAGTTTATAGTCCTGAGCAGACATATGTTAAAGGGAGAAGTGGTGAAAAGATCAGCTGGGATAGACTTTGTTAATATCATCCCAAATCTGATTGTCATTCTGAGATGCAAAGAAGTGGCCTTAGTATTTTGCAGGTCGGATCCTACAATGTTGGACAAAAATTAGAATCTTCTTTTGGCCAGCAGTAGATCACAGATCTCCGCAGTTATTCTGATCCTGTTCAATTGATGATGAGGGGTTTGCCGTTGTTGGCTGGTATAGAACTGGGTTATGGAAATGACCCTTAACAGTTTCATCTTATGTGAATTTCAGAGTGTCAAGATGTGAAAGGGAATGACTAAGCAGCCTGTGTGAACTACAATTCACTATCTGACTGCTGAGTATTATAGCATTAGTTTTAGTGTGAGTTATATATTGGATTGTAATATTGCATTATATAACCTGATGAGGCATTCTTTTGATTTTGCCCTGGAGCAGCGTCCCAGGGTTAGTGTTTTTGTAGTTGTAGTTGTTACTGGCATTAGTCTTGTGCTCTACAGAAACTTTTCCATGGCTTTACTCCAGTTCCTATGTGTCAGATTACATTAGTAGCAATTATATGTGCTCTTTACTGGGAGTGGAGGAAATTTGGAATTTCATCTATCGTCAAAAATTGAAATTAGGCAAAAAAGGAGTTAATTTTCCTCATTTGGGTTTATATTATAACACTTTGTCCTAAAACAATCAGTATAATAAATCTTGAGTTAATGGCACCCCCTTTCTTCCCTTGTAAGTAGATATTGAATAATACCTTAATAATGATTCTGTCATTGAACAAAATGAATCCTCCTGTCAAAAAACCTTCTCTATATCTTTACCAATTACTATCAGAATACAATATCCAGGTTAATCTCCTAGCACATGCCACAGCCACCAAAAATTGAGGTTGTGCACCAAAGGAAACATGAACTACAAAAACATTTAATGATATTAACAAAGTACATACCCAGATTGCCCATTTCATCGATATCCTTTCCTCTATCCCTGAAGTAATTATCAATTATAAGTCGTTGAATTATTTTATTGATAAAATACCAAAACATAATGAGTCTCTGGGGGCAAAAGGTTGATATGTGTTGGCCTGTTCCCACTTAGAATAACACCTGGTTTAAACTTCATAAATCATCTTCTGCTACTAAAGATCACAAACGGTATTCTTTGTATAAAGCAGACTGATAATAACACCATGGGGCACTGACAAAAAATGAATATTGATATACCTGGGCTCTGCTGGTCATGTAGTAATAACACTGCTGAGTTGAGGCATGTGCTGTTTGCTTGTCTGAATATTTTTGGTTTTTGGCAAAAGGTCCGGAACTAAATAAATTAAATGTTTCAAATGAATGTACTATTTAAACTTACTAATATATTTGCAGGCAGTCTTTCAGATCGATGGATATGTGACCTGTAAGGTCAGAATAAACGAACGTTTATTAAAAGTTGCTTTTTCAGCAAATCAAAAACACTGGAAAATGTTCTTTTCAAGCATGGTGGTATTGATTTTGTTATAATCACAGACTTGACAGAGCAAATGAGTCAATTGCCACACTTGCTGTTAAAAGAAACATGATCTGGTCTCCCATAATCTCTTTTCTTTCCCATATATCTTGAATGTCTAATGTACATCAACCAAGATCGGAAGTAGTACAGAAGCCACTTTAATTACCTTTCATTTTCAAAAGAGCTAGATTATAAAGAGGTTATTACACTTCAATGTAAATTGCTGCGCATGTCATGATTACATGATGCAGTGAGGATTCCTATAGGAACCATACTTGTAATTCAGTTATCTTGACACTAAATATTACTCTACTCTAGCTTGATCTTGTCTACATTAATATCCCTTTTTCCTTTCTTTTTTCTCTCCTTCCAACCCTTTCTTTCTTCCTTTCTCCCTCTCTTCTTTTCATATCTTTTACAGATATTAGGAGTATTTATTAATTTCTAATATTTATTAGAAAACGTATTGGCGCTCTCTCATGACTGTATTTGACATGCCATTTAGGGTAATTTTTCATTTGTTTATTTATTTATTTATTTATTTATTTATTTATTTAAAGAGTTTTATATAGCGCTGGCTAGACCCGAAGGTATCAGAGCGCTTTACATAAGGTTCAACAATGTTACAACAATGATAACAATTACACGTTACATCAAATATATGAAGAACATGTTTACAAAGCATATATGTTTAGGCCTTGTTTATAAAACTTAAAAAAATACTTTAGAAACTCTGGAAAATGCTAATGGCTTCATGCTGACATTTGTCACAGGTGTTAAGCAGCATTTGTAGGCTGCTAACCCTTCTTGGCAGCATCATCTTATGGTGAAAGGGGTAAGACTCATAATAGTACCTTATCAATGTGACAATATGCTGTGTAAGCGCACTGGGTCGACACACCTATTTTATGCACTAGAAGAGGATTTTCCATTCTATGAAATCTGTGAAGTATACTAGGTTATGAAACCCTAGTCTTGCCTTCATAATTGCTGTACTTAAATAAAACCCAATCCGAGATGGCTGCTGATGTGCAAGCATGCGTCAATGAGCAGGAGGGAACAGAGGGAGAGAGGGCGTATTGGGGCAACATGGGGAAAAAAGAGCTATGATGCAGCCAGCACTTTTTTAGCAGTGGGAGGGGGGCAACACAGACAAAGGAGGGAGGGTGGGTGTATGCCAAGGGCAACGTGGACAATGGTGGTGTAGGGAGTAAGGGGGCAACATGAACAACGGCGGGACGGCAGGTGGGGATTTAACATGGACAATAGAGGGCTGGCGAGTGGGTGGACAACATGGCAGACAGAGGAGGATAGGACTGTAGGAGGAACATGAAGTGGGGAGAAGTACACCGCGAAAACAGCTGAAAAAGCCCCCCTCTGAATGAGTGCTGAAACACATAGAAAAAGTAACCCCTACATAAAATGAGCAGTGGAAGGACACGAGAATGTGTTTATGCTCCATGGAGGGACAAACACACAAAAAAGAAGAAGCCTATGGCAGCTGACCAATAAGAAGCAAGGAAATTAGAGTAACAATGAAGCCAACCATTCAGTGGCGGCTCCTCCGCTATGGCAGAGGAGCGTCGCCCCACTGCTTTCAAGCAGTGCAAAAGTAGAAACATAAAATGATGGCTGTGCTTCCTGTTCCTCGAGGAGAGCAGGAGCGAAGACGTGGAACCCGGCGGCAAGGTCATTTATTATTTTTTTATTTTGCGTATCCTCCCGCAATTGCGACCTGCCGCATGACCCCTCCAAGGCCCCCCGCACCCGCCCCTCTACCCACGAGCCATGACGGCTGCCACTGCAACCAATGGTAAGCAAAAGGCAGCGTGTAAGCCCACTGCTAGAAAAAAAAATTCTTGCAAGAGAGAATGCATGCGCTATCTTAGGGGAGACCTAAAAATGAGTCTCCGCAAGTAAGCAGTGAAAATATACAATTCAGCACATCAGAACCATGTGATCCTGTGCTTGACAAACCCAAGAATAGGGAGGAAAGTTACAGAATCATGAGCACGCAACCGAGGTAGACAACTGAGTATACTGTAAACTGTAGGTCTGCCTATCATTTCAAACAATAGGTCTGCCGTCTATTGGAAACAATAGGTTTGTCTACAGTTGTAGCTGATTATAGACCAGACCTAATTATAAGAGCAGCACTGTAAAGCCAAGAGGCAACTCACTGTCTGGTGAGACCAGTGCTTACTTTGAGCCGGTGGTTTCCGGCAGGGTACCAGCGCTATGACAGCTTGCCACAGGGTGGCACTGTCTGTCTAATTCAGGTATGCGCATGACCACAGCAGTTTATTAATTCAATCTACATTAACATTGACTAATACCTGCAACCCAAGGAATAATATGAAGTGTCACTCTTGTAAGAGTGTGACGCCAGCAGTTGTGTCGGTACTGTCACTGGCAGAACTGGCAGGGGCAATGGATGGTGCAAGCTGCAGTGTCCTCCTGACTGACTGGCACTTTTTCCTATACAAATAAAGGACTGTGTGAGTGAGACCTGTATGAGGGACTAATATCAATAGACTGCACTGATAAAGCCAGGAGGAGGCCCTCAAGCGCCAGAGAGACAGGCCTACAACACACCACCGTGCAGGCCTCAGAAGCACGGATGCATTCTGGGTAACGCAGACAGCACTGAAGGACAGTGGCGCGCACGGGGGATTACAGGAAGGATGACAGGCCTCTGACATCATCCTGGCAGCCCTCCATCAGTGACCTAAGACACGTCGGCGTCCTTCCTCGGCCGCGGCGGCCCTCGGCGGGCCTGAAAGCACAGAGTAATGACATTTCCCAGTGCCCGTCGTCCTGCCTGAGACCTATTGTCGGGAAGCCGCGGGTACACGGCCCCCCAGCGCGCTGGCCTCTTTTCAACCCTAGCTGCCGGGTGCAGTGTACACGCCAGCTTCGCATACACTACTATACCCCTGACGACAGCTATACGTGTCAGAAAGATACTCACACGCCCTCAACCAGAGCTTCAAACTACCAGCTTTACAGGCGGCGTGAAATCACCCTGCACCCCCATACTTCCTGCTGACACGGCGTGGGGGGCAGTCATGCCTGGTCATCTTCACCTAGGTCCCGGTACCTGTAGCTAATGAACAGGCTCAGAAACGACAAAACTGCAGTATGAAAAACGACGCTGTTTTGAAAAGTTATCATTAATAGAATTGTTATCATAGAAAATGCTCTGACCACCATAACAACAAAGAATTATTGATTACAATAAGAATTGTGAGCCTAAACGGCTCTGTTGGGGTCGTGAGCCTGGGTTTTCCTGAACTCGAGGAAGTCTCCCTAACCTCATTACTCCCCCGGCAGACACGGTGCACGTTATGCGGCAGCGCGGCGTGGAATGGTACGGCATGTATTGCCGTGCATGGGTACTTTATACTGTAAGTTGGAGGAGTGTGGCTCAATGATTAGAGCGGCAGACCCTGATGCAGAGGTCTAGCCCGGGACCAGGGTTCAATTCCCCGCCTCGGCGGGTCTTGGGCTCAAAAATTCCACGGACCTGATAATTCTCGCCTCGGTGCCATTCCAATCATGGAGTCCCACTCTGCAACTCTGGGCAATAGCTTGCTTAATCTCCACAACGGCCCCCACAACGCTAAGGATGCCTGGCATCCACCTTGGGGGTGCCCAGGAGTGGACGCCTCACAGGGAAAGCCAGGATGGGTTCCACAGCGGTATTCGTACAAGCGCCTTGAGACCCAGCTACCTCTCTGCAGCTCTGTATTTGCCCCCACAACAGGATAACACCGCACCGCGTGGCCTCTGCTTGACATGGACAGGATCATATGGCACTTCCACGAGCAAGGTTCACTAGAGCCCCAAATGTGGACTAAAAACACACGTGTGTTCCTGATGCAGCGCAGATGTCAAGAAATAGTTACATTTTGTTGCTGAACAGAACCGGGGCTACGCAGAGGGACTGCACAGTTCTATGCACACTCTGAATCCAAGAGCCCCCACTGCATATGCACACTCTGAATCCAAGGGCCCCCACTGCATAAGCGCACTGTGAATCCAGGAGCCCCCACTGCATAAGCACTCTCTCACTCCAGGGGCCCCCACTGCATAAGCACACTCTCAGTCCAAGGGCCCCGACTGCATAAGCACACTCTGAATCCAGGGCACCCCACTGCATAAGCACACTCTCACTCCAAGGGCCCCCACTGCATAAGCACACTCTCAATCCAAGGCCCCCCACTGCATTAAGCACACTCTCACTCCAGGGGCCCCAATGCATAAACACACTCCGAATTCAGGGCCCCCTACTGCATAAGCACACTCTCACTCCAAGGACCCCACTGCATAAGCACACTCAATCCGAGGGCCCCCACTGCTTAAGCACACTCTCTCTCCGAGGGCCCCCACTGCATCAGCACAATCTCACTCCGAGGGCCCACACTGCATAAGCACACTCTCAATCCGAGGGCCCCCACTGCATAAACACACTCAATCCGAGGGCCCCCACTGCTTAAGCACACTCTCTCTCCGAGGGCCCCCACTGCATCAGCACAATCTCACTCCGAGGGCCCACACTGCATAAGCACACTCTCACTTCGAGGGTTCCCACTGCACATTTACATTCACACTTAGACTCTCACTCCGAGGCCCCCCACTGCACATTTACATTCACACATAAACTCTCACTCTGCAGGTCCCTACTGCACATTTACATTCACACATATGCACACTCTCACTCTAAAGCCCCCCACTGCACATGTACATTCACACATATGCACACTCTAGCCTAAGAGCCCCCACTGCACATTTACAATCACATATATGGACACTAACTCGGTGGGCCCCCGTTGCATATTTACATTCACACATATGCACAACCTCACCCTGAAGGCCTCTGCTACACATTTACATTCACACATACACACACTTTCCCTCAGAGGGCTCCCACTGCACATTTACATTCACAAATAGACTCTCCCTCTGAGGGCCCCAGCTTTACATTTACATTCACATATATGCACAGACTCACACCGAAGGCCACCTCTAAAACTGAAGGCCCGACTGCACATTTCCATTCACATATATGCACACTCTCACTTTGAGGGCTCTGATTGCACATTCACACATATACACACTCTCGCTCTGACGTCCCCCCACTGGACATCACCTTTCATATATAAGTAAACTTTCACTCTGGGGCCCCCGCTGCACATCTCCTTTCACATATATGCACACTCTCACTCTGGGGCCCCCGCTGTACAGCTCCTTTCACATATATGCACACTCTCACTCTGGGGCCCCAGCTGCACCGCTCCTTTCACATATAGGCACACTCTCACTCTGGTGCCCCCACTGCACCTCTCCTTTCACATATATGCACACTCTCACGTTGGGCCCCAGATGCACCTCTCTTTTCACATATATGCATACTCTCACTCTGGGGTCCCTGCTGCACCTCTCCTTTCACATATATGCACACTCTCACTCTGGGGCCACCGCTGCACATCTCCTCCTACATATATGCACACTCTCACTATGGAGGACCCCGCTGCACATCTCCTTTCACATATATGCACACTCTCACTCTGGAGGATTCCGCTGCACATCTCCTTTCCCATATATGCACACTCTCACTCTGGTGCCCCGCTGAACCTCTCCTTTCACATATATGCACAGTCTCGCTCAAGGCCCCCGCTGCACAGCTCCTTTCACATATATGCACACTCTCACTCTAAGACCCCCGCTGCACAGCTCCTTTCACATATATGCACACTCTCAGTCTGGGGCCTCTCTTTGCACATCTCCTTTTGCATATATGCACACTTTCACACTGGACCCCTGCTGCACATCTCCTTTCACATATATGCACACTCTCACTCTGGGGCCCCCGCTGAACAGCTCCTTTCACATATATGCACACTCTCACTCTGGGGCCCCCGCTGCACATCTCCTTTCGCATATATGCACACCCTAACTCTGGGGCCCCCGCTACACATCTTCTTTCACATATATGCACACTCTCACTCTGGAGCCCCCGCTGCACATCTCCATTCCCATATATGCACACTCTCACTCTGGGGTCCCTGTTGCACATCTCCTTTAACATGTATGCACACTCTCACTCTGGGGTCCCTGCTGCACATCTCCTTTCACATATATGCACACTCTCTCTCTGGAGGACCCCGCTGCACATCTCATTTCACATATATTCACACTCTCACTCTGGGTTCCCTGCTGCACATCTCCTTTCACATATATGCACAACCTCACTCTGGGGTCCCTGCTGCACATCTCCTTTCACATATATGCACACTCTCACTCTGGGGTCCCTGCTGCACATCTCCTTTCACATATATGCACACCCTCACTCTGGGGTCCCTGCTGCACATCTCCTTTCACATATATGCACACTCTGACTCTGGGGTCCCTGCTGCACATCTCCTTTCACATATATGCACACCCTCACTCTGGGGTCCCTGCTGCACATCTCCTTTCACATATATGCACACTCTCCCTCTGGGGCTCCTGCTGCACATCTCCATTCACATATATGCAAACTCTCACTCTGGGGTCCCTGCTGCACATCTCGTTTAACATATATGCACACTCTCACTCTGGGGTCCCTGCTGCACATCTCCTTTCACATATATGCACACCCTCACTCTGGGGTCTCTGCTGCACACCTCCTTTCACATATATGCACACTCTCTCTCTGGGCCCCAGCTGCACATCTCCTTTCACCAATATACACACTTTCACTGTGGGGCCCCCAATGCACCTCTCCTTTCACATAAATGCACACTCTCACTATGGTGCCCCTGCTGAACCTCTCCTTTCACATATATGCACACGCTCATTCTAGGGCCCACACTGCACAGCTCCTTTCACATATATGCACACTCTTACTCTGGAGGACCCCGCTGCACATCTCTATTCACACTCTCCTACTCTGAGGGCTCTTACATTAACATGCATGCTCCTACTCTGAGGGCTCTCTTATTAACATGCACTCTCTTACTCTGAGGGCTCTCACATTCACGTGCACGCTCCTATCACGCTCCTACTCTGAGGGCTCTCACATGCACGTGCACGCTCCTACTCTGAGGGCACTCACATTAACAGGCACACTCCTACTCTGAGAGCTCTCACATTAATGTGCACGCCCCTACTCTGAGGGCTCTCACATTCACATGCACTCTCCTACTCTGAGGGCTCTCACATTCACATGCACGCTCCTACTCTGAGAGCTCTCACATTTACAATGCACGCTCCTACTCTGAGGGATCTCACATTCACATGCACGCTCTTACTCTGAGGAATCTCACGTTAACGTGCACGCTCCTACTCTGAGGGCGCTCATATTCACATGCACGCTCCTACTCTGAGGCCTCTCACATTCACATGCACGCTCTTACTCTGAGAGCTCTCGCATTAATGTGCACGCTCCTACTCTGAGGGATCTCACATTCACAAGCACGCTCCTACTATGAGGCCTCTCACATGCACGCTCTTACTCTGAGAGCTCTCACATTAATGTGCACGCTCCTATTCTGAGAGCCCTCACGTTAACGTGCATGCTCCTGCTCTGAGGGCTCTCACATTTTCCTGCACGCTCTTACTCTGAGAGCTCTCATATTAACATGCACGATCCAACTCTGAGGCGCCTCACACTCACATGCACGCTCTTACTCTGAGGGGTCTCACATTCACATGCACGTTCCTACTCTGAGAGCTCTCAAATTCACGTGCACGCTCCTACTCTGAGGGATCTCACATTCACGTGCACGCTCCTACTCTGAGGGCTCTCACATTCACATGCACGCTCTTACTCTGAGAGCTCTCACATTAACATGCACGCTCCTACCCTGAGGCCTCTCGCATTCACGTGCACGCTCTTACTCTGAGGGCTCTCACATTAACGTGCAGACATTTACTCTGATGGTTCCCACTATTCACACATACACTCTTATTGTACTTTCTTATGCACATGACATGTGTTCCATACACTTACTCTGAGGGGAGTCGCGGGAAACCCACATATATGCTTTCAGCCTGTAGCCCCCCCTGCACACTTCATTCATATATCATCTTACTCTGAAGGCCTTCAGTGTGCCTCTCCAGTTAAATTTCCCTCTTACTGTGAGGGACCTCACTGCACATTTCATCCACATGCACACTTTTACTCTCCGTGCTTCCATTTCACATTCCTATTCACATGCACACTTATCATCTGACCTTTTTCACTATTCCCGATGCACACTTTTGCTCTGAGGGGTCTCATGCACATTCCCATTCACTTACCCTCTGACCTCTTCCACTATTCCCATGCACGCTCTTCCTCTGATGGGTCTCATGAACATTCACATGCACACCTTTACTCTGACCTGTTTTCTATTCCCATGCAGACTCTTGCTCTGAGGGGTCTCATGCACATTCCTATTCACATCAACACTCGTAGGGCTTCCACTGCACATTCCCATTCACATGCACACTGTTTCTCTGAGGGTTCTCACCGTTCACATGCAGACTTTCACTTTGGGGCACTCCCTATTCACACGCACATTCTTAGTCTGAGGGTTCTCATTGTGCATTCCTATTCACATGAAGAGCCTTAGTGTGCACATTTTCATCCACATGCACACCTTGTGTGAGGGTCCCTCCAGCACATTTCATCCACGTGCACACTTTTACTCTCAGTGCTTCCACTGCACATTCCCATCATATGCACACTTTTACTCTGAGCACTTTCCAATTTCCCATGTTTACTCTTACTCTGAGGGGCCTCATGTGCATTCCTATTCACATCAACACTCTTAGTGTGCCCATTTTTATCCACATGCACAACTGGTATGAGGGCCCCTTGCTGCACATTTCATCCACATGCACACTTTCACTCACTCGAAAGCTCTCATTGAACAATTCCATTCATGTGCACACTTTTATGCTGCGGGCTCTCTCTAGTCACATGCACACGCTTACCCAGAAGGCTGTCCTTGGAAACCCACACTCACATGTATACTTTTACTTTGATCGCCCTCACTGCACATGTCATGCACGTGACCCTCTTACTATAGCTTTTAATAGCACGTGGAGTGGGATTTCAAACTATGAAGCTGACACACAAACTCTTTTGTTCTTTGTCAGTATCCCATATTGGATCAGATAAGGGAGTGTCTGACTACATAGAGAGTTGCTTAAGGGGGCCCTCACTGCAGATTTCTTTCACATGTCGCTCCTCAGGGGGCCTCACTGCTCATTTCATTCACATGCTGTTGTTACTCTGAGGACCCTCACTGCACATTTTATTCACATGGCGGTCTTCAGGGGGGCCTCACTGCATATTTCATTCACATGTCACTGTTTAGGGAGCCCATACTGCACATTTCATTCACATGTCGCTCCTCTGAGGGCCCTCACTGCACATTTAATTCACATGTCACTCCTCTGGGGGCCCTCACTGTACATTCCATCCACTTGTCGCTCTTCCACTGAGGGCCCTCACTGCACATTTCATTCACATGTCTCTCTTCAGAGGGTCTTCACTGCACATTTCATTCACATGTGGCTCTTCAGGGGTCTTACTGCTCATTTCCATCACATGTCGTACTTCAGGGGTCTCACTGCATATTTCATTCACATGTGTTTCTTCAGTGGTCTCACTGCACATTTCATTCACATGTGCTTCTACAGTGGTCTCACTGCACATTTCATTCACATGTCGCTCTACAGGGGGCCTCACTACACATTTCATTCACGTCATTCTTCAGGGGGCCTCACTGCACATTGCATTCACATGTGCTTCTTCAGTGGTCTCACTGCACATTTCATTCACATGTCGCTCTACAGGGGGCCTCACTACACATTTCATTCACGTCATTCTTCAGGGGGCCTCACTGCACATTTCATTCACATGTCGTTCTTCAGGGGGCCTCACTGCACATTTCATTCACATTTTGCTCTTCAGGGGACCCTCACTGTACATTTTATTCACATGTGCCTCTTCAGGGGTCTCACTGCACATTTCATTCACCTATCGCTCTTCAGGGGGCCTCACTACACATTTCATTCACATGTCGTTCTTCAAGGGGCCTCACTGCTCGTTTAAATCTCGTCAGTCTTAATCTGAGGTCCCTCACTGCACATTTCATTCACATGTTGCTGTTCAGGGGTCTTCACTGCACATTTCGTTCACATGTCGCTCTTTAGGGGGCCCTCACTGCACATTTCATTCACATGTCGCTGTTCAGAGGGCCTCACTGCACATTACATACACATGTGGCTCTTCTAGGGGCCCTCACTGCACATTTAATTCACATGTGGCTCTTCAGGGCCCTCACTGCACATTTCATTCACATGTTGCTCTTCAGGGGGCCGCACTACACATTTCATTCACATGTCGCTCTTCGGGGGGCCTCACTGCACATTTCATTCACATGTCGCTCTTCAGGGGGCCTCACTGTACATTACATACACATGTCGCTCTTCTAGGAGATCTCACTGCACATTTCATTCACATGTCGCTCTTCAGGGGGCCGCACTACACATTTCATTCACATGTCGCTCTTCGGGGGGCCTCACTGCACATTTCATTCACATGTCGCTCTTCAGGGGGCCTCACTGCACATTTCATTCCCATGTCGCTGTTCAGAGGGCCTCACTGCACATTACATACACATGTCGCTCTTCTAGGAGATCTCACTGCACATTTCATTCACATGTGGCTCTTCTGGGTCTCACTGCACATTTCATTCACATGTCGCTCTTCAGGGGGCCTCACTGCACATTTCATTCACATGTCGCTCTTCAGGGAGCCCTAGCTGCTCATGTCATTGCTATGTCGCTCCTCTGACGGCGCTGGCTACAAGGTTCAGTCACACGTGGCTCTTACTCTGAGGGGTCCAGGCTCTTCCTCTCGATGGCTGATGACATCGGCAGGTCCCTCGCTTGGTTCCCCGGCTGGGGACCCCTGGGCTGGGGCGCACCACCTCTGCCCTGCTCCGGGGTGCCGCTGGCTCCTGGCTCCGTCTGGGGCTGTGACATACAGTGAGTGCGGCGGGCACCCTGCTCTGCAACATGCAGGGGACAGCGGGCTGGTGCCAGCGGTGGAGCCCCCTCTGTGCTGGACCACCGTTAGACCCCCCTCCTCAGCATCCAGGGTGTGTGCCCCGCTCCTCAGGGCGCAGATGTGTTTGGGGCTATCAAAGATGCTCTACCCTGCGCCCCTCCAGCCTCAGATGCCCTGCTCCTCAACACACAGCAGGCTGTGTGTCTCTGTCCCAGCTCAGATGCCCTGCTCCTCAGCATCCAGGGTGTGTGCCCCGCTCCTCAGGGCGCAGATGTGTTTGGGGCTATCAAAGATGCTCTACCCTGCGCCCCTCCAGCCTCAGGTGCCCTGCTCCTCAGCACACAGCAGGCTGTGTGTCTCTGTCCCAGCTCAGATGCCCTGCTCCTCAGCATCCAGGGTGTGTGCCCCGCTCCTCAGGGCGCAGATGTGTTTGGGGCTATCAAAGATGCTCTACCCTGCGCCCCTCCAGCCTCAGATGCCCTGCTCCTCAGCATCCAGGGTGTGTGCCCCGCTCCTCAGGGCGCAGATGTGTTTGGGGCTATCAAAGATGCTCTCCCCTGCGCCTCTCCAGCCTCAGATGCCCTGCTCCTCAGCATCCAGGGTGTGTGCCCCGCTCCTCAGGGCGCAGATGTGTTTGGGGCTATCAAAGATCCTCTCCCCTGCGCCTCTCCAGCCTCAGATGCCCTGCCCCTCAGCATCCAGGGTGTGTGCCCCGCTCCTCAAGGCGCAGATGTGTTTGGGGCTATCAAAGATGCTCTCCCCTGCGCCTCTCCAGCCTCAGATGCCCTGCCCCTCAGCATCCAGGGTGTGTGTCCCGCTCCTCAGGGCGCAGATGTGTTTGGGGCTATCAGAGATGCTTTCCTTTGCGCCCCTCCGGCCTCGTGTGCCCTGCTTCTCAGCACACAGCGGACTGGGTGTCACGGCCACAGCTCAGATGCCCTGCTCGTCAGCACACAGCAGGATGGGTGTCACTGCCACAGCTACTGTCACAGTTCAGATGCCCTGCCCCTCGGCACGCAGCAGGCTGGGTGTCTCTGTCACAGCTCTGATGCCCTGCCCCTCGGCACACAGCAGGCTCTGTGTCACTGCCACAGCTACTGCCACAGCTCAGATGCCCTGCTCCTCAGCATACAGCTGCCTGGGTGTCACTGCCACAGCTCGGATGCGCAGCTCCTCAGCACACTGCAGGCTGTGTGTCACTGTCCAAGCTCAGACGCGCAGCTCCTCAGAACACAGCAGGCTGCGTGTCACTGTCACTGTCACTGTTCAGACGTCCAGCTCCTCAGAACACAGCAGGCTCTGTGTCAGGTGCGCAGCTCCTCGGCACACAGCAGGCAGTGCGTGAATGCCACAGCCAGGCGCGCAGCTCCTCTGCACACAGCAGGCAGTGCGTGACTGTCACAGCTCAGGATGCGAAGCTCCTCTGCACACAGCAGGCAGTGCGTGAATGCCAAAGCTCAGGTGCGCAGCTCCTCTGCACACAGCAGGCAGTACGTGACTGTCACAGCTCAGGTGCGCAGCTCCACGGCACACGGCCTGCTTCTGTGTCACTATGACTGCCTCTCTGTCTCCTGCGCCCTCAGATGCCCTGCCTCCTGTCTCCCGTCATCCTTAGTCCTCCCCCTCGTTGCTGCATCAGCAGCCACCGCTCTGCAGACACCTTCCCTCCTCTGTCACCGCACACAGAGGTTTCCCAGGCTGCGGGGCTGCCCTGCCCCCCCGGGGCTTTATAGCACTCAGGATCTCTCGACAGGTCTCCTCCCCGGCTCTGCCCCCTCTCTGCGCTGCTTTCATTTCCTCTTTCCTGGTCACGACTCGGCTACAATAGGAGGAAATATCTAATTTAAAGAGACAGCCCTTCCTAATGGAGTAGCGCTGAGGCGTCACGACCGCTAGGGCTCTGCCCTCTCGGGGCTCCCATGGGCACCCTTGTATCAACACAACAGCTTCGTGACAGAGAGTCACACAAATACGCACGCGCTGTCACACTCACAGAAAACATGCGAAGGCAGCCGGTCACAGCCTCACAAACATGTACACACAGGCAGCCTGGAGCCACCACATACTCATACAATACTGACTCAGACACGCACACACAGTCGGCACAAAGACAGTCAAACAATCGTACAAATACACACACACAAAGCACACCTTTTTGTACTTATAGAGCGTGAAAATGCCAACAAGCATTGGCAAAGCCAATAGGTCGAGCCTTTGTGAGTTATTGGTTTTGCCACAGCTTGTTGTCGGGCTCTTTCAGACACTGTGAAACATCTTAAAAAAATAAAAGGTGTGAGGTCAGTTCAGTTCAGTTCACAAAACTTTATTCGAATAAACATAGTATCCATAAAAGTACGAAAATGGTTAAAAATGACAGGGAAAAAAGTAACAATACATAATAGTTAGATTTACAGTTGTATAAACAGAATATCATAAAATTCGGATGACAGAATAAAACAAGAGTCCTCAATAATAAATAAATCACTAATATATAAAACTAATCCAATCAATGGCTAAGAACTGTCCGTACGTGAATAAAACTCAGTGATTAGACATTGTCTTACGCGCCCTGGTGGCAATTCTCAAAAATGTGCTTAGACGAAAAACCAGGTCTTCATCAGCCAAGGCAACCATACATGAATAAGCAGAAACCAAACTAATAGGCCTGCTTTTATTAAAAAATGGGAAAAGAAGCCACTTGATATATTTCATGTAATATTTGCAGAAAAACAGAAAGTGTTGAATTGATTGGCCACTCACCCCGTCACATGGGCAGGATAGTGAATCGAGTTTCGGATGATAACCCAATGGGAAACACAAACAAATTTAACTGTCCCAGCCCTCAGGCGGAATAAGAGACTCCTTCCCACCGACTCATAGGTAAGGTGAGATAATTTGGTAGGGGGTAGCAGTGCCGTTCGTAGGCCATATAACTGGAAACAGTAGGTTTATTTGATTCCGACACAGTTCTTACGGTGTTATATAATGAATAAAGAGAGCTTCTAAGTTCTCTTTTATTTACAGTTTCTGCTTCACTAGCATTTAAGAAAATGCAGCCCTTATTGACGCTGCATAAGCTTTGATACACTCCAGCTAGCCAAGGAATATCCACCCCCTTCTCACACTTCAGTCTGTTATGATGTTTTTAGTTAAGGTAGCTGCCTGATTCTTCCAGACTGACAGCCAGAAGAGAGCTGGGTGAGCGCGTATAAAATCAGATATATAATTTAAATTCAATTCCTTGTGGCAAATGTATTGTGGGGTCGAGATTGGGATACTCAACAGCTTTCTACAAAACCGGTTTTCTTCCTGCTGAATGCAGGAACTATCTGCGGTGCCCCAAATCTCAGCTCCGTATGTGGCCACAGGGACACATTGTAATTTAAAAAAAATTTAAATAGCTAAAATAGCACCTGTGTTCTTTGGGCGGGGAAAACTAAAAATAGAATTAATAGTCTTTGAAAACTTGCTGTCATGACAGCTCCTGTTGAATGTGCCATTTGCTTTCATTTTTTATTTACAAATCCAAGACTACTACACTACTTGTGTCGGGTAAATAAAAACAATACTATTTTTTAGCCCAAAAGTGCAAATTTAAAAAAACGACCATGAGACTTTGAGTAAAAGCAGCGTAAAAAGGAGCTAGTGGGGGCGAGATGGTAAAAAGCATCACATGAGGGAGAGAACAGGCGGCAGCGGAGAAGCACGAGAGAGGAACACAGAGCGCAGGGAGACAAGAACATGCAGCTTGTTGGTGAGAGAAGCACACAAAGTGACAGAGAGGTTGGGAGAGGGAGAGAGGCACACAAGAACAACACTGAGCTCAAGCGGGCTGGGAGTAGCATAAGAGAGAGACGGAGACAAGGTGCACAGAGTCAGTGCTTAATTTGAGCCGGTGGCTTCCGGTCCTCGGCACCCACACTTAATTGTCAACATTGGTGCTTGTGGTAGTCTGCCACAAGCTAGTGCTGTCTGACTAATTTAGAGATGACCACAACAACAGGTAATTATTAATTGAATATACATTAAAAATGACTATTACCTGCCAGCCTCGCACTCTTTATAGGAGCATAAGGCAGCCCACCCAGCCCATTGTCATCCTGTCCATATAAAACGAAAATATGGTTACTGCTTTTTTATTTATTTTTTGCAACTAACATCCATTGACAAAGCTAATAGTCCTGGCTTGTTGTAGTTCTAATGTTACTGGATGCAATGATAGAAACAGCAAAATACCAGTTGGGCAGCACATTATGCTCGGCATATATTTTAAGGTGAGATGTTTTAAGCCACGCCCTTAATTACATCAGACACACCCCTTGGAGAGACCCCCAGATTTTTCATCCCACTTAAAGCCCTGGAAACAACACCATGTCACAGTCACCTTGCATCCTGGCACTGTGCATCATGCATGACTCATGACTTCCAAGTTTTCCGTTTGCCTATGTGCAGGGGCATAGTGAACCCTTCCCTACCCCACCCCTTGCTTTAGGAACGACAGCGTGGGTGGAATTCTAGATGGGCCTTTTCTGTCTGCAACTGGATGGGTGGGTGGATGGGTGAAGGATGGGTGGCTAAGTGAAAGGGGAATGGAGAGCGAAAGGGAGGATGGATGGATGAATTAATGATAGCATGGGTGAATGAGTGACAGAGTGGATGGGCAAATGGGTGCATGGATGAGTGAAAAGAAGAATGTAAAGATAGATGAGTGAAACAATACATATATGAGTGAAAGGGAGGGTGGAGAGCTCGGAGAAAGGATGGATGGATGGATGGATGAATGAAAGGGTGAATGGGTCGATGGATGAGTGACTGGGTGGATGGATGAGTAAGTGAAAGGATGGCTGGATGGGTGAAAGGGCAAATGATTGGATGGATGAGTGAGTGAATGAATGGATGGATGGAAGAGTGGATGATGAGTGAAAGGATGGCTTGGGCGAAAGGGTAAATGGTTGGATGGATGATTGAATGGATGGATGGGCTGGAAGAGTGAATGGATGAGTGGAAAGATGGATTGGGTGAAAGGGTGGATGGATGGATGGATTAGTGAAAATGATGGATGGAAGGAGAGATGATGGATAGGTGTGCAAATGATTGAAAAGCTTTGGATATGTATGGGCACACAGATGGAAGGACAGAATGAATGGTGAAAGACTGAATGATGGATGAAGACTTTATAGATGACATTTTGAGTGACTACTCCTACTGCTACTTGAATGTTACACTAGTAATTGTAAATGTTTGCATGTTTTGTTTCAGGTATAAGATTTTAGGGACAGTCTCACATTGCCTTGAGCTGTGCTTTAGATGTATATTGTGTTTGTAGCAATAGGCAAGGCGTCAAAAATAAACTATGTAATAGTTTATTGACAGTGCATTCTTTAAGAAAGTTGCAGTTAAAAGCACCTTCATGACTTCCGTCAGCTTGTGCGACTCTCTGCAAAGTCCCGATAAGCAAAGTTAGATTCCATATTTTTAGTTCCACTTGCTGAAACACCCATAATGCGTTCCCTATAGTGGGTTCACCACAGCAATCCTCCCTTTAGTTCACCTATGCGTGCCGCTTTACATCTCACAATGGCACTCAGATATGAGATGCTAGTAACAAAGTCTATCCGACCAGATCTTCCTGAACACTTCTCTCACCAAACATGCCTGCTCAAGACCATGAGTTGTAAACAAAATTTCAGACTGGACAACACAGTGCAGTAACCAAATAAATAGATTATTATCATATGAAATACCACAAAAAGACCTGCACAGTTGCTCATAGCTGCACGCATACTGAAAAACCGTGAAGTGCACGATTGTCTCAACCTAAGATAAAACTTATTTTGACTTGTACTTAATTGGCTGCCTATTTACGTACTTTTATACTATTGCGCAACTTCCTCTGATGTGTCTGTAAGACTTACCTTTTGTCCCAAAGTTTTGTCCTGAATTTTGACCTTCTGTCCTGCATTTTTGTTCAGAATTCTGACTCTCTATCCTGAATTTTTACACTTACCGTCCTGAATTTGCACCCATGCCAGTTGGTCACACTACCTTGGGGGCCTAAAATGGTCCGAATTCTCACACTTGCAGAAGTGTGATGGTTACTAGTTGTGTTGTTGCTATCAATGGCAGCACGGCAGGGACAACGTGTGGTGCAAGCTGCAGTGAAACATTCCCAATGTTCACTGTTCTTCAGATTTAGAGCCGTAATAATATCTGAAAAGATGTATAGCATGATAGTATACAAAACACAAAAATGTAAGCTTATGTGCATCACATATGTCCCACGCACTCAGATCTTGTTTGTCATTTATTGTCAACTAAGTATGGATGTTTTGAAATGGTCAAATCAGATCTATTTGTATTAGAAACAATTTTATTGTCTTTCATCTGAACCAGAGAAACAGGCGATCCTTGTTTTGCAAAGAGGTTTTAGAAATCTCATAGTCTTCAAAGTCTTGTCAGAACGTGCAGTCACAAGCACAGGTGTAACACAGAGATCTACACAAACAACATGCACAGATAGCCACACAGGTGTAACACAAACACACACACGCACGCTCTCACACACACTAAAAATGCGAATGCAGTCACTCACACAAACGTGGGCAGCATGCCTTCCTCTAAAAAGCACCATGGTTACTGCTCATATCACTTCTAGGACGTGAATATTACCTGCATGGTGTGCAGTTGTATTCTTCTGCCCGAGTGCTAGACTGCGTTTATCTGTTATCCTGTGTTTGATTTTGGCCCTAGCCTCATAGTGTATGCACAGAGGCCTATGTTTGGCCCTTGATATGCGTGTGGTCCTGGACCAGTCCAGTGACCTGGGGGTGTGCATCAAAGTCCCCTCTTCAAACCAACAGTAGACTACTTTCCATCATGGGTTTAGCACAGAAGCAACCTACTTTGTTTTACAAATTCGTAGTTGTCACAAGACCTTTTTATCTGTGTCACTAGAGAGGAGGCCTACTGGCCCACTTCTATGCAAGCACTCAGATCCTAACACTAACATCCCTTAGGGTATGTTTGCCCGTGTTGTGTATGTGGCCTGTGTCGTACAAGCATGTTGTTTGTAAGTGAGCCACAGTAGTGGCGACCTCCAGGATCCATTTTGTATGCCCCAAGCCTGACTTGCTGTACAAGATGGAGGTGAGGTTGTTTTTCCAGACACTGGAAGTGTCTTGCTCACACTCCTGAAGTTGGAAGGAGGATACGGATACACCGAAGCGAGAGAAGAAGATAAGGCTTCTTTGGAAATTCAATGTGGTCTTTTGCTGAGCAAGGAACTGCTTATTAGTCTTCCTGAAGTATGCAAAAAAGTGATGGATGGAATACTGGAATAAATCTCAGGCACTGGTAATTACTCTGGACTGTATCCCAATCCATCATTATTTTGCACACCATGCCCCCTCAGTATGGACCCACCCATATGCAAATCAGTCTTGTCCCTCCTCCAATAGGAACAGTCCAGTCTGAACTAAAGGCCAGGTAGTTCCTGTACTAGAACACAAGCCACTCAGGGCAGGTTCGCCCTAGTTAGGGCTCATCAGCCAGGTATAACTTGATTCTAGTTACAAAGTATACATTGGACCCACATGTCATCATAAGCATCCCACTTAGGACACACACTACAGTATACACAAAACATTGATGGATAGAATGCTTGAATGAGTCTAAGCCACTGGTATTTACTCGGACCGCACCACAATCCATTGTTATTTTGAACGCCTCCTTGGTTCGTGTCCCCCTCCAAATGGTGTTTGACAACAACTGAGATACTTGACATCTAGCATCATTTTATTCATTGGATAGCATCTTTGCCCAGCGCATGTTCTAAGGTCTTCTCTGATTACCTCTTATTGGTGTGCAACCCTGATGGAACAGCAAAGACACCCCCTACAAGTCTACATAATCATTAAATTAAGCTGCATTACAGACAAAGCACTAGATCTGGCAACCCCTAAACCACAAGTATTTGCACGGAAATTAACTACTTCAGGTGGTTAGTACCACACCAGAAGCCTGGGCAGCACCAGGCTAGAAACAAAAACAATCAAAACAGACGAAACCAAAGATAAGCCTTCTCTTCAACACTTCTAGGATCAGTACCAACAGGCCCCGCCCTTCCCTAACTCATAATGGAGAAGACCCGCCTCTCTGTGGAACGCCACACCTCCGCGCAATAGTGTTTATCACCCACACACATCCTGCTTCATCATACACGATCCTGAATCAAAGTCAGGGCTCCACCCCATGTTCAGGTGTCTGAGGCTCTCTAGCTGGGTTCCCCCCTACAAATAGCTGTACATAGATAATCTGAACTTTCTGTCCCCCTCCCCCATCACACACACACAAATGGTATGGTACCTTGTCTGACAAAAGTGATTTGTGTCATCAGAATCGTCTACAAAAATATTGCCGAACTGCAGTGAGTAATAGAAAACCTACAGCCATTAAGACAATAATATTGTAAACCATATTTGGAGCACAGTTTCTGTCAGAGAAAATTGTTAAGATATTCGTACAATCCTCTCCTTGGCAGCTGTCCAGAAAAGGTGAGACAACATCTGCACTTCTCTGGGGTTGGATTTCCTGAAATTGGGTGGGCTTCCAAAGTGGGTAAAGTTCTTCACAGGCCCTGAGCCCACTTACTTTGGTGCAGACACCACACAGAGAAGGAAATGAGCAAAGCTGACCCCGCTTCTTTATTTTCATGGAGTCGATAAACTCCGTGTCGCAGGAGCGCGTGAAACTTCCGGTTTAGCTTTTGGATGCTTCCTCCTTTAGGAAATATTGAAATTCGGCAAGAGGACATCCATCTTTGGACCTCAGCGGTCTACTGCGGCAGCTCATTCCAATCGGACCGGCTCCCTGGAAAGGTGCCCTTAGCAGGGAACCTGCAGGCATCACAGAGCACGTGTAAGAAGTGGGCAATAAACAAGCACAAAGGAAACACAGAGAGAAAATTACAATATATTTATTTCACTCTGCATGTACTGTTTATGACCATGCTGCGTATCCGGTGCTCGGTGTGAGCAGACACACATACCACAGGAAGGAGCCAGTGAGACATTGGAAGACTTCCTGCCACGTGAAAGGTTCCTTGAGTGCTTCCTGATCGACCCGGGTCATCTCCATGTTACCTTACCATAACTGTCTGGTGCATCTGTAGATTTATCTAACCAGACTTAAAAAATGAAGGCTCAGGGAAACCTGTATCTTGAGACCGGTAAACATTACCACTTGTCTAACACCTTATATATTGGAAACAAGCTGCGCGTGCGCGGAATATGCTGCAGATCCCGTTCCAGTGACCTCTGAGAAATGTTTACATCGAATCTTTGATGGCTCGTCGTAAACAGCTGCAGACGCCTCTTAAATAGCACACGGATGTCAGAGCTAGCTCGCCACAGTGCGCAGACATCAAAGGCCTTCACAGCAGCAGCTCATTGGCTCCACTACTTGTTGTTCTATTTCATGTTCAAAAGATGGCAGGCTTTACACAGCCTGTCCTTGTTTACACGACTCTCACGAAGTGCACTATTTTCTAGAAATAGTCACAGTCATTATATTTTGAATATTTAACGTCGTCACTTATGTTTCATTCCCCACACTGTGCAGCTAGATTTGCACTTATGAATACCATTAATAAGATGAAATATTGGCCCCAAAAGCTGAACAGTCCATCAGGGATACAGATTAATGTAGCGGTGTGCATCGAGCAGACCCAAAGGCTGCATTTCTTGTGGCCCTCTGTGAGGAAGTGGCTCTGTATATACTGTTTCCAAATAGGTACAGTGTGTACAGAGTCCACAGTCCCCAGAGGTTTGGCAGAGGCTAAAGTTAGATATAACCTTACTCTCTAAAGTGGTAGCTTGGTCGAGCAGTAAGGCAATATCAGAGGACAGTGTAAAGCATTTGTTGTGCACACTCAGTCAGCAAATGGTCTCACACACTCAATAACTGAACTCTAGGCCAATGGTTTATATAAAAAATATGTTTGTTTTATTTTAGAACCAACAATAGGTATTAAAATATACTTTCTCAGAATGAGAGGCTTTAGGTAAATACTTTTGCAATATGCAATTGGCTTTTGTAAATACTGTATACAGGTTGTTGCAATAGGCAACACAATTTGAAACACAATAATGCATTGAGTTCAATGGAAGTTTAAAGTTATTTGCAATAGATTACTTTCAGGATTACTTTTGTAACTCCAGGACTGGATCCTAGATTCAGTCCTGGAACAGTTCTTAGAAACAAGTGATAAAAGTCGACTTAGTTACTGTTGTGATTTTTAGGCAATATTTTGCTATTTTAAAAGTTGACAGAAGAAATTTCATAGAAAAACAGTCAATGATTCCCTACGGGAGAAAATTCAAGTTGCAGGTAAGTATGTTCTCGTTACTTTTGTAATACAGTACTGGGTTCCTAGACTCAGTACTGGGACCTCTATCTAAAACAGGTAAGTAATTACTTTTTCACAGTTGGTGCGATTTTTAAAGAATATTTGAAGTTTGCAAAAATCGACAGAAGAAATTTCACAGAAAAACAGTCAATGATTTCCTATGGAAGAAAATTGGGTTTCTGGTAAGTACGGTTGTGAATATTTTTCAGGGTCAGTGCTGGGCACCAAGATCCAGCACTGGGATCTCTCCTAATAGCAGGTGAGTATTTTCGTTTTCGTTACTCAGTTGATTATTGGTGAATATTTTAAGTTTTAGAAACTCCACACTTAGAAGAAATTTCAGAAGAAACCAGTCAATGTTACCCTATGGAGGAAAATTAGGTTATCGGCTTTTGGGTAAGTACTCGACTGGCAGAGTTAAGGTTCTGGGCACAGACTCAGGGGTCTCCCAGGGTCAGGTAAGTACAGTTGTTACACCCTCAGCGGCACAGGGGCAGCCGGGTGCAGAGTGAGTTAGGCCCAATGTTATCCTATGGGAGGCAGGGGGGCCTTGGTTGGTGGCTGCTGACTAGCAGGCCACGCGGCTGTGGGAGCTGGTCTCCTGGTCACTTGCTCAGGGGAAATGGGGAAGTAGATAGGTGTAGAGGTTACACTGCCAGGGCCACTCGGGCGGCTGGGTGCAGGGTGCTTTTGAGCCTTCGGGTGCTCAATGGATTTCAATGGGAAAGCTCCTGGTTGAAAAAAGGCTGCAAGCTCGGGGACGAAGATTCTTCAGGTGCCACCACCACTTTGAGAGGTAAGTTGGGTATTTGGAGGATAGGCAGGTACCCAGGAGTTGGGCACAGATGGCCGCAGGGTGCTGGGTGCAGGGGTGCCTTTTGGTGTCGGGAAATCTTACCCTCTGTTGATCGCGGTTGGGGGGTACCTGGTTCTGAGGCTGCAGGTGTCGTCAGGAGTGTCGAGGTGAGTCCTTGGGTGCCGGATTCGGGGTCACAGTTGCCGGGGGGACGTCCTCGGGGTCTTTGTTCACTCCGGCACAGGCCAGGCTTGGCGGATGCAGAGTGTGCAGGGTTCGCAGTTCCGGGCTGATGCCAGGGGTTAGAAGCTGGTTTTGAGCAGAGCATCTGCTCATGGGAGTCCCAGGTGCTTAGAGCCAAAAGGTAGCTAGGTCCTTCGGGGTTTGTGAGGTTGCTGGCCACAAGAGGTGCCGGGATGGAGCAGGAGCAGGTTCGAGGGTCGACAGGCCGGTAGGGCTGGGGCCAAAGCAGTTTGTGTCTTCCTCTTCTCAGCAGCTGCACGGCAGGTCTTCTTTCTTCTTGCTCTTCTTGGTTTTTCGGAATCTGGAATCTAAGGAAGGAAGGATCAGGGCGCCCCTAAATACTAGATTTAGGGGCGTTACAGGTAGGTAAAGCGCAGGGACCAATGGGTCCCTACCCTGGGGTGGGTACACCCCCTATCCTGCCACTCTCCTGTGGGAGGGGGGCAGTAGCCTAGTCCTGATTGGGCAGGGCCTCCCATCTTCAAGATGGCGAGCGCCCGGAGATGTGCTTCACCTCGCCTCCCCCACCTGAGGGGTGGGGTTGGCAGGTTGGCACATCCCCTGTCCTTATTTGGGGTTTCCGGCCAGGCTTCCCGCCAGAGTGGGGGTAGAAAGTGGCCTGGGGAAGCTCACAGAGGCGGCATGCCTTTGAAGCTTCCCCTGTCCATCCTGGAGGAGAAGACCTAGCACCTCGCCCAGGATGTGCATTGTTGCAGGCCCAGGAGAGCGGGGGCTCTCCTACCCAGGGGTCCAGCAACATGTCTGCTGTGTGGCAGCCTCCCAGACCAGACGTGGATTGTAGGTTAGGTTTCAGGGGGCATCTCTAAGATGCCTTCTGGGGTGCTTGGTACATTAAATCCCACACTGGCATCAGTGCGGGTTTAATGTGCTGAGAAGTTTGATACCAAACTTCCCAGCCTTCAGTGTTGCCATTATGGTGCTGTGGAGTTCGTGTTTGATGAGCTCTCAGCACCATGTACTCTTAAATGGCAGCACTGTACTTACAGTGCCCAGGAATGGACCTGGGTACTGTAGGGGCACAGGGCTCATGCTCCTGTGCCCACACCACTGGCATAGGGCACCCAGCGAGAGGGGTGGCTGATGTATGCCAGGGCAGTGTAGGTGGTGGGCATGGCACACAGGGATGTGTGCCATGTCGACTATTTGTTTTGTCTTGTACCCAGACACTCAGCCTGCCAGGGCAGTGTGTGTGTGTTAGGGTGCAGGGCCTCTAAGGGTGGCACAATGAGTGCTGCAGCCCTTAGAGGCCTTCCCTGGTCACAAGGCCCTGGGTACCTAGGGTACCATTTACCAGGGGCTGACATGTGGCCAGGGCTTGCCAATTTTGGTTTGAGGTTTTTAGGGAAGGAACGTAGGCCCTGGGCACCTGATTGGCAGGAGTCCAGGGCACACTCCGTCAAAGTACATTCAGCAATTCAGCAAAAAGTGGGGGCATACCATGCAAGAAAGATGGCACTTTCTCACACAAGGTGAGCAAAAAAACGATCGCTATAGGCCCATATCTCTGTACTGGGGTGAAGGTATGACATTTTTCTGTATTCTGTCCATCAATTGTTCAAATGTATATGTCACCCCGAGTGGAACGGGTATGCCCAGACGTGGGTCCCGTGCTCTCCAAGCTTCTGGAGTCAAGCTATCCTGAATGATAAGGGGTGAAACACCGAAACAAGTCCTAGGATGCTTGTTTCCAGTCCAGGGAGGACCTGGCCTAGCAGTACGGGCTACACTGTTCCCATTGGGCGCAGGGCCAAGACTGATTTGCCTATGGCTGGGTCCATACTTTAGTGGCATTGTGAGTAGAAAAACAATGGATTTAGGCCCAGATCCCTGTACTGGGGTGAATGTATGACATTGTTCTGCATTCTGTCCATCAATTGTTCTTTTTGTATTTGTTACCCCGAGTGGAATGGGTATGCCCAGACGTGGGTCCTGTGCTCTCTATTCCACTGGAGTCAAGCTATCCTGAATGATAAGGGGTGAAACCCCGAAACGTTCTAGGATGCTTGTGTCCAGTCCAAGGGAGGACCTGGCCTAGCAGTACGGGCTGGACTGTTACCATTGGGCGCAGGGTCAAGACTGATTTGCATATGGCTGGGTCCATACTGGAATGGCATGGTGAGCAAAAAACGATGGATTTAGGCCCAGATCTCTGTAATGTGGTGAATCTATGACATTGTTCTGCATTCTGTCCATCAATTGTTCTTTTTACTGTTTGCTTTGTAAACCTGTGAATAAAATTATGCTTTGTTGAACAGCCTTGAAAGACTAAACCACATGTCCGGGTTTCGTGATTGTTGATGTGTTGTACAGATGGCTCTAATAATACATAATGTGTTTCAGAAATACACAAAGACATTTATGGTTGAGACTTACACCCTCAAATGTCTTGACGTCCAAATGTAAATTCATTTTTGAAATTTGCAAACTCTAAATTTTTAAATATTTATTCATGGGTAACATTGCCACAGTGAGTAAATCACTTACCAGGGGAAGCAGGCTTCCCACTGTGGAAAGACCATGAAAGGTTTTCATACACAAACTTTTTGATTACCATTTGCCATCATGAAACAGATAATGTCAATGTCAATGTCAAAGATTTTGTATAAAGCGTACAAATCACCAAAGGTCTCAGGGCCCTAGCAACCAAGACAAAGAGAACCGGGGAGTGACTGAAAGTGCTCATGTGACAGCATTTATTGAGAGAAAAGCCAGGTCTTCAACTTTCTACGAAAGAGTAGATGGTCCGGTATGGAGAGCAGATCTAATGGAAGTTTATTCCATAGCAAAGGGGCTAAGTATGAAAAGGATCGACCTCCATTACGGACTGTCCGGATGCGAGGTTGGACAAGAAAAAGTCTGGAGCTGGACCGCAGACGGCGTCCAGGAACATACCATTGAAGTTTTTTTGCCAGGTATAGTGGACCAGTGCCATGCATTATCTTATGCGTGAGACTTAGGATTTTAAAACGCCCTCTTTGGCGAATCGAAAGCCAGTGCAAAGTTTTTAGGGTGGGGGCAGAGGGAGTGCGGGAGGGAAGATTCAGAACAAGTCGGGCGGCCGTATTCTGAAGGATTTGAAGCTTGGAGAGTAAATCCTGATTGAGTGCAGTGAACAGGGCATTGCCGTAGTCCAGGCGACTAATAATAAGACCCTGGACCAAGAGTTTCCTTGCTTCTATGGGTAGCCATTTAAAGATCTTACGTAGTATACGCATAATCCCAAAACAAGTCCCAAGCACTTGATTTATATGGGTCTTCAAGGACAGAGAGTTATCAATCATGATGCCCAGATTGCGGACTGCAAGCTTGGGAGAGGGACATACGCCCAGCTCTGATGGCCACCAAGCGCAGGTCCAGAGCTGTTCGGCTTTCCCAAATAAAATAACCTCCGTCTTCCCACCGTTCAGTTGGAGCCTATTTAGATTCATCCAGTCATTGATACGAATCAAGCAGCTCTTAAAACGGGTTTGAATATCAGACTGGTCAGGGTCACAAGTCACTAGCAGCTGGGTATCATCGGCAGACGATAGTGTGTCAAAACCATAGGACCTGATGATATCGGCTAGAGGTGTTAGATATACGTTAAACAGCATGGGGCTGAGAATAGAGCCCTGCGGGACCCCCACTGTTACTGAATATGAGCGGGAGACGATCCCGTCCACGGAAACCGTAGTGAAACGGTCTGCCAGATAACTCTCAAACCAGTCCAGGGCCCTCCCTCTGACACCAATCTCCCACAGACGATGTTTGAGAATACTGTGGGAGATGGTGTCAAATGCTGCAGACAGATCCAAAAGGACCAGGATTGCAGATTCTCGACGGTCCAAGGCCAGCCTGATATTGTCCACTACTTCAATGACTGCGGTCTCTGTGCTATGAGCTTTGCTTCCGTAAAATGCACGGGTAAATCCATTTCCAAGATGGGAATGGAATGACAACACCACCAAAACTGGTAGGGGACCAGTGGAAGTGGCTTCACCCAGAACAAAAATATTTTCCTTGGAGAGGGAAACAAGCATTAGCAAAGTCAATAGGTCTTGCATATCCAAGAGCTTTTGGCTTTGCCAATGTGTTTTAGCCATGTCCTACACTAGCGTGGCTGCTTTCCAGAATGGCTAAAAGTTAGTGGTGTGGAGGAGAGTGGCATGGAGTATCGTAGAGAGGAATGGCGAAGAGTGGAGTAGAGTGTCATGTCTTGGAATAGCATAGAGTGGAGTCGCATAGAGTGGCATAGAGTGGAGTGGCGTAGAGTAGAGTACACTAGTGTCGAATGCATTGGTGTAGAGTGTTGCAGATTGTAGTGGCGTAGAGTGCAGTGGTGTACAGTGCAGTGGCATAGAATTCAGTGGCATACAATGCAGCATCGTAAAATGCAGTGGCATAGATTAGAGTATTGCATAGGGGAGTGCAGTGGTGTAGAGTGGAGTGGTGCAGAGTAGAGTGGTGTATAGTACAGTGGTGAAGAGTGCAATGGTGTAGAGTCGAATAGAGTGGCATAGATTGCAATGGAGTAGATTAGTGTAGAGTAGAGTGGTGTAGAATGGTGTAGAACAGAGCAGTGCAGACTATAGTTCCGTAAATTGCAGTGGAATAGAGTGGAGTGCTGCAGAGTGCAGAGGCATAGAGTAGAGTGATGCAGTGTAGAGTGGCATAGAATGCAGGGGCATAGAGTGGAGTGATGCAGAATAAAAAGATGTAGAGTGCATTGGCATAGAATGCAGTAGTACAGAGCAGAGTGACGTAGAGTTCAGTGGTGTAGAGTGCTGTGTTGCAGAGTAGAGTGGCATAGAGTGCATTGGTGTAGAGTTGTGCAGAGTAGAGTAGCATAGAGTGACTTTTGAGTACAATGACTGAGTAAAGGGGCGCAGAGCTTGACATTTGACCTTTGTCTTTGATGTGACAATAAAAGGACACAATTTACAGGTCTGTTTAAAGAAAGGAGCACTGGAGGACGAATACAAGGAGAGGTTGCGTGAGAAGTTTTTGCTCTTTGGGAGGGACAAACTGAACTTGGACAGCCTAAAACAAATAAAGCCAGCATATAGAAAGTAAGAACATTTGAGTTACAACCCACGCAGCCAATGGTAAGCAATGGGCTCATTGCATTCCCAGGGAAGCTTTCTGAATGTCCCCAAGATCTCTTTAGCAAACCAGACAGCTGCGCTGTCTGGTAGGTTTCAACCTAAAAAGAGAAGCAGAGGCATTTATGCACGTGTAGTCGTACATAGTGTGCTTGGTGAACTGCTATCTCCAATGCATGATTGGTAATTCCCTAAATGCTTCCAAGAGTACTGCTGAAAACATGCGACTGATGCAGCAAAATTTGTGAATTCTAAAAGATTTGTGAATCAGCACCCAAATGAGTGAGTAAACATATTAGTGCAAATGTAAGGCTTTATAAAGAATATGGCCCACTGTATTTCAGTAGCATCCAAAAATGGCGTAAGAAACACATCTTTTGAGCCTTTGATGACAACAAAGGGAATTACATTGCTCACCATTTTACCCAAATGAAACAATATTGTTCATTGATCTCTGCACTCTTTATCAACAACACAAGGCTGCAGTCTGTCCTTTAAGAGTTCTAGCTACAACACACAAGGACAACCAGTTATCCTATCTAGAACAGATTTCCCCAATAAGTTGCTTGTGGCCACTGGTAGATCCAGGTACCTGTAGGTAGCTCCCCTATGTGCAGACCTGATTACTAAAATAAAAGCTTATACGTCCTTAAATTAATATATGAAGTAAAATACGGGTTGATAAAGGACGAAGTTTTGGTGAAACAGCCGACAAAGGTGTGAAAACGTCTGAGCAGAAAAACTCCAGGATTTGCACCCTGGAAGTCATCGGTGTTAAGCGCAGGCTGCTCGGCATTGGGTCCAGGCAGCTACATCTGCTTGTGACATGATTTGTCTCCTTGAAGTCAGTTAAGTTCCTAGGCACAACCAAGGCGGTCGGCCTGTCAGAGGAACAGAACACATCCCCACTCCCAAGACCTTTATTTCAGCTCTAGGAGCAGGTTCACACCACATCAAGGAGCTATTCAACTCCTGAGGGATAGCTGTAAGCTCATGAAAATGGACTTCAAGGGGCGTTAGGCAGATAATAGGTGACAAAGTACCATTTGTAAAATATTTATTACAGATGCCACTTTGCCAGTGAATAGGGTTGTAATAATTTATTTTAAAGGGTCCAATAATGAATTTTGTAGCTTGTTCCTAGGTGAAAATATAATTATTAAATTAAGTATTGCACCCCAATGCTTTCCTATAGAATAGCTAACCATGCTGCAGTGAAAATAGCTTTTAGGGCTTGTCACTGCAAGGACATGTAAAGTATTAAACCTTTACATGTCCTACTTTTAAATACCATGTACCTTGCCTTGTAGATGTTTAAGGCCTAGTTAGGGGTGACTTATTAATATTTTAAAAGAGGATTTAGTCCTTGCAAAGGCAGGTCAAATTGGCAGTTTTAAAACTGCACAAACAGGCTACAGTGATAGGCCTGCAGTCATGTTTTGCCCTGCCACTCTATTGGCTTCTCAATGAGTGCTGCAGTCCACTAGTCAAATTTAATTGACAGGCCCTAGGTATACTTTGTACCATATACTAGAGATGTATATGTATGTTATTTATGCTTAATAGTATAGTCAATTTCAACACGTTTTAGTGGTAAGAGCACACGCACTGGAGCTTAGTTAGCAGAGTCCCAGTGCACAGAGTCAAACAACAGCAGCATCAGTCCAGAACAAATGGGGCTCGTCATCCAAAAATAGTAATTTTCCTAGGAAAAATGAAATTCCAGATGCACTTAGAACCTAGGGTTGTGGTCAGAACTCTAGTTAGTACTAGGTTTCCATTTAGAGGCATGGCAGTGGTGAGGTAACAGGACTCTGGGAAGGATTAGAGTTTTAGCAGAGTTAGTCTTAGTCTCTTGCTTCAATTTGAGTTCTGCTGGGCTTCATTGATAGTATTAGAGATACTATCAGCACCATGGTTACAAGGTCTAAGGTTATAGTTAGGATCGATGCTCCAATTAGGTTTTTGGTTTACAGTAAATAGTACAGTTTCTGTTAGAATTATGGTTGCTATTATAATCAGGATAATGGTTCCAAGGAACAGTTAGGGTGCTGGTTAGTACCAAATTTCTGGTTAGAATTTTAGGTGCATTTGGGTTCAGGTTATTAGATAGGATAAACTTTTCCAGGAAGGTTTAGGCTACTGGTTAGTACTAAAGTTCCATTTAGAGTTGAGTTTTACGGTTAGGATAATAGTACCAGCCAGGGTATAGGATTACTGTTAGTAATCTGTTTGAAGAATATGTCTCTATTTTTTAAGACAGAGCTGAGTTACAAAGCAAAATGATGTAACAGATTGTTTCCTTCCTCTTTCAGCTCAGGCTGAACTTCCTTTGACCGAGGGAGGCGTTTCCTAATCTATGAAGGGAACCCGTAGTCTCTGCGGGTAACCCATGGTCTACCTGCACATGCCCTGTTACATATAATGGCAGTACTGTGTCCTGTGGTGGCACTTTGTGGCATTCCATGAACTGTGAGAACATTTCAGGGCTCACGGGCTGTGACAGAATGCCATAGCCTGTCAGAGTATCCCACGACTGTGAAAAAATTCAGGCGGCCGGTCATGGCAGACCTTTGTCTGTGAGGGCTTCTTATGTCCAGTGAGAATATCCAATGGCCAGCAAAGGGATTTATGGACTGTCAGGATGTCCTTTACTCATCGTATATGGTAGAACCCATTAGATTGCCAGGGTATCCCATGGTCTATGAGACCTTAACTTGACCTGTGATAAATTCAACAGGTCTATCGGGGAATCCTAAGGTCTGTGAGAAACAGCACATGGATGTGAGAATATCCCATGGAATGGAAGGGCATGACATGATCTGTGATGCATCCAGGATCATGGACTGTGATGACAACATATTACCTTAGATGTCGGTGTATCCCGCAGTCTATCACGCTTCACATGATCTGTGTGGAAATTCTATGGCCTGTTAGGACATCTCGTGGCCTGTGAGGGAGTCCTATTTGCAGCATTGGCATCTCATGATCTGCAAAGATATCTATGTTCCATGGACTTTGATGGATATCTCACCTGTGAGGACAGCCCATTGTCTGTGAGAATGTACTGTTGTTTGTCTGTGAAGGTGTCACATGACCAACAGAGCATCCCGTGGCATGGAAATGGCTCCTGTTATCCCTCCAATGGTGTGTGAAAGTATACCACGATTTGTAAGGGCATGCCATGGTCTGTGAGGATATTCTATTATTTGTCATAAAAACTCATAAATTGTAAGGTTGTGTAATTGGCTATGTTAGCTCTTGTTCTCTGATGATATCTCCTGATAGTCTGACTCACAGCCTTAGTAGGCCTCCCATGATTTGCAGGTGTATCATATTGTTTATAATCTGTGAGAGCATTCCAGGACCTGTCAAAGCATCTTGGTCAGATGTGTGAAGTGATTTTGCGATTGCAAACCTTGCGGCTCACAAAATCACTGGGGTTGTGACAGCAAATTGGATTTTTGCTATGTATTAAGTGAATTTGTGAGTTGGAAGAGCATTTCTGACTCACAAAATGAGTTTTCCAATTCCATATTGTAAGAAACTGGCTCTATATATACTGCCCCAAAGTAGGGTACAGTGTGTATAGAGTCCAAGAGTCTCCAGAGGTTTGGCAGAGGTTAAAGTTAGATAGAACCTTACTCTATAAAGTGGTAGCTTGGTCGAGCAGTAAGGCAGTATCAGAAGACAGTGTCAAGCATTTGATGTACACACTTAGGCAGCAAATGGTCTCACACACTCAAGAACTGAACTCTAGGCCAATTGTTTGTAAACAAATATTATACTGTTATTTTATTTTAGAACCACAGGTTTGCATAAAATACTTTCTCGAAATAAGATGCTGTTTGTTGAATACTTTCAATGAACAATAGACTTTGAATGCAATAAGGTACAGGGGTTTCAATAGGCAACACAATACTTTGTGTATATCTATAACATTGAGCTCAATGGGATTTTTAAAGTAAACTGCAATAGAATTACTTTGTTTTTCTTACTCAGGGCTGGATCCTGGATTCATCCCCGGTGCATTTCCTGTAAACAGTTGAAGAAAATCGTTTTTGGTTAACAGGCGATTTTTAAGGAATATTTGTACGTTGCAAAAATCGACACTTAGAAGAATTTCTGGCAAAAACCAGGCAATGTTATCCTATGGGGGACAATCAGGTTATCGGACAATCACAGTTGTAATTACTTTTTCTAGTCAGTGCTGGGTACCTAGATCCAGCACTGGGATCTCTCCTGAGAACAGGTGAATAATTTCGATTTCGTTAATCGGACGATTTTTAGTGAACATTTCAAAGGTCCAAAACTCGACACAGAAGAATTTCCAAGTGAAAACCAGTCAACGTTACCCTATGGAGAAAATGTAAGTTATCAGCTTTCGGGTAAGTACTCGGCTGGCAGAGTTAAGGTTCTGTGGAAAGACTCAGGGGTCTCCCAGGTTCAGGATTGTACTGTAGTTAAAACCTCAGCGACACAGGCGCGGCCGGGTGCAGAGAAAGTAGGCCCAATGTTAGCCTATGGCGGGTAGGGGGCCTTTGGTTGGTGGCTGTTAGAAGGCAGTCCACATGGCTGTGGGAGCAAAGATCCTGGTCACTTACTCAGGGCAAGTGGGGAAGTCGAACAGAACCAGTTGGTCCACCCTCAGTGACACTGAGGCGGCCGGGAGCCGTGGGCTTTTGGGCCGTCGGGCGCCCAATGGATTTCAATGGGAAAGATGCGAAACGAACTAAGGCTGCAAACTCAGGGACGGTGATTCTTCAGGTGCGACCACCACCTCGAGGGGTAAAATGGGAAGCTGTAGGTTGGGTAGACACCCAGGAGTTGGACACAGGGGGTCGTGGGGCACCGAGTGCAGGGGTGTCTTTAGGCGTCGGGAATTCTTACCCTCTGCTGGTCGCGGTTGGAGGGGTCCCTGGTGTTGAGGCTGCAGGCGTCTTCAGGAGCGTTGAGGTGAGTCCTTGGGTGCTGGATTCTTGGTCACAGTCACTGGGGGGACGTCCTCGTGGTCTTTATCCACTTTGGCTCGGGCTGGGCTCGGCGGGTGCAGAGTGGGCAGGATCTGCGGTTTCCGGTCGGGGCCTGGGGTTGCAGATGTTTGAGCAGAGCCACTGCTCGTGGGAGTCCCAGTCTTTAGTTGAGGAAGGCAGTCAGGTCCTCTGGGGTTTTTGAGGTTGTTGACCACTCGAGACACCGGGGTTTAGCAGTAGCAGGTTCACGGGTCGACAGGCCGGTAGGGCTGGGGCCAAGTCAGTTGGTGTCGTCCTATTGTTAGCAGCTGCACGGCTGGTCTTCTTTCAATTTCGGAATCGGGATCCTGAGGAAGGAAGGTTCAGGGTGCACCTAAATACTAAATCTAGGGGCGTTACAGGTAAGTAAAGGGCAAGGACCAATGGGTCCCATTCCCTGGGGGGGTACACTCTCTATTATGCCACTCTCCAGTAGGAGGGGGGCAGGAGCCAGTCCCGGGTCCCCCCATCCTCAAGATGGCGGGGACTCGAGGTTGTGCTTCACCTCGCCTCCCCCACCTTAGGGGTGGAGTTGGCAGAGGTGGGCACACCTCTCTTCCTCACTTTGTTTTTTTCGCCGGGTCTCCCGCCCAAAGTGGGGGGTAGAACCAGTGGGGACCAGGTGCTGAGTGCAGCATGTGGTCTGGAGAAGCTCACAAAGATGGCATGCCTTTGAAGCTTCTCATTTGTGAACCCTGCCCATCCTGGGGGAGGAGGCTTGGCACCTCGTCCCAGGATGTGCATTGTTTCAGGCCTCCGAGAGCAGCAAGCTCTCGACCCAGGGATCCAGAAACATGTCTGGTGGTGGCAGCCTGCGCAGCCACTCAGTCAGGTCACTGGGAGTTGGTCGAGTTTCAGGGGGCATCTCTAAGATGCCCTCTGTTGTGCATGTTACATTAAATCCCACACTGTCATCAGTGTGGGTTTAATGTGCTGAGAAGTTTGATACCAAACTTCCCAGTCTTCAGTGCAGCCATCATGGCGCTGTGGAGTTCATAATGACAACCTCCCAGCACCATATACTCTTAATGGCAGCACTGCATTTACAGGGCCCAGGAATGGACCTGAGCAGTGTAAGGGTACAGGGCTGGGGCACCTGTACCCTCACCACTGGCATAGGGCACCCAGCTAGAGGGGTGACTGATGTATGCCAGGGCAATGGTTTGTGGGCATGGCACTGCAAGTTCATCACTAGCAGTGTTTATTCAGTAAAAGCCCAATGCATTTCGGGCTGCAAAGTGCCCTTCTTCAGGGGTCACTAAAAACAATAAAACATTTACAAGTTATTAATCTGATCACAAGTACACATTTTAAAATCAATTGGTAATCATAACACGCAAATTACTATACGTATTTTAACAGAGTTCTGTGTTTTCAATGTGGCACATGTTAATTCCCTCACAAATGTGATCAAGAGGCATTCCTGTTAATCTAATCAGCCAATCATTCCCCCCGATTATAGTCCAACCTTTACGCTGAGCAATCTAAATACATTTCTCTTCATTCCCCATTACCATCCTCTGTGACTTTCTCTATCTCCTCAACCCACTTTTTCCTGACGATTAAGTTCAGCTGTATGCGAAAACTTTCTAAACCCTACGGGCTGTTGTCATGGTAAACACTGTATTAGTAAAAACCTTTATATACCTTTCAAGTTTTTAACACTCAAAACTCCTCATTTTCCATTAATACTTCCTGTATACCCATAAATTCTTCGTTAACTCAAATTCCCCCCGTTATATCTGACTCTCATTGCACAAAGCATTCTATATCTTCGCGTACCTGCCCAGAAAATTAAAAGCCAATCGTCGTCACCAACATTCCCAACGGTAATGTTCACCCCCTTCACCTTCCCACTTATCAACCAACAAACCATCCTACTTGGCCCAGTGCTTAATTTTGCCGCCATCACATCTCTATGCTAATTGAATGAACTCTAGTCCCCACAATGCAATTTCCCGGTAACCCCGCATCTCCAATGTGCATAGTGTACTACATATCCATGGTAATAGTTAAAAATAACCCCTCTGAATACATGAAATCTTTATTTTCTTGGCACTGCAGTTCCAATGCCAGTGATGAACCTCGATGTTTCGCCAGCAAACGTGGATTCGTCAAACGCTCTCCAGTTCTCTGAATTATCAATTTTTTCATATATTTTTTACCAGGCGGGTGCTATCCCTGCATAGGGCAATTTATGAAAGTTCATTTCTAGAGATGGGATGCACACCAAGTATTCAAAGCTTTTGCCAATTTTATCGCAGTAATCAAAGAATGCATGCAGAGTGGTGTAGTGACATGCCCAAATACCACTGAGTTCAACTATACTTGTAAGAGGTGGGACATATGCTTGCCCCAACCAAACGCACAGCTCTATGCCGCAATTGCAGCGTTCAACACTGCTAGTGATGAACTTTGCATTTATCGTATTTATACAAGGGGCCCGGATGGGCACAGTTTAAATACAAGAAACCTGAAAAAAGCAACATATTCCGCATGTCGATTTGAATAACAGAAAAGGAAGAAAGGTTAAAAGTGGAACAAAGTTGAATGTTTAAGAATGAAAACAAGGATTAAAATTGAAAAATATATTTGAACGCCGCAATTGCGGCATAGAGCTGTGCGTTTGGTTGGGGCAAGCATATGTCCCACCTCTTACAAGTATAGTTCAACTCAGTGGTATTTGGGCATGCCACTACACCACTCTGCACGCATTCTTTGATTACTGCGATAAAATTGGCAAAAGCTTTGAATACTTGGTCTAGAAATGTGGCCAGATATGCCAATTGGGTTTAGGCTTCAATGCAGTTTTAGGGAGGGAACACGGGCCCTGGGTACCTCATTGGCAGGAGCCCAGGGCACACTCAGTCAAAGTACATCAGCAATTCAGCAAAAAGTGGGGGCATACTATGCAAG
Source organism: Triturus cristatus (assembly GCF_964204655.1). Classification (NCBI taxonomy): domain Eukaryota; kingdom Metazoa; phylum Chordata; class Amphibia; order Caudata; family Salamandridae; genus Triturus; species Triturus cristatus. The sequence goes on from NC_140583.1 coordinate 113,072,290, forward strand.
AAAGAGGGCACTTTCTCACCTCCCCTCCCCCCCCCCCCAGCGAAAGATGATGAGACTAACCTTGCGCTAGAGAGTCTTCATTGTCTAAGTGGAAGAACCTGGAAAGTCCATCTGCATTGGCATGGGCAGTGTGGAAATGTGGATTTTCCTGATCAGTTATGTCCCCTATCTTGGACCCCAACGGTTTTATATGCATGTTACAAGTACATGTATGTTCCCTCCAGTTCCAGTTTCTAAGACGCAAACATATGTGTGTCTACCGTCAACATGTTCTCTGTCAGATCCGCCATCAATGGGCTGGATATCCGATTCCTAAGTATGAAAGGCCACCGACTTTATATGGCTAAGTTACTCCATTTTTACAGTTCAGGCAAGTAGGCCCGATTCTGTCCTCAAAGCCTTTCCCTGCTCTCTGTCTCTGACAGCTTCAGCTTGAGCTCGCATCTGTATCCATGAACTTTGTCCTACTCCCTGTGCAGCTAACGGTGCCTGCCTCGGCCAGTTTTCGCCTGTCTGCCAAGAAGTTGTATTTCACCTTCGAATTATCTATTCTGCTCTTCAGCCGATGCATTCCTGTCCAGTGATTTAGGTAAACATTTCCTTTAGCTCACAAGCAAAGGACTCAGCCTTTCCGTCCTCCTGCAAGTGATTCATAGCCCTGTTGCCATGGAAAGTTTTCTGCCCCTCGCATCTCATATAGACACTTAGACGCTTGTGCACGCACACAGTCAGTATAGAATAGATTCTGTCCGAGAGTTCTTCCTTGTGGATAACATAGTTCTTTAAACATAGGATGTTAGATATGATTTGGGATTAGGATGACTTGACCCCAGACTTCTCGTCTCCACATGTAGAGCTAAATGTCAAGTCCCCTTCACCCCCTAGTTGCACGTCAATTACACGTCATGCTGCCGCGCGCGCATCTATGCCAAGTATTATCTTATAGATCCACCTATGTCTGATAATTCTAACCAATCATGTTTCTTTTATTCCTTATTACGCCTAGTTTCGATTATGTCACTGATTACGTCATTTTTCTTATCAAATGTTACGCCTTCTACATTCGTTTCATTGTAATGAACTTATTATAAAAATACATGTCTGTTAATAAATTATTGTACTTCACTTCCTGAACCTTCGTGGTGACGGAACCTGAGGGCCGCGACTCGAGTCGGCCATTTTGAATGGAATAAAGCCCATTAGAAAACCTCTTATACCACGGATTCTGCCTCTCGTTATTTTGAGCTATTTTACTTTAATTTAAGATTCCGCATGAAATTCAGTCCGGTAATATTTATTTTATTTACCACATAATGGCGCCCGAATAGGGACACTTTCTCATCTCACGCGCCGGCGGTGCGTTGCAGGCCCGGTCTCCTGCCACAGCTGGACGGACCATAAACGCGTACCAGCAGGATTTCCTGTAAGCTCCCTCCGGTCAAGCGGGGGCGACTGAGGCTGCGATCAACCCAGACGAGGCGGTGAGAAGTGCGAAGTATCCCGACCAGAGCCTAGCTGAGAGAGCAAGATCCGAGGTATACAGAGGCCCACCAGGTTTTCCGAAATTCCGACGTCCAGAGGGTCCGATGTCCGCAGTTATCGAGTCCTGTCCATTCTCTGAGGCCTTCCGTTTCAAGGAGCTACTCGGTGAGTACCATCGCCGAGGAGGCGTGTTGACGCGCACATAGGTTGTGCCGGTCAAGACGGATTTGGGTACACAAATCCGGTCTGCACTGTTTAGCAGTGTATATGTACTGTTTAGCAGTATATCAAGTATTCCGAAGTATTCAGTTATTGTCAAGAATTCAGCGTGGTGATTAGTTAGGCAGACTGTCATCATTGTCGATCATTGTTATAATGTTTAATGTTTAACGTTTAAAGTATTCAGAAAATGTCTTGCATATTGTGGTATGAATGACTGTTTATTGTTCACTGTTCATTATTGTGTTTCTCGTATTAAGTAAGTTCAAGAGTAAGTATCAGATCAGTTGTCAATATGCCGCTCTTCTCGAAGTTAAGACAGATTACTACCAGAAAAGGGGTGCTTGAAGAAGCAGTTCCTATTCCTCCTAGAGACACTCCAGGACATTTCATGTACCATAAACATGGCTTAGATGCCATATTGTTTCTTGATCTATGGGTAGATTATACCAAAGGATTACCGGAAAGTCAAAGGTGGCCCATAGCGGGAACCTGGGATGCAGAGTGCATCATGAAAGTGGAGGAAGAGTTATGGAAAAGAAAGGTCAGACAGTCACAGAAAGACGCTGTCGAGTTATGGCGTAAAGAATCTCATAGACGAACAGAAAAAGCACGTAGACAAGAAGAGAGGAGTAAAGAAAGTTCAAATAAAGTTCAAGAAAATCTATTAATTGAGGAAGGTATCCGAGTGAAATCAGAACAAGTAAATAGACAAAGAAATGCTCTTATGAATGGTATGTATCCCCTTCTAGCCGAAGGACTACCTAAGGCTGTTACGGAGGTGCCAAAAGACTTGCCACCCCCATTATTTCCAATTAAGGTACATCCAAAGGGGCATCCCAGAACCGCAGAAGATGTTTTTCTTTCCTCGTATCTAGATGACGCAGCTCCCGAGTATGCTAACGCCACACCACATAGACCGTCTGGCGGAGGGATTCAACGTCAGGATCAGGTATCTGCACCCGTGCAACAGCAAGTCCCGATACAAGCTTCGGCAAGCACATCTGTTTCCGCATCTGTCTCCGCAGTTGACTCTACAGGGGTATCGACACCCATAGTTGCGGTATCACGTTCAACGAATCCATTCACGCCCGACGCCCCAGATGGGGCCACGGGAGGTGCTAGCAGTACTTTCACACCACCTAGAATAAATAAACTTGTTTTTCAAGAGTCAGCACATTCACGTACACCTAAGTTCGTAAATGAACGTACGCTTAAGGAACTCCTTGTAAATTGTAGATATGACCCAGTGGTTGGTAAAGAGGACGAAATGGTCCTGGCATCATTACGTATCAGACGAGCCGCAGAGTATTTAGCAAGGTTACCAGGAATGACTACGCATCTAGATAACATATACCATTTTGTTCAAACAGGACGAGATCCAGGATGTATTAACAGAGCTATGGAATTCCAGAAAGTAGAAATACAAGGGGAACTGTTACGTTTCCTCATAAACTGTGTGATCAGAAATCAAGATCGTCCGGGGGTAGACCGGAATGCAATGCTTATTCTTACAAGATGGAGTCAGAATATATCAGAAGGGAGACACGATAAGCAAAATTGTATAATAGCCATGTGCCGAAAAATACGTAAAGAAATAGAGCGTATTCATGAAGAGAGATTGGGAACAGACGAGTTTGAGCAAGATGAAGTGTCCGAATCAGGGAACTCTGCAAGACAGTCAGAGACCATAGCCTATGTAGGCAAAGGAAGATACTGTGAAAATACTAGATGTTTTTCTGATCCAATACACTCTGTATGTCCAAATAATAGCAGAACGTATCCGACGCCTGTAATAAATCTGAAATCTCCTGAACATTCGTTTCAAGCCGCAGATAAAATACTACGAGAACGAAGGGGTTACCACCTCCTCGATTCCATGGATGAGCAAGAATTAGCCAGATCAGCCGTTCACTGGATTGTTAGTCCTGAAAAATACGGTGATGAGACCGTAGCACACACGTTTTTTAACCTCAGTACAGATGAACAACGTTTAGCTGGAATCTATATGATTCAGCAACTCCTCATATTATATAAGAGCCAACATGCTGACCCTGGTCCTTTACCTGATATATTAACGGAACTACTCACGAACAGATGGAGAGGTTCTAGTAACAAGCTAATTAAAGAGATATTAGTGTCACGTAAGCAGTACGTCCTTTTTGTAAGTCCGGATTCTCTCTCCTTGCCCCCCAGAGAAAGAGCACCGTACTACATGGATAGACAAAATCCTTTACGGGAAGTGCACCCAATAAAAGGCGAAGACAATGAGTTTCACCGTGTATTTGTTTACACACCCATATCAAAAATGGAATTATTAGAAATGAAGAAAGTAGTACCTAGTCATGACAAAGACCCAGCGGGTTTCCACCGAGAAATTAAAGACATGTTACTGATGGGAGAGTACACCTTTCCTGATATTATGACGATATTAAAAGTGCTTTTGCCTGCTGGCATATATGAAAAACTGAAAGAAAAAGAGTGGGAAGTGGGAGACCAAAAGATAGACTGGACAGCATTAGCAGAGGAAGAAAGGGGCCGAGCCGCAGGTTCAGGGCTCGGGGATAAAGTTAAACTATTACCAGGTTTACTAGTACAGGTACTGCCACGTTTATTAACTACAAAAAAGGAAGATTGGGGTGCAATCACAGCCTGTAAACAAAAGCAAGATGAAGACACAAGCGATTATTATGCTCGATTCGAAAAATGTTTTGGTATAAATAGTGGTATAAAAGCAAGTAGTGACTCATATCCACATCTATTTGTGACAAAATTAGTGGAAAATGCATTGCCTCCAGTGAAGAATAGAATATTAAAATTCGAGAGTACCTGGCAAAGTAACACTCCGTCGCAAATGCTACAAATGTTACAGTATCATCACAATAGAATTAGGGATGAACAAGAACACGAGCATAAACGCATGAAGGATACAAAAATGAAAATGCTAGTTTCTCAGACAGTACCAGCAGATGGTCACAAAAAGGGTGTGACACATTCTGGTGATTCTGCAGTTCCTGTAAAAGGAACCTGCAATTACTGTAAACAACTAGGCCATTATGTACATGATTGTCAAGTCCTGAAACGAAATATAGCTACAGGTATTGCAAAAGAGAGACCACGATTAGTTAGACAAGCTCAGAATGAACAAGGAGCTATGCAGCATGGACAGTCCGTGCCAGTTCAGCAACAGTCTATGCCAGCCTCACAGCAACCCATACAGTTTGTGCCAGCTGCATCACCGTTGCCTGCTACTGCCACACAAACCACAACACAACAAATGTATCAGACTGCACAGTATGAATACCCTGAGTATCAGCGTTACGCATGAACCAGCCTAGAGAGGGAAGTTGACTTACCGCTTATCGAGATTCCGGTAGATCAAGAAGGACCTTATGTACATAGTGAATTATTAGGTCAAGATAGAAAATTCTTACTCGATACAGGGGCAAGTCGAACAACCATAAAACGTAGTGAAGTTCCAGGGGCACCCCTCTCAGGCTCTCAAAATGTTTCCCTTGGTTTTTCAGGAAAACCTATTGTTAATGAAGTATCACAGCCTCTACCACTTACGATAGGACCTTTGACACGAACTACAGATTTATTGCTTACTAAATCATGCCCAGAAAATTTGTTAGGAATTAAAACTCTGAAAGCACTAGGAGCCATAATATGTTGTTCTCCGGAAGGAGTAAGGTTGTTTTTGCGTGATTTTAAAGGTCACTATGTGTCTAGAGACATGGATCCCCGACTACAGATTTTACCAGTACATCTATGGGCACAAGGCCCTACGGATGTTGGCTGCATGAACATTACACCCTATCGAGTTACATTGAAAGCAGGAGTGGTACTACCACGAATGCGACAATACAAGTTACCGCATGATGCTGTAGTGGCTTTGTTGAAAATCATTGATGAGCTAATTGCCCAGGGAGTAGTTGTAGAAACAGACTCCAATGTATGTAATTCACCGATAATTCCGATTCTTAAACGAACTGATCCTACTGCTCCACCAGTGTACCGATTGGTTATTGATTTGCGTGAACTAAACAAGTGTATTGTACCACAATTCCCTGTGGTCCCTGATATATCATCATTGTTGACAGCAATTGATTCCGAAGCAACATTCTTTACTGTAATTGATCTCAAGAATGCCTTTTTCAGCGTCCCAATAGATCCGGAAAGCCAATACTTGTTCGGATTCAGTTTAAATGGGCGCAGCTTTAAATTCTCACGCGCTCCCCAAGGATTTACAGAAAGCCCCAGCATCTACAGCCAAGCACTAAAACGAGAACTTGACAGTATCCACATGCCAGTCAATACTGCACTGCTTCAATATGTCGATGATCTGCTGATCACCGCGAGAAGCGAGCCAGAATGTGAAAAAGCTTCTCTGACAGTTTTACATTTCCTAGCCGACAAGGGGCACAAGGTGTCCCCTTCTAAGCTGCAATTCTGTGTTCAGCGAGTTATTTATCTTGGTCACTCGCTGTCCAAGGAGGGAAGGCAGCTTACACCAGATCGCATCCAGTTAATTGCTAACATGTCAATACCCCAGACACAGAAGGAGGTGCGGGCTTTTATAGGCCTCACTTCATATTGTAGGCAGTGGATCCCTCAGTACGCATTTCTAGCAAAACCACTCATTCAGTTAACCACACAGGAGGCAGCCACATCGACTGTTCTCCCTTGGACTCAGGAACATACACAAGCTTTTGAAAGCCTAAAGGAAGCTTTATGTCAAGCACCTGTTTTAGCAACACCATGTTATAGCAAACCTTTTACACTCTTTGTTACAGAACGCGAAGGTACTGCCTTGTCAGTACTCACTCAGGATCAAGCAGGATCACGTAAGCCATGTGCTTATTTTTCCAGTACATTAGATCCCGTAGCTCAGGCTTTGCCTGCATGCCTGAAATCAGTGGCAGCGACAGCTTTAGCAATCAGACAAAGCGATGCCATAGTATTAGGACACCCATTGACAGTTCAAGTACCACATGCAGTAGAGGTTCTTGTGAACCGAACACAAACACAACACTTGACCATAGCAAGACTTACCGGTTATGAACTGACATTGTTTCAACCACACATAGAGATCCGACGGTGTAATACATTGAATCCTGCTACACTATTACCTGTAATTGGAACAGACCCACTAGCTCATGATTGTGTTGAAATCATTGAAATAAAGACGAAACCTAGACAAGACTTGACAGACGTTCCATTGTTAGATCCAGACCTGACGTTGTATGTAGACGGATCATGCATGAGAACAAGTAAAGGAGATTTAGTGGCCGCGTATGCAGTCACAACAGACACTGAAGTTATTGAGACACATTGTATAGATACTCTGTCAGCCCAAGCAGCAGAACTTATTGCTCTAACACAAGCCTGTATTCAAGCCACAAATAAGAAAGTTAATGTATACACTGACTCACGTTATGCATTCGGAGTTGTACACGACTTCGGCGTGCTGTGGCGAGAGAGAGGTTATCTAACGTCCCATGGTGCCCACATTCAGCACGGGCCCCTCATTCATGCCTTGTTAGATGCAATACATCTACCCACTGCTATATCGATTATGAAATGTAAAGCACACACGAAGGTTACTGATACCATTTCTCAAGGCAATGATTTAGCTGACAGAACAGCTAAACAGACTGCTCAGAATCGCACATTAGACATGACAAAGCCAATAGTTCAGACACCAACACAGTGTATGACAATTAAGGATCCCACACTTGACGTAATTGACATACAGACACATGCCACAGCAGAAGAAATAAAGAAGTGGACTGAACTAGGAGGGATCCAGACAGATCAAGGATGGATGACGAAGGAGAAATCTGTATGGTTTCTCCCTGATTCCATGGTTCAAGCCATTATAGCTACAGTTCACAGTCCAGCACATTTAGGAGAGAAGGCTATGCTAGACAGCATTCAGCACATTTGGTTCAACAAACATTTACGAGCAGCAGCTAAACAAAAAGTTCGTACCTGTATGATATGTTGTCAGTTTAATCCAGGAAAGAGTGTTCCCGTAGAGCAGGGTGGATTTCAGCCTCCTGACCATCCTTTTGAAGTCCTCCAGATGGATTATATTCAGATGGAACGTTGTCGAGGATTCAAATATGTCCTCGTAGTTGTCTGCGCTCTCTCTCGTTGGACAGAGGCGTATCCCGTATCAGATTACACTGCCCCGACTACTGCCAAGCAGCTAGTTCGAGAATTCTTCCCACGGTACGGTTTACCACGTGTTGTATATTCAGATAACGGTCAGCCTTTCTCATCCGAATTAATGAAACATGTCTCACTTTTGTTGGGATATCAGTGGAAATTCCACTGCGTCCGACACCCCGAGGCAGCAGGTCTCGTAGAAAGACATAACCAGACACTGAAAATCAGACTGTCCAAAATATGTAGAGAGAAAGGTGTCGACTGGATAGTAGCATTACCAGTTGCACTCTTTTACATGAGAATGGTAGCACACTCTAGAACAGGGCTATCCCCGTATGAGGTGATCTTTGGTAGACCACCGAATATGTGGGGGACGCCTATACCACGTAAAATAACTGATGTTGACTGTAATATGCTGACAGATTACCTGGCTTCCTTGATGTCTGCACTACAATCTTCTCGTTCACAGGTAGCTGCAGCCTTTCCCGACAACACTGAGGCGAAACCCCATGACGTTGTTCCGGGTAATCTTGTCTTTGTGAGAAATTTCGACAGGAAGAGTCAATTGGAGCCCAGGTGGAAAGCACCCAAGTTGGTCCTGTTGACCACAAGAACAGCCGTGAAGATCGAGGGACGAAAAGGGTGGATTCATTCCAGTCACGTAAAAAATTTCATGGACTACCTTCAGATATAGACACTGTGCCCTGCACTCCCTCACAGACTGATTCAAAACTTCCTTTTGTTGAACAGAATGACTCTCAGTGCTATAAACAGAAACTCAGGTCCAGATCTAAACTGTCGGACGATTTGATTGTTTAAGTCCTCTCCAAGGTGAAGCGGTTGAATCTGTCCCGACATGTACCCCTTAGGTCTGAATCACGTAGAGTCCAGAATCATAATGAAACGACATGCTTATTGTAAATTACTGCGTAACCACTGTATTGTGACTTTATTAATTTTGTTTTCCTTGAGTTTTTTAATAGTTACTGCAAGTATATTGTTGCATATGTATTATCCTGTTTCTAAACGTGTTTTCAATATAACTGATGAACATTCTTTTAGTGACCTACCGCCACATGAATTATCCTATAGACTTGCGCTGCGCAATAACACATTCATTAGTATGTTACATCATTCTCATCAGACTAGTAATGCGACCAATTGTTGGGTGTGTGGCCGACTCCCTCCCTATCAGAATAACAAAGGAGTTCTGCCTTTCTTTCCACATCCATTCACACACAATGGCTCCTGTGGAGCATGGTTTAGTTTATTAAATTCCATAGACCCAGACACAGCAGTTTATCAACAACATTGGATATGGGGAAATCTGAATCTAGTTTTATTCAAAGTCTGTCACCCTAATAAGGAGGGTCACCTCAGTAGAACAGGAACTGATTTAGAAAATGAAGTGTATAAATTAGGTAATTTTACGCCTAATCTTATGATTTTGAATGTCAAATCCGAAGTTGAACTAATTCTGCCCACTATGTCAGTATTTCCAGTTAAGGGTGAATTATGTGTAAGAAAAGTTGGTTCCATACATATGGGCCATAGCCAATGCGTTACTACAGTAGAATATAGTGATCAAGGTAAATCTTCATTTAGAGCTTCTCGCCATTCTTACTTTATATGTGGCCAGACCGCATATATACGCTTACCTCTAGATTGGGATGGTACCTGTTACATCGCATTCCTTTTGCCACCTGTTTTCCTAGCTCCCCCTGATTATTATCGAAATGTTCATTTAGTACACAATAGAGAGCAAAGAGATCTCCCAGTTGTCGATTATACTGAGACATCATGGGACAAGTATGTAGATTTCAATAAAGGTATCTTTCCCTATATAGGTACTATATCAAATAGTAAGCTGATACGCAGACTCACCAAGACTCTTGAAGCTGTAGTAAACGAGACTATAGCCGCCCTAGGCAATCTGACAGAGGAACAATCAGTGATGAGAATTGTTGTTCTCCAGAATCGTCTTGTCCTTGACGTCATCCTGGCCGATAGGGGCGGAGCTTGTAGGGTCATCGGATCCAGCTGCTGCATATTCATACCAGAAAATTCGCCATCTGTATATAAAGCTATAACACGCCTTCATAAGATTGTAAGCCAGATACACGAGAATCCAGGCACTTGGACGTGGTCCGGGTGGTTTTGGAGTGTGATATCAGCCTGGGGATGGAGAGTTCTATCCTTCCTAGGTATTGGCCTTCTTATGCTATTCAGTTGTTGTTTATGCCTACAATGTGGACCAGCGATTTGTGGTCTGTGTGCCACATCATGCATTCCACATCAAGGTTTTCGTTCAAGATCCCGGAAGAAGAAAGAAGAAGAAATGATGCTCCATGAGCAAATCGAAGGAATGATGAAGATTGATGTCTCGTGAAGGGCAAGAAGGGGACAAGGAGGGAATGTGGAAATGTGGATTTTCCTGATCAGTTATGTCCCCTATCTTGGACCCCAACGGTTTTATATGCATGTTACAAGTACATGTATGTTCCCTCCAGTTCCAGTTTCTAAGACGCAAACATATGTGTGTCTACCGTCAACATGTTCTCTGTCAGATCCGCCATCAATGGGCTGGATATCCGATTCCTAAGTATGAAAGGCCACCGACTTTATATGGCTAAGTTACTCCATTTTTACAGTTCAGGCAAGTAGGCCCGATTCTGTCCTCAAAGCCTTTCCCTGCTCTCTGTCTCTGACAGCTTCAGCTTGAGCTCGCATCTGTATCCATGAACTTTGTCCTACTCCCTGTGCAGCTAACGGTGCCTGCCTCGGCCAGTTTTCGCCTGTCTGCCAAGAAGTTGTATTTCACCTTCGAATTATCTATTCTGCTCTTCAGCCGATGCATTCCTGTCCAGTGATTTAGGTAAACATTTCCTTTAGCTCACAAGCAAAGGACTCAGCCTTTCCGTCCTCCTGCAAGTGATTCATAGCCCTGTTGCCATGGAAAGTTTTCTGCCCCTCGCATCTCATATAGACACTTAGACGCTTGTGCACGCACACAGTCAGTATAGAATAGATTCTGTCCGAGAGTTCTTCCTTGTGGATAACATAGTTCTTTAAACATAGGATGTTAGATATGATTTGGGATTAGGATGACTTGACCCCAGACTTCTCGTCTCCACATGTAGAGCTAAATGTCAAGTCCCCTTCACCCCCTAGTTGCACGTCAATTACACGTCATGCTGCCGCGCGCGCATCTATGCCAAGTATTATCTTATAGATCCACCTATGTCTGATAATTCTAACCAATCATGTTTCTTTTATTCCTTATTACGCCTAGTTTCGATTATGTCACTGATTACGTCATTTTTCTTATCAAATGTTACGCCTTCTACATTCGTTTCATTGTAATGAACTTATTATAAAAATACATGTCTGTTAATAAATTATTGTACTTCACTTCCTGAACCTTCGTGGTGACGGAACCTGAGGGCCGCGACTCGAGTCGGCCATTTTGAATGGAATAAAGCCCATTAGAAAACCTCTTATACCACGGATTCTGCCTCTCGTTATTTTGAGCTATTTTACTTTAATTTAAGATTCCGCATGAAATTCAGTCCGGTAATATTTATTTTATTTACCACAGCAGTCCCAGGTCTGTGTTCCACTTCAAAGTCCATTCCCTGTAGGGAGACGGACAACCTGAACAGTTTAGGATTTTCTCCTTTCATTTACATTAGCCATCTGAGAGGTCTGTGGTCAGTGTGAACCAGGAAGTGAGTACCAAACAAGTATGGCCTCAACCTCTTCAGGGACCAAACCACAGCAAAGGCCTCCCTCTCAATGGCACTCCAGCGCTGCTCCCTGGGGAGAAGGCTTCTGCTTATAAAAGCAACAGGTTGGTCTTGGCCTTCCTCATTGGTCTGGGATAGGACCATTCCTATCCCTAGCTCAGAGGCATCAGTCTGCACTATGAACTGCTTGGCATAATCTGGAGCTTTTAGAATTGGTGCTGAGCACATTACTTCTTTTAGGGTGTCAAAAGCATTTTGGCAACTAGCTGTCCAGTTAACCTTCTTGGGCATTTTCTTGGAGGTGAGTTCTGTGAGGGGAGTCACAATTGACCCATATCCCTTCACAAACCTCCTGTAGTACCCAGTCAAGCCAAGGAATGCCCGGACTTGGGTCTGGGTTGTTGGAGCTGCCCTGTCCAGCATGGCCTGGATCTTGGGCTGTAAGGGCTGTACCTGGCCTCCACCAACCAGGTGGCCCAAGTACACCACAGTGCCCTGCCCTATCTGGCATTTGGATGCCTTGATAGTTAGGCCTGCAGTTTGCAGGGCTTTTAAAACCTTCCCAAGGTGGATCAGGTGATCCTGCCAGGTGGAACTGAAGACAGCAATATTCTCAAGATAAGCTGCACTAAAGGACTCCAACCCAGCAAGCAATTGATTCACCAACCTCTGGAAGGTGGCAGGGGCATTCTTTAGACCAAAGGGCAAAACAGTGAACTGATAGTGCCCATCAGGTGTGGAGAATTCTGTTTTCTCTTTTGCTCCTGGGGCCATGCCAATCTGCCAGTACCCTGCAGTTAAATCAAAGGTACAGAGAAATGTGGCTGCCCCTATTTTGTCTATCAACTCATCTGCTCTTGGAATGGGGTGAGTATCTGTCTTGGTGACAGAGTTGAGCCCTCTATAGTCCACACACAAGCTCATTTCTCTCTTTCCACCCTGCGGGTGAGGTTTGGGGATTAGAACCACTGGGCTGGCCCAGGGGCTCTCAGAGGGTTCAATAACCCCTAACTCCAGGATCTTGCTGACTTCAGCTCTGATGCACTCCTTGACTTGGTCTGACTGTCGATAGATCTTGTTTTTGACAGGTGCACTGTCACCAGTGTCCACATCATGGGTACACCAGTTGGTCAGACCAGGGGCCAGGGAAAAGAGCCCAGCATACTGTTGCAAGACTTCCTTGCAGTCAGTCTGCTGCTGGGCAGAGAGGGTGTCTGAAAAGACAACTCCATCTACTGACCCATCTTTTGGGCTGTAGGAGAGGAGAACAGGGAGAGGTTCACTCTCTGCTTCCTGTTCCTCATCAGTCACCATCAGCATGGTGATGCCAGCCCTGTCATTATAGAGCTTGAGGTGGTTCGCATGGATAACCCTTTTGGGTGTCCTGCTTGTGCCCAGGTCAACTAAGGAGGTGACCTCACTCTTTTTCTCTAGTATAGGGTAAGGACCACGCCATCCATCTTGGAGTGCCCTTGGTGCCACTGGCTCCAAAACCCACACCTGTTGCCCAGGTTGAAATTCAACCAGTGCAGCTTTTTGGTCATACCAGTGGTTCTGAAGCTCCTGACTGGCCTCAAGATTCTTGGATGCCTTTTCCATGTACTCAGCCGTTCTGGACCTTAGGCCAAGCACATAGTCCGCAATATCTTGTTTGGCTTCTTGGAGAGGCCTCTCCCATCTAACCTTTACAAGACAAAGTAGTCCCCTCACAGGATGGCCAAACAGAAGTTCAAAGGGTGAGAACCCAACTCCCTTCTGTGGCACTTCTCTGTAAGCGAAAAGCAGACATGGTAAGAGAACATCCCATCTCCTTTTGAGTTTCTAAGGGCGCCCCATAATCATGCCTTTCAATGTCTTGTTGAATCTCTCAACAAGGCCATTGGTTTGTGGATGATAGGGTGTAGTAAACTTGTACTGCACTCCACATTCTTTCCACATGTGTTTCAGGTAAGCAGACATAAAGTTAGAACCTCTGTCTGAAACCACCTCCTTAGGAAACACTACCCTGGTGAAGACACCAATGAGGGCCTTGGCTACTGCAGGAGCTGTAGTAGTCCTAAGTGGAATTGCTTCAGGATACCTAGTAGCATGATCCACTACCACTATAATGAATTTGTTCCCTGAGGCTGTGGGAGGTGCAAGTGGACCCACTATGTCCACATCTACCCTTTCAAAGGGAACCCCCACCACAGGCAGTGGTATCAGATGGGCCTTTGGGTGGCCACCAGTCTTGCCACTGGCTTGACAGGTAACACAGGAGCTGACAAACTCCTTCACCTTTTGGTGCAACTGGGGCCAGTAAAAGTGGCTAACTAGCCCTTCCCAAGTTTTGGTTTGGCCCAGATGTCCAGCTAGGGGGATGTTATGAGCTAAAGTTAGGAGGAACTCCCTGTACTTCTGTGGTGCTACCACTCTCCTGGTGGCTCCAGGATTGGGGTTTCTTGCCTCAGTGTACAGTAATCCCTCTTCCCAATAGACTGTGGGTACCACTGACATTGTCAGGTTGGAGCTCCTCAGGGTCCGGTTGATGTTAAATATGTCCACCTCCCGATATCCCCGGACTCCAACCAAAAGGTCACGGAGCCCAGAGGCGATCAGGCGAGGGAAGGAAAGGGGAAGGGTCAGCAGGGAAAGGGTTCTGAAATGACAAAAGCAAATGTATACAAACCAAACACAATACAGTCTACTCTCAGTAGGTCTCACTAACGAGAGGTGTTTACTATGTCCCACACCTTCAAACATAAACAACCAAGAACTCAGCCTAACCAGGCCTTAACCACCACAGTGCTTTTTGACACCATAAACCTGTCTCAAGCTAAAGCACACTCTGCTAGCGGTTTATAGGAAATGTCGGCTTCCACGGTGAAAGCACCGACGCCAAGAAGTCCGGCGTTGTAGCGCTCCTTCACACTGGGAATATCAACACGCTAGGGATTTTACTCATCACACCTAGCCTTCAATACCCACGTATGTCCCAATGTCTCGCTAGTACTTGAGGTAAAGCTCCTCCGAGCTTAAGATACAGTTGCGCCTCCATGGGCGCTGCCAAAATACAAATGAGCTCCTCCGAGCTCGTAGGTCTGGATGTTATCCAAACAGCACGACTAAGCCAAGCCGCTGTCTGGCTAGAAAGGTCAGAAGCGCGGGAGTGCCGCGGTAACGAAATGGTGGGGGGCGGAGGGAATGTGAGCTCAGCCGAGCTCGACCCACCGCGCTCACCTGCTACCCCCGGCTTCGCTCAGACTCCTCCTCCAACTCTCGCCGGGACGCCTAGCTCCGAACGACGGGGGGCTGGACAAGGTCGTCGCGTCTCTCGCCTCTTTCCTTGGAAGGCAACTCCCGCCTGGACGCCAAGCTCCGAGAGACGGGGGATGCAGATTCGGATTCAAAATAACGCACGCCTTCTGCCGTGCGCGACGTCCTTTATATAGACGCCTACTTCCTGGTGCTAGTGCTGCTGGGATTCGTAGTTTTAGACGCTAGGCAGGCGCCAGGGTCCGCGATTCCTCACAGTATGTCCCCTCCCCTAGTGCCTCCTCGATCCTGGCTTCATCGGATTCCTCAAGTAGAACCTCCTCACCGCCGCCGGGGCATGAACCGCTACCGAAGGTTCCCACGAGTCCTCTTCCGCGGAATACCCCTTCCAAGACACCAGGAACCTCAACTTGCCACCACGATATTTAGCGTCGCGGATGCTCCGGACTTCATATTCCAAGCCACCATCCACCCAAACCGGAGGAGGCACCCTTCGTGCGGCAGACACCGCTGGTTTCAGCAAACTGCAGTGAAAAACCGGGTAGATCCGCAGGGAACTTGGCAACCGGAGTTTGTATGCCACAGGATTAATTTTTCTTGCGATCCGGTAAGGCCCAATGAACCTAGGGTGGAAGACACTACGCCACTTAAACCGTATATACTTGGTGGATAGCCAAACCCTATCTCCCACTGCATACGATGGGCCATCGATTCTCCTACGGTCCTCCCATCGTTTATAGTTGTGCTTCGCAGCCTGTAGTGCCCGTTGCGTTTTCCTGTGAAGAGAACGCAAGGCCCTCAACCGGGACTGAACGGCAGGTTGATTGCCCACCCCCTCTGGTAAGGACACCGGTAGCGTTTTCGCGTCGTACCCGAAGTTGGCCCTGAACGGGGATACCCCAATCGAACTGTGCCATGCTCCGTTGTACGCCAGCTCGGCCATCCACAGCATAGACACCCACGAGTCTTGTGACTGTGACACGTAACATCTCAGATATTGTTTCAGCGTTTGGTTGAGACGCTCAGTTTGGCCATCGGATTGAGGATGGAAGCTGGTGGATGTTGCTGACTCAATCTGTAACGCCTTGCACCATGTTTTCCAGAAGCTGGCTACGAATTGGGGGCCCCTATCCGACACAATGACCGCCGGCAATCCGTGCAGGCGTATCACATGGGTTAACAACAGATGTGCCGTCTGCCCCGCCGTGGGGAGATTGTGACACGGAATAAAATGCCCCATTTTTGTCAGGCTGTCCACCACCACCAGGATGGCCGAATATCCATCTGCAGCGGGTAATCCTGTGATGAAATCCAGGCTTATATTCCTCCACGGCTGCTGCGGCGTGGGTAACGGGAGCAGCTTCCCTTTTCGTTTTCCTCGCTCGCTCTTGTGACGTGCACACACCTCGCAAGCGGTGACCCATAGACGGACGTCTTTGTTCATCTTTTCCCACCAGAAATGCCTGGTCAACGCCTCAGTTGTCTTGCGAATACCCGGGTGACCCGCCAAAGGCGAGACGTGGCACCAATGAAAGGCCTTCATTCTAAGAGCCTTGGTGGGAACGAATAACCGCTGTCTGTACAAGGGGAGCCCTTCTTGGATGGAGCGTATCCCCTCCTTGGCGCCCCACCTTTTCCACTCGTCCACAGAGCGACTACTTCGTATCTCTTCCAAGAACTCGTCCGCTCTCACGATACAGATCACCTTGGCGGGATCGATGATTGCCAGGGGGGCCGGCGCACCGCCCCCGTCCCTCAGCGCCTGTCTAGATAAGGCGTCGGCCTTCCTATTGTCGATGCCAGGCCGGAACGTAATGCTGAAGTCGAATTCCGCAAAAAAGAGTGTCCATCTCATTTGGCGCGGGGTTAAGTGCCGCGCGGTCTTCATATACAGCAGATTGCGGTGGTCCGAATACACCACTACCGGATGTTGAGCCCCCCACAGGTAGTGTCGCCATTCCTGAAAGGCCGTCTTTATTGCCAGGAGCTCTTTTTCGGCAATGGTGTAATTCACCTCTGCCTTGTCTAATTTCTTTGACAAATAGGCCACGGGGTGCAGCCGTCCTGTGAGTTTGTCTCTTTGAGACAGCACTGCCCCTATTGCCTCCTCTGACGCATCTGCCTCTACTATAAACGGAACGTCGGTCTGTGGATGTCGGAGTATTGGTGCTGTGGTAAACGTTGTTTTCAATTGTTCGAAAGCTGCTGTTGCTTCCGTTGTCCAGATGAAAGATACTCCTTTCCGTAGCAATCGAGTTATGGGTACCGCGATGTGTGAGAAATCCTGGATGAACCTGCGATAGTAATTAGCGAAGCCCAAAAAGAATTGTACATCCCGTACTGACTTAGGAGTGGGCCACTCACGTATTGCCAGTACCTTTCTGTCGGACATGCTCAAGCCTTCTGGCTTCAGGATCACCCCCAAGAACTCTACTGAGGTTACCCCAAACTCACATTTACTGAGTTTACAGTATAACTGATTAGCTCTTAACTTCTCCAACACCAGCCTAACCTGCCGCGTGTGATCTTCCCCTGCCGCCGAGTAGATTAAAATATCATCTATGTATACCACTACAAAGATGTCCATGTACTCGCGCAGCACCTCATTTAGAAAGAACTGGAAAGCCGCCGGGGCGTTACAGAGCCCGAACGGCATTACCAAGTACTCATATAGGCCAAACCTGGTTTTAAAAGCGGTTTTCCACTCGTCCCCTCGTTTGACCCTCACCAAATGGTACGCCCCACGAAGGTCCAACCTGGTATAGATCACTGCTTCCCGCACTTGATCCAACAGGACGCTGATCAGTGGCAATGGGTAACGGTTCCTTACCGTGTTTTTGTTCAACATTCTATAATCACAACAGGCCCTCAATTCCCCGTTGGCCTTAACTATAAAAAAGAGGGGCGACGCCGCAGGGGAGCGAGAAGGTCTGATGAATCCCAATGCCAGGTACCGATCAAGATAGTCTCGTAAGTGACGGGTTTCGGGCTCGGACAAAGCATACACCCTACATGATGGGACCACCGCCTCGTCCACCAAGTCAATTCTACAATCAAAAGGCCTATGCGGGGGAAGCCCCTCAGCCTGTTGTTTATTGAATACCTCAGCGTAATCTGCCAACGCCTCTGGTAATTCCACGTCTTTTTCTGCTGCAGTAGCTAGACAGAAGGGAACTGCTAGGGCAAGAGCACGTGCGCGAGGGACCTGCATACACTGTTCTGCACAACCCTCCGACAAGAACCGTACTGTACGCTCCTGCCAATTTACTGTTGGATTATGTAGTACAAACCAAGGCATCCCCAGGATTAGGTCATATTGTGGAGCAGCTATAATGTTGAATTCGATCTCCTCCTGATGCGGTCTGTCACCTTCTAATAAGGTCATCTTTAGAATCTTAGTGTGGAGAGTGATTCGTCCTGATTTCAACGGTTCACCATCCACCGCTAATACTTCCTCTGGGGATTCCCGAGGCACTACGTCTATGGACAGCGAGCTTACTAATCCGCTGTCTATGAAGTTGCCTGTTGCTCCTGAGTCCAACATGGCTCATACCTGATGCTCCTGGACCCCTATTTCCAATCTAGCCTGTAAGACAATATGTGCTGCGGTGTCTGTCGACTTGGTATGAGTGAGGGAAGGTATCTGCCAGACCGTATCCTCCGGTCGTGTTGGGGCGCGCAACTCAGGGTTACTTGTGTCCGTCGCCATGGCCGATACTGCGGCCTTCTTGCCTCTATACGGCATTGCAGGGTTCTTGGGCTTAGAAGGGCATTCCCGTACGAAATGCCCTTTTTTCCCACAATACATACAGAGCCCCAAGGCGCGGCGGCTCTCTCGTTCAGACCGAGATAGGGCGGGTCTAACGGCCCCAACCTCCATAGGTTCCTGAGCTATGGGAACCGGGTTCTGCTCTTTCCGGTGGTATCCCCCCGTAGCCCCACTACCCTTGTATCTGTCTACTCTCAGTAGGTCTCACTAACGAGAGGTGTTTACTATGTCCCACACCTTCAAACATAAACAACCAAGAACTCAGCCTAACCAGGCCTTAACCACCACAGTGCTTTTTGACACCCTAAACCTGTCTCAAGCTAAAGCACACTCTGCTAGCGGTTTATAGGAAATGTCGGCTTCCACGGTGAAAGCACCGACGCCAAGAAGTCCGGCATTGTAGCGCTCCTTCACACTGGGAATATCAACACGCTAGGGATTTTACTCATCACACCTAGCCTTCAATACCCACGTATGTCCCAATGTCTCGCTAGTACTTGAGGTAAAGCTCCTCCGAGCTTAAGATACAGTTGCGCCTCCATGGGCGCTGCCAAAATACAAATGAGCTCCTCCGAGCTCGTAGGTCTGGATGTTATCCAAACAGCACGACTAAGCCAAGCCGCTGTCTGGCTAGAAAGGTCAGAAGCGCGGGAGTGCCGCGGTAACGAAATGGTGGGGGGCGGAGGGAATGTGAGCTCAGCCGAGCTCGACCCACCGCGCTCACCTGCTACCCCCGGCTTCGCTCAGACTCCTCCTCCAACTCTCGCCGGGACGCCTAGCTCCGAACGACGGGGGGCTGGACAAGGTCGTCGCGTCTCTCGCCTCTTTCCTTGGAAGGCAACTCCCGCCTGGACGCCAAGCTCCGAGAGACGGGGGATGCAGATTCGGATTCAAAATAACGCACGCCTTCTGCCGTGCGCGACGTCCTTTATATAGACGCCTACTTCCTGGTGCTAGTGCTGCTGGGATTCGTAGTTTTAGACGCTAGGCAGGCGCCAGGGTCCGCGATTCCTCACAGACATCTCCCTTTGCTTCTGAAACAGCTTGCTGCCTCAGGCTTTCAAGAGTGGGACAGTCTTGCTGACCCTGGCACAGCTCTTCCCTAGAGGGTCCCCCTGGGCCCAAGAGATCAACCTGGTAAGGGTCAAGCTCCATAGGCTCAGTTCCCTCAGGAGTGTCCAAGTCCTCTCCCTGAGGAGAGGGGTCCTGATCTTGTTGCTGAACAGAGCTGGTTCCCCAGTCTTCTTACCTTTTCTCTTGGTAGGTTGGGCCATTTTTCAGGCTCCAACACTTTTCCACCCTGCCTTTTGATCTGTACTCTTGTTTTCACACACACCAATTCAAGGATATCCAGCATTGCTGCATGGATTTTCAGTTCAACCTCAGCCCAGGCTGAGGTTTCCAGGTCATTGCCAAGCAGACATGCTTTGGAGAGACCACTACTTGTTTCAGGCCAGTAACACTCCCCCCCCCCCCCCAGTCTAATGTTACCATAGCCATTGCATGATTAGTGGTGACACTGCCAGCATTGGTGACTGGGTAAGTACGCCCAATCAAATATTGCTCAGGGGAAACCAGTGTATCTTTCACAATAGTGACACTGGCACCTGTATCCCTCAGAGCCTCTATCCTAGTTCCATTGATCCAAGGGTACTGTAAGTATTTATTTAAGTTCGGTGGCCACACAGCTACAGTGGCAAACTCAACTTCCCTCTTTGAAACTAGAACTGCTTCAGTGTGCATCCTGATTTGCTCTGGGCACACTGTTGATCCCATCTGTAGACTTGCTACCCCAGCAGTAGCTGTACTTGTTGAACTAGGGGCCTTGTTGTGAGGGCAAGACTTGTCTACAGTTAAGTGTCCCAACTTCTTACAGTTGTTACACCAGACATCAAAGTTTTTCCCCCTATAGGGCTTTGGCACATAGGGAGTAGTTTGGCAACCACCTCCCTGTGCAGGTGTTTGGGGCCCTTTGGAAGACTCAGACTTTTTATCTTGGGGATTCTCACCACCTTTCCCCTGGGGAGGTTTTAAAAACCGCCTTCTTCTGGTCACCGCCAGTGGTTGTCCTTGTCACCCTAGTCTTGACCCAGTGGTCTGCCTTCTTTCCCAATTCTTGGGGAGAAATTAGACCTAGGTCTACCAAATGCTGATGTAACTTTTCATTTGTGCAATTACTCAATATATGTTCATAAACAAATTGTAAAGTCCAGCAAAGTCATGCACATTGTGTCCAGTTAACCAACCATCCAGTGTCTTTAATGAGTAGTCTACAAAATCAATCCATGATTGGTTCTGGGTTTTGCGAGCCCCCCTGAATCTAATTCTGTACTCCTCAGCGGTGAGCCCAAATCCCTCAATCAGAGTTTTTTTTCATTAGATCATAGGACCCTGCATCTGGCCCAGAGAGGGTCAGAAGCCTGTCTCTGCAGTTACCAGAGAACAGTTCCCACAGGAGTGCCCCCCAGAGAGTTTTCTTCACCTTCCTCATTTCACACGCCCTCTCAAAGTCTGTGAACCATTTGGTTTTGTCATCACCCTCCTCAAATTTAGGGACAATCCCTTTTGGGATTTTAGGATCAGAGGATTCCTCCCTGTCCTTATTTGTAGTATTGCTGCCACCATTGATGGGTGCTAAACCCTTCTCCTTTCTTTCTTTTTCTACAGCCAGGACTCTGGACTCTAAATCCAATCTTTTGGCCAGCCTTGCTAAAAGGCTGTCCTCCTCATTGAGGCTGTCCTCAATGCCCTCACTGGAACCTGTACCACCTGTGTGGCCTCTAGGTCCCCAGGGGTTGATTTTTGGAGTTAAGTGTCTGGGAACCCTTTCCTCCCTAGGAATTATTGGGGGTGGGCTACCAGCCCTGTCCTCCTCATCCCCTTACTCATCTGACTGGTCATCATCATTCTCAGATGGGTGGGCCTGGGCATACTCAGCCAGGAGCTCCTTGAAGCCCTTGTTTGGTTGGATGCTGGCTCATTCGTATATTTTTAATTTTACATAAGGACCTTACCTCCCTGAAAGACAAGTGAAGGTAAGGGGTGAGGTCGAGCTCCTCAACCATGTCCTGAATGATATCTTGGTTATCTTCACTAATAGCTGGGTTCTGTTTTTGAGACATTCTAACAAAAAAGTTCTAATCCCTCTACCCTTGACTAAAATGACTTTTATGTTCTAAAATTCTAATGGGACTTAAGCAAGGCCCTAACAAGACATTTAGTAGTTTGGTAAAAAAAATGCCAATTTGTAAAAATCAGAATTCTGAAGGCAATTTAAGAGTTCTGTCGTGTGATCAGATGGTAACCAAGTAGTCCAACAAATGCAAGTTTGTATCCCACCTCTGATCCACCAATGTAAGAAACTGGCTCTATATATACTGCACCAAAGTAGGGTACTGTGTGTATAGAGTCCAGGAGTCTCCAGAGGTTTGGCAGAGGTTAAAGTTAGATAGAACCTTACTCTCTAAAGTGGTAGCTTGGCCGAGCAGTAAGGCAGTATCAGAGGACAGTGTAAAGCATTTGATGTACACACTTAGGTAGCAAATGGTCTCACACACTCAAGAACGGAACTCTAGGCCAATTGTTTGTATAAACAAAATTATACTGTTATTTTATTTTAGAACCACAGGTTTGCATAAAATACTTTCTCGAAATAAGTTGCTGTTTGTTGAATACTTTCAATGAACAAAAGACTTTGAATGCAATAAGGTACAGGGGTTGCAATAGGCAACACAATACTTTGTATATCTATAACATTGAGCTCAATGGGATTTTTAAGTAAACTGCAATAGAATTACTTTACGAAAGTTTTTCTTACTCAGGGCTGCATCCTGGATTCAGCCCCGGTGCATTTCCTGTAAACAGTTGAAGGAAATCGTTTTTGGTTAACAGTCAATTTTTAAGGAATATTTGTGTGTTGCAAAAATCGACACTTATAAGAATTTCTGGCAAAAACCAGGCAATGTTATCCTATGGGGGACAATCAGGTTATCGTAAAATCACAGTTGTAATCACTTTTTCTAGTCAGTGCTGGGTACCTAGATCCAGCACTGGGATCTCTCCTGAGAACAGGTGAGTAATTTGCATATCGTTAATCGGACGATTTTTAGTGAATATTTCAAAGTTCCAAAACTCGAAACTTAGAAGAATTTCCAAGTGAAAACCAGTCAACGTTACCCTATGGAGAGAATGTAAGTTATTGGCTTTCAGGTAAGTACTCGGCTCGCAGAATTAAGGTTCTGGGGAAAGACTCAGGGGTCTCCCAGGTTCAGGATTGTACTGTAGTTACACCCTCAGCGACACAGGGGCGGCCGGGTGTAGAGAAAATAGGCCCATGGCGGGTAGGGGGCCTTTGGTTGGTGGCTGCTAGCAGGCAGTCCACATGGCTGTGGGAGCAAAGCTCCTGGTCACTTAGGGCAAGTGGGGAAGTCGAACAGACCAGATGGTGCACCCTCAGCGAAACTGAGGTGGCCGGGTGCAGTAGGCTTTTGGGCCGTCGGGCGCCCAATGGATTTCAATGGGAAAGCTGCGAGACGAACAAAGGCTGCAAACTCAGGGACGGTGATTCTTCAGGTGTGACCACCACTTCGAGGGGTAAGTGGGAAAGCTGTAGGTTGGGTAGACACCCAGGAGTTGGGCACAGGGGGCCATGGGGCGCCAGGTGCAGGGGTGTCTTTAGGCGTCGGGAATTCTTACCTTCTGCTGGTCGCGGTTGGAGGGGTCCCGGGTGTTGAGGCTGCAGGCGTTGTCAGGATCGTCGAGGTGAGTCCTTGGGTGCTGGATTCTTGGTCAAGGTCGCCGGGGGGTCGTCCTCGTGGTCATTGTCCACTTTGGCTCGGGCCGGGCTCGGCAGGTGCAGAGTGGGCAGGATCTGCGGTTTCAGGCCGGGGCCTGGGGTTGCAGATGTTTGAGCAGAGCCACTGCTTGTGGGAGTCCCAGTCCTTAGTTGAGCAAGGCAGTCAGGTCCTCTGGGGTTTTTGAGGTTGCTGACCACTGGAGACTCCGGGGTTTAGCAGGAGCAGGTTCGAGGGTCGACAGGCTGGTAGGTCTGGGGCCAAGTCAGTTGGTGTCGTCCTCTTGTTAGCAGCTCTTGTTCTTTTTGTAGTTTCGTAATTGGGATCTGAGGAAGGAAGGTTCAGGGAGCCCCTAAATACTTAATTTAGGTGTGTTACAGGTAGGTAAAGGGCAGGGACCAATGGGTCCCTTCCCTGGGGTGGGTACACCCCCTATTCTGCCACTTTCCAGTGGGAGGGGGGCAGGAGCCTGTCCCTGGTTGGCTGGGTCCTCCCATCCTCAAGATGGCGAGGACTCAAGATTGTGTTTCACCTCGTCTCCCCCAATTTAGGGGTGGAGTTGGCAGAGGTGGGCGCACCTCTCTTCCTCACTTTGTTTTTCTCGCCGGGTCTCCCGCCCAAAGTGGGGGGTAGAACCAGTGGGGACCAGTTGCTGAGTACAGCAAGTGGTCTGGAGAAGCTCACAAAGGCGGCATGTCTTTGAAGCTTCTCCTTCGTGAACCCTGCCCATCCTGGGGGAGGAGGCTTGGCACCTCGTCCCAGGATGTGCATTGTTTCAGGCCCTCGAGAGCAGCAAGCTCTCGACCCAGGGATCCAGAAACATGTCTGGTGGTCGCAACCTGCGCAGCCACTCAGTCAGGTCACTGGGAGTTGGTCGAGTTTCAGGGGGCATCTCTAAGATGCCCTCTGTTGTGCATTTTACATTAAATCCTACACTGTCATCAGTGTGGGTTTAATGTGCTGAGAAGTTTGATACCAAACTTCCCAGTCTTCTGTGCAGCCATCATGGTGCTGTGGAGTTCGTCATGACAACCTCCCAGCACCACATACTCTTAATGGCAGCACTGCAATTACAGGGCCCAGGAATGGACCTGGGCACTGTAGGGGTACAGGGCTCATGCACCTGTACCTTCACCACTGGCATAGGGCACCCAGCTAGAGGGGTGACTGATGTATGCCAGGGCAGTGGTTTGTTGGCATGGCACACAGGGATGTGTGCCATGTCGTCTCTTTGTTTTGTTCTGCACCCAGACACTCAGCCTGCAAAGGCAGTGTGTGTGTGTCAGGGTACAGGGCCTCAAGGGTGGCAAATAAATGTTGCAGCCCTTGGGGGCCTTCTCTGGTCACAGTGCCCTGGGTACCTATGGTACCATTTACCAGGGGCTGGCATGTGGCCAGAAATACCAATTCGGTTTAGGCTTCAATGCATTTTTGCGAAGGAACACAGGCCCTCGGTACCTGATTGGCAGGAGCCCAGGGCACACTCAGTCAAAGTACATCAGCAATTCAGCAAAAAGTGGGGGCATACCATGCAAGAAAGAGGGCACTTTCTCACACATATGATATATTTCAGTGGTTTGTAACCACAATTGTTGCTGCAAACCATTGAAAATGTACTAATTCCTTAAAGAAATTATTAACAAATTCATAAGCAGAGCCTGTCCCGGAACCTTTTATTGTGCATCCCATTATCAATATTGATAGTATTATTTCACAGGAACCACTGTCCTTTTGATTCTAATACTTACCCTGGTTTCTTAGTGAGTAGGGTTCCCCTGTTCTGTCCCTTGATTTTTATTTTTTAAAGCAGCACCTTTTCCTTTAAGGAGCACACGTTGCTTTAAAAAATTTTTTTACAAGGATGGCTGTCTGCAGTTCCTTGTAGGCCTCCATCCCTTGTTTGTAGCCAATCACATGGGGTCGCAAATACCAACCTGCCTATTTAATATTCATTAGACACGTCATTTTGTGATCCCCTGAGACTGGAGAATTTTTTACGCAACATATTAGTACATAGGTTGTATTGCAAAAATAAATACTGCACTCAAAAAGTAGGAATGCAGTTTGCAACCACGTTTTGTGACCTGCCCGTTCTCTAATTCTCTATGTGGAATTCTGTACGGTTGAAGTCCCTGGCACAGATGACATGTGACAAACTGCTCTGCATTTTATCATTCTGGCAGATTCAATATGTATTCTGGGACCGGAGACCTGTGTCCCAGTTTTCCCAACAGGTCCTCCATACGATTATGGTGCGTTGCTCATTAAAATAGTGATAGACTCTGGTATCTGATAGGAGTCTAACCAGAGTGGTGCTCCTTTTAATGTAGGTGACTAGAGCTCCCATGACCAGGCTATTACACCACTAACGGTTAGTGGCAACTTATTACTGTAGTGGCATACAGACTTTTTATTAACCAATACACCAGTTAGGAGGCTGTTTGTGAGCACCCATATTGCCCCCATAAGTCTATAGTTTTAACATTGTAGGGTGCTGCATGGGGTTAGTTGTAGCCAGTGTGTTCTGCTTCCCCACTCCCTGCATGCCCCCACCCCATAAACTTCTCTCTCTCTCTCTCTCCCTCTCTCACTACCCCCGCCCTCCCTTCCCTCTGGGATTCATTGAGAGGCCAATAATATCTATCTGACATTGGATACATATAATGTGGATAAGGAAAGAAGGACATTTTGTTGTACTTGGCCTGAACCCAAAGATCCTGCAGGGCAGCCTGTGACGTAGTCAGAACGATACCTTCAGTGATTCCTTCCTCACACACCTTTGTTAGCTCAGGTTTCAGTTTTTCCTTGAAGGCTAACAACACTGACCTGACCTTATGTACCTTGGGTAATGTTCCTCACTTCAAAATGATCTTATGCTTACACTTCTTTACCAGTCCAAGGGCCATATTCACAAGGAGCTATTGCCGCGTTAACGAAACTTTATCGCAGCCAAAGTTGCGATAAATCGATTGCCCCATTCACAAGCCAGTGTTAACAGCCCACAGCACCAGTCTACCCGCGATAACAGCCGCAAAAAACATTGTCACAGAAGACTCCCGCAACTAACGCTAATGAGATGCAGAGTAGGCGTTCCCGCGCCCAAAGCCGCAACAACACCACTCCACAACATTCACAACGACCAGCCAGAACTGCAACAAGAACACAAAACAGGCGATGAGGCCATTAGCAGCAGGAAAATAACACCTGCTCTGACCTGGTACAAAGTCGGACCACAGCCTGCACCACAAACCACAACACCCACCGCCACCACCCCAGGACCCCAACACCCACCCTGAACCCCCCGACCACCACAGAGGCAGCGCAGACAAAGACAGCGGACCCCAGGAAACGCACCAGCCACACAGACCCAACCCCTGACAATGTCATTGCCCACTACAGGCTCAAAAGGACAACCATTCCTACGCATCCTGACCAACAACGCCCGCAGGCCGACGGCACTAACACAGCGGACAACCAACATCCCACCCCACACAAAGCTGCTGGCTGTGCTGCACCTGTTGGCCCCTGGCACCCCCCAACCAACACCCTCCAC
This sequence comes from Triturus cristatus, assembly GCF_964204655.1. Taxonomy (NCBI): domain Eukaryota; kingdom Metazoa; phylum Chordata; class Amphibia; order Caudata; family Salamandridae; genus Triturus; species Triturus cristatus. Next base: position 113,099,281 of record NC_140583.1, read on the forward strand.
AGTCGGAGGAATCACACAGCCAGCCACATCCAAGTCCCTCACACCTGACCTGGACAACACCATCAGCCTGTCACCCCAGTCCCTATACATTCAACACAATGCGCAGGATCTGCTGGACACCAAGCAAGGACCATACGCCATAGCTGGATGCACGCACCTGTCGGGGGCAATCCACAGCACACATGTCATACCTGTGCCCCCTGCCGACACAGCACACAATCACCTCAACAGAAAGCACACGTCTTACATCACTGTGCAGGCAACAACCGAACACCGTGGAACCTCCACCAATCTCGACTCCAAATACCCAGCCACTGTGCACGATTCCTCCATCCTCCGACAGTCCAGCAGCAACCAGCGTCCCCAGGATGGCACCAAGCAAATAAACACCCCACTCACCTCACCTCCACAACCATGCAACTCACAACTCTGGCAATGCACACGTCACAAAATCAAAACCAACATGCCAAACAACATGCCCACCCACCAGACACGACAGAACAACTCACAATGGTAACCTGGGGAAGCTGTGAACATGAGCCATCAACGGCATAGCACCTCAGCCACACACTAGCCCAATGTAGGGAGAGATGGCAACCAGGCATGTGTGAAGGAGGCAGGAGAAGCATGACTGGGAAAGCACACAATGCCAAGAGTGGCGGAGATGTGCTGGACAGACCGAAGTATGCAGAACACACCCATATCCATGGCGACATACACCTCTGGTGTATGGAGTGTAGTGGACAGTAGATGCAACCATGTCACCCCGGCCAGTGGGGGACTTCGCGCAAATGTTGCCTGTTACGCCCCCGCGTAAGCGTGAGCGGAGTGGGATGGCCCAGCGTACGCCAGGCCAGCGTAGGGTTGTGAATAAAAAGCACATAGCCTTGGGCGTGGTCCACTTCTGGAAAGCCCAAGTTCTCTGCCAGGGCGGCACATCTCACCACGCCACGAGGCCAACGCCGTCCTCGTGAGCAGAGTTGCCTGTGATCCTGTGCGCCTGCCATACCCCGGTCGGCTGGACCCCGAACCCACCAGGCCTGTCCCTGCGCAGCCAGGCCACACTGATCATCTGCTGTCACTGGCGTGTGTCAAGGATGGTCCACCACATGTCCGTGCAAGCTCCAAGCACCAGTTCCGTGACCTCTGCAGCCTCCGCAGACCATTGCTGGCCCCCCGACGCTGGCCCATATTACTCATTCCACATTCACATACTACGTCGGCGTCCTCTTCGGCCCAGTATGTCCCATATGTGAAACTGTGTCCTGAGTCCTGAATGGCAGTGACCCCAAAGCCGGTGCAGCGGCCACAGCACCAGACTACCCCCCTGATCAGTGAAGCATAGTTCCATATGGGCATCTTACGACACAGGGTGCCACTAACCCTGTTCAATGCCAGCCGGGGACACGTGGTGCCACTAACCCTGTTCAACGCCAGCCGGCGACATGTGGTGCCACTAACCCTGTTCAACGCCAGCTGGTGACACGTGGATGAGGGACCAGGATCACCCTGCGGACCAGTAGGTCCCACATCCAGCACCTAGTCGCGAATCACGAATCGCAGAGTCCACACCAGTGGTCGCACCGAGACGAGTAAGAGGAAGATGCGTCTCAGTCCGGACGAAAGCCGGGTCACAGTCACTGAGGTGACCGAACACTATCAACAACTGACCTGGTGCCATCAACCCTGTTCATCGCAAGTCCGTGTCCCGTGGTGCCACTGAAACTGAACTAAGCAGGCCGGTGGGGCCATCCAAACTATGCATGCGACACTCGGTGAATGGCCCGTGCTGACCGCTGCCTCAGGCCTACACTGCGGTCCATTAGGTCACACATGTGGAACTGTGTTTTGGGTAAGATGTGGAGGAATCCACACCATTGGACACGCCTCATCGCAGGCGGCATCCCCTAACTGCACTAGTGCCACTAACTCTGTGCGCAATGAGTCATGGGCACCATCTGGTTGGACCCTGATGACGTCAGAGCCCGTGGCCTTGTGGTTTTCTGCATCTTCATCTGGCTGGACCGAACTTGGTGTCCGACATGTGTCTGTTCCATTCATCTCCACCATAGTGGCTGTATCAGCATGGGCCTGCCCTCTGCATCCTGCCCTGGAGGTACACCTTCCACTGCCCATAGAGACACTCCGCGACAAGGCCGCTTGTCATCCCATGAACCTGCTCTGCACCCGTGACCCTGCCCCAGTGCACGGCAAGTCTGCGGCCCGTGGCGAAAGGCCCGTGCAGGACGATGTGCATACGGGCCACTGTTGGACCCGGCCCTTCTGGCAGGTTCACCCCGAAACTTTTTGCTTTTTGTTGGTGACTTGGTTTAGTGATTTTTGGACTTCTGCGCACTTTACCACTGTGTCCCAGGGTAAAGTGCATGCGTGTTGTGAGGTTGGCCTGCCCTCCCATAGGAATGCATGGTGGAATGTATGTGTCCTGGTAGTTCCTGATGCGTGGGGTGTGCAGGCCCGAGTTTGGTATGTGCGGACTCGTGTGGTTGAATGCTGCGCGATGATGTGTGCGGCGTGCATGTACCTAGTGTGGAAGTGCCACTTCTAGAAGTGGGCATTTCAGTGTGCAGTATGAAATGTGTGGCTTGTCTGGCGATTAGCTGGTGGAGGTCATGTGACGGGCTAGGGATTCCCCAGGGTCAGGAGGAGTCACCCAGTGGTGAATGGGAGTTTAGCATCCTGATGGCTGGGGAGGAGTACACCTGGGTCTTGAATAGGACAGGGCTTTCTCCACACAATGCTGGCTCCGGCCCCTGTGGTGCGTCTAATGACCCTAGCCCTGCCAGTGAATAGGGAGAGGGGCTGAGCAAAACAAAGTGCTCAGGAACCTGTTGTAACTGGTTCGCCCCTTCCCTGCACATTGAAGACAAAGACTTTTACTGTATAAAAAGGGGCTGTGTCCCCTTACAAGTTGTTCTCTCCCAGGATCCACTTGAGGGGGGCCTGCTGCTGCTGGGCGCCAGGAGAGACCGCCACTGGGGACTGCCTCCCTGTTGGAGGGCCCTGTGAGCTGGCCCCTGGGCCCAGTCTTTGCCCCCCTGTCTTTAGAAGACTTTTTTTTTTGTTGCTGGACTTTCATTTGCTTATAGCGCCTGGGAGCGCTTTCTGGGCTTTCTACCGCTGGGGGCGCTGGTTTGCCTTATAGCGCTGTAAGCGCTGTGATTTTGATAGCGGGTGCCCACCCCGCGATTTTGCTGTTTTTTTTTACCAGGTCGGCGGGTGCCCACCCCGCCGTTGTGTTCGTTACGAGGGAGCCTACCCCTCATTGCCGCTGTGAAGGAGAATCACCGCTGCGGCCCGGTTCGTAACCGGAAGTCAGGCAGCCTCGGCGAAGACGTGGGCGGGACTGTACTCCCAGGAAGCGGACGGGAGCCTACCCCGCGCTCCTGTGAGGGAAGCAGGAAGTGAGTTGTGGATCGGGGCTCCCGTGCGCTGAGGGAACCCCGCGCTGTTGCCGAAGGAAAGGAGAGGAATCCAGGCGGGAGCCTACCCCGCGCTGGACCCGACGAAAGGAGCAGCAGTCCCGGTGAGTGGGGGCAGACGGGCTGTGTTCAGAGCGTTAGTGCGCTCCAGGCGTGTACTGTGGTACCGATCCCAGACCGGCTGACTCTTAGAGCGGCCCCCGCCTTTGGGGTCGCTCCAACGTTGGGGGCAATATTTCGTTAGAGTCCAGAGGGACTCCAGGGCCGCGATGTGGGCAAAAGAGCCTGCGGGGCTCACGAGTCCCCCGTGTGGGTCTCCAGCGTCGGGGCCATGAATGTTCTCGAGTGCGTGTAGCACTCCAACGACCGGGGGCACTTCGATAGAGCCCAGTGAGGCTCCAACGGTTGGCACATTGTTTCTCGAGCTCAGTGAGGCTCCAACGTTGCGGGGCATTGTTGGTGCAGAGCCACGAAGGCTCTAGGGGCATTTTGAATAGACAGAGCCCAGAGAGGGCTCCAGAGGCACGCCGGTGCCTGAGTTTCGTTCTACAGCTGCCCAGCACTTAGTGGGCAGCTGCAACGTTTAGGTTGGGGGTATTTTCGCTTTAGTCTGCGCAGCTGGCGCAGCTTGACTGGACACAGGGTGTCCGAGCCCCGACAAGGCCAGTGGGCCTAGGGACTGCCACAGGTGGTGGCTGATGTGAGCTTCCTTACTGCACCTGAATGTATGTTTCTGCGTCACGTGCCTTGCATTACACCTCTGAATGTGTTTTCATGCATCATGTGTTTTCCTTGCTAGCACCTCTGAATGTGTTTTGATGCATCATGTGTTTTCTTTCCTAGCACCTCTGAATGTTTCATGCATCATGTGTTTTCTTTCATGACACCGCTGAATGTAGTTTCTGCATCATGTGTTTACCTGCCAGGCACCGCTGAATGTTTTATGCGTCATGTGCCATGTTCTACACCTCTGAATGTTTTAGGCATCATGTGTAATGTGCGTAGACCCCTATAGGTATTGTGATACTTAGGTGGTTGCTTTCTACTAGTACAGGTGGTACTCGGGAGGTTCTGAGTCCCTGCGCAATAGTCTCCTAAGGTGGTTAGGGTTGCGTAGGTAGTACTTTCTGGTTACCAGTAGTTACTGGTTGTGTTATATGTGTATTTTGTGCTACAGTAATTTTATATTCTAAAAAGTGCTAATTCCTGACAGTGGCCCATGTGGCCCTGTCCCCTGTACATATAATCCCTTGTAAATTCTGCCCGTGCCTGTTGGCACATTGTAAAGTGTGTGTTTTCATCTGATGTGTTTTACTATAATACAAAGGCTATTTTTATAGAATACCTTGTGTGGAGTTTCCTTTGTGGTGGGCCTTGGGTGTTGTTGCTGGGTGCGCGCGCAAACGCTTTACACCTTGCCTCAGAGATAAGCCTGACTGCTCGTGCCAAGCTACCAAGGGGGTGAGCAGGGGTTATCTTTGGCGTGTAACTTCCTTGCCCTGACTAGAGTGGTGGTTTCTGCCTGACTGTGGCGCAAGCCTTAGCCAGCCAGACATCCCAGTTCTAACAGCCACTAACTCTGTGCAGCACAAATCATGGGGCCTTTATGGTTGTATGGTTGTGCCCTTTACGATGTACACTGTTGTCGATTTCTGACTGCACCAGGCAGTCCTTGCCAGCTGGTGTGCACACACCCCACACACATCCAACACAGGTGTCACTCGGTAAGTGTGCCTGATAATAAATGAGGCTGTGCGCTTGTGCCCGTAGCCATTCACACCATTTGAGCAAGCGTGTCCGTGTGTTCATTGTGTCAGCTTGATGGGCACGAGCCCTGCAACATCACAGTGTGCTGTCTTTTGTAGACGTTGCCATGTCACCTCAGCGCTGGCAGTGACCCTGGACATGTAGCCCCGCACCTGCCACCCTGCATGCACGGGCTGCGTGTACTGGTTTGGCAGGGGGGGGCAGGATGTGGCCCGGACCTGGCCCGGTGCAGGAAGTGCGGTAAGTGTGTCTCTGTTTTGGGGTGTTGTCACCACCAGGGCCACAGAACACAACGTTGCAATGTGGCATGTACCAGTAGGGCGGGCCCGCAGGTACGGGGACATGTAGGAGTACTAGGACGCTCGGGGTCTTGGCACATGCATGCCAGGTGTGAATTGCATTAGTCTTGCAGATGCATGAGTCTGTTGCCTGGCCTCATTCTCAGCACGATCCAAGCCAGCCATGGGCTGGACACCTGTGTCTGCACTGTCCGGACCATTTGGCCTACACCCAAGTGGGCACACACCTTCGAAGGCCAGCGTCACGGTGTTGTTGGCATGGCGCTGGACATGAGTGGACAGGCATTAGAATGATGTCCCGTAGGAGTGCACGTGATGCAACCGTGCAGCGCACACAAGCGGAGCAGCTGTGTGGCAACATTACACACAGTGAGTCCGCTCATGTGCATTGTGCTGGGCATATCATCCATGATTCCCAGGGTCGCAGAAGTCCCACCACACCCACGACCGGCCTGTGTACGTCTCCTGTATGCATGCAGCTGGTGAAGTTACTGTAGGGATGAAAGGTCCTTTGTCTGTACTTTCAGGCGTTAGCACATCTGCAGCTCCGAGCAGGAACTTGCATGTGCCCAGCACCCCCTGACAGGTACGATAGCATTTGCTTGCGACTCCCACACTTCGCACTGCCCGGCGTGAGACCAACGTGTACACATCCCACACACAGTAGTCCTTGATCATAGTTGGCGTGCGTGATATGGCCTTCACACGTACTCCCACCCCACCCAAGCCCTGCACCTGTTGCACACAGACACTGCTCATTGCACCGAGCTGTGCCATTTCATCAACAGGACTGTCTCAGGGCAAACCAGTGCCGCTTCAAGCAGAGCCACTGACGCAATGGCAGACCAACCCGGGCACATGGTCTACTCCAGTCACGTGGAGCTGTACCGTGCACGTCTGCTCCATGTACTGGGCCACTGCTGTTGGCAGTGCTGTGGATCAGTTACCGGGTGAGCTTCCGCCTTGCGCACATCACCTGTGTGCAGCCTGTGTTGCATTATCACTCGTGCATATTCGAGTGGTCCATGGATGTCTGCCTCTCTAACGTAACGGTAGCTGACCTGGATTTTGATGTGTGTGTGCGCCCCCTGTTGGAACACGAGAAGGAGTGTCACCAGGATGACCGCTTACGGCATGCATGGATGTTTGGCATGCAGGCTGGAAACTGGACCTGGGAGATTGCACGAGTCGTCGTGTGCAGTGAGCACATTGAGCCACTACCCGATTGGGCTTTGGTGCACATTGGGTCCACTGGTTGGAGTCAGCACATCTGTCCTGGTCAGCTGATGGATTACGTCGACGACATGTCAGAGTGGTGGCCGACGATCGCTCATTGGAGATGTTGGCCTACGCAGCTGCACTCGCGTTCATGGACGAGTGACAAGGTACCTGCAGCCACGACTGGATGTGAGCCATTGCACTTGTCACAACACATGGTTGCATGTTGTGGATATGGTCACAAGTCCCGAGACGACAGTGGACATGGCTGCATTTGCCAGGACTCATGTTCCAGGTGCGGACAACCAATGCAGGTTGGCACTGACTTGTGTTGGTGAGGGACTCCCACGAGGTGGACATGGGCAATTTCCTACTTTCCTCATTCAGACATGCTGTCTGCATATCATGGCATATTGGCCGCACTGACTCGCACTTGTTGATAAAGTTTCCGCACTTTCGCTTGTCTCCAACTGTGTTGTGTCTTAATTTGTATGCCAATGTGTGTCACGGACTCTCTGGCTCCGTGCATTGCTACCCCATCAGGACTGTGTGTTTGTACTAGTGCATTATCATGTCCCTGTTTCGTGCTTTGCCAGATGCATATGGGTGTTTACCGGCCACAGGCGGGTGCACTTGTGTCCTGTGTTTGGTTGTGCACAAGTTGGTGTTTGTACCACATTGTGTTGGATGTTGGGGTGCTCTGCTTCCTATGTGTGTGTGCTGCATTGTGTGTGAGATGTCCCTTCAGCTCTGATATGGCTCACCCTTCTCCCTTTCACGAGATGCTGTGTTCACTTCTGTGCCTGTTCAGTGGTGTGACATTGCCGGGTTGTGTGACTTGTGCACCTGGTTGGTGTTGTTACTCTTGGGCATGGTTTGTCTGCAGTTGTGCTGTGCTTAGTTGTGCATGTGTGCCATTGTGCCCATCTTCTCCGTCCCCCAGTCCCTGCTGGTTCCTCTCCCTGTTGCTGTTGTGTCTGTTGTTTGGTGCAGTTTCTGGTCCCCGATTCCTGCCACCATCTCCACACTGATGTGGTGGAGACCATATCCTCCATGTCATCCAGCTCCTGGTGTGGCGCTGGACTCCCACCTCCGGTGTGCATTGCTGTCTTCTTGGTGTTAGCATGTTTCTGCTTGTTTGTGCCTTTTGCATCATTGCTGGAGTTCTGGGTTTCTGCCAATGTCCTCCTCCGCTCTCAGGCTGCATTCATCTTGTCCAAGTTGGCCTGCCATGTACAATGTTTTGTTGCCAATGGGTTTGGTGGGGTTGTCTGCTGGCTCGGGTTTCCTCCATTGTGGTTGGCTGTTGTTTTCTGTTTGGTCTGTCTTACTTTTTCAGGCTTTTATTGTGCTTATTCCCGCCTGCCGTGTGTTTCGCGGTCCTGGCGGTCCTTATCCCTGCTTTCCTCATCGCGGATGGGCTCATCGCAAGTTTTCTGGTGTTGTTGTTTGTATTTTTATCTCCGTCGGGGTGGTTGTATCGCGGACATTGGCTGCCTTTTCGGCGGACTATCGCATGGTTCCACCATGTTGTGAATTCCACGTTAACACAGGGTTATTTTCCCATGATGGGCTGCGATGTGTAAAGTTACGTTAGCATTTTTTGGTGATGTTTAGCACACGTTCTTGTGAATATACCCCCTAGTTTCTCATCAAACTAACTCCCTTTTCCATACCTCGCACATGCTCGCTCATCCCAAAATTAGCACCTGATCCAGATAATTAGTAGCAAATGTGATGCACAGGTCTTGCTGCCATGGCCACCCCAGCAAACAATCACCACCATTTGCAACATAAACCTTGACAATGGCGTGCCTTTGCTTGAATCCTGTTTCCGCTTGAGAGTACCCCACAACTACGATCCTTTTCCTGCCACAGCCCATGAGTTTAATATCCGACTGCTTCATCTTTCTAGTTAGGGTGAATCTGACCCCAGAATCTGGTATGACCCTTACTGGTTCATCATTCACATGAATTACAAAACTGTGGCACCCTGGCCCTAATCCACACTGTTTATTTATAAAAAATGTATTCCTCCAGCTATGTTTTCTAGGTCCTTATTGCCCCATTACTCACTATATTGCCCCACAATATTTACTACCCATCATCTTGCCCAACTGCATTTATTTCTCTACCACCATTCTAACTTGTCATGCTTCTGTACATAAACAACGGGGTCAAATATTCTTTTTGATTGAAAGTTTTGCTCAATAGTCCCATATAAGCGCAAGCTTTATCAGTGGCAGTGTTCAACTATGCCACACCTGAAACATACCCCCTCGCCTATTTTCTCATCAGGATCATCTCTGCCCGACTGACACATTTGTGTAGACTCTTCACTAGTAATAACCTTTTTAGTTCTGACTTCCTTTATGTTTGACTGCTCTCCACTGTTCCTCCCTAGCAACAGCTTACTGCCGTGTGACATATCCTGCTTGCTTAGAATTGCCAATGGCTTTTTCCAAAGTCACGTTTTCTATAAGTAATACGTTTTCCTGAATTTTCCCACAGACTCTCTGGACAAATCGATCCCTTTTCTCTTCATTATGAGATGATCTGCAGTTACCCAGGACAGCTAGCACTCTCAATGCACGTAATCCTTCACTGGCTTCCAGTGGAGGTGCCCCCTTCCGAGAACACCATAGTCCTGCATTACTGTTTGATCGTCCATCAGGGTGGCGAAGGAGATTACCTCCAATACAGCATACTCAGCAGTCCACAATGTTGATGGTAAGATCGCACTGAAGGTCGGACAGCCGTCCAGATAAAGCAGGCTGGCGCCACAGTCCTCACTTGCGTTCGATGTTGGATGGCCAGCTTCCACTGGTGTTGCCCTTTGGAGATCCAGCATATGACTGGCGCACCTCAGCAGTTACTGGTGCCACGAAGATCACAACCAACACATATAGTCCTCTTTCAAAGTTAGTCATGGCCCATTAGATTACACACTACTTCACCTCTGCGTCCCTTGAGGACAGAAGAGAAAGTGATTTACACACAGAGTTGTGGAGATTGATTTAGTCACTAAAAGCAAATTAACTCCAGTGTAATAGATATGGAGAAGGACCATCCAGCAATTGATGCAGCTGGGACGCTCCTAGTCCCAAGCTCTTTCATGCCACCATACTGAGAAAGGTTATATTGCAATCCAACAAGATACCACGCCACACTACATCCCTCCATCACCTTCAAGAATACTGCATGGTCTGTGGCAACATCTGTGACTCATTGCCTGAGAGACTACCCCATGATTCATTGTATGTGAATGCATCATATTGCCTATGGGAACATCATATGGCCAGTGTGGGCATCCCATAATTTGTGACATCCTGTGCTTTGTGAGGATATCCCATGGCATTTCATGGTCACCTATGTTCAGTGGTGGCATTCCATGGCCTGTAACGACAACTGTATCTGCGACATACCTCATGACATGTGAGGGCACCACACGGTACACAACAGCATCTCTTGGCATGTGAATGTATCCCATGGCTTTTAAGCACATCTCATGATTTGCAAAAGGATCCCACGGTCATGAGCATACCATTTACTATGATTATTCATTGGCCACCATTCCTATGAAGGCTTTCGACAGCATGCAAAGGAATCTCACAGCTGTAGGTGCTTCCGTGATAGTGCAGGCATCCTATGCCTCTTGAGGGTGCACCTTCCGTGGCCTGTAAGAACACCCAATGGTTTGTAGGGGCATGCATTTGCCTATGAGTTTATCCTACAACAAGTTTAACTGTGCCATGTTGGTGATTTTTTGGCTGATAGCTTGTCTGCCGAACTAGAAGGCAGCAAACAGAAGGCACTGCCTACAAGTTAAAAGGTGTTATCGCTAGTTAAAGAACACCATAGCAGGAGTAATTTGTAAACTCACTCTCGCTCTCTTTCTAACTGCTATGGGACAAGCTGCCCCAATGTTTGTCCAAGCAATCAAAATAGAGGAGAAAGGTCCTTTTGAGGAGACATATTCCTAATTTCTCAACCCCACTGGTGATCCAGGGGAGCTGGGTATTCCCTGGTTGCTGCAGGGTAAGTGCAGCCGCAAAGAATACAACAGAACAACATCTTCATTATACAAAATACCTAAACTACGGACGGGTGACTCTGGATTTATTCTCTAACCGCATTTGGATTTTGAGACTTCCATGATCTGGGGGAGTTTCTAAGTTGTGTCTGCCACTGTTTCTAGAATGGGTCAGAACTCCCTTTCATGCTTGAAGTATGTGTTCTGCACTATTAGTCAGTGGACATCAATTTTATTTTCCCCTGGCAGCACCAATCTCTTGTTTACCGTGAATAGAGGCCCCTTAGAATTTACTATTACAAGGCTCCCCAGATATCTTCAAGAGCAGGGCGTGTGATGCTGCTGCCGCTGGTGCTTCGGTTTTTCTGGACCAAATATGGATGACTGGGGTAGGAGGGGTGGTATGGGTCACTCACTGTCTCAGTTAACTGTGCGGTAAAGAGGGATGGAAATCCAAATATGGTTTTGTACATGTGTGAGCCTCTTTCTGGAGAAGGTTGTCGAGGGCGAGGTCGGCGGGGCAGAGCGAAGTTGGTGGTTGAGGGTGTAGAAGCTGAGTCGTCTGTTGAGCTATGCTGGTCCGGTGTTGTGGGGGACCTTGTGTGGGTGGGTGAGGAGCTTGAAGGTGATACTCTTGTTGACAGGGAGCCAGTGCAGGTCTTTCAGGTGGGGTGTGATGAGGCTGTGGCGAGGGATGTCGAGGATCAGGCGTGCAGAGGCATTTTGGATGCGTTGAAGTCATCGTTTCAGGAATTTGGCCGAGGCTCCGCAGTCCAACCTGCTGCTGACGAAGGCCTGGGTGACCTTTCTTCTTGTTTCAGTGGGGATCCACCTGTAGATCTTGAGGAGCATGCGGAGGGTGTTGAAGCAGGAGGACGAGACGGCGTTGACCTGCTTTGTCATGGAGGGAGTAGAGTCGAGGATGAACCCTAGGTTGCGTGCGTGGTCGGTGGGTGTTGGAGCTGTTCCCAGTGCGGTCAGCCACCAGGAGTCATCCCAGGCCGAAGGGGTGGAGCCGAGGATGAGGACTTCCGTTTTGTCCGAGTTCAGCTTCAGACGGCTGTTCTTCATCCACTCGCCGATGGCTTTCATTCCTTCGTGGAGGTTGGTTTTGGTGGTGAGGGGGTCCTTGGTGAGGGAGATGATCAGCTGGGTGTCGTCGGCGTAGGAGATGATGTTGAGGTCGTGTAGTCGGGCGACGTGGGTGAGCGGTGCCATGTAGATGTTGAACAATGTTGGGCTGAGGGATGAGCCCTGGGATATGCCACAGATGATCTCGGTGGCTTCGGAGCGGAAAGGGGGGAGGCGGACGCTCTGGGTTCTGCTGGAGAGGAAGGAGGTGGTCCAGTCCTGAGCCTTGTCTTGGATCCCAGCATCATGGAGGCGTGTGTGTAGGGTGCGGTGGCAGACAGTGTCGAAGGCGGCTGACAGGTCCAGGAGGATGAGGGCCGCGGTTTCTCCGTTGTCCGGCAGGGCTGTGATGTCATAGGTGGCGGCGATGAGAGCAGTTGGTGCTGTGGTTGTTGCGGAACCCGGACTGGGATGGGTCCAGGATGCAGTTCTCCTCGAGGTAGCTGATCAGTTGTCTGTTGACAGTCTTCTTGATGAACTTCTCTGGGAACGGGAGCAGGGAGATGGGCCGGAAGTTCTTGAGGTCCTTGGGGTCAGCCTTGGGTTTTTTGAGTAAGGCGTTGATCTCGGCGTGCTTCCAGCTCTCCGGGAAGGTTGCTATCTCGAAGGAGATGTTGATGGCTTTCCGGGGGTGAGGTGCGATGGTGGTGCTGGCTTTGTTGAAGATGTGGTGTGGGCAAGGGTCTGACGGAGATACGGAGTGGATGGAGTTCATGATTTTGATGGTGTCGTTGTCGGTTGTGTTGGTCCAGGAGAGCAGGGGGTCCGTGTGGATGTTGGCCGTAGGGACGGAGGTCTCCGTGGTTGTCGGGACGGTCGTGGCGTTGAAGCTGTCGTGCATGTCTGTGATCTTGCGATGGAAGAAGGTGGCAAGGGAGTCACACAGGTCTTGCGAAGGTGGGATGTTGTTGGTGTTGGAGCTGGGGTTGGAGAGTTCCTTCATGATGTTGAAGAGCTCTTTGCTGTTGTGTGCGTTGTTTTCTAGGCGGTCTTTGAAGGAAGCCCTTTTGGCGGATCGGATGAGGTGATGGTGTCTGCGGGTGGTGTTCTTGTGTGATGCGTAGCTGTCCGGTGTCTGTTCACGGTGCCATTTCTTCTTTAGCTTTCGGCAGGTTTGCTTGGAGGCCTGGAGGTCTTCAGTGAACCAGCTGGCTTTCTTGCTGGTGTGTCTGTTGGGGGGTTTCTTGATTGGGGCAAGGGTGTTGGCGCAGTCGTCTATTCTCTGAGGTTGCGGGCGGCGGAGTCGGGATCTGTGGGTCGGCGGGTGGGCTCCGGGCGAGGGTGGTGGTTAGCTGGTCTTCGGTGACTTTGCTCCAGCAGCGGCGGGGGATCTGTTGGGTGCAGTGGTGCGTGGTGGGTTTCCGGAAGGTGAAGTGAATGCAGCGATGGTCGGTCTAGTGGAGTTCGGTGGTGTGGTTGAAGGAGACATGGGAGCTTGCGGAGAAGATGGGGTCAAGCGTGTGGCCGGCGGAGTAGGTGGGTGTTGTGACGAGTTGTCTGAGTCCGAGGTTGGTGAGGTTGTCGATCAGGGTGGTGGAGTTGCGGTTGTTGTTGTTCTAGAGGTGGAAGTTCAGGTCCCCGAGAAGGATGTAGTCTGTGGAGGCGAGGGCGTGTGTACTGGCGAAGTCGGCGATGGAGTCACTGAACTGTGGTTGGGTCCGGGGGTCTGTAGATGAGAGTTCCTTTGAGGGTGGTGTTGGGATCAGTGTGGATCTGGAAGTGCATGTGTTCGGCGGTGCTGAGGGTGTCATCTGTGTTGGTAGAGACTCTGAGAGTGTTCCTGTGGACGATGACAATTCCTCCTCCTACTCTGTTGGTGCGGTCCCTGTGGGTGATCTTGTAGCCGTCTGGGATGGCTATGGCGATGTTGGGTGCCGAGGAGGGGTACAGCCAGGTCTCCATCAGAAAGGCGACATCTGGGGAGGTTGAGTCGAGTACGTCCAAGAGTTCGACGGCGTGTTTGCAGGCGGAGCGGGTGTTGAGAAGAATGCATCTGAGGTGGTTACGTTCTTTCACGGTGGGTGGGTTTGCGGATCGGAGGGTGGTGAAGCTGCAGTTCCGGCAGGAGAAGGGTCCTTGTGTGCGCTTCGGGGCAGCCAAGAAGCAGGTGTGCGGTCGTCCGGTGTTGAAGGGTGCTGTTATCGTAGTGGAGATGGGTGTCGTGGCGTTCTCGTGGGCCAGAGGTTATGGCGCAGGGCGCGGTCCAGGCGCGGATGGGCGTAGACAGGCTTGCCTTAGGTGCGCCTTTGGCACGCCAGCGGCACGCCCGCTGCGTGCACCCGCCATAAGAAGGGGAGGTGGGAGGGAGGAGGCAGCTGGGAGGAGGGGGCGGGGCTACAGGGGACGCAGCGGCGGGAAAAACGGGGGCAGGAACAGCGAAAGGAAACAGAAGGCAAAAGGGCACAGAAGACAAACCTACGGCCTACCACTGGCCACCAGGCATGTGGCGCAGGTGGTAGCCTGCGGGTGGAGTAGGGCCTCAAACTCTCCTCAGCAGCAGCAGCAGGGCCTTGAGGGCAGGACACACAGGTGGTGCTGTGCGGCGTGGGGAGCGACCTGCCTAAGAAAGGGTCAAGGGCACTAACTACCCCTGACAAGGCGTTGAAGTGCGATTACAAGAGAAACATTGACAGGACAAGGAAGACAGCAACAAATACTTGACAAAAGTGATGTTACCAAATGTTACCCATTGTTGATACCAGACTCCAATATTTCAAGGAGAAATCTGTTAAGATGTGAGAACAACTTTGTACAAGTCGGTATTAATTGCTGCCTTCAATACAGGATATATGCTCACTTGTAGTAGACAGGGTTGACAACTGGTTGATTTTTTACCAGCTAGATTGTATTTTTTCCCCTTTTCAGTACATGCTTTAAACAGTAAACACACGAAGAAATCACTTTAAAATGTGTTCTACAGCTGCCGTGGCGAAGTGAGCTAAAGAGCGATGATGGATTCAACCCAGATCTGTGACTGGGGGTGAGTGTCTGAAAAGTTTCAGCGCTCCGTCCATCATCTTCTTCTGTTTGCTTTGTTCGCCCTAAATTGGCAGGGTATGCCCAGATGTGGGTCCCTTACTCACTTTGCCACTGGATTCAAGCTAGCCTGGCTGATGAGGGCTGTTAGCCCAAAACCGGTCCCAGGATGCTTGTTTCTGGTTCAGGGAAGACCTGGCTTGGCAGTTCGGGCTGGACTGTTCCCATGAGGCACAGGGTCAAGACTGATTTGCATATAGCTGGGTCTGCACTGAAGTGGCAGTGAGCTAAAAAACGATGATGGATTCAACCCAGATCTGTGACTGGGGGTGAGTGTCTGAAAAGTTTCAGCGCTCCGTCCATCATCTCCTTGTGTTTGCTTTAATGGTCCTATAATGGTCCTTGACTCATAATTGAACAAAGACAGAAAAGCCAATTTAAAACTAAACACAGGCTCTTTTATTTAAAGTTCTATTTAGGTATAATTTCCCAGATTTTGCAGCACCTTAATACCGGAACACGTGGCCACTATGGTTCCCTGGGAAACGTGGCAATCTTATTAGTAGAACAATAAGTAATTAAAATACGAGAAAATGTCATATTTTGTACTTTGTAGCTGCTGGTGCACTTTTTATATTTACTGCTAAAGGCTTCATTAAAGCTTAGAAGAGTTGTTCTAAAGATGTGGAAAATAACACTTCTGTTGATCATCAGCACCTACAAACAGCATGAGGTGGGGTATTATGAGGACAACAAGACAACAAGTCATAACACCACAGTCAGACTGGGACAGGAAATTACCCCGGGCACCATACGAAAAGTGGCACCCCATTAGCGAACCAATTACCTAAAAGGAGTGGCCCACGTTTGCACATCAGGCCAGTTTTGAACTTCTAAAATATGGCCATTGACCAAGGTATAAGAGACTGTATGCATTTGTGTTTGCTGTAGACAATGTATGTGCCAATATGAGCGAAATCAATTGTAAAAACCGGCCCACCTGGCCATAAGACAGTTCCACAAACTTACAATTGCGTGCCACACACTTATCTGTCAGATGAGCCCACCAGACACTGCCTGAGCCCCCTATAGGGCAGTCCGGCCCTGCAAAAGGCGCGGTTGCAAGATCAAGGAACATTTCCAAAACCCTGATCGCTTGTCCACGACTTCCGGTTTGCTAACATATTGGAGAGCAGGCTGTGCTGAACACTCGCCCTTGGCTTTGGGAATGCTGCTGATTCTTATGCTGCCGCCCTGGCCTCTAGCACCGCCTCAACTTCCTGCAGACTGCACTTCCGGTAGGCCTCAACTGCAAAGGGCGCGCTGGTGAGCCGCTGTGTACAGATGGCTTCCTGAGATAGCACTGCCTGGCCACCACAGGGCCCAGACTGCGTGAACCAGGCAGCCGGCCACTCGTAAATCATGTCTCTGTGCCCAGAAAGGTCACACGGGTACTGTTTTCTTCAAAATGTTTGTGTAGGGAACAGCCCATTGAGAGTCTGGAAGCATAACTATTCAAAACACTGAGGCCAGATTTACCAGAGGTTTGCGCTGGCGCTCCCATGCCACGAAGTGGAGCAATGTGGCTCAAACAGCCGCAGCAATCAGCTTCAGGGCACAAACGTTATTTTGCTCCAACAGCTAACCCTAGCTTGTACAACCCCCAAACAAACCTCTTCGTCCCAAAGCCATGTTCATTTATGCACGGTGGCATGTCAGGGCGGGAACATGCATCCACACATAGGCATCTGTACTAGAGGGGATATCTCGCGTACACATCCTACACTACAGTGCCGAAGCATTAGCAGGGCTCCATCGCTTGAAGAATTGTAGGCTTAAGCTCATGGGCGGGCCTTCCAGAAATCTGCTTGATCTCATTTGATTTATTTTGTAATATGTTGCTTTATACCATCGTCAGAGGATGGACACATATGATAGGAACCACTGTCTGTCTATTCACCGTGTTGTGAGATATTTCTTATATATAGTCCCTGATGGGGAAATGGGCCTAGTAGGGATTCGTAAGTAAGGCTACTGGATAGTAAACACATTCATGTACCAGCATGGGGCCAGTAGGACCCTGAGGTGGACACAGTCCTGGGTTTAAGTTCATGATTATTATCACCATGCGCATTTTGTAAGGCGTATGGCTACCTAAAAGGTTTTCGAGAGCTGAACTCAATACGGAAAAAAAGGTAACCCAAGCACAGACTCAGAAACATAGGAACTATTAGCAAAGATCAGAGGATGAGAACAGCCATGTCTTTAACAATTTGTAAAACAGGGAGAGTGAACGTCATTGTCACAGTGTCAGAGGCAAAGCATTCCACAGTTTCGGTCCCAGAAAGGAGAGTACTTTCCTCCTCCTGCAGACAGACTGAGATGGCTGAAACGCAAAGAGCAGCCAGGTTTGTACCAAGATACCAGAGGTCTAAGATAGCGGGGTCCTGTGTTTGACAGACATTTGTGCATATAGCACAACGCCTTAAATTGCACGCGCCGCTCAATGGGCAAACAATGTAGGTTCTTTTTGCAGATTGTCAGTGGGAGTAAATTTAGGAGGGTGAAGCAGTAGACGTGCAGCCACATATTGTACAACTTGGAGGTGTTTTAGAATCAGGTACAGAATATTCCCATAGTCCAACCTGGAGATAACCAGGGCTTGGACTGCGGTTCTCTGGGAGAAAGCAGGGAGGCAATGTAGGATTTCCAAAGCCATCTCAGGATTCCAAAACACGCAGCTGCCACTTCATTCATCTGTTGGTTCATAGAGAGTTTATCATCCAACCAGGCTCCTAAATTCTTTACGACTGAGAGAGGGCTGGGGGGAGGGGCGGGCGGGGGGGGGGCATAGTTGACAGCCACATGTGGGATCCCCGAGGCAGTGGGGAGGTTACCCACCAACAAAACCTCCCTCTTGTGTCAGTTCAGTTTCAAGGAGTAAGCACACATCCCCAGTGAGACTAGGAAGAGACAGGAAAAAAAGGGCCTCTCCATTCTGGTTGTCTTGAAATGACTGAGATGCCACACTTTGTGTATCTTCCTCATACGAGAAAAGGGATTAGACCACACTTTTCAACTCTCTCAGCTAATGGACGTACGCGTAAGTTGAAGAGCAGGGGACTCAAGGTGGATCCTTGAGGCACATCAGACACTGATGGGTGGAGCTTTGACCTAAGTTGATTGGTGTAATGTTGAGGTTGTTTTCCAATGCCTATGAGTGAATGCATCATGTTATTTATAAAGTGATCAGCCTAGGGCTTCTTAACACTCTCGGCCCACAGTGGCACAATGGGTGAAAAAGTTTCTAATGGGAGTAATACCAGGTTTTCTCTCTTAAATCCCAGCAGGTCTGACTCTATCTGTAGATCATTTCCAAGCACATTCCTGTCTATCTTTTCAAACCACAACCTGGAAAAAGCAGCAGATTCTAGGCACAAAAGTGGGGCCTGGTGATGTTGCTTCAATAGATGCCTTGAAGGACAAGGTTCATTTTCGAAACTCACCGTGTGCACTAAACATTGCCTGCCAGACTTTTAGCTTTGAAATGGTTGTTTTATTTTGTAATTTTTTTTTGTAAAACTTTTTTGTTGCGGAAGCTGCTATGGGAATACCAATATACAAAAACAATGGCTTAAAGCAAACATTTCAAATTATTTTGAAAAAGCACTCATTGGCTCATGAGTTCCTGGCACTGAAAGGAACAGCTCTCCATGTGGTTGTGTCTGCTTGTGAAAGGGCAGATTGCCCTCAATCACAGTGAAGCTAGTGAAGTGGTCTGACGCTGCCGGTGCCTATTCTGAGTGGAACGGTGGGTGGAAAAATAGGATGAATGACACAACAGATCAATGGATGAAGAGGACTGATGGAAAGCCCCATGTAAATAGGTATGTTGTGGCAATGGCTTTCGTAAAATCAAGAGGTTTTGGGTAATGCCAAACCCAAAAATTGGAAACTATGTAATCTGATCACTTGAGATGTGTCAACTAACTCCAAAATAAATGCATTATCATAATTTAGTTTACACCATGAATACATTCACAATCGCGACATAAGTGGGAAGGCAAAATGGGGGAATCTAAGAGAATGGGGTTGATGATGGTAATCGCTGCATGTAAAGTGTGGGCCTGTTTATTGATGGGCCCAAGCAAGGGGGGTGCAGCAAATGCTTCCGCTGTCTACCTGAGGGTGAGGCCCTCATCCAAATGAATGTTAAAATCCCCTTGAGGACCAGCTTACAGTATCCACGACTGGCTTGTGATGTGAGATCAAGCAGCTCTTCCTTTGAGCTCGCGGAGGCAGTGGGCAGCGCAAGTGTGCACTGGGCTGATTTTACAGAAGAAAGGCGTTCAATACTGTCTGGGGGAAAAGTTGTAATTGCGCAATCTTTGGAGAGCCCTTTGTATATGTGCACTGTCCTCTCCTCTTCATATTCAAATATGTCCTAGTCCTTTGGTACCAAATCAACATGAGCCAATTCACAGCCACTGTGCAGGCAAGGTTTTGTGATACTTGAAAATCCAGGTGATTTCACAAGAACATTCATGGATGTGATCAGAACTTTTAGGTCTGGCTTGAACGTGCATCTCTCTGCGACACCTACTGTTACCAGTTTTACAAATATAGAAAGGGCCTCATTATGAGCGAATTTATTGCGCATCCTCCTTAATAATGATACCTGGGGGTATGTAATTTATCCGGTGCTATAAATAGCGACTACTATGAATTTTCAGGGAATAACATGAAGTTTAACACACCAAAAACATCAAGGCACAGTAAATACCATACACATTTCCCCAGGTTCGACCTGCCAAAGTTTAACGAGGGTTGAGTAGTTAACACATCCATATTTCCGATCCAGGTGCAAACAGGAGTTTACGTTCAGGTTGGAATACATCGCCCCAGTGGTAATCAGGCCGGAGTAGTATTTCTCTGTCACCTCATGCTATTGACTATTCACTGTATGATTCCGCCTTCTATAGAGTGCTTGCATCGCTCTGCACAGAGGGAAATGTTACTGTCTCCAAAGTACTCTGAATAACCACACATTACATTCTTCATCCTATAGAACGGTGATGGATTAAACCCAGATCAGTTGACTGGGGGTGAGTACTTGCAATGTTCAACACTCCGTCCATCATTTCCTTTGGTTTTTGCTTTGTTCGCCCTAAGTTGGCAGGATATGCCCAGACGTGGGTCCCTTGCTCACTTGCCACTGGATTCAAGATAGCCTGGCTGATGAGGGTTATGAACCCGAAACCGGTCCCAGGATGCTTGTTTCCAGTCCAGGGAAGACATGGCTTGGCAGTTCAGGCTGGACTGTTTCCATGAGGCACAGGGTCAGACTGATTTTCATATGGCCATGTCTGAACTGGGGTGGCGGAGTGAGCTAAAGAATGATGATGGATTAAACCCAGATCAGTTGACTGGGGGTGAGTGCTTGCAATGTTCAACACTCCGTCCATCATCCCCTTTGGTTTTGCTTTGTTCGCCCTAAGTTGGCAGAGTATGCCCAGACGTGGGTCCCTTGCTCACTTTGCCGCTGGATTCAAGATAGCCTGACTGATGAGGGTTATGAACCCGAAACCGGTCCCAGGATGTTTGTTTCCGGTCCAGGGAAGACATGGCTTGGCAGTTCAGGCTGGACTGTTCCCATGAGGCACAGGGTCAGACTGATTTGCATATGGCCATGTCAAAACTGGGGTGGCAGAGAGAGCTAAAGAATGATGATGCATTAAACCCAGATCAGTTGACTGGGGGTGAGTGCTTGCAATGTTCAACACTCCGTCCATCATCCCCTTTGGTGGTGCTTTCAGGCACCCTAGTTCTTTAAAGAGTTCAGGGAATTGACTAAGGAATTAATCGACTTTGAGGGCCGTTACATTTTTGGCGAAAGAGACAAGGCCCAGATCTTTTGCCATGTGGCTTCCGATGAGAGCGTTGGCCTCCTTGTGGACCATATGCAATGCGGTTGTGATCTCTTGATCTTCTGACTTTACTCGAACTGTCATCCACCCTTTTAAGGGTAGTAGGGCTGGCTGCTGTAGTTGAAGATTTTGGTCATAGTTGGGGAAAGAGGTGGTCTCTGCTGGAGGCGTCCATATTGTTGGAATGGCAAGTTAGACTGTGTCAGTGGGTTGTGGTCGCCTATGCCATTTCAGGTCATTGGTAAATGAGATGAGGAAGGCTTCCTCTTCTTCAGATGACTAGTCTTTAAGTTGATGCCGGTGGCGATGCAATGAAATGGTGGTGCTCTGTGATTCTGGGTCATCCAGCATCAATTGCCATATGGCCTTGGTATGAGTTTGCCTGTCCCTTGCTCCCTTTCCTTTTGGTCCCCCGGGACACTTGTTCGCAAAATGATCTAGCTTACCACAGTTCAAACACGTGTGCCCCTGTGCTGGGCAGTCTTCAAGGGGGTACTCGTCATGTCCACAATATGGGCAGCGGTAGCCTTGCTGAGGGGTGGTTCGAATTCTGGATTTGTTCAGCCGTCCTTTCATTTGGATGGCATCTGCATGATCTATTATTACCGTGGGGGACTTTTCAGGCTGCTGGCTGACGGCGACATCTCGGCTGCTCATGCTGCAGACAGATTGTGAGATTGGGCCATGATGAGGATGTCATCCAGGCAGATGTTGAGTTGCCTCACATGTGGCCTCTGAGAGTCTTATTCCTGCAGCCTTGGTTGATCTGTACCCTTATCTCCTTAGGTTGGTCATCTGCTGTGCACGTGCTGGCAAGTGTGCGTAGGCATGCATAGACCACGTCTATGGGCTCTCTTCTTACTATCGGGCTTGGCAAAGTTTGAAGCGTTCAAAGTCTGGTGTTGGGTGCACCTTTGTTTGTTAGGTGTTTGAATAATTTGTAGATTAATTCGCCTGCATAGTGAAGCAGGAGTGAGTGTTTGTTGGTGCTGGCTGTGGGTTACGGCCTCTACACAGGTTGTATAGTGTGGTGAAGGAGATTTTTGAGGGTGTGGTGGTTTGTTTAATAATGCGGTCAGTAAGATGCCCTGATGTGCCTTATACTCTTTTACTCTCTCTCTCACGTATTCCTATCCTTTTTATTCCTTGATAGTTTTTTTTCTGTTTGTTTCTATTGAACAGTGCTGTAGTCCCTCACCTCGTCACAGCAGCCTAATTTGGAATAGGCGCGCTGAGCTGGGTGAATCAGACTGCTCAGGTCCTACCAGGACACTAACTGGGATACTTCCATGTGGGTCTGCCCGATGGGGCGTGCAGGAAGGAGAGGGAGGCGAGTACTACAGAGGCGCGTCATGCGCTTGAGGCAGGTGGTGCAGGTCTGTACAGTGATGCGTAGAGGGCCATTGGGTGTAGGTAAACAGGCGAGTAGCGGTGCACCTGAGTGCCGAAAGGTCGATGCATCAGAGGCAGGTCCGTGAGGGCTGGTGCAGGCGGGCCAAGGAGCATGTCATAGCCAGAGGCAACTGGAGCTAGCGTAGTTGCACGCCTCTCGATGTAGCAGGCGTGGATGAGGAGGTGCAGCAGGCGTGGTAGACCCTAGTAGCCAGTATGCTGGGGACCGCAGTGCAGGATTATGGTGCCCACACGCTAAGGCCTATACACTACAGGAGACAAAATGACACACGTGCTTGTTACTGGATGTGGGCCGGAAGACCACAAGCGGTCCCCGCCCATTTATTATATAGCCTCTGGCCACGCCTGGGCAGAGGATGTACATGGTTCATTGTTTGGGCTGGTGGTTACCGCAGGCGTGGGGTTAGGTGGCCAAGACCCATGCTCTTACTCCACTGCAGCCAGAAATGTGCTCTTCATATTCTGGAGAACAAGGCACTGGTAAACGTCCTCAGCTTTGGGAGAGGCGTCCGCGGAGACTGGAACGTGTGGGGCACACACAAAAGCTTTCTCGGGAGGATCCATTCTAGGACTGAGGTGGAAAGGGAGAAACTGGAAGAGGGCAGCAAGCACCCACTGAGCAGGGTCTAATCTCAAGGGGAAGGCTGAAACACCCTCCCCCAACCCCCTCAGTAATGCTCGCTGTACTATCTCCAAAGCAAAAAGGTAAAAACACATTGATAATTTGCAGCCTGTACATGCAGTGACAGATTTAAACTTTAACTCCCCAGCAACTCATTTTCACTTTTTTGATTTTTATTTATTTTATCTGTCAGTTTCTCCGCCTAGAAGCTATTTTTATAAATACGTTTAATCTTCTGCTTTAAACAGATTGCACAGCTGAGCCCTTCCGCCTCGAGCTCAATCC
The DNA here is from genome assembly GCF_964204655.1 of Triturus cristatus. NCBI lineage: Eukaryota > Metazoa > Chordata > Amphibia > Caudata > Salamandridae > Triturus > Triturus cristatus. Next base: position 113,122,392 of record NC_140583.1, read on the forward strand.
AGCAGCCTTTTCATTAGTTACAGCGTCTGGCAAATAATCACATTTTCATGATTCATTTTGGAGCCTCAAATGAAGGTAATGAGGTGTAAAAAATGCAATCGCTCAGGCATAATGCCTGACGTTCTCCCACAAAACAGCAAAAATGGAATAGAACTGCACGCTTACCCTTCTTCACCAACAGCTGTACTACCCAGTACCTTTAACTCTTCTCTCAAAGTGTCAGAATACCAATCTATATAAAACATATTCCACATTACTAAAACGATGCTAGTCTGAAGAAAGCACCAAAATGCCAGTAAACATGCAGGGAAATGCCGGAAACTGTGTAATCTGCTCTCCTTCCTTTCTTTAATGGCTGCCTAAGGGTATTCTGGCCACCTGACCGCCAGGCATCAGCAGGGCCTCCGAGGTTCGAGACAGATTTTACGAACAGCAGTGAGACTTTTATTTATTTTATGTATTTATAAAGTTTTATATAGCGCGAAGAAGATCCCAAAGGATATCAGAGCGCTTTACATTAGGAAGGAAAGGCAGGACAATAATGCAAAAACAACAACAGGTAGGGATAAAACACGAATGATCATAGATTACACGACAAATGCCACATGGAAGTTATATTAAACAATTGTACGAGGGTAGCGAAGGAGGGGCATAGTATGTTGTAAAGAAGTGTAGTAGTAAATGATGGCACCATGGAAGTAGGAACAATGACATCGGGCAGGAGAGCCTAGCCCACTTACTGAAGGAATTTATTCATCAGGAATCTTTTGACTTCCAGTTTGAACACCGTTGTTAAGGAGATTCTGTGTACTTCCAGTGGAAGAGAGTTCGATATCTTTGGAGCAGCACCAGAGAAGGCTCTGTGACAAGTTCTCTTTTTGTTAAGGATAAGTGGTTTCAAGAGGAAAGTAGTGGCGCTTCTTGAGGCTCTTACACCACAGGATAGTTCAAGTTTTTGTGCCAGGTACCTGGGAGTATTGAAGTGGATGGCTTTGTGCGTCATAACGGCAATCTTTAACTGAATTCATGCTTCGTAGGGAAGCCAATTTAGAGATTTTAGGACTGGCGATATGTGCTCATTGCGTTTGGTGCCTGTAACCAGTCTAGCAGCAGCATTCAGTGATGCCCTTAGTGGAGCCAGGGTGTATTTGGTAAGGCCACAGAGGGTAGCACTGCCATAATCTAGCCTCGGTAGGACAAGCGCTTGGACCACCTGCTTGAAATCATTAAGTGGAAGGAAAGGTTTGATATTTCTGAGTGTCCTCATCAAGTGGTTTGCTCCCTTACATGTATTGCTGATATGATTTTTTATATTCAGGTTCTTGTCCATGGTGACTCCTAGAGATTTGGCTGAGTCTACGATGAGAGAAGTGCAGTTGAAAGCAGTGAGGTGACTCAGCCAGAGGTCTAGACTGGGGATGTGGTTCGGAGGGGAGATGAGCAGGAATTCTGTTTTTGAGGTGTTGAGCAGGAGATGGTTCTCAGTTAACCAGTTTTGAGTATACGTTAGGGTAGTGTTGAGTGAGATGATGTTTTCCGGGGATGAGATTTTCAAATAGAGTTGCGGGTCGTCGGCATACATGTGGAAAAGAATACCCGTGGAGTTTAGTAAGTTAGCTAATGGTTCTAGGAAAAGGTTGAAGAGGATAGGAGATAAGGCAGATCATTGGCGGACCCCCATGAGAACTGGAGAGGGCTGGGAGAAAGAGTGATTTTCTGTGACTCTTTGAGATCTGTGGTGGAGGAAGGATGAGAACCACGGTAGCACCTGATCACCAAAACCCATCCTGTTTTGCAGAATGGATAAGAGGTTGTCATGATTAACCGTGTCAAAAGCATAGGAAAGGTCAAGGAGGATAAGGAGGCAGGATTTGTTTTGATCGAGTATTTTTAAAATGTTATCCATAACATGAGTGAGAGCCGATTCGGTGCTGTGCCACTTCCGAAAGCCGGATTGATGCTGGTCTATGAGTTGGTAGTTCTCTATGTAAGCACAGAGTTGTGATTGAACGCATTTTTCAAGGAGTTTCGCTAGGGTGGGGCTGTTGGACATAGGTCGGAAATTATTGAGATCAGTCATGTTAGAGTTAGGTTTTTTTAGTATAGGAGATACCTGAACTGCTTTTAGGCAGTCAGGGATTGTGCCTTGTGATAGAGAAGCATTTACAATCCTAGTCCAGGTGGGGATGAGTGCATTCTTGATTTCCTTGAAAATGGCCGGGGGTAACGGCTCACTGAAGTGGTTGGATGGGTTGATATTTAGGAGGATCTTTTTGATGTCTTGTTCACTAAGTGGGGTAAAGGTGTCCCAAGACGCGTTGTTCTTGGCGTTCTGGGGGGTAGAGTTGAGCTTTTCTAAGAGGTCAAGTGGTGATGCTGCCCTGGAGGAGAGCAGTACAGCCTTCTTAGAAGCGAGGTCAGTGGAGATGAGTTTTGATTTCTCAATGAAGAAAGCAGCAAGTTCGTCGCAAGAGGGTGGGCTGCCTCCAGGTTCAGAGAGGTTTGGACCTACAACTGATTGCTGTTTGACCAATTTCAAAAGTTTCTTGGGACGGTTTGCCGCTTGATCCAATTGGTGTTTGAAGTAGTTAGCCTTGGCGCTCCTGATTTGTTTGTAGTAGAGGCTCCTAACATCTCTTAGGAGTTTAAGTTGGTCCGAAGAGGAATTTGATCTCCAGGAACGTTCAACTGCCCTAAGGTTGCGACGTTCCGTGTTTAAGTTATCATTATACCAAGGTTTGGATATTTTTGTTGAAGCATTTTTATGTTGGATTGGAGCAATATCATCCATGATGTGGGAGATGGTCGAATTGTAGGAGTCAGTGAGTAACTGCACATCGGTCAGGTCTGCTTGGGAGGAGAGGGCAGATGTACAATGGGCAGCTAGCTCAACAGAGTTTATTAATCTGAGGTCCCTTTTCCATATCTTTGATTTCATTGGTTGAGCCTTCCTCAACAGTACCTCCTTGTTGATATAAAAAAGGATGCAGTGGTGGTCTGACCAGTCACATGGGGTAATGGATTCCAGGGTGACGGTCTGCCCTTTCGAGATAATGAGATCTAGAGTTACTCCTTTATTATGAGTTGGCTGGTCACAGTGCTGAGTCAGATCATGATCATTAAAAAAAGCTTTAAGGCTTGATACTGCAATGTCTTTGGAGTTATCCCAGTGAAGATTAAAGTCACCAAGGAAGATTTGGGAGACAGCTGAGTCAACATTGCTAGAAATGATTTCCAATAATTGCTTGATGAAGGGGAGATTTTTTCCAGGGGGATGGTAGAAGGTGTGAAGTTTGCAAACCAGCAGGTTCTTACTTGAGATGCTGAGACAGAAATATTCATAAGAGGAGGGCGCAGAGGACTCAACAAGAGAAATCGAAAGTGTGTTACTATGAATACAGGCTAAGCCCCCACCCAGTTTCCGAGCTCTGTCTAACCTAATTATATCATGAGTGGGAGGTACTAGGATGTCTAAGATAGGAGTGGAAACGCGATTTAACCAAGTTTCAGTGAGGATGATGTCTTATTCCTTGTGTTGTATGAGGTCGAAGATATCAGTGGCGTGTTTACTGGCTGATCTGCAATTTAGAAGTACACATTTAATTCGTAGGGGATTTGGGGGGGAAGGATTCTGGGTGACGTTCACATGAGTGAGGTTGACCTTATTGCTGCCTCTAAGATTGCGAGGAGGTTCTCTGTTTTTTTGGGTTAGAAAGGATGGATTGTATTTGTCTCGGCGGGCTCATGTTGGGGTTGGACCAATAGGGTAAGAGTTGTGCAGGTCCTGTAGATCTGTGAGGACTTTTCCTTTAAGGCTGTGGCATCCAGGGCAGAACTGGCTGTACCGGGCACCGGGCATGTCCCTAGGAGGCAGGATGGGTAGGGGGACGGTTTTGAAGCAGTAGAGACTGGATTTGATTCTGAGGGCCGGTTTTACAGAAGTGCTGCAATATCTGCCACTACTAATTAAAGCGTTACAACAAACAATTGATGGACGGAATGCTGACAATGCAAACATTCTCCCCCAGTCAAGAGATCTGGGTTAAATCCATCGTTCTTTTGCCCACTACACCACCCCAGTTTAGACATGGCCATATGCAAATCAGTCTTGACCCTGTGCCTCATGGGAACAGTCCAGCCCGAACTGCCAAGCCATGTCTTCCCTGGACCGGAATCAAGCATCCTAGGACCGGTTTCTGGCTATCAGCCGTCATCAGTCAGGATAGCTTGACTCCAGTGGCGTAGTGAGCACGGGTCCCACGTCTGGGAATACCCATCCCACTTAGGGCGAAAAGCGTTACAACAAACAATTGATGGACGGAATGCTGACAATGCAAACATTCTCCCCCAGTCAAGAGATCTGGGTTAAATCCATCGTTCTTTTGCCCACTACACCACCCCAGTTTAGACATGGCCATATGCAAATCAGTCTTGACCCTGTGCCTCATGGGAACAGTCCAGCCCGAACTGCCAAGCCATGTCTTCCCTGGACCGGAATCAAGCATCCTAGGACCGGTTTCTGGCTATCAGCCGTCATCAGCCAAGATAGCTTGACTCCAGTGTCCCTAGGAGGCAGGATGGGTAGGGGGACGGTTTTGAAGCAGTAGAGACTGGATTTGTTTCTGAGGGCCGGTTTTGCAGAGGTGCTGCAATATCTGCCACTACTAATTAAAGCAGCAGTGCTTCACACTTGTACCCCACACCATCCGGGAGCTGGTCCGGCAAAATTGCCAGGGCTGCTTTGAGATTCCAATCCGGCCATGGTGGCATCCTAGTCTATGGCGGCTGAGGTGCAGGGAATAGCTAGCCTGTCGGGATTGAGCGTGGAACTTCTGGGTTACCACAGGCAGCAGCAGTATTTAACCTTCAGGAAAACACTAGGAGCCTACCTGGCATATAAGATTGGCTCTTCGATGGCGCTAGTTCGTCCACAGTTCCTGTCCCTGACTTATTGTTGTTTTCTCAGTTTACAGTGCCTTGTTCTCTTGACCTCTTGCGTTTTTATCCTGCCCTTGCTCTTTGGACTCTACTTTGTTGCCTGGGTGTGTTTCTCCCACTCCCTTTCCCTACTCTGAAGTATCCTGAATCCTTGCATGGTTTGGGGATTCCTGGCTTCACTACTTCCTGGCTTAGGTTCATTGTGACCCTCTTTTCGGGAACCGGTGAGCACACATGCTGATTATAGGTTTGTTTGGAATATCCGGTACTTCTGACTATAGATAGAGAGATAGATAGATAGATAAATTCACCTGCAAAGGTGTGCATTGATCACTCTTTGTTGCCAGTTGTATGGTGTTGACTTGTTCCTATTCAAGATTGTGCTTTGTGTCATTTAGGGTCACCATATCTTGCTGTCGTAGGTTTTTCTACCTCACTTTTCCTTTGCATATTGGCTTCCCATCATTGCATTTTCAATACCAAAGAGGAGGGAGTTACCCAGAGTACCAAATGATTGTAACAGTACTCCAGCAACTAAGGTGTCCACATATTCTTATGCTTTGGTTTTCAGGCCACAGTTTGTATGCCAGTTCAATCCCTTCCACACCCCACTATACTGCATGTGGTCGCAGCCTCAATGGCTTGTATTAAGAACCAACATAGAATGGTTGGAAGCTCTCATCATTCAAGTATCACCCTACACCTCAGCCCAGCATCTCAAACCCATTGATTGTGGCAGCAGTGGGTAAACCGAGGACTCCAATAGAAAGCACCTCAAACATGCATGTATACATTTGAATGTATGTAGCATGGAAATAGTTAGATACTAAAGCAGCAGCAAGAATTGAAGTTCACACTAGAGGAGATAGGGAATGAATGAAGATGGTGTGCAATAAAGTGGGTAGAATTAGAAGAAGGGAGGCAGGAATTATCTTCATAGTTTGTCTAGGGTCAGAAGGAGCTGGGAGATTCCTTATTGGTGAGGAATCCGGCATGATCATTCGCTCACAAGTCCAAACAAATACAGTAATTTAGAAAATGGAGGTAGCAAGGTCTTGAGCCGGTCCTAAGATTGGGGCTGATCACAAAACCCTCATTTGGCTAGCTTTACTCAACCTTACCACTAGGTACTTTCCTTGCATTCGTTCTAAATTCTAGACAGGTATGTGACTATTGCAAATATTGTTCTCTGTGGCTTTCTGCCCAAATTAAGGAACAGCAATAAAAAGTTATAAACACTGTAGACCTCATGTACTATTCTCATTTGAAAACCAAGAATGTGCAAATTGCACATCACCTGGTTTATGACTGGGGATGTAATTTGCAATGCAGCCTATGTACTAATAAGTCGCTTCGGAATGTGTCCTTTCGCAGAGGTTTGCAAAGCTACCTGCCTAATGAATATTAAATAGGAAAGTTACAATGTGAAGCCCTCTGTGATGGCTGTGAATACAGGGAGGGTCGCTTGCATGAGACAACAGATCATCATCACCACCCTTGAATTTGCTTTCCCAAAAAATGGAAACATTTTGTTAAGCAGCCATTTTTCATTAACAGGACAAGTGCAGATTTCGTTTTAAAAGATGTCATTTTTGGAAGCACAAGAAGACTTATGGAACAGCCCGGTCAGTGGTTAATTTGTGAAAGAAAATGTACCGAAGTCCAAAGTTTTTCTTCGCAGCCCCCCGCCAGTGCTTCTGAATGTTGAGATTGCTGTATACCAAGCATGCCTCGTTTTAGTTCCACCTAATGCCTCTTTCATTCTTGCAGGTTCTTTTTATCATTGCTTTTAAACTTTGCCTTGATCCCTTTATCACTGTTTTCTCGTCTGTCTTCCCCTTTTTTGCCCACTTTCTGCCTTTCTTGTACTTTTTGTAGTTCAAAGTGTGAAAACGAAAGACAATTTCTGTTGCCCAAAAATGAGTGCTGATGGGCCACAACCAGCTCAAATTGAGGCACCCAGCCCTGTGCTTGGACAGGAAGCAACCACTCTGAGTCGGGCCAGGCGGACAAAGGAACACAAATGGTCTATCTTTTGAATCTACCTGTCTTTTGAACCCCTACTACTTCTACTGAGCATTTAGACACTATTCAAGTATAAGCACCACCATGCCCCATATTTGGTTGTGTGACAGAACCATGCTTTCCTTTCCCACGTGTTCTTTAACAACACGGACGGAACAACAAATTTGTATGAACCACGCATTCCATTTACAACGCAAGTTGTTACAACAACTTGCCTTGGGGGGGGCGGGGCGCTAAACTTTGGCACAGTATGATTTACTATTCTAACTCCAGTCCCCGTAAACATATGAAAAGCATGGGACTTTAAAGTCCAACGCGGCTTTACCTAACGTATGTCGTTGTAACGTCTTGCGTTGTAAATAGAATGCGTTTTTCAGACGCATTCTTTGTTCTGCCCACGTTGCAAAGGCAACGCATTATTCGGCAGTCTTGGTATTTGCTGTTTCCGCCCATATTTTTGCTCTCTTCGCTTCCTGATGCTATGGTAAGGAGACACATTCTCCAAAAATTGGAAGACTGAAGCTAGAGTAGTAAATGATCCTGTACTCAAATAGTTGGACATAAGTCTATGCTTTCTCTTCACTCTTGAGGGAAGGAAAAGAAACATGGCTACTTTCGTATGGATTAAATACATCATGGGCATCAACTATTAGACTGCAGTTTGCTCCATTCACACAGCACACTGACACATCATCACATTCCACAGAGACTATAAATGCAGCAAAACATAGGGAGGATACACTATTAACAGGATACCATGCCCAGCCTCATGCCCATTGAAAACAGTGTCTTCAAACTAAATACTGACAATTTTAGCATCTTTTGGAATTAATTTGCTGATGGTGGCCCAGATGGGAAGTAAAGCTTGTGTAAATGTTGTTTTTTATTCATTTCTACATCTCTGTGAGATGCTGTGCAACGGAAGGGGGGCTGCTTCTTTGTCTTTCAAAACTAATCAGAAGATTTGCATACAACGTCTTTGGTGTATTATGAACCATGAGTGAAGGCTCCCTCAACTACTACTAATATTTATATAGCCCTCAAAACCTAAATTCTGCAGTTTCTACGTGTTGTTAATAACAGATATTACGGCGCTCAATTTACTGACCTCAGAATGATGGAAGACTGAGTTTGCGTTCTTGGCATTGGAACTCATGCTTCCTGCTTTGTAAGAGCCAAGCATTGACCTCACTGAGCCATTCTCTCACGTTAGCCAAAAACTTGGAAAAGTTCAGCGCACACTTCTCTGCATTCCAGCTGCTCATTTAGAGGGTAGCAATAGGCAGTTTTTATGAAATAGAAGCACGCTTCCTTTGGAGGCAATGCTGGTAAAACATTAATTGCGTCAGACAGGCCGCTAAATTGAGGCAAACTTTCTGTCTGTAACTGCCCTGTAGGCAGGGCCAGACTGGCCGTACTGAGCATAGGGCGTTTCACCGGGAGGCTGGAAGGGTGGGTCTGGTTTTGCAGGGGTGTGGGCCAGTTCAGTTACTGGGGGGCCGTTTTGCAGCAGTGCTCCAATATAGACCCTCTGTAACAAAAGCAGCAAGCATTTCCAATCTCCCAGGGCTTAGTAGTACTTCCCCAGGGGCTGGTCGGAGAAAATTGCCAGGGCTGCTATGGGTTTGCAGTCCGGCTCTGCCTGTAAGCGATGGTGGCCCAGATAGAAAATCTCCTGAACTATCCCCTGTGCACCGATAGAAAGCTCCCAGCACAAGTGCAGCAATTCAAACTTCTCACGTACACATACAAAGCCCTAAACAATGCAGTGCCAGAATACCTGAACAGTCGCATACACTTTCACCAAACCACTAGATACCTATTGTAGGAAAGTAGAATCTGCTCCTCTTGGTTAACCCCACTTTATGTTTGATGTGATGCTTTTTTTAACTTGTCTGACTGGGATCCTGCTAATCAGGACCCCAGTCTATCTGCTTACTCCCTAAATTGTTGTGTTCAGTACATCCCAGATTGAATACTGGGGTACCCTTGTCAGTTCCTAGTATGTGGTACCCATGTACCCAGGGCATAGGTACCCCAGAGGTCCCCCATGGGCTGAAGCATGTATTATACCACCCATGGGAGACCATTTAAAATGAAACTACCGGCCTGCAATTGCCGCCTGTGTACGTTGGTGCATGCACCACTTACTAAAGATATAGGTTTACTATATCTAAGGGTCACTCCACTTAAAACCTATAAGTCAACCCTATAGCAGGCCTTTGCAATCCTGAAGGCAGGGTGCTTGATTCATGAGCAGGACACCACTGCAGCCTATGGAGTCCATTCTCCCAGGTTGTCATTGAAGCAGCTATACACTATATAGAGGGGCATCGCCTAATTACGGGATGGCCATCTCAAAACCGGCTGCAACGAACCCCATCATGTTTGGTATCAAACATGTTGTAATCATACCCACACACCGTAAACAGTGCTAGAGGTATGATTCCAAGCACTGACAGATTCCTCCATTGGGCTCTCGGCGTTCCCAATCCCACCCTTCTAGTCCCAGACAGCACAAAATGGTTGTTACCGACCAGAGACACATTTTTGCCCTCCTGCTGCTGAGCCAAGCTCGAGCAGAGGAAGGTGAAACAATAGGCATGCTGTCACAGGGAGGTGTGACCACCTCTCAGACAGGATTTAGTGTATTGGGAACGGGTGGGTGCGCTTGCCAGTGCCTAAAAGTCTGCATGAGGGGCACATTTGGTGTTCCTGTGCATAGTCTAGTTCAAACTAGTTCTAAGAGCCGTTGGCTCCTGCTCTGGCGTGAAACTGGACAAAGGACATGGGAGTAACCACCCTCCTGTCCAGACCCTCCCCTGGGAGGGTTCCCTGAATCTTCCCAACCCTTTCCCTAGGGTACTTAAGGGCTTAGCTGGATGTAGGTCACTAGATTCGTCGTAGGATGAGATTCTGAACTGACACCACTGCACTACTACCGTTAGCACACTCTGGACTTCACTGGACTTCGTTTGGGCCTGAATTTGTCTCTCTTTCGTCTGTGCCTGTGCACCATACAGGATCCGTGCAGGACCTGTGGAGCATCAAAGACACTTGAAGGAATCTCCCTTGAAGTGGAGGAGTCACTACCCTGCATTCGCAGGCACCTCAACACTACTGACCGGTCTGCTGAGCCCAAGCTCTCCGTAGGGTTCAACAACACAGGTGGTGCTATTCTACGTCCCTCGAGGCCTGAGCTGTCCTCTCACTGAGTTTGAGGGCAGAATCCCTCGTGGGAGCTGCATTAACCGAACCCCTGTGCACAATTTACTTTTGCAAGTGCAAATGCTTGTTGGCAACTTTGCGAAAAGTGAATTGGGCTCCATGTGACCCCAACCTCCAGCACCCTGGTCTGCTTCTTTTGGTGAGCTGCTCGAAGTCCTCTCGTGACTCCTGTGTCTCCGGCCTTTGGGTCCATTTTAGGGTCTCTTTTGTTTTCCTTGGGCTCCTCTTATTGCTCGGGCCTACCCTGGCTCCCCTGCTTTTGGTGAGTCTCCTGAACCTTGCTGGTCCCAAACATGCACCTTCTTGACACCCTGCATGGCGTGCATTTGCAAAGGCTTGTTGGTGCTCCCGCCAGACACCGACCCCTCAGCACTTGACATCCTCGTCGGACAGCTCACATCTGGTTCCTGGTCTTCCTCAGTGTCGCCTGGTCCTCACAGCTGCAGAGTCAAGGTCACCGTCATCTTTACTGAAGCACCCATCATCGGAGGGCATTCGTCTTCCAAGTCTCCTGGTCACTCCCGTATGACATGAACTCTGTCCCGCCTGCGTTCAGGTACTCCTCTTGTAAATTTGTATATATGTCTTTTTATGGTTTTTTACCGATAATAAATGCCACTGACTGACTGACTGACTGGTACTCCTCTTCAAGAATCCACATTTGGATTCCCACGGACACTTTCTCCTCTTCCAGAAGCCGCACTTTCCTGCTGTGCTCTATTGGGTTCCACAGCGGTTTCCGCCACCACTTCACACGTATGCACCCGGCTTCCCTGGTGTAGGGAACGTGGATTCTAAGGTATTCATGGGTGGGGTGGCTCTCCAACCTTCTGTCTTTCACAGGGTTTCTTCAGGGCCCACTAGGTAGGGTCCTTAATCTTTAAAAGTCCAACCGCGACTTACATATAGAGTTGCACTGAGCATGCGGTCGTGTTTCCACACTGTACATGCTCTCGGTGGTGGTTCCTTGGGGTCCCAGCACTTCTACGTCCTCTTGGCACTGTCTTGACTCAAGCCGTGGTTCTTCTACCACTTTCTTAGTATATGGTTTGGTCCCTCAGTGGGGCCACTGCGTATTTTGTGCTATTTGCTGTGTTTCTTTGCTAGAGTATTTTGTGCATTGTGTTTATCTCCGTGTTGGAGATATTGGAACATACTAGAGAGTATTATATAATAAATATATATTTTATAAATACTTGGTGTGGTTCTTTATCACTTAATCTATACTATAAGATTGCATTCTGGTAAAACTAACTGCTATACACTCCTCCTGGACTAAGCCTGAATGCTGCTCTCCACAGCTACCACTTAGAGAGCTTTCTACGGTTGTCTAAGATTTCTTAAATCACCATAAGTGTTGTCTGGACTGGTACAGGGTACAGGGTGCCCATTTACATTAGTGTGCATCATATACCAGGCCAGCCTCTCGCACCTATGCTGTGCCTCACTCTCACTCGCACACATTCCCAGCATCCGCAAAAGCAAAACTGGAGGTGACTCATTCTCCTACATCGCACTCAAGACATGGAATGACCTCCCTCAACACATTAGAGCCTCCTCCTCACTTCTTGAGTTCGCAAGAAGCCGAACACCCGGCTCTTCATATAAGCACCTTGATGTCCTCACACCTTCATATGTACCCAAGCGCCTGGATACTCTCGCAGGAAATAAGTGCAACATGCAAATCAATATAATATAATATAACATAAAGAATATTTCACTAGATAAAGTCTAATTGTGTATTACTAAAATATACATTTTATAAGTACAAATTGTTTCTAAAATATTGAATATTTTTCAACATTTTTAATTAATCTATGGTATGCTGCGTGTAATACAATTTTAAAATATTGACAATGCTTTCTGTCACAGGCTAGGACCCTAAAGCACTAGAACAACATAAGTTACTATTCCCCACAGTGCCAAAAAAGGATTCATCTATGTGACTCTTTAGATACTCACAGAGGGCCCGATTCACAGAACTAACTTAAGACAAAATCCTAAACTTACTACCATTTTGGTATTCACAGAAGGCACTTACTCATTTCGGTATTCACAGAAGTTAGGAGTCCTAACTTTAGGACTCCTAAATGCCTTCTGTGAATACCGAAAGTCTTAAAATTAGGATTTTTCTCAGTTTAGTAGTAGTATAGTTAGGACTCCTAACTTTAGGACTCCTAAATGCCTTCTGTGAATACCGAAAGTCTTAAAATTAGGATTTTTCTCAATTTAGTAGTCCTAAATCTAAATTTAGGACTACTAAATTGAGAAAAATCCTAATTTTAAGACTTTCGGTATTCACAGAAGGCATTTAGGAGTCCTAAAGTTAGGACTCCTAACTTCTGTGAATACCGAAATGAGTAAGTGCCTTCTGTGAATACCAAAATGAGTAAGTGCCTTCTGTGAATACCAAAATGGTAGTAAGTTTAGGATTTTGTCTTAAGTTAGTTCTGTGAATCGGGCCCACAGACTCCGCAAATCACATTAACCAACTGAGGTTTCCTAATGTAAGAATGCATTTTCCACCACTTAATTTAAATTGCATTAATTTTTCATTTAAGCTATATGCATTATTTTATATACAGTTGCCTGAAGGTGAAAGACCAACAAAAGTTACAAAATATTTTGTTTTTAGTTTTACCACTGACCCTTCCCCACACTCAAGGTCAGAGACAGTTCCCATACTTCTTTCTTATGCACTACAGCACTGCTTTATCACTTGGCAGAGTTAGCCAACCTAGTACTTTACTCTTTTGCTTTACCTCTTTCCTGCAGACCTGTTCTTTAATGCTGGTTCTTATTTTACAGTTCACAGATTGATTCTTTGTATTAAAGCAATGTCCACACAGGGGCATACATCATTCAACACCTCATCAGGGATAGCAAGCACTATATCAATGCTACTCAATGTGCTTACCAGACTGATGGGATACAGTCATAGTTTGTGCAGTTCAGCTTTCTTCCACCTTATGGTACCCTGCTATCATCACCTTCGTGTGGAAAACGTATTCAAATCCTTGTTAAACCAGTAGCGTAGACAATGTGTCACGGGTCCTACTGCAAAGAAGGAAATGGGCCCCCTGGCTGCTATTTGAATTATACAATACAACCATAAGAGTTCGCTGGGCCCCTCAGGCCTCTGGGACCTGGCATCACAGCACCTGCTGCACCAAAGGAAGCTACGCCCCTGATTTCAGTTTATTTAACTAGGTCATAATCCAGGGGCTGAAGTGCATAAAAAGAAATATGCGAACTAGGCCTGTTGCCTTTCCGAGAGGAAAATATCGGCCACTCATTCACGTTTAAGGGTTCTGCAAAGACCTGGATATAATACTTACATAGAATTTTATGTACAAACGGCTATATTAATTTTTTACTGGCCTGCCCGAATTTAGTTACTTTAATTTCTGCTGAGCCAGACTGGCCTTTAATATAGTGCCTAAAGCGTAGCTTTTCTTTCCCTGCCCAGCGTACCCCCTGAGCAATCTGCATACAGGCCGGCTGCAAGACTGTGTCACCCGCGCTGCGTGATCGCGTTAGCACTGTTGTCCCTCTTTTATTTCCGCGAAGATCAATGCCGTGGAAATGAAGGAGTGACAACAGTGCTCATGGTGTATGCTTGTAGGTGATGCAGCCGGTATAGAATTTGGAGCACAAATTGGACTTTGGTGACCGGTGCAGTGGCAACGTTGGCACCGCCCTAACACTGGCACTGTTGTTAGAAAACAGAGCAAGGCCTTATTGCTGCAAGGAGCCAGAGTGGCATCAGAGTGTGCTGCGCTGGGAAAGGTCTGTTGGTGTACCGCCACGCTGGGATTGGTTGTACTCATCATAGGGCACAGTACTGATATTGGTGGTCACATTGTTAAGGAATTAAAAAAATATTGAATTTGGATTTGATTTGGAATTGTCGAAATAAAGGATTCGAAAATGAGATGTTTTAGAGCATTAAGAGATTGATACGAGGAGATATAGATGTACCTGTTTGAGTGGGCGAAGAGGCGCCACCGGAAGATAAGCCAGCTCATTATATGTCAACAAATGTAGGGCTTCACACTATTGTCTGGCTTTATACATTGGCATAAGATAAGAGAAAAAGAAGGTGCATTAGCATTTCCACGCCATCGTACATTTAATTTGAGGATAATTAACAATCTGAGAGTAATTCTGATTGCAATTAAACCATTACCTAGACCTACACAGTCTGAAGCGCTTAATGCGTGGGATCGCGCAGCGCATGCAAAACAGAGACAAATATCAAAGGAGGATGAAGAAAGTGATGCGCGCAGATGTGAAATGGGATAAACAACAAAGTAGATGAAGGATAGACATGATTGAGGAAGTGAGATTATAATCTGCCTTAACAAGTGATAGGAATGATACTGAAAGAAAGAGAAGAAAAAGGGAAAAGAATAGTACTGGAGATGGACTTTAGAACAGTGATAGTGACAGAAGTAAGAGCCTTTTGGACGGACTGTTAGCAGAACGCCCACCCCTGTATAATCAGTCACACATTGGAAGCTGGGGAAGTACAGATGCTACGACAAGCTCTGGAAGTGCTTCAGCACCGGTAGCTCCGAGCTCTGTTGTCATTGGGGCCATGTCGACATGCATGAAACAAGCTGTAGCGGGAAGGAATATGGGAGTGTTTGTTCCTGGTTCTTTGGAAACTTGCAATTCTTATTCAACTTCAAAGATTCCGGACGCTCTTACAGTACGGGTTACCTTTGGTCCTATGGTCTCCATGTACGACCGTAGTTTGGTTGGGAACCGAAGTCAGAAAATGCCTGTTCCTGCAGAAGTGAGGGGACTACAGAAAAGAGGTGACAGCTCCAATGTGAGATTTGTCCCATTAACTCTGATGAATGCGAGTTCACCATGTGAAGTGAGTGCAGACCCCTCTGCAATACATTTTGGGTTTGGACCCATAAGGTCCCTTCCTGGATTGGCCGGTATAGATTGGCCCATATGAAAACGTTGCTGAATGTATGTAACAGTACGCCTCATAAGAGCACTACTCCAAAAATAACTTCTGAGGGGCAGCATATATTTGATTATCAAGATTTAGAACAATGGTTGTAGGTGCACAACAATAATTCAAACGAGAGTCTGGGTACAGAGACAGGCCACGGAACCATAATATCAGCTATAAATGTGGATTTTATTTATGTGGTCAAATTGAAAAATTGACTTGATGAAATGATAAGCGGGAGCCTAGAGCTTAGCCGAATAGACACTTATCAACAAAGTGAATTGCTTTTCATGAGTAAAGATGTTATTAGGAGAGCAAGAAAGGCTCATGAGAAATGATCTGAATTGGCTCAAAGATATGATGTTGAGTTGGAATGGTCTAAGACTATACAGAAGAACTACAGACTTGCACTTAGCAATCAAGACATAGAGAAGTTGAGATTTCCAGGATTGAAGACTCAAATCCCAAAATTAATTTTGAACATTTGGATTTGGAGCAAATTGGACAGATGGTACGAGAGCTGGGCTAGAAGAAAGGGTCCCAATAGATTGATGGGAAACTACCTCCATTAGGGAAAATGGGAGTGAGTGTCACAATTTTCCCTTTGCGAGAGCTGCCAAGTGGAGGTTATGTGAATGTACCCTGGAGTAGAGGTGAACTCGCGGCAACCTGTAGAATGGTACAAACAGGTTGATCGCTTTGTGAAAAATTCAAAGGTGTTATGGATTGATTTGAATATGTTGCTCAAGATTCTAGTTCCTAATGATTTGTGATCAGCATGTAAAATAGCTACAGAAAGGCCTGAAGGCGAGCCTGAGAGAGATGCATTGACATCACCTATAGTGATGAAGAAATATGATCAGTTGATTACTTGGCTGAAGGCTAAGGTGTCCCAACAAGATACCGATTGGGTAAAGATTGACAGGACGACTCAAGAACCTAAGGAGACCATTCATGCATTTTACAAAAGATTGTTGCAGGCTTTCAAACAGTATATAGAGATGGACATCCTAGAACCGAAGGATATGAGACGGTTTGTGTGCAGATTTGTGACCGGGTTGAAGCCTGAAATTAGCATGATGATTCAGCAGCATTTGATTTGCTGGATGAATAAGTCAGTTGACGAAATTCTGTGTTATGCTAAATATTGTTGTGATGAGATTGAGATAAAACACAAGAAGTTGAAGGAAAAGTTGCTGACGGTGCAGATGAAGGCTGCTCAAAGAAGATATCAAAATCAGCCTTATGTAGGAAATACCATTCTTATGCAAGAAGGCTATCAGTCATGGATCCCAGTGCAACAAGTTGGGGGATTTCAGGGGCAGGGAAAAGGGAGAGGTGCTCTTATAGACCCCAAGACTGGACTTGATGTTGCCACCTTGAAGAAGTCTAATCCATGTCACTATTGTAATAAATTGGGGCATTGGAAGCTCAATTGTCACTTTATTCCAGCAAATTAAGAGCAGAATGAAGAGTTTAGTAAACTACAGGGCAATATTATGCAACCTCAGAATGTGCCCACACCACGATTTAAAGATTCAGTTATTCCCCAAGGTCCCGTGATACAAGTGCCACAACCCCCAATGCCAGAGCAAGCTGTAAACAACCCTCAATTGAATCTGAACTCACACATGAGTGGGAATCAGATTTTGTCCCATAATAAAAATCCATTCCAACAGTTCCCCATGTTTGAGACTTCTGATGGATCGGGTTCAGATCAGTGTCGTGGTCCCTCGGAGGCCTCTCAGGATCGGTTCGTTGCTCAATCGGGGTCCACCTATTGACAACGTCAATCTCCGAACTGCTATAAAAGCACGGACATTTAAGGGGGTCAATCGGGGGAAGGAAAGGAAGGGAACAGCGGGGAGAGAGACCTGTGAAAAGAAAACGATGGTTAAGATACACTGAGCGGGGCACCAATACATCTCATCGTACACTTTCTTCGTTAAGACATATGTGTGTCTACCTGTAAAGAAAAAGAACCAGTTTTGTGGCAGCTACAACAAGAAGGACGATTGTGTAGTCATCAGGCCTTCTATGGGCTACCTGGTTTTGTTTTTCACTAGTATCACATACACGTAATACTCAGAGGACGAACTGTGGACAAACGAACATAGAAACATAAGTAGAGCACCTCAATCTTCCTGTATCAGAACACTGCACTACTAGGCATACCTTACCCACCATAAAGAGTGTGACTGTGGGCCTCACAAGGGAAGAAGGGATTATGCTTTGCGTCAGCGACCTCTCACACATCCCCTGCTATAAGACGAAAACAGCACACGTAAAACACATGTAATTCTTTTGATTGCTCTGGTCAGCTGTAATGTATCAACAAACGTCTTGAACACCAATACCCATCATAGGTTCCCTTAGTGTCTAGTTTTGAACAAATGATATACCACCTGGTAGGAAAATACCAGTCACTGCATCCAAATTAACAACTACATAAAAGGAGCCCAAAACGAGAGAGCTCCGGTGCCCACTCGCTTTCTTGGTAATGTTTATGCAAATGTATCTGTGGTCTCTGAGCAGCGATAGCAGCAGCTAGCACTGGAGCGAAATTTGACAGGAAAAGACTCTAGGCGGTGTCACCGACACCCTTACCCCCACCCGGGAAATCTGGCAGCCGTTTCCCTTTTCCGCGGCGTCCTTCAGCGAAGCCATAATCTGCACTGTTTCCTCCACTGAATCTGGCTTATATAGCGGGCCGTATCCGCGCTGCATCACTTCCAGTGCGCGCGTGTCACGTCAGCTTGGGAGGCCGGGAATGGTAGTTTGGGAGCTCTGGCCATCCAGAACTCCCGCATCTCGCGGACACGGACGACGGTCCTCTCCCAGAAGGCCGCTCTTACCATTCGCCCAGCTGGGTGTGCAGCGGTCGAGGATTTGCACATAACAGCACATCCCTCTCCCAACGACCACTGACACGAACCAGGTTTGTTGGGGTAGCGGGCATGAAATGCTTTTATGCACCGGGAAGCGTGCATTCCTGCTGCGGGTTCCCACGAATTCTCTTCCATACCGTACCCTTTCCATGATACAAGATGACATAACTTGGATTAGAATCCAGGATTGCCTGAACTTCATACTCCTGCTCATTGTTGACCCAGATGGGTGATGGTCTTTTCTTTATGGGTATGTAGGAAGGTTTCTGGAGGGACACATGAAAAACGGGATGTATCTTCATTGTCTTAGGTAGTGATAACAACATGACTAGGGGCGATATCACTTTTTGTATCTTATAAGGACCAATGAATTTTGGATTAAACACACTGTATTTACGAAAACGAATGTTTTTTGTTGATAACCACACTGCATCTCCTACCTTGTAGACAGGGTTCGGTTGGCGGTGTTTATCGGCCATGATCTTGTAGGTATCCATGGCCTTTTCCAGGTTTCTATGGGTGTCTTTTAAGGTCTGTTGAATGTGTTTCATTCTGGCCTGTACGTCTGATATGTCTTGTGTACTCGGGGGGTGTATCAAAGAGATGAAGCGAGGATGGTACCCGTAGTTGCTGTAAAAAGGCGTGAACTGTGTGGATTGATGTTTGGCGCTGTTATAGGCCACTTCCATCAGGCATAATAATTCCACCCAAGCATCGGAATTCTTCTCCACATAGCACCATAGGTATGGCTTAAGGGTTTGGTTTAGTCTCTCTGTCTGTCCGTCTGACTGAGGGTGGAAACTGGTAGTTTTTGATGTTTTCATATGTAAAGCAGCGCACCAGGCTTTCCAAAATCTAGCAGTGAATTGAGGGCCCCTGTCGGAAACGATATTGGCTGGAAGTCCATGGAGCCTAATCACATGTAACAGTAGTAGTTTGGCTAATAGTCCAGAAGTGGGTTCTTTTGCACAGGCTATGAAATGTCCCATCTTAGTGAGACTGTACACCACCACCACAATGGCGGTACATCCCTGATCCTGTGGTAGACCCACAATAAAGTCTATGGAAATAGTTTCCCATGGTACCAATGGTGTTGGAAGGGGTTGTAATAGCCCTCGGGGCTTTCCATGGTCTGCTTTTGCTGTTACACATGTCTCACACCGGTGTATCATGTCTGTGAGTCTTCCACCACCGTAGGCCACCAGAACTGGCGATAGATCCTATCGAGGGTTTTCCTGATACCGTTAAGTCCAGCGCTGTGCGTGTAGTGACACCACTGTAGCACCTCCTTCCGTAAGGCCTGATTGGGTACTAGCAATTGTTTGCCTTTCATCTGGAGACCATTGATCACCTTCCACTGGGTGTGTTCTTGTAACCATTTCCTTCAGTATCGGTTCTTTATCCCTTGAGTTATTTTCTGGAGGAAGGTGTCGGTTTGCAGTGCCCCAATGACTTATTTGGGGTCCAAAATGGAATGAAGTTGTTCTGTCTGAGTACCCGAGGGGGCGTCTTTGCGTGACAAGGCATCTGCCTTCTTGTTTTCAGCCCCAGGTCGATAAGTTACGATATAATGAAATTCTGAGAAGAAGAGCATCTAGCGTAACTGTCTAGGAGATAACATCCGAGTGGACCGCATAAACTGCAGGTTGCGGTGATTGGCTCCTAACAGCAGATGTCTCCAATCGCTAAATGCTTCTTTTATGGCTAGTAGCTCCTTTTCCGCTATGGTATACCGGGTTTCTGCCAGGTTTAGTTTACGCGACATGTAGGCAACCGGATGGAGTTGGCCGGTCATCTTATGTCTTTGTGAGAGAATGGCTCCTACAGCGACATCGGAGGCATTCGCCTCCACTATGTAAGGGCTTTCAGGGTCAGGATGAGTCAAAACGGGGGCTGTAACAAAGGCATTCTTTAAACATCGGAAGGAGGTCTCTGCTTCCGTTGTCCATCGGAAAGGTTCATTCTTTCTCAACAGCCTAGTGATGGGAACCACCACAGTAGAAAAATGGTTGATAAATCTGCGATAAAAGTTCGCAAATCCGAGGAAACATTGGACATCTCTAACAGTGGTAGGTTGTGGCCAGTCTTTCACCGCTAGGATCTTTCTCTCGGACATGACCTGTCCAGAGGGCGTCAGCATAACCCCTAGGAATTCTACTTCTTCCACGTGAAACTCACACTTGCTGAGTTTACAGTATAGTTTGTTTCGTCTTAGGGCTTCAAACACCTGACACACATGAGCCCGATGTTCTTCTACTGAGGAGGAATATATTAAGATGTCATCGATGTATGCCACCACGAACCTGTCCAAGAACTCCCGCAGCACTTCGTTAACGAAGTATTGAAATGACGCGGGGGCGGTGCACAGGCCGAAGGGCATCACCGTGTACTCATAGAGCCCGAATCTAGTGCGGAAAGCCGTCTTCCACTCGTCACCCTCCCGCACTCTCACCACGTGATACGCTCCTTTTAAATCTAGATGTGTGTAAATGATGGCTGATTTAACCTGTTCCAAAAGAACCGGTATCAAGGGCAGGGGATACCTGTTTTTAATCGGTACACTATTCAATGCCCGAAAGTCTATGCAGGCTCTTTTTTCTCCCTTGGCCTTAGGGATAAAAAAGAGCGGAGAGGCGGCTGGAGATCTTGAAGGGCGTATGAACCCATTCTCTAAGTATTTGTCTAGGTATTCCCTTAAATGTGTATTTTCTGCTTCTGTTAACGCATATAATCTCCCACAAGGAATTACCGCTCCAGGCACTAAATCGATCCGGCAGTCATAATGCCTGTGTGGGGGTTGGGTATCTGCTAGTTTCTCACAAAACACGTCTTGATATTCTAGATACCATGAAGGTAGCTGTACATCTGTTTCTGCAGCAGTCGCTACTTTATGCGCCTTGCTTATGCTGGGTGTTGACCTTGGGGATTCGCTATAACAATGTTCTTTACACCATGAACTGCCGAACACTACCTGGTTTTCTCTCCAATCGATAACAGGGTTATGTAGTCTTGACCACGGAAGGCCCAGAATCACCCCATATTGAGGGGCTTTAATAATGTTGAAACACAACCATTCGATATGTCCTCCCCCACAACACATTTGTAAGCTGTCAGTGTGAAACCAAATAGGGCCTGTACTCAGTGTCTTTCCATCAACAGCCAAGACCTCTTCTGGGCTGTCTTTGGCAATCAAACCCAGGCATAACTGTCTGGCAGTACCCTGATCCATAAACATCCCCGTGGCTCCTGAATTGACCATGGCTTCAATGTTCTGCCATCTTTATGTGTTTTTAGCTTAACCATTAGAAAAAGATGTTGAGAGGACAAGGCGGTTGTATTCATAGTGGAAGGGATGTTTTCACCACCCAAGGACTTTCCTTCTGTGTTCCTTGAGCTTATCAGTTTTCCTGTGGGCTCTCGGTGTTAATTCCTGATAACCTCTTAACCCCTACGCTTGTTCAGGGTTTGGCCAAGCATTGCTTGACGAAATGCCCCTTTTTTTCCGCAATACATGCAGAGGCCGGTTTTCTTCTCATCTCTCTTTCGGCTTGAGGCAGTGGGACTCGTACTGTACCTATATCCATAGGCTCCACAAGCGGCACAGACCCCACTCCTAGGCCCCTACCTTTCTCGAATCGCATGGGATGCCGTTTTACTTTCATCCTATCCCCTCTACGTTCCCCCTATACGATAATCCAATCACAGAGCGAGGTTGATAAGGTCTATGCATGGAAAAAGGGCCGAGGATCATTCTGAGCTAGCACATCTTTCATTTCATCCTTCAGCCCTTGATAAAACAGAGCGGCCCTCTTTTCCTCGGGCCACTGGGTTTCGGCTACCAGGCGTTGGAAGGTGTTGATGTACACCACTAAGTCCTTGTTACCCTGATTAAGGTCTAAGAGTTCTCTATTCGCTGAAAAGGAGGCAGCCCTACAGTCGAACACCGTCTCAAATTCTTTCCGGAACACTTCCCAACCGTACAAAAGTGGGTCATCACGGCGTACATAAGGTAGAGCCCATTGGGCCGCATCTCCGGTCAGATACGAAATCATAAAGGCCACTCTAGCCTGATTTGTGGGAAAGGCCTTGGGTTTACAAGAAAAGTGCAATAGCACCTGCGTCATGAAGACTTTTACCTTAGAAGCCTCTCCGTAAAAACGTTCTGGGGCCGCCAATGGAATGGGCGTGGGCATTTCAACTGTAAGAGGGGGGGAAACGAGGAAGTTCCAAACTGAAAAGGACTCCCACCCAGACCTCGACCCAACTGTGCGTCAAAGGGATTCTTCTGTAATCTGTTAACCGTATCCTGCAAAGCTGCGATCTCAGCCCTAGAAACTGCTATCTCGGCCCTAGAGTCAGTTATCTCCTGCTGTAGTGTCCCTAACGTGACTAATATGTCTTCTAAGGTGGCCATGGCAACAACGAACCGACCGGGAGAGGTATATTTAAGAAAGGCAGATTATTCTGTTGTGATCCCTCGGAAGACTCTCAGGATCGGTTCGTTGCTCAATGGGGTCCACCTATTGACAACCTCAATCTCCGAATTGCTATAAAAGTACGGAAATTTAAGGGGGTCAATAGGGGGAAGGAAAGGAAGGGAACAGCGGGGAGGGAGACCTGTGAAAAGAAAACGATGGTTAAGATGCACTGAGCGGGGCACCAATACATCTCATTGTACACTTTCTTCGTTAAGACATATGTGTGTCTACCTGTAAAGAAAAAGAACCAGTTTTGTGGCAGCTACAACAAGAAGGACGATTGTGTAGTCATCAGGCCTTCTATGGGCTACCTGGTTTTGTACTTCACTAGTATCACATACACGTAATACTCAGAGGACGAACTATGGACAAACAAACATAGAAACATAAGTAGAGCACCTCAATCTTCCCGTATCAGAACACTGCACTACTAGGCATACCTTACCCACCATAAAGAGTGTGACTGTTGGCCTCACAAGGGAAGAAGGGATTATGCTCTGCTTCAGCGACCTCTCACACATCCCCTTCTATAAGACGAAAACAGCACACGTAAAACACATGTAATTCTTTTGATTGCTTAGGTCAGCTGTAATGTATCAACAAACGTCTTGAACACCAATACCCATCATAGGTGCCCTTAGTGTCTCGTTTTGAACAAATGATATACCACCTGGTAGGAAAATACCAGTCACTGCATCCAAATTAACAACTACGTAAAATAAGCCCAAAACGAGAGAGCTCCGGTGCCCACTCGCTTTCTTGGTAATGTATATGCAAATGTAATTGTGGGCTCTGAGCAGTAAAAGCAGCAGCTAGCGCTGGAGAGAAATTTGACAGGAAAAGACTCTAGGCGGTGTCACCGACACCCTTAACCCCACCTGGGATATCTGGCAGCCGTTTCCCTTTTCCGCGGCGTCCTTCAGCGAAGCCGGAATAATCTGCACTGTTTCCTCCACTGAATCCGGCTTACGTAGCCGGCCGGATCCGCGCTGCATCACTTTCTGTGCGCACGCATCACGTCAGCTTGGGAGGCCGGGAATGGTAGTTTGGGAGCTCTGGCCATCCAGAACTCCCGCATCTCGCGGACACGGACGACGGTCCTCTCCCAGAAGGCCGCTCTTACTGTTCACCCAGCTGGGTGTGCAGCGGTCGAGGATTTGCACATAACAATCAGTCCTTATGACGGTGACTGAGGGGGAGGAAGACTGTACACTTGGTGCAGTCTTTGAGGTCTAGTCTAGACTAGAGTGGACTATATGCTGATGCTGATGTAAATGGCCACAGTGTAACTTTCCTGATGGACACTTGTGCTACCCTCTCCACTGTGAGAACAGCAGAGGTTCTAGACCTATCTCTCTTGGGAAGAACTATCCACATTGTAGGAGTCACAAATATTAATTTGTCAAGCCCTGAAGAAGTACCAGTAAAGATAGGGACATTTGAAGATAATCACCAATTTGTGGAGTGTGATTCCAATCCTGTGCTCACGGCGAATTGCGAAGTCTGAAAATGTGTATTAGCTAATAGATCCGGAGAACAATTACTACCTTGTGTTTCTAAGCTCGGATGTGTGCAAAACAGGTATTAACTTGTTGATATTTCGAGTTATTGTTTGTATTGAAGACGCTAAAGGATCCATTTTGCGCTGGTGCAGTGCAGAAAACACCATTATGAAATAGCTACATAATCACAGTCAGAAATCTCAACGTTAGTATGAATGGTAGTGAAGTTAATTTTAGGGGCTTTGGCAGTAAACAACAGTGACTTTGGGGCAGGCTCAGAGTTTTAGGGTCAGGGGCCATACTCTCAGAGCCACTCAAATGTATTAAATCACATACATTTTAATATTTGTGTATCTCTGGCATTTTTCTACCACTCTACCGGTTAAAATGTGTCTCAGTAAACGTATGCATGAATATCACATATTTTACAAGAAACTACAGTATTTGTGGTGTAGGTTAACATTTTGGGTGGGTTAGATGATGTCTCAATTAAGCCATTCGTCATGTTCTGTTGTTGCACCTCCTCATTGTCATTACATCATGAGGTATCTCCACATCATGGATACAGGCATGTGCTTAAAAACACAACATTTGAACTACTCCCTCTTGGGAGCCTCTACCCATAAAAATACGTTTTCTTTCTTAGCTGGGAGACAGTTGCTCTGTGCTTCCTGTACTCTGTGTATACTGGGGCAGTTTGGGCAATTAGGTTACCAGTAAGTAACTGAGTCATTAAGAACTCTAACTAGATTACCATTACGTAATCAAATCATTAACCACTCTAATGAGATTACCACTAAGTAATTGATTCATTGACAACTCTAATGAGAATACCATTAAGTAAATGAATCATTAAAACTTTGATATTGCCAGTAAGTGAGTGAGTCAATAAAACCGATATTGAGATTATCAGTAAGTAACTAAATTAATAACAACTCTAATGAAATTACCGGTAAGTAATTGAGTCATTAAGAACTCTAATTAGATTACCGTTAAGTAATTGAATCATTAATAACTCTAATGAGATTACCAGTAAATAATTGAGTCATTAACAACATTAATGAGATTACCGGTAAGTAGCTGAAACATTAGCAACTTTAAGGATGATTCAGATCAAGAGGTTGGGGAGTGAATGTTTGCACCACCCTGTATTCTTGACATAATTCCAAAATTCCAGTCCCCTGTCAATGGGACCATGACCCTGTCTAGTCTCACCTCGCCCTAGAACAGTGGCTATTACCCTTTTGACTTCTGTGGACCCCCACTGAATCCTTAGTGGTATTCAGGGATCACCACTGAGTCATTATTGGAATCCGGAGATCTCGGCCTAAGCAATTTCGATCATATGAACTGCAAAACAATAGACAAAAATACAGGAACAAGCATTCATCATACAAATAAATAAATAATAACATATTTTACTAAAATCACATGCAAATGTAAACAAAATCAAAATTTTAATTTTAAATAGAAGGTTGGAACTTTTCTAAATTTATTTCGGGCCACCCATAATCCATACTGTATTCTGTTTGATGCACTTGTACTGCGCCCACGAATCAATATGAACATACCAATTTAATTTCTAGCTACCAATTTCAAATTACTACCCAATTACCAAACGTTTTCAAACTTTCCATTTGACATTTTGCTCCTTTATTTAAACACACTTTATTAATCTGTTAATTTTATTTAATTTTCTAAGTAGTCGCGACCCCAAGGAGATCGCTGACCCCCAGGGGTCCCCAGACCACAGGTTACAAACCACTGCTCTAGAAGATACAGCCGGCCTTGCTATACTTGGCAGGAGATACACAACCTCAGAGCGAGCCGCTGAACTACACAGATTCCCGAAGTGTTCATGTGTCATGCAGCTCTTGGTCCCAACCCCATTACGACACAAACATGGCAATTAAAAAACGCAGCAGAGAGCAGGAAGTGTTAATGATGTTTACCGAAGCAGCCTGTATTGTTGTTATGGCGCTTTACCTTTCCACCAGTGTTATCTGCCCTCACCACCGCTCTCATTAGGGGCGCCTCTTGTTTGTGTTTCTCTTCTAGAAACGAGTGTGGGAGCCAACGCAGCCCAGCCCTGGGACCGCCCTGCAGGACCCGTGTTTTCTTAGCTGCACTGCTCTGGTTTACAGTTCACCAACTGTTTGTGTTTCATTTTCTCCAGCAGGATTTACTCGCCCAGCCCTCTGCCTGCTTTTCCCTCTGGGGCGACCGCCATGGCTCTGGTTTCCACCTCAGCCGTGTCTGACGCGCCTCATCCTGTGACGCTGCCTTGTCCTGTAACTGCCTTTGTGTAGTGACTCGCCTTATCCTAGAGTTATTGCTGCTTGTGTGCTGAAGTCCTCTTTCTGTTACAGCAACACGCAGAGAGCTACAACAGCTGCTCCTCTGACCGAATCTTGGTCATGGAGGTGGAGACATTTTAAAGTATGTGCAAAATGGGCCCTCCAGGGGCCACCTTCCAAGGACCCCTCTGAGAAAGTGAACCTTCTCTCCAGTTGATCTCTGTCTAGTCTATTTCGTTACCTAAACTTCTCTGTCTACTTTTACTTCTGGTCCTGGCTCTCGCTATCCTGTGTCATATTGAGGAGTTTTGGGCATCTCAGGCAAGACATATATCAATAAAGTAAAACATATAATTTAATATTTTTACCGTCACATGAGCGTGAACTAGAAGGAAATTGGTAATAAACTATCAATGTTTTTTCAAACTGTGGCCCAAATGTATGTCTTGCTAGGGGCCCCCATAATCCTTAAGATGACTCTGCATGGTGTCATAAATGTCCTTGGTGTGAGTGTAAATGCCCCCACTGGTGCATGTGAAACATACCGCTGTGGGCCTCAGCCTGCAGAATCACAATGGCCACCAGTACTCACAAAGCCAATGCGGTGTCTTGCTTATTTTTAACAATAGTACTTTTTTGATTGGAAAATCTGTATACAAAGTTGGTAAGCAGATGAATGAGAGAATGAGTCAAAAGGTAGATGAATGAGTGAATGAGGGGTGAACTCTACAAACGCTCTTGAAAACTTACCTGACCCACGGCGCTTCTCCTGGTGTTCCGCTGAGCCCTCCTGCCGCCGCCGCAACTCCATCTCACCGCGGCCGCAGAGTGCAGGACTACAGCCCCCAGGAGCCTCAGCGGCGGAAGTCCGCTCACGCAGTCAGCGCGCACGGAGGCGCTTAAATTTGAATCTCGCCCCGGCAGAGCGGGTGAACTCTACAAACGCTCTTGAAAACTTACCTGACCCACGGCGCTTCTCCTGGTGTTCCGCTGAGCCCTCCTGCCGCCGCCGCAACTCCATCTCACCGCGGCCGCAGAGTGCAGGACTACAGCCCCCAGGAGCCTCAGCGGCGGAAGTCCGCTCACGCAGTCAGCGCGCACGGAGGCGCTTAAATTTGAATCTCGCCCCGGCAGAGCGGGTGAACTCTACAAACGCTCTTGAAAACTTACCTGACCCACGGCGCTTCTCCTGGTGTTCCGCTGAGCCCTCCTGCCGCCGCCGCAACTCCATCTCACCGCGGCCGCAGAGTGCAGGACTACAGCCCCCAGGAGCCTCAGCGGCGGAAGTCCGCTCACGCAGTCAGCGCGCACGGAGGCGCTTAAATTTGAATCTCGCCCCGGCAGAGCGGGTGAACTCTACAAACGCTCTTGAAAACTTACCTGACCCACGGCGCTTCTCCTGGTGTTCCGCTGAGCCCTCCTGCCGCCGCCGCAACTCCATCTCACCGCGGCCGCAGAGTGCAGGACTACAGCCCCCAGGAGCCTCAGCGGCGGAAGTCCGCTCACGCAGTCAGCGCGCACGGAGGCGCTTAAATTTGAATCTCGCCCCGGCAGAGCGGGTGAACTCTACAAACGCTCTTGAAAACTTACCTGACCCACGGCGCTTCTCCTGGTGTTCCGCTGAGCCCTCCTGCCGCCGCCGCAACTCCATCTCACCGCGGCCGCAGAGTGCAGGACTACAGCCCCCAGGAGCCTCAGCGGCGGAAGTCCGCTCACGCAGTCAGCGCGCACGGAGGCGCTTAAATTTGAATCTCGCCCCCGCGACGCGGGACGCGCGCGGGCGGGCGCCGGGCAAAGGGCGGGCCCTCTGTGGCCCTCAGGGGACTGAGGGAGACGGGACGGGCCATCCCCATTGCATTCATCTTGCCGTCCAGGACAAAGCATTGAGGTGATTTCTGTATCTCATCCGTGTGTTATATGTTATCTTGCACTGATACGTGCACAGGTTAAGTGTAACATCTAGCTGTGTTGTAATACAGAGGGGTAGTCTGCAAAAAATGACGAAAACCAGAAAGACTCCTGTGGCTACAAGATCATCCACTAGAAAAAATCTCACCCCCTCTACACCCTTGCCATCCTTAACAGCTATTGACCTCATGCTGCAGAAAACGATCAGTGTAGTAGCTGATGCGATCCAAAATACAGAGAGACGCCTCTCCTTGACTCCGAATATGTGTTTCCCAAATCTCTCAATGCATACCACTGAGCATAATAACACTGTGGAGTCAACTATAAACGTGGATGATTCACTCCTGTTGCAATCTTTCTCGGGGTTACCGAGTGGTAAAGGTTGTAGAAATGAAACACCCTCAGGTCTGATCACTCTAAATAGTAATGACAGAAGTCCCTCACCAACTACTAATGGCGGGGCTAGTCCGTGTCTAGTACAACCCGGAAATATGTCAATAAACTCCCCAGGAGAGGTACTTGCTGAAAGTTCCCCCATGACTAGCATAATAGTGACAGATAAGTCTCCTTCCCCCAAAAAGAAGAAAGGACGCAATGGGAGGAAAAAAACTAAATCTATTATGAGGAAGATCTATAAACCTCTGGGCAACCATAAACCCTCAGCTAAAGATGTATGGCTTAATTTTAGATTGGCTAACCCAATAATGAGTACATCTAACATGGCTATAACATCTGCCAAACAAGATTTACCAATAGCCAAAGAAAACCAGCCAAAAACTAAAAAAGCTCATATTGATGAGACAACTCAGACTGAAAGGGTGAGTTTAACTGATACATCTCACTTGATAGATCTAGAACGGCTGGTTTGACTTCTTCTTCAGCCTATAAATGAGAAAATTACTAATATAGAGTTAATTTTAGTCAAACTCGAGAAATATCGAGATAATGATCAGATTGTCAACCCTAAATCTTCTCTTACTTCTATACAGACTGACAATACAGAAACCGTTTGTTGCAATACGGCAATTACTAACCCCACGGGAGCTAATGCTCAGAACGACCAACCACAATACATAAGAACACAAAAAGAACCATTAGTGTTGCCGAGTGTATCTCCTATGCTGGCATACTCGATAGCTGATAATGACGAGAGCGAATGGGCCGCAGAAGATTTATCCCAAGTATCACCTGCCGACCAAGTTAAGCCCATTAGGACTCCACTAGCGGTACCCTTAGCTACAAACATACGATCAACACGAAATTTCATGCAGCCCCCACAAAATAAAAAACCCATTCATATTCATCTCCCTCCGGAATCCCAACGACACACCATAGTAATGATAGGTGTCCCGCAACTAGAAAAGGATAAGGCGGAGAGATATGGGGACTTGAAAAATAAAGTAAGTCACTGGTTAACCACGCATAGACCGCTCCCTAGACACATCAGTGGTAAAATTTTAAATGTCAGGAGGGTCGATTGGGTGGGCCACAGATTTAAATCCACCGAGGGGGACTGCATTCTCGTTACTTTTGCTGATAATTGTGCAGTAAAGCACATTATTGGCTGGAAAGATGACACGATCAATAGTTTGATCCGCACTAAAGATTTAAGCTATTTTTATCCCTCAAGTGATTATGGCATTAACAAGTTGCCTATACACCCTATCATTGAGGAAAAAGAAAAGTATGTCACCTACAACCCACATTTTAACGGAGATATACCAATGAAGTATTCTTATAATACAGGACATCACAGACAGCATAGAAATGATATATTTGGGGGACCCAGAAATGTTAACCATCCAGTTGCTTATCATGAAAGACGGGAGACCCCAGATGACCCATATTGCTATCAAAATCATTTTCAATCAATACCTCCTAATACATATTACAATGTACCAACCTCAAATAGGTTTGATGTTCTTTACGAGCAAAATGGTCTAGAGGGGGTTCATTGACTGTATGCTGCAGCAGCAATGCCTACGCTTGCTGATTCCCCATTAAGTGATTTTAACCGCGATGCTACCATTTTTCATCCAAATAAAGAACCAGACAGCAATAATCTTGTAGAACCAGATATAGATTGTTTGTTACCTAGGCCTGCATCCTTTGATTGTGAGTATCGTACTATATTGCATCACCAGCCTGACGCCCTTAATGTTGACCTATCTAATGTAGAACCAAAATCTTCTGCAGTAGAAACTTCGGGATTTACTGTCAATGAACAACAAAACCAGTTATCAGAATTTACTAGTACCGAGGCTCCCATGAACACAGAGAATGATGATGCTTGTAAAATGAGTTTAGTTTCCTGGAACATTGCAGGCTTGGCAGACAAGATATGCGACCCTGCCTGGCTGGCATTTGTTAAAAAATATGCGATTATATGTCTCCAAGAAACATGGCTAGAAGAAAACACTGCCTTTATCGAAGGGTATCAAAGCTTCCTTAGGCCAGCATCCCCCTCTACTAGTGGCAGAGCAAAAGGGGGCCTGGCCATTTTTATAAACTTGGCCCTGTCTTGTGATATAACTAATCACCAATATGTAAATAGTAACCTTCAAGTGCTTATACTGAAGAGAGGCAAAAATGCTTTGACTTTAGTCAATTTTTATAACGCTACATTTAGTCAAGGGGAATGTAACATATTGTTGTTGAATGAAATGTTGAAAGAGGGAACAGACATATTACCTTGTAAAGTATTGATTGTAGGTGACTTTAATGTACATCCATGCGGTAACCCTCGAGATACCCCAATGGGATCCCTCGGGTGTAA
This sequence comes from Triturus cristatus, assembly GCF_964204655.1. Lineage (NCBI taxonomy): Eukaryota > Metazoa > Chordata > Amphibia > Caudata > Salamandridae > Triturus > Triturus cristatus. The sequence continues at coordinate 113,153,404 of NC_140583.1, forward strand.
CAGCATGGAAGGTTTTCACTTTGATCATACTAAACGTGGCTCTCTTCTTAATGATCTACTCAATGAAAATAACATGTTTGTAGCCATGTCTTTGGTTCCAGAATCCAAAGTTTTTGATGTTCCGACGTTCAAAGGGTCACGTTACGGGTCTTTTATTGACCATATATTATTATCTGTTGACCTTGTTAACCAGATCTCCTGCTTTACTATCCACATGAATATTTACAGTGATCACAACCCCATTTCTATTAATTTGAATGGTGGTATATTTGAATTACGTAAACAATGTAAAGATAGGGGAATTTTACAATGTACAAATGGTAAACGTCGCTTGAAATGGCATAGGGTAGATCAAGAAAACTTCTACAATGATATTAATAAGTTATGTGGTGAGGAATTAGCGACCTGTGCCTCAACTTCTATGTCCCCAAAGCAAATTTTAGCCACTTTTGAAGGTGTAGCGTTAATAGTAAGCTCTATGTTATTAGTTCCAGTGAAAGGGCAAGTTGATAGTCACCCTAAATGGTTTGATCACGCATGCTCTGTGGCAAGCAGAGATTTAAGGATGGCGCTAAAAAACAAACCTAGAGATCTAGGCGAAATCAGGATCCTCCGCTACATTTATAAAAAAACATTAGATAAGCGGAAAAAGGAAATTGAGGCCAGTATTTGGGAGTCCCTGCTTGACCCAGCTGTCCTGGGAAATAGCAGCAAATTTTGGGAGATTGTCAACAAACCTTTGTTTGACAACCCAAGTGATACTGCAATAGGCACTAACATCCCAGAGGCAGATTGGGTGTCCCATTTTAGTGCAATTTTTAAAAGCCATGATCAACTTTCAGACCATGACTTTTTAATCTCAGTGGAGAAGCCTCCCTGTTTCTCAGTCAACGAAGTAGAAAAGGCAATTCAAGGCTTAACTAGTAATAAGGCACCTGGTCCGGATGGTCTCCCTCCGGATCTTTTTAAATCCTGTATTCGGCTATGGGCTCCTATCCTTACGAATGTAATAAATGCAGCTGTAATTTCTGGGTGCCCAAAATCCTGGGGACAATCAATTATTGTCCCCGTGTTCAAAAAGGGTGACCGCGGTAGCCCGATATGCTACAGGCCAATATCTTTAATTAACTCCGTAGCAAAAGTGGTAGGGGGTGTGATTTTGAACAGACTTACAACATGGGCAAACGAGAAAAATATTCTATCTTCAATACAATACGGCTTCAGACCTGGCCACTCGACAGTAACCCAGTGTCTGAACTTGTATTTAATTGTAAGCAAATACACTCTAGCCCGCCAGGGAACCATACATATGGCCTTCATGGACCTATCGTCCGCATTTGATTGTGTAGACAGAGGTAAATTATGGGACATTATGTTAAAAATGGGCATTGATCAGAACTTAGTTTATGTCCTGATCGATCTGCACTCAGATACAAGAGCCAACGTCCGTTACTCACAAGACCTGAAGGTGACAGGGGACATCAGAATTAATAGGGGCGTCCGCCAAGGATGTATTTTAGCACCATTTCTCTTCAATTTGTACATAAATGAGCTGGAGGACTGTTTGTTGAGAACAGGTGCAGACTACCCCTATGTAGGCAGAAAAGGTATCCCAGTCTTACTCTATGCGGACGACGCTGTCCTTATTTCAAGGACCGCAATTGGTCTTCAGAAACTTCTAAATTCATTCTATGAATTTATGGAGTCCAGAGGCTTAAGTATCAATAACTCAAAGTCCTACACTATGAAAATAGGCCAGGGGTCACGTAAACCCAACTCTTTTCATACAAATGGGGAAAGAATTCCAAATTCCAAAACCTTCTCATACCTCGGGGTCCTCCTCGACGACCAACTAGAGTGGGGCCCAGCTATTGTTAAAAAGAAGGGCGAAGTAATACGTGTTAATGCAGCAATACTTGGCTTTGCTAGAAAAATGGGCAATAGTCCGGTGGCCGCCTTGCTCAAACTATATCAAGCCAAAAGTGTCGCCATCGCCTGCTATGGCAGTGAGATATGGGGCTACTGCCAGACACGAGCCCTAGAGGTTGCAGAAAATAACTTCTTAAAGAAGGTATTGAGGCTGCCAAGGGGCACCGGAAATTTCTCGGTACACGAGGAATTAGGTGTACCATACCTGACTGACAGAACAGCAGCAAATCCCCTATTATGTTGGTTGAACTCCTGGCTAAATGACGATATACCTCTCACTCATGCTATATTAGAAGAAGCTCTAACCTGGGAAGGTAGATTTAAGGTTCCGTGGCTGAGGTACATTAGCGACCGCCTCACTGAAATGGGGCGGCCGGATTTGTTCTCATCCCCAAATTCTATAACCAAAGCTGATGTAATTTTTGTGAAAAAGACATTCATGTCTACTAGGTATCTTGCCCGGGAGGAGGGCGAGCTGATGAAAGATAGTGTAAGGAAACACGCCCTACTAAAAACATGTTCTCAAATGGAACCATATCTATCCTGGCCTATGTCCGGGTATGAACGCTATCTCCTGACAAGGTTCCGTTTTGACTTATTTCATCTCCTGTTGGCAACACCAAGAGGAGCCCACCGAGGGCAAGTTTTACCTGCTTGCGGCTGCGACGGGAAGTCTCCGCAAGATTTGGCACACTTCTTATTTGTTTGTCCTTATTATTTAGTACCTCGGAAGTTGTATTTGAAGCCTTGTCTAAAGGATCTACAATTTACCCAGATCAAACCTGCACTTTATTACCTCCAACTCCTGAATTGTGACTGTACTTTGTTTGTATGTAGCTTTTTGAAACTCGCTATTATTTTCAGGAAAAGTATGGAAGGTTAATTATGCTGCTACTATCGTTGTATTTTTATCCCTTTTTAACTTTGTATAACTATTTATATTTTTAACCTGTTGCATTTTATGTGTTATCCTGGCTCTACAAAACTCTTGCACATTATTTTGCGTCTCACAGATGAAATGGATGGTTTCCTTTTACTTTATACCAAAGGAATATGTTATGTCTGTATGTTTTAAAATGTACTTTTATGAATGTAATGTTTTACATTCGAATAAAGATATTTGATTGATTGATTGATTGAGTGCATGGATGAGGCACTGAGTGCATGGCTGGATGAATGAGTGAGTGATTGGGTATGTGGCTGAATGCATGCATGCCTGTGTGAATGGATGAGTGAATACAGGTAGAATTGGATGGCTAAATAGGTGTGTGTCTGGATGGATACTGAGTTAGAATTGAGCAAGATAAGTGCGTTTATGGCTCAGCAGGGCCTGCTTCAGGGCGGTGCAACCAGTGCAACTGCTTATGGTGCTGAGCTCGAGGTGCAGTGTTTAGAAATAGCTTATGGATTTGGAAGCACCTGCTGCAGAGTTTCTTGTGGGTCCAACAGTTTTCAGGCAACAGTAAAAATGTCAAGATAACTCTGGTGATTAATATTTCTGCTGGAGAATGGCAGTTTTGACTCATCATAAAGTAGCACAGAAGGTTAATATGACTGTTGCAAGGAAGTGTACCATGCAGATCACAGAACTACATTTTATGTGGATAGCTCAGTGGGTTACTGCTTTTGTCACAACGGGTCTTCTGTTACTGGCACTTCATAAGTTGCAATCCTAATGTAGCAGAGTGAGCTATGAACTGTTATCAAAGAGCTGCATGCAACCTGAATGGTATAGTTAGAACATTATGCTTTTCCCAGTCTTTCATCATATTAAAGTTGCGAAAAAGGGATAGTTTAAGTAGAAATAAATTCTTATAAGGAAAGCCTACCCCAACCACAGCGGTACATTTTAAATCCCGAGTCTGTGTTTTGTGTTTCTCCAGACAAAACACTCTTAAAACATACTGCCTACCAGTATGGATGGGATGTGATTCCTACACCTTGGAAAACTCATTTTTTATGTAAGATTTCCTACAGATTGTTTTACACACGTATGATTCATTGTCTCTGAATAATGTGTGTGTGATGTGAAGTGCTCTGCCACCCTACACTGGTATGAGTAGTGTTATTAAACATGGGAGAAAAGGGCTAAGGAGATTTAAGGGGCTAAGGAGATTTGTGGGGCACAATTGGAGGGTGGTATTGAGGAAATCCGTGGAGAAGGAGGTCACTGGGTGGGCGCCAAAAAAGATTGTTGCTTTGGGCGCCACCAGCACTAAAGACTGCCCTGTGGCCAAGGTCTTGATAATGGATGTCAGAACAGTCCAACCATCCAATTAGTGGCAGGTAGCAGGTCACTCCAGTGGTGTAGCAAAACTTGAGGGGGCCCCTGCAAAGTACATGCAGGGGTCTCTCCACAGTCCGGACTCAGTACAGAGATCTCAGGCCAGGAACCTGCCAGTGCTGGAGAGGGCCCTCAGAGCTCGGGGGCCCTATCGATCCACAAGAGCTGCAAGAGCTTTTGTTATGCCACTGGTACTCTCTGTCACATGGCCCATGTGGACACTGTCGTCTTCTCTAACTTGGCATGAGCACGCTGCCGATAGCCCGCTGCTTTGCGCAGGTTACTATAAAACGTAGTTTTGCAACTGTCTCTATTGCGGTTTTCACATGAGAACCCATCGTTGTGTTCACACTCTGCAAGTTCCTAGGATTTTGTGTGAACATTGGGGGCAAGGTCGAACAACAATGCCCCTTGTTTTTGTTTTTCAGTCCAGACCTTAGCACCTAGACAAAACACACTGATGCAGCTGTTGTTAGGGACAAGGTACTTTGGTCTTATTGGAATACATGAATAGGAAGCAGACACTTGGAGAGAGACCTTTCCAAGGAGAAGAGCGAGACAACACCTATAATTTAGATCTACTCTCTATACGCTAAGCTGCAGACAACGCCCAGAGATATTCTAATATATAATAAAACTATTTCTATGCAAGGAGGGGCAGGTTTGGCTAAACTGTCTTTTCACAATGACACCACCTTTCATGATTTATGGACTAACTGCTATGCTGACCGTATTTGAAATATGTATTTTTCCACTTGTTGAGGCACGTATACTGCATTTTAGAGCACGTCAGTTAAAGTAAATATGTTAAACGTGTTCGTATCTCTGTCAAATCTGATTGTAGACATGTACAAGAGTGCGAGCGAAAGGATGTGTCTTGCTACCGCGATGCCTGAGAGATCTGGGAGTGTTATGTTCTGGGGTGTCTAATCACTTGTTTCTCTGTGAGTGAGTAAGAGAGCAAGTGAGACACTATAGCTAGTCGGTTCTGGGCTCATGGGAACTAAGGTGGTAGGACACCATAATCCTATGCAGAGTTCTGTTCTTGGGCAAAATCCCTGCAACATGGTGCCCAATGTTTTGGTCTGGTACTGATTCTCGAGATCCCTTAATAGCGCTTGTGCTTCTCCACGATACCTTCTCCCTGGTTCCCACAGACGTCCGTGGTGGGGGGGCTTAGTCTCCTGTATTCATAGGGCATCCCTATTTCTATAGGGATTTCAAGCTTGAAGTTTAAAAGGTATTTTGGACCTCTTTTATGCTGCTATTTTCTTTGTTCCTTCCTTTTTACAAATGGCACAACAGGTTGCTATTGCGGCACCAATTAGCGTGGCGGTTACAGCTTACTTAGCTCAATGCAGGGGCCAACATTATATTCGCTCTTACATGGTCGCTGCTCCTCCAGCAGCGTATCATCCTTATGCGTTAATTGAAGTTCCATTGATGTCCTGGGAGCATACCATTTGGTTTAATGGCGCCCTTCCTCTTTTGTGTGAATGGGCCCTTGTCTATTTATGGGGTGATCTGGCCTGTTTTGGATGGTTTTACACCACACCCTATTATCTCAATGTTACTATCGTAGAGCTACGTCTGTTGTCCACACAGTTGGTTCATCTGCATAGACGAGACATACCGTGTATGTCTCATGCACTTCAGGCAGGTCCGGCTAGAGCTGCTCCGCCAGCACCAAGTCACGGCGGAACACTTGTTATTAGTCCCGTCATGATTAACTCTGTGATGATTAAATGTTCTCAAAATCGGGATGATTTGCCATTTTGGCTCGCACAAAACTTTGAGCAGATCGAGGCTGTTTTTCCACATACATCTCCTGTTGGAAAACACAGGATTCTTACAATGAGTATGCTGAGTGGTCTGATACCTCCTTTAGCGGACTGCACCACCTAGGGGATGATGTTTGCTTCGGTGTATACACTGTGCTTTGGTACCTCCTCCATAAGCGTTCTGCTGAGCGTTCTGAAGAAGGTACAGGATGAACACAGGGCTGGTCCAGCCCTAGATTTGGGGATGAAATTAGTGGGAAGGTTCCTTATTGACTCCAATATGATTCCGGCCAACATTAAAGGTGAAGCAGTTTGCTTGCAAGTGCGCCAACGCCTGGTGGCGGTGGTAGACGCGGATCGGGAGCAACAGTTGCCGATTATTGCAGGCGTGAATTCATCCTTGGGACATAATAGTTTGGGGATTTGCCAATTTTCTTAGCCGCTAGTTAAACTCCCTCCTGAGAATGAGGGTTGTCCAGTCTTTCCTTAAAAGGCATGGAACAAAAATGTGTGGCAACAACATCAGAAACCTGGTTTTGACCGCTGTAAAATTAAGAGACCTAAGAGCTTCCAGGTTTCTGATCCTCGTTCTCCTTGTTCCTTTCAGGAATCATTGGATCAATAACTTGGCTGGGGAGTTTGACAGGATCACAGACAATGCAAGTCTATGCAGGCAAGACATGACCCGCAGCGCCAGTTTGACGTGAAAGTCAAGCAGGAGGAACCACTTCAATATCGCGCCTCATTTCAGAAGAAAAAAGTTCCCGCTCTGACTGCAAAGTATGCCTTAGACAGTGAGAACCTTCCTCCTAGACAGGAGTTGGGTGGTAACCCTCCTTGACAGCGCCGTGGAGGTTATCATAGTGTGTCAGACACTCCACCAGCGTCTGGAGGTGAAATCAACTGACACTTTTATTACCGATACACGTGCTGCTTGCCCTGATTGGCTTTATGAGGTGAGCCTCCAAATTGAAGGTGATATTAAACGTCCATTTAAAGCAGTTGTTTTGGAAAATCTAACATCTTTTTATGATATCTTATTGGCGGAGGTTGATTGGCCTCCTCCTTTTGTCCTTGCTTCCTCCAGAGGGGAGGATGTTATTTTACCCAGTTTTTCACAAATCTTACTTGATGAGGATTAAATTGCTTATGCTACGGAGTGGGCATTATCCCTGGCTCCTGTGTTATATCGCGATCAGGCGGGTTGGGACAAGGATTCGCCAGATCATGTGATTCTTTTGCGTTCTACACCGCAGCCCCAACTGCAGTATCCAATTAAACGTGGTGCTAAAGCGTCCGAAAGTGATATTTTGACTCAATTGGAATATTGGGGTGTGATTGAACCCTGGGTTTTGTTGATGAATAATCCTCTTTTTTCAATATTGAAACCAGGGGGAGGCTACTCCCATGTCTTTTGTGCAGTTTCACGCCAGAACGGGAGCCAACGGTTCACAGAGCTGATTTGAACTTGACTATGCCCAGGGACACCAAATGTGCCCTTCATGCAGACTGAGTGGCACTGGCAAGTGCACCCACCTGACCCCAATACACTAAATCCTATCTGGGAGGTGGTCACACCTCCCTGTGACAGGATACCTATTCTGTCTTCCCCTGCTCGAGCTTGACTCAGCAGCAGGAGGACAGAATCACGTCTCTGGTCGGCAGCAGCCATGTTGTGCTGTCCAGGTCTAGAAGACTGGTACCAGGATTACTGAGAGCCTAACGGAGGGCTCTTCCAGGAATCATACCTCCCACACCATTTCTGGCGTGGGGGTAGGATTCCAACATGTTTGATATCAAGCATGATAGGATTCGGTGCAGCCAATTTCGAGATGGTCATCGCGAATTACGCGGTGCTCCTCTATATAGTATATGGCTGCTTCACTGGAGAATGGACTCCGTAGGCCGTAGGGTGTCCTGCTCATGCAGGGCATCCTCACACTTAGAACCAAGCACCCTGCCTTCAGGTTTGATATGGCCTACTATAGGGGTGACTTATAGTTTTCAAGTGCAGTGACCCTAGATATAGGAAACCTATATCTTTCGTAAGTGGTGCTAACACCAGCTTACACAGGCTTCAGTGGCAGGCCTGTAGCTCTATTTTTAATAGTCTCCCATGGGTGGCATAATGCATGCTTCAGCACATGGCGGACCTCTGGGGTACCTATGCCCTGGGTACCTTAGTCCAATATACGAGGGACTCATAAGGATACCACAGTATCCAATCTCGGATGTATCGAAGTACTGAAGATAACAATTTAAAGGAGAAAGCAGATAGAGTGGGGTCCTGATTATCAGGATCCCAGTCAGATTAGTCAATAACAGCTAAGCACCAGGCAAAAAGGAGGGAAACCATAGAAGCAGAACCTACTTTCCTACACAGAGTTCCTGAGCTATAGTTAATTCCTGTTTTCTATTCCTGAGCTGTAGGTAATTCATTTGTTCCTGAACTAGCCGTGCCTGCAGTGCTCCCTTGAATTCTGAGACAGCACTTTGAGTGCACCCTTGAACTCTCTCTTTCTCTAGCTACCTTTTTCCCTATGAATGCTTTCTTTCCCCTTCTTCCAGTTTCTAGTTTGCTACCTTCGTGTTCCTGCTGTCTTAACTTCTATTTTCCTTGTGTGGTTTGTTTCTTGCTTTCTGCTATGTGTGCCCTTTGTTCTCCCTTATTTCTTGTTAAGCACTTCAACTTGTTTGCTCCTTGTCCATCTATGGCTGTTTATTTAGTTCTACACCCTTGCTGTTACTGCTTGCATTTTCCTGTGTGATCGCCAGCATCCAAGGGCACAACTCACAACCTATGTGGGGATTCTTGTTCACCGTGAGTATTGTCTGTGAGTTACTTTTATATCATCTCATTACGTCTCGGCTCCAGAGACCCTGCCTTTGTATGTATATCCTATATGTGGGTATTTGCAGTCAGTATCTGTAACAGTATGTGCGGATGAGGAACTTACTGAGCTTCAGTCTTACCATGTGGAGTGCCTGAGTACTTTATCCCACATTCCCTTTATTGTTAATATTGTTATATACATATCTTGCACATCCGTTCAGGGTGTCAGTTAGTCTTGAATGTCAAATTGCCTCTTGAGTGCCTGTCCTTTCTAAGCCTTAAACTCTATTGTTACGCTGTGCAGAGCTTCCAGTTTGGATCTCCTTTGACTTTATGTGTGATCTTGGGCAGCTCTGTACCCAATATTCTGCCAATGTTGTCGTCACGGCCAAAGTTCCTGACGGGGAGAGTTTTCACTCAACCACTTTGTCCTCCTCTTTTTCTCCGACCTTTTTTCCCTTCTATTTTCTCATAGTATTTTGGGTTTTTGCTTTTTCCATTCCAACAGTTAGTCGTTATAATATTGTATGCTAGTCACATTCTTTTAATTTTTTCTGAAAAACCAAATCTTCATGTTGGTCCATGATTCTAGGAAATAATTCTCCAATTCTGATTCATTTATGTGGGAACCTGGTTTGCTTAATTCACTTTTTTTTTTTTTTTTTTTTAAACCGTTTATTGCAATCTCAAGAATATACAAGTATGGGCCTACAACCTTCCGGCCGGCCGCTAGAATGACAGGAGCATATGACATTCATATAAGAACACTGGGCGGTGCAGAGAAGCAAAATCAGGAGGTATCGGCGTCGTGGGCCACATCACTCTGACCCCACAATACGGTTTCATTTTATACACACAACACAAAAACCACACCCGCAAGGCAACCCGCAATCGAAAGTAACAGCACGTGCTCCCCGAATGGGGGACCCCAGCCATCAACAGGAGTCTAAAGAGGGGAAAGGGAACAGCTCGAGGACTGGGGGAACTCCGTGCTCGGGGCTATGGAAAGGAGTCAACTAAGGGGACGGGGCTGGTGAGGCCGCAGGCAGCAGTGGTGGCGCGCAGATACCCCCGCGGTAGGCGTTCCAGGGGCCCCATACTTTCACCCATGCCCCAGGCTTACCCCTCGCCACATACACCACCTTTTCTCGGAACATGCACCAATCCATGTGTTCTTTCCAGGCCGACACCGCCGGGGGTCTCTGGGATCCCCACAATTGAGCAATGTCACGCTTAGCTATCATATATCCCAGAGTCACCCTTCGCGTCTGCGGAACCGAGTAGTCAGTTGGTTCCCACACATTCAGCAGGCATCTCCTCGCTTCAGGCAGCAGCGCGACATGCGTAACCACTCGCAAGACCTCATGCACACCACGCCAGAATCGCTCCACCTTCGGGCATTCCCACAAAATATGCAAAAAAGTCGCCAAAGCACCACACCCACGCTTACATAATCCATCCTCAGCATAGCCCATACGCAGAAGCCTTGGCCCCGTCATGTAAACCCGATGGAGTATCTTAAGCTGGACAAAGCGAAGGCGAGCCGGTATGGCCACCTCCTTCGGAGAGGCCACCGCGGAAATCCAGTCTTCGTCGTCCAACTCCAGCCCGTCGGCAACCCAAGCCTCGCGGAGGCCAGTCAGCAAGCCCGAGCGATCATTAATCAATTTTTTGTAAATGAGGGAGATCGTGCTGTCCGGAACATGGCCATCCAGCACTCTATCCTCCAGGGGGGAAGACTCCGGGATGGAGGCGACGTCTGGGAAGACTGAGCCCAGCGCGTGACGGACCTGCAAGTACCGAAAGTATTCACTGCCCTGCAGCTGAAACTCCGTCTGCAGCGTCTCGAATGTTTTAAATCCCCCCCTCGTCCAGAGGTCCCCCACTTTACTGATGCCGATCGTGTCCCACTTCTCGAAGCCCTTCGAGGTCCACAGGGAGCCCAATCTCTCAGACGCGTACAACGGCGATGCCGGGTCAAACGGTCCTTCCACCCCATAGCTGCGTTAGCCGCGTGCCATACTCGTACCATGACACGCGTAGGTCCCGTCAGGCGGGGTCCGGGCGCGCCAGAGTAGAGCGCTCGATTATAGTCGCCACCAGGCAGGAGCATCTTGTCCATTTCAAATGCCGGGTTTAAGGCGGGCCCGTAAAGGCCATGATTAATTGCAGCTAGCTGGGAGGCCCAGTAATACCGTTTAATATCCGGGAGGGCAATCCCCCCGTCGTACCATGGGAGCGTCAACTTCGCCAGGGCAATACGCGGCCTCCCGTCCCAGAACAGGCGGCGCTGTAGACTCTCCACCTCACGGAAGTAGCGCGCCGGGACTAAATCCATAGTATTCTGGAGAGCGTACAGGAAGCGTGGCAACGACATCATCTTCTTAATTCACTTTTAATAGTGACATTTCCTTTCCTTAATTTGCATAGCTAAATCATATTTTTTTGCAGAAGAATAAGTTCTTCAGGTTTTGAAGCTTGTCTCATCTCTTAACAGTTTCATATTATTATTTCTAATAACCTCCTGATAGCAGCGTCCCATTAATTTATCATGGGTAATGTGTTTTTTTGCTGCACCGTCCATTTGTAAATCCTCTATTTCCTTTTCAACAGCTTGTATTTCACTCTAAAGTTTCCCAGAAACGTGTTTACCCTTCTGTCTGCGTTTGTAATGTGGTGCATGAACAAGGGCAAAGACATTCCCCTTATTCACATGGGGCAGTGTCCTCCCTTGAAAATGAGGTAGCACTCTTTGGAATCTCACAATTTCTGACAGCATAATCCATATTACAAAATGGGCTCTGCATGCCGGCTGAGGACTCTGGATACTATGCTAGAAGACAAGCTGAAGGCTGAGAAGCACACGTTTGACAAACGGTTAACTCTGGAATGTTAGTTGCTCCTGGACAGTAGACTCCCTGTTGTCAGTGGTGAAATCTTCACAGTTGCTTGGCACATTAAAACACATTGAAGCTCTTTCTTCAGGAGGGCTAAGAATAGTGCTTATTGTAAGAGTCTCTAATGACCAGACTTCCTTTATCATTTGGAAGTTAATCTCTTTTACAATCAATCAAACATTTTGTTGTTTCAGTTAGTTAAAAACAAAAAAGTTTTACAATAAAACAGTTTAGAAAAAAAAACCACCACTACTGTCCAAATACGGAGTTAAAGTTGTACAATAGTAAAAGAAGCCCTGTTTACATTCTTGTTATAGGTGACTAGACTACAACCCAACGTCTTTAGCAATGAACGTGGGAAGGTGAGTAAAGACCAATTACATTTGAAGTGTGATATTGGTGCCCCGAGGGGCTTTAATTGGGGGTTAAAAATAAGTCAGGCTGGGCAAAATATATGCTGGGAACGAGAATGGTGGAAGGTTGGCAGTGGGTCCCGCTTTCCTTCAATGTGTTGTACTCAGCCAGGGCGACCCATTCCGCACCGTTTACTGTTTCTGGGTCTCGCCATGTAATAGTCTGTTATCAGTTTTTGAGAGAAGGTGACAGACTGAGAATTTACAGGGTGGGGTCAGAGTAGGCCACCGAGCTCCTTGACATATTTACCGTACCTCGATAGGGTTCTTGTATTAGTGTGGGAGAAGCACAGCAATGAGGTTCACAGATTACTTAGTCATGGGAGATCTTTTCGTTTTCCTTTGCATTACAAGGTGGCACAGAGCATGGAGTACTTATGTGTCCTGACCACAGTTCCCAATAACCTGCGCGCATGTGCGCGCGCGCACCTCTGTTACCCAGAGCACGCGGTGCCGTGTGTGAAGCGCGCACACACACAGCACATCCCAGGAAACACCCGTTTTTACGCTGCTCACTTTTTAAAAGCAGCGGTGCGAAAAACTAGTGTTTCCTGGTTGCAGAGAGCAGCGTAATAGACCAAGTTCAACAGAAGCAGAGGGAGCAAGACGAGGGAGCGGCAGGAAAGTAATGCAGCAGCCTGGCCTGTGGTCACTTGCTTTCTTCGTTTGAATGTAGAGTCCGGCTGCGGGGTATATTGTGTGCTTTTGTTTAAGTATTCATGTTAATTGCAGCACCGTTAACATGAATACTTTAAACAAAAGCAGATAATCTGCCCACAGCCGTGCTTTAGTAACAAAAGACATTCAGCAAGTCTACAAACACGGCGTGTAAGGCTCACGCTGTGTTTGTAGACTTGCTGAATTTCTCTTCTTAACAGAGCTGGGCTGCGGGGTGATTGTGTGCCTTTATTAAAGTTTTCTTGTTAATTGCAGCTCCAGATGGGTGCTGCGCTTAACCTGAAAACTTTAACTCGTAATTCCGACCCATGCATAAATGGGGGCTTACTCATGGGTTGGAATTAACTGACCCACTCATAATAAGGCCCTAAGTCTATGTGAATTCATACTAGCATTTAAAATGTCAGCAAAGTGTTGTGTCCACAGACCCCAACTAATAGTTTTCTATAAAAATGAGCCAGTTTCCAGTAGTTCCTAATGAGAGTACGAGCTTCAGAATGTTTGTACTACATTACATTTGAACCTTTATGCTTCTGATCTAGTTTAAGGCAGCACTGGTAGAAAGTAAGTCTGTTTGAAAGATTATTTTCAATACGTTGGCTTTGACAGTGAGGGGCAGTGCATAGGTGACACCTAGTTGTACTTCTCCCTTATTCCTGTACTGGCTCTCTGCCTCTGCTGATGGCATTAGGAACAAGAAGACTGTTGCTTTTGAGGCAGGCAAGCAAATCAGCTGCCTGTTGGGCCATTCTGTCAGCACTAGGTTGCTGCTTGAGCTGCGCTAAGCGTGACTATCAACACTCGAGGCTGCCAGCATGAGAGGCACTGGGAGCTAGCGGAGGGAACACTGTGATTGAAGTCTCAGGGCACTTCCTGTCGATAGAGGAAAAAGGTGACAAGTTGCAAGCAGAATGACTGCAGAGAGCTGCTTCTCAACCTGGTGCAGGAGTGATTGCCCCCTTTACTTATGACATTTCCAGTAGCGGCTTGCCTTTATGAGCATTTGCCTTCTCACTTCTTGGTTTCTGGTTTAAAAAAAATGTATTATACTAGTAGTGAATAATAACCTGTTATTCAATATTGGCATAGATAAAAAACAAATACATTTGGCTACGAATTATTGTCAAGCAGCAGCCTGAGGCAGAGAATGCCTGGTGACTGGTGCAGGTGCATAACGGCATCTCCAGGGCTGGTAGAGTTTCAGCCCTGACAGGCCTGACTTACCTTAGTCTACCCTCTTTGATTATGTCACCTTTAAAAGTAGCCCAGGATGATTTAGGCTTCAGCCATGAAGTGCCCAATGCTATATGTCATTCAGGCTGTGAACTCTCCCTCGTCACAGCGTGGAGTTAAGAGCATCCTTGTCATCATTCCTCGTACTGATCAGTTGGGAGAGAGTGGGTTGGAAAACAAAGATTGTATATACAAAAAGAAGCTGCAGAGGGGAACGCATTCAGATCAGGTCGTACTCCACTCAAACAACAAAAAGACCTGATCTGCTCGGGCAATCAATTTATTCACTTTCTGAGTGGGAATGGGAGTTTACTTTCTCCCTCATCAGCAACCCTTCATATTATATAGGCATTGTCCCTTCTCATACTCGCCCTCTCATCTTAATTCTTTTTTTAGAAAAAGGAAGGAACCAACCTCTGAGTCACCAGACACCGTGTTCGACTTAAATACCCTACCCGTTAACAGGTATATACCCCAACATCGATATGCAGAGACGCTACTTCTGAAGTATTGCCATACTACACTCGTAGTCTTCTCTGACACATCTTTTGTCCTTTTTTCTTCCTTTTCCCCAGCTGCTGTCGCTGTCTCCTTCTCTTCTTTTTCCTCTTCCTCATATCTGTCCAGCTCCCACTTTCCCCTTCTCCTCCATCCCATTCTTGTCTTCATTTCCCGCTCGCTGCCTGTTCTTTGCTTTCTCTCTTACCGGTTTTCCATTCTCTGTTCTCCCTCCCAGTTCTCCAAACCCTCTGGCTGCCTTGGTCTTTCCGTCCCTCTCTTACAAATTTCTGCATTACCTCCTTCTCCATTTCTCGTCTTTGAGCCCTGACTTTTATAATCCTTTGTTCCTCTCTCCCCCTTTCTCCGCCACTAAATCCTGTTTCTCACTAGTCTCCTCTCCTTTCCATTCTGGCTGCTATGTTATAATTTTGAAAACACATACCACTATCCCTGAATGTTTGATGGGAGCACATTTAGAATTTGGACCAGTGTGCCTCTGCAGTGTCGGTGAGCTGGCCAAAAAGGACATCAAAAAGCTAAAATTGGATCATAAATCCAAAGCTGTTATGATCAGGGGCCCCAGAAATAAGTTTTGCCAAGGGCCCTCAAAATCCTTTAGATGTCCCTGTGCATTTGTTAAAGTTTTCATGTTAATCGCAGCAACCATCATGAGCTGCAATTAACACGAAAACCTTAACAAGTGCACACAATCACCCTGCAGTCCAACCCTATTAAGAAAAGAAATGCAGCAACATAGCTGCCAAGGTTTCAAATTGCAATGTGGGACGTTTTCATAATTTCACTGTAATTATTAGTGCCATTTGAACAGGGCCGGCTTTAGTGCTGGTGGCGCCTGGTGTGACAATGTTGGCGCCCCAATGACCACCTCCACTACAGATACTCTCATTACCAACCTTTAACAGTGCCCCTCAAGTCCATAACCCCTCTCTCTTTCATATTTATTTTGTTAAATAGCACCATTCATACCAGGGTAAGGTGTTAAGAGAAGGAACTGTGTGTGGAAGTACTGCTGCTGGTTGGGTGATGGCCGTGGTTTTTCTTGCTTCTGTCTTATTTGTCATGCTACATCAAGGCTCAGCCAGTTGGGCATTTGTTTTTCTGTATGGTTATCTGCAAAAATAAGTCTGATGCACCAAAAACGCATAAAATGTTGTTATAAAAAATGGCGCTTGAAAGAGGCTATCAATGACACACACAGAATTACAGAGAGAAAAAAAGTGTGACAGATGGAATGTGTCTCCCTTATTGTAGTTCAGAAACATAATTAAAACACAGATCAAAAGGTCAGAGATATTAATGAGATCATTAGAAAACAATACTCACAATGCAATTTCATTTTTAGACAGTCAGCTTTCCACTTAATTCTTTTTGACTAACTGTTCTCTCCATTATTTCTTTATTAAGAGGTCATTCATAACATTAATTTATCTTTTGACAATTTGCATTAATACCAAACTATTTGACGAAAGTGTATTTCAGGGAAATTCATTTGAAATTTTCACCTCGTGCTCTACAAAATAAAGAAATAACTACCTACATAAATATAAGAAATAAACATGCAGGCTTGCTGGAAAATAAAAAAAGAGTTCATGAAACTCAAGTTGACAGCTTTTTGATGTCAGCTGTAGAATTTAATTATCCTCCACGCTGCATTATAGAAAATTTGCACTGGTGCACAAAAATAGAGCATTATTTCTGTTTTCTGCTTTTGTGAGAAGGATTGCAACAAACGTATTTTCTTCCATTCCATATTAAAGAAAGATTTATGCGGCAGGGCAAAAATGTGATAAATGGAGGGTCGAACTGTTGCTGAATATCACAATCCCATTGCTCGAAAATCCTTTTTTGCCTTGTAACTGCTAATTTCGAGAGGAAATCTTAGCGCACCAACATCCTTTTCTGTAAAAGCAGAACAAAATGATGTTGCTCTTTTTGACTTCTTGCACACTGCAATATGAAAACGACCTGATTTTGTATCAATTTAGTCTCACCTTCACATTTGAAAAATGGAAATAAATATTCTCTGCTTCTTATAACAGAAAGCTTGCAAAATGGTGTGAATGCTTTGCCCTTGTGCAAATACCTATTTCTCCATATCCAAGTACACAAGCGAAATGAATAGTGCCAATTAGCCCAATCCTTTTTATGAGTACAACGTTTTTGTGAGCGGCCCATAGTCACTACCCTCTTTTAATTGATACACTGTGTGCAGAGTAAATACTCTTAATCTGTGTACACTCCTTCTTTTTGATAAGGACTGTTAAGCAATCTAGAGATTATCAACAGTTGAAAATCTCCCCTACTCATAGTTTTCAATAAAGTAAACTATTTACATAAGTTTCCACTCTACCGTGACTTACATCAGTATTATGTCATAGTATTATTATGTCATAGTATAACAAAAAATGTAATCAGGGCAACAATAATATATTAGCTATTCAAAACTCTGTATCACAAGGGCTATCCAGTACAACAATTCAATATTTTTACGAAGAAATTCAGCAAACTGAAAAATTAAATTTATTTGAAAAGGTTAGCTACTACCACATTATTTGGCCACGGCTATTCTTGTTACTCCCCATATCCATCACATTCTATAACTTCTTCAGTACACATCAATCGCCTTCTTTTGCAATGCCAAAGAGGCACAGAATCTTTAAATATAAGCAGAGTTGTCCCTTTTTAGGTCTGGTAAAAAGATAGCTTTGGCTGACCTGCCAGACCACCCTCGCCCCCCCAATTTTTCTAAAAACATTGATCCAGTGGAAAAAGGCAAATTTACATATCCTCCCTATGTCACAGACTCGTCATCACATTTACTCATTCATACCTTCATTCATTGGTGGGGCCCATAACACCAACACTCACACGTCTCATTCGAGTCTGCAAACAGGGGGAAAAGAAACGCTGGACATGGGTACCTTGTTACCTATCAGGAATAATCCCTTTACATTATATACATTATGTACATCTGTACCTATAGAATCCTAACTTTGACATCAAGGCACTCCACCACTTGGTCGATGGACCAATTAGTTGGACTGGTGGATGGTGATTTAGAACCAGCTAAAACACAATTAAAGCTTCGGAAACATTTGGTTATCTTTCAATACCTTATTAAAGAATCACAAACTCATTTCTCATTAATCAACTTTGGTTTATCTAATTTAGTTCACTCTGCATTAGTACGTTCAGGGTTACAGTTCAAATAATTAATCTATTTAAGAGACCTCCAATCTTTGATCTTTAACATAAAATTTACATAACATTTATATTTACCAAATTTAAAACATTGGCGACTTTCCGACCACCCAGAATATTATTCCAGTCTCTGCAACAATCTTCAGAAGAACCCGTCAACTCACAGCAATAATCAAAAACCCTTCAGATGGAATCGTCCTTTTGTATTCAAAGAAAACCCAGGTAAAACCAGGCAATCTCCTTCAGCTCGGCACAGTCCCCACGAATCAATCCAAAATGAACGAACGATCCAACGGACGTACCCCCTCTTCCAGATCATGGAGTTTTTATACCTTTTTTTCTCCTTACTTTTAGGTCAATATGCAACAATGTTCTGATTGGCTAAACCAGCTTCAACTTGCAAGTCTCCCGAATGTTCCCAGGTTTGCCTGTTTCCCATGAGACCGGGCATGACATTTCTCAATTGTATTCTTTTTGGTAATTCACAGGCAAAAGTTCAGAAGTAACAACATGCAAGCCTTCTTGTACAAGTCCTTCATTGTCCCCTCGATCATTCACACCATTCTCCTTTTTGGCAGTTCTCCATGTTCCTATCCTTGACAAGGAACACTCTGGCTTATGTTGGAGGTCTCTTGGAAATCTCCAGAGACATCCAATTCTGCGCAATAGACATTGCTCTCACATGACGGTGGCATCTTCAGAACTCCATTTTAAGTACTGCGGCCTAGTAGGCCCAAATGCCAACTTAAGCGAAAACAAACATAAATGTAATTAAAATATAGAAATGAAGATTCTAATTTTTAAACCCACGCTAATCCCTATATATATTAGTAATTTCCTAGCTTGTAGCAACATTTAAAGCGATAATACTCACCATTCTACAGCACTGGAAGCACAAACCATCACAAAAGCAACATGAATCGTGCAATTCTCTATTTCACCACATTCTAAGGTTAGTTTGCGTACCACAGTTAATCATTTAATTGTTTGCCATGCCATTAGCATTTTAGTCCCACGTGAATCTCGTGTTTATTAAGGTGCAAATGTTGATTAGTCATGCCTTTTCTCACTAATTATTACACGTTAATATTTAGAATGATTACATGATTAAATTTCATGCAAAATAGAGGAGGTATACACAATTTTGCTTTACCTGCTCCATCAATCCCCCCTTTGGTGATTTTTAACATCACCACAAATCACAATAAAATGTCAAAATCTTCAGCAGAATTGATTTCTCAGTTCCCTTGCATGTGTTATGTTACATCACAGTATTTCCCATCTCATCTTCTCTTGTTTTCTTGTACACGTTTTCTTTCCATTCTTCTAGTTATATATCTCCTACTTCTCTTTCTCTTCTTTCCTTCTCCTTTCTTTTCGCAATCTCTCTTTTTATTCCATTTTGTAATTTTCTTCTATTTATACATGCACACCCTAATCTTAATATCAGTGTCAGTATTACCACACAAGTCACGGGTATTAGTATTTTACCTACAAATGAACTACCTAATTTTGTTAATAAACCTTTTATAGTATAAAACCCTTTACCAAGTTTCTCCCAAACACTTTCAACCTCCAGTGGAACAATTTCTTCATGCAAATCAGTTATATTCTTAAT
Organism: Triturus cristatus; assembly: GCF_964204655.1. Lineage (NCBI taxonomy): Eukaryota > Metazoa > Chordata > Amphibia > Caudata > Salamandridae > Triturus > Triturus cristatus. Next base: position 113,172,793 of record NC_140583.1, read on the forward strand.
GTATTTCTTTAAATTTTGGCTCTCGTCAGGAATATAGGTACAGCAATGTTGTACCTTCAGCATTCCACAGACTTCTCCCTCTTTGGCTAATATAATATCAAGGGAAAGTCGATTTTGCATAATCATGGCTCTCATGGCAACCATTTCGATATTTACCATTAAGAAACCTCCAGCTAGCTACAGAGGAAAGTAGAGGCAATGGCGACTTTGTTAATGCTGATCGGAGGTTGGCAAGATGGCGGCCGGTCACTCGGCTGAGTAAGCGCTCGTTGCCTACTCTCCATGTCTTCCCCCTTGATGCGCTAATGGGTGGATATATGGACATACGAACATACAGATACTTGGTGATGCATTGGTAGAAAATTACAAGGAGACCGAGCAAGAGAAAGGAAAAATTGATATTCCAAATATTGATATTTTGGTATGCTGTGGGCGCTCCTTACCTCGCGGCGTCCCTCGCTGGCTGGCTCTCCGCGATTGCTGTGGTCTCAGTTCTGCGACCTTCGGAGTGCTCTGCGGCGGTTCCTGGCACTGCGTGTATACACCCTCGGCTTGTCAGCGATACGAGAGGGAATGCCGCCGAAGAGCAAGAGAGCGGGGAAGACCCGAGATGCTGGGGGGAATACACCGCTACTCGCAAAAGCCATGGGAAGTGATCAAACCGACCAAAACGATCCAAATAAACAACGAGGTGGATCGACTGTAAAAGATGGTCTAACAAGTAGTTCTGAAGCCCCCCAAAAAATCACTCCTGCAATTTTTTTGGCACCGAAGCCGAGAGGGAAGCAGAATCGGAGCATCAACAACGCTGAAGGCGGGGAGACTTTGGAGAACTCTGTTGAGGTGAGCACAGTGCTGAATGGGGCCATAGTGTTAAGATCCGAGGGTCTCTCTGATGGTCTAATAAATAGACAGAGTAGTGGGGGCTTGGCAATATTGAGAGACCCAGATAAATTGGGTGCCCTGGAAATTGGAGTGGTGACAGCAGCTGATCATGGATTACCCCAGGAACAGAGAGGAGGCTCTAATGGGGGGTTAGAGACTGAGGCAACCAATATACAAGAGCCAGATATAGAGGGTCCTTTTTTCTTACTGTCAGACCACTCAAGCTCTTCTGGGGATGAATCCCTACAGGTATCCGAGGTCCTCCTTAACTTATCAAATAGACGCTGGAGTGATACTAGCAGTATATGCTTGGAAGAAGAAACTTTGAGAGGTAGTGATAGAATATACACTACCGGGACTATACGCAAGAGAACCACTCCACAGATATTAGATCAAGCTAGCGGTCAAGTACATTCAAGCCAGCAATCGGGAGGAATCTCCCTAACTCTTATATACGAGACAATGATGGCCCATAGGGAAGAAAGTTGGGCAGAAAGTCTAAAAACACAAGGTGCTTGCAGAAAACTACAGAACTCTGTCTGACGGATGACTAAAACATGTTCTGAAATCGGGGAAAGAATAACGGAAGCAGAGACCCGTATTTCCACTTTAGAGGATGAAATGGTGGCGCAGAGGGCGACCACTGAGGCATTAACAATCCACAGGGATGACTTAGTCTGGAAGATTGAGGACATGGAGAACCGCCTGAGGCGGAATAATTTAAGAATTTTGGGTATACCCGAAGGGATTGAGGGGGAGTCCCCCGCAAATTTTTTGTCAAACTTTTCACCGAGGCATTCCCTGATCTAACCCAATGGTCCTGGGAAACTGAGATACAGCGGGCCCATAGATTCCCGTTTCAAGTAAAACATAATCAGACCAGTACAAGACCCAGAGCTATATTGATATGCCTCTCTAACTATTTGGCCAGACAGGCACTATTTGACCTAGCTAGGCAAGACAGACAGCGGAAAGCAGCAGGAGCTGAATTTTTTGTTCGTCCTGATTTTTGCCCCACTACTGTGGAAATATGATGGCAATTTAGACAACTAATTGCCCCTTTTCAAGAGAAGGGGGCACAAGCATTTCTGTTAGCCCCTGCCAAACTAAAAATTATCTATAAGGATAAAACAAGATTTTTTTCCTCTGAATTGAATGAGAAAGAGTATCTGCAAGAGATTAAGTACTAGGAAAAGAATATATGTACATGTAAGAAAAGGTTAAATGCAGATACTATAATCAACATATTGTTTGCGCTACTTCTCTAAGATAATTGACTGTGAATTGGTTTTTGTATGTCTATGTAATTTTTTACTACAATGTTTAAAGGGTGTTTTTCTAAGTGTGCTACTTATGGGTGAGACAAAGGTAGAATGCATCGGGGGGACATGAGGGTAGGGGTGGCAGCGAGGCTTTCCATCACAGTAGACCGTGGGGTCTATTGGCCTACATGTTGAGGAAGGGGGGGATCGCCTTCTGCTGGCAGGGGAGGCAGGAAAGGGGAGGGGGGTGGCTCTCAAGTGTTGGGAAGGGGGAGGCTGCGTGTGGGGGTAAAATTGGTAATAAAAGTCAGTAACCGTTTTAAGATTTATGAAGGAAAGATAGAAAGAGAAAGAGGCAACCACGAAGGTTATATATTGATCTAAACTAGGTTGATAGCAGGTTTAACAGTGTCCACATTTAATGTGCGGGGTCTTAACGATAGGGGGAAGCGGCAAAGAGTAGCCTATGAAATAAGGAACGTCACCCGATATAGTTTGTATCCAAGAGACACATGTTTCTTGGAACAAACACAATTTTTTGAGAGAGCTTGGTTTGGAGATGTAGGTGTGCACCACACAAGGGACCACTACTCGTGGGGTTGCTATAATCTCTAAAAAGGGTCTTTTAAAAACAACAAAAACAGCTGCAGATAAATATGGGCGATGGGCCGTGATGGAATGTATTGTGGCTAACAAAAATTACACAGTATGTTCTGTCTATGGTTCCAATGATGATGAGGAGCAAGTAATTGAATATCTCAATATGGAATTAGCTAATTGGGTAACTCCAGTGATTCTGACTGGCGATTTTAACATTCAATTTGAGGATATCATTAAAGGATCCGGAGGTGATAAATATATTGGTAAGAAACCCAAAGTTTATAAAGCTCTACAACAGCTTCTCCATGAACATGGTCTTGTTGATGTATGGCCTAGGCTAAAATACCCCGAACCAGGGTATACGCATTATTCATGCCCCCACCAAAAGCTCACTAGAATAGATTACTTTTTTATAGCTAAAACGCTCCTAAAAGACGCACATATATAGATTTATCCTCGTATAACCTCGGATCATAATCCAATCATACTGAAACTTGCAATATCGGGTTTAATGCGACCTAGAAGTACATTTTCTTTTGATAAAAAATGATTGTTAAATGAGGAGTTTGTTGCTCATATCCGTAAATGGGTGACATGATTTTTGGATATAAATCGTGGCTCTACTAAATTAGGGATGGTCTGGGATAATGGGTTTTGGTCTACGCATACAGAAACAACTTAGTCAACATCAGATGCAATTATATAAGGAGTTACGCTGTTTAGAATATAGACTAATTGAAGCAGTACGGGATAAGACTGACATTGCACAGGCACAAACAGAGGTGGCTTGGGGCAAGTCTAAGATTAATGAGGAATGGGCTAAAGATATTGCCAAAAAATACCATCTTTTTAGGAAAGACTGCTATGAGTTTGGGAAAACAACAGGGAGATGCCTAGCAAAAAAGATCAGATGCAAGGAGGTCAAGAACACTATAACAGTTGAGGACTCATCAGGGAATACAATAGAAACACCAGAGGGCATCCTAGAGGTATTTAGAACATTCTATGAGAAGTTGTATTCCGAGGAAGATCACAGTATAGATGATCAGGAGGAGCTATATAAGGACCCCTACAGGATAATCCTGGATGAAGAAGATAAGAGGGCATTAGAGGAGCCATTATCAATGCAGGAGTTGATAGATGCTGTGGGCTCATTGGCTATGGAAAAAGCTGCCAGGCAGGATAGACTCCAATTAGAAATATACAAGTTATTACTATCAGAAATTCAAGCAGATATGCTTGCGGTGTGTCGGGAAGCACAAAAAGGGGCTGCTCCATTATCCTGGGATGAAGCAAGCATTATTGTATTTTAAAAAAATGAAAAACCTCCTACACTCCCAGGGTCATTTAGACCAATATCTCTAATAACCTGCGATTGTAAAATCTATGCAAAACTTTTAGTAACACGTCTATCGCATGTTATCAAGGACCTGGTTTCAGTTCACCAGCATGGGTTTGTACCAGGTAGAGACACGGTCAATCATATAAGCAGAGTAACAACATTGCTAGATATTGCCAACACACGTAAGATGCCATGTGGGGTGATATTATTAGACGTAGAAAAAGCGTTTGACCGTGTCTCTTGGGAATTTTTATGGGCCACACTTAGGTTGCAAGGTGTTGGTGCAGGTTTTATTCAGGCCATTAGGACAATGTACAGATCCCCAAAGGCACGAATATGTACATTAGGGTTAGAATCAAATCCATTAATTATATCAAGAGGCACCCGTCAAGGATGCCCCTGCTCCTCCCTGCCATTTGCGATATATATCAACCCGTTCTTAGACCTATTAGAGCATAGATTAAACGAACAACTATTAGGTCCTAGGTTGGAGCGGGTTGATATATTTGCTTATGCAGATGATATTGCAATAGTCTCAGCGGACCCTGCAATTACATTGGAGCAGAGGGGACAATTGGCAGCAATATTTGGGAGGAGTACGGGTTATAAATTAAACCTAACTAAGACACAGGTAATTTGTACTGAACAAACACAGTTTAGGGATCAGAGAGTTCTAAAGGAGGCCGTATATTTGGGAATACGCCTGAATGCTTGTCTAGATACGATGGTTAAAATCAATTGGGAACCTCTTCCTAGTAAGAGCAAAAGAGATTTGGATAGGATGGAAAATTTACACTTGTCGCTGCTGGGAAGATGCAATGTCCTCAAAATGAATGTGCTCCCAAAGGTCTTATACTTCTTTAGGGCAGTACCACTTGAAATTACTAGAAAACAAATGCAGAGACTACAATCTAGCTGCAATAGTTTTCTATGGGCACAGGGGAAGCCACGGCGAGCACTAAAATGTATGACCCTACCAAGGGATAGAGGGGGGTGGGCAGTACCAAACTTTTAATTTTATTACTGGGCTTGTTTATTACAGCACATTGGAATCCTATTGGTGGGAACTAATGGTGAAAGCCTAGGGGATGTGCCTCATATATATCAGCTACTATAAGGTGCAAGGACAGAAAGAACCTTTTTTAAAATTCTAGAGCCCAGTTACTATAAGAAGACTTGTTTTAAAGTCCTCCAGGCAGCCTATAAGGCCTGGCGCCAAATAAAGAGGCAGCTAAATATGGGTAAAATAAATTATTACAAACCCACGGATGCAGCGGCACTACTTCCATCTATTTTTTTAGATGGTATTATGAATAAATGGAGAAGCAAAGGTATTATAACCTTGGGCCAGCTGGTAGACAGTAGTGGTGTTAAAACATACCCTTCATTGATGACTAAATATGATCTTCCTAAATCGGATTTTTTTAAATACCTGCAGATCCGGGCTTCCTGTGCAGAAAGAGGGATATCTCATGTTTAGCCGAGAAAAACAATCTTTTAGAAATTGTGATGGCTCGGGGTAAAATCGGGAATATATATCTGGCACTTATCGATTTACAAAAAGATGATGTTGAGGCACAGAATGATAAATGGAAATTGAGAGTGTTGGCAGAAGGGAATATTTTGCAAGAATCTATTTATCTAGCTGAAAAACTTTTAATATCCTCAAATTTGAAAACGCAACAATACAAAACCATGTTCAATCTATATTATACACCGGCTAAAATCGGACGTTGGGGTGGGGTAAATGAGGACAAATGCACTCGATGTGGGTGGGAACAGGCAGATACAGTTCACATGTTTTCTACATGTCCAGAGTTGAAATTATTGATAAATAGGATACAGATATTTTTAACTGAAGTTACAGGGGCACATATTGAGATAACCCCATTAGTTATGATATTGGGGGTTATAGAATATGAAACGTCTACACATAGAATGTATACATATAGATATTTTATATATATTGCAGTTGCAGTAGCAAGGCGGTGTATAGCCTCACTGTGGCGCCAGAAAGAACCCCCTATATTTGAGATGTGGAGAGGCAGATTACTTGCTATCTGCAAACTCGAGACTAGTTTATATGCCATTAAAAGCCTACGGAAACGCAAACTTGGTGAGGAGATTTGGGGGGCTCTAACAGAATATTTGTCATCGACAACATAAGATCTTAGTTAAGCCCTGTCGGGTTGGTAAAGATTCTATCCTCGCCTTCTAACTTATAAATAGCCATTCATTAAAGTTCTACGGGAGGTGTGTCGGATAATTAGTATGTGTAGATGGAATTTGGATGTAAATAATGTATAGGAGGTCGGGCCTCCTGGAGGGGACGTCAAACAGACAGATATATATTTGGGTTTTAGCATTAGTATTGTATTCAGCAGTATTTTGTTTTATGATGTTATATATGTGCATCTCTTTTGTACTGCCTCTTCTCTTTTCTTTTCTTTTTTCTGTTGGTTTTATATGATTTTACACGTATTTATTTCATGTCGTGCTGAACATACCATGTGTTTCTTTTTGATTTGCCTTATTCCCTTGTATTGGTTTACTGGCTTAATAAAAAAAAAAAAGAAAGCTCCAGCTGTGCTTGTCGAAAAGCGATCCACAACTGTAGACAAATTCCTAATTTTAGGTGCATTCAGAGATATTCCAACGGCTGGTATCAGTGCTCCAAAAATATCCCCTATAATTTCTGACCAACTCTCCCTCCTTATACGTGTTAGTTGTCTACCTATTTCGTGCAAACCATCCTCCCCCCTTCCCACGTGAAATATTTTTGGGAAGACCAGGCCTAGGTAGCATGTACCATACCAGTGGTCCGGTAACCTATAATAAGCCTTGTTCCCACAGATGTAATATATTCCAGGGAATACCGGATCATTTCCTCCTTCAAATCCCCATCCTCCCATGGTTTTATATAAGTCATGGCATTCACTTGCACCTACAAAGTAATTATCATAAGCAGTGTTATCTCTACTGATGCACAATTTTCCTCTCTGAGGCCAATCTAAAGCCATTGCGGGATTTGTTTCTCCCTTTAAATGGTTTTCCTTTTCCGCATTTCAAAATGTTGTTTCCATCTTTTCCCCAGACTCTTTTCTTTGCATCTTAATTCTCCTCTCCTCTACCATGTTCAAGAATGTTTTTTCTTCTTTCCTCAGACTACAAGTAAGATTATTCTTAAACACTTCTTCTAAAGTTAATTCTCTTGTTTCTAAAGAAAAATTCATCTAAAATTCTACCAGGAATGACCTTGTTTAGTTCGGGGGCTAAAGGAATCTGTGAGAAAACATTATCTACATCAGTATAATAGTATTCTAATTTCCCTGTTCTATAGAACAAACTTGCTAACACACAACAAGTTATCCCATATGTTAAAGGAAGGTGATGATAGGTGACACCTTCTGACACCGATGCAGGTAACTGCATACAAACATAACAATCTCTAACTTCCATAGTCTTTACATATTCGTACAGCAACTTTGAAAAAACTTTGTTACAGAAATCACTTATAGACTTATCCTTGTGTAAATCTGTTCTATCTACCAGTTTAGTAACATGAGTATCATAACTCTCTTGTTTTCTATTAGTCCTGTTCTCGGTGTGGTTTTCTACCTCTTCAAATGTTACTTTAAATGAAACCGGTATTGCTTATATGATCCATACAAGCATTAGTAATCCTGTACAACAAAAACACATTTTACACCATCTTCGGAGAAACCCACATGTAGGTTTTCCACCTTCTGTGTTTGCCATTTCGGAAATGATCAGTGTCTTTTGACTTAGCCTCTTTTCATTCACAGTTTATATTTCGTCTAAACCTGAGGCTTCGATTGCCTACTTGGTTCTTTCGGTCACGGGTCTTGTCCAGTGTTTTAATTCTTTTCGTCTTCCTTTGTCATTTCAATCCGTGCATTGATCATCTTTGTCTCTTTTTTCACAGTCTTGGTTCAGAACTTCCTGATCATCCGTCTCTCTGATATCAGATAAGATAACTCTCAGGATTTCCGAATCTTCTTCTTCTATAACTACTTCCTGTACAATCACTCCTAGACTTTCTTGGCTGTCTGCTTCCTCTTGTATATAAGGAAGTGCCACATACGTCCACTCTGGTGACTTGAACTTCTGGTTTGGTTTCTTTATCCTCTTTACTCTTTTCAAGTGTGCCTGATCAGTGTCCTGCTGACTAACTGTTCCTTCTTCTACCTGGATGTGTGTCGTCCCTACACCTCCTCGGGGGTCTTCCGCAATAATCTTACCCTCACTCTCTATATCTAATTCCTCACCTTCTATTTCTATGATTTCAGGCGGAATTTCCCTTATGCTTGTACTTGGTGCTTCTTTATCAAAAAGTTCTTATTCAGTTTCTTCAATGTTTTCTTTTATCCTTTCTTGTATTCCCACTTGTTCAGTCTCTGATTCGGAGCTAGTATCGGAAATTTCCAGTCCCCTTCTTAATGGTATATTCTCTTGCTCCGCAACTTGGCTCAAATCTGCTTCACCCGTTCTTGGGGTTTGTCTTGTTCTTGTTTTTTCTGATTCTGACTCAGAACTGGTATCAGTCTCTCCCAAATACTCTTCTTCAGGTCTATTGATAGGACCAGGGACTCGAAGAGTGTGACTAGCATGAATCCAATTCTTTACCTTGGCACACTTAACAGCAGTCGTTGTGGTCAGAAACTCTTGACGTGGTTTCCCCCAGCGTGGAACCAGACAATTTCTTCTTCTATGTACTTTGATTCGTATCCAGTCTCCAGGACTTAAATCATGAGCTTGCTTCTTTTCAAGGGTGGTTACATCTGGTCCAACCTGATGAAACACTGAATGAATGGTATCAGCCAACCCCTTGCCATAATCCAAAACAAAGTCATCAGATATAGGCAGTAGTTTGTTGACAGGAATGAAAACATGTCTCATTGCTCTACCCATAATAATTTCATTGGGCCTCAGACAGGTGCTCCTATCAGGAATTGACCTAATAGTCATGAGCACAAGAGGCAAGACATCTGGCCATTTTAGACCTGTGGCCAAACAAATTATTCCCAATCGGTTTTTAATGGTGCCATTCATTTGTTCCACTACTCCAGAAGCCTCTGGGCGATAGGCACAATGTAGTTTCTGTTGTACATTCAATGCTTCACAAATCAATTTTATAATTTCATTTTGAAAATGCTTCCCTCTATCTGATTTAATCGTTACTGGAAAGCCAAATCTAGGAATGAACTCCCTCAATAGAAGTTTCGCTACAGTAACTCTATCACTCCTTCTGGTCGGGTAAGTCTCCACCAAACGTGAAAACAGACAGACAATTACTAAGACATATCTTAGCCGATTACATGGCCGCATTTCAATGAAATCAATCTGAATTCTGGTGAAAGGACCTCCCTCCCGTCCTATAGTTCCTAAACTCACCACTGTTTTTCTTCCTGGATTATATTGCTGACATATAAGGCATCTTTGACAAAGGCTTTCAGCTACAAGCCGAAACTTGGCATTATACCAGGTCTGTTTGAAAAAGTCTAATCATGGCATCCCTACCTATTTGAGCCTGCTCATGGTACATCCGTGCCATGGTAGAGATCATGCTATCAGGCATTACTGGTCTTCCATCACGATAAACACAAAGTCCGTCTACCTCGCGTGGTGCACATCCTGATTTTATCCACTGTTTCTTTTCCTCCTCTCCTGCCTCTTCCTGTAACTGCCTCACCTCCTCCCAGGTACTCACAGTGTTAGTAAAATCAAGGAACATGAGTTAATTTCCTTTTCCCGATTCCGATTCAAGGAATGTTGATTCTACGCACAATACTGCGCTATGTCATTCGCAAATTCATTGCCTGCTGACACGTAGTCTGTACCCTTTGAATGGGCCGCACATATTATAACTGAAATTTGCTTAGGCAGCTGTATCGCCTCAAGCAATTTTCCAACCACTTCAGCATTTCTGATTGGAGTTCCACTCGACGTCAGGAACCCTCTTTGGGACCAAATCTGTCCAAAATCATGCACCACTCCAAACCCATACTGACTATCAGTAACCACAGTGACTTGTAGGTTCTTTCCCAACTTGCATGCTCGGATCAGTGCAAACAATTCAGCAACCTGAGCTGATTTTACTCCTTTCAAGCAGGATTCTTCCAACACAGCCGCTACAGTACATACAGCATATGCAGCACTCAAAAATTCCCTCTCCAGTTCTCAGACATGACCCACCCACAAACATCACATTTTCACTTTCTTTCAGAGGCACATCTTTTATGTCCGGACGCGGCTTAGTGCAAAACAGTCATGAGCCACATCATCCTTCACTTCCACATTCACAGCATCAGGTAACAATGTCGATTGATTTACATTAAGGCACCTTACAAGGCTCACATTTGTAGCACCTAGAATGACCTTTTCATATTTAGACGACTATCCATCATAAACTGAGTTTGGCTTCTTGTCAAAAGGATTGCAACATCATGGGGGAACAAACACTCTCACAGGATATCCCATCACAATTCCTTCACTCTGTTCCAAACTCTTACAGGTGGCAGCCACTGCTTTCAAGCAACCAGGCAAAGCTACGGCTACGGGATCTAGTACAGCCGAAAAGTATGCAACTGGTCGTCTTAGTTTTCCATGCCTTTATACCAACACAGAGAGTGCACATCCATCTCTCTCACTGCAATAGATCTCAAATTCCTTTTCGTAATCAGGCATTCCAAGAGCTGGTGCTTCACACAAACTGTCTCTCAGTTGTCTAAAAGCCTTCATCTCCTCTTTATTCAGTTCAAGAGGATCTTTCACATCACTTTTTGTCAAGCGTACCAAAGGTTTCGCAATCAGCGAAAAGTTGCTGATCCACTGGCGACAATATCCCACCATCCCAAGAAACATTCTCACTTCTCTCTGAGTCATTGGTGCTCTCATTCCTTTTATTATTCTGATCCTGTCTGCAGTCACCTTCCTCAGCCCTTTTTCAATTATATGACCTAAGTATTGTGTTTCCTTCTTACAAAATTGTAATTTTGATGGAGAAACCTTGAGCCCTCCATCCGCCAAATGATTCAACAGGGCCACTGTGTCAACCACACATGCCTCTCACGTCTTCGATGCCACCAATAGGTAATCGATGTATTGTACGAGCACTGAAATTTCGGGCATCTTTAAATCTTCTAGGGACTTCTTTAGAATCTGATTAAATATTGATGGACTTTCTGTGTACCCCTGTGGGATACGGCACCATGCCAAAGTACGTTCGCCGAACCGGAACGCAAACATTTGTTGGCTATCGGGGTGCAATTGGATAGAAAAGAAAGCATGACACAGGTCGATGACTGTGTACCATTCCGCATCATGGGGAATCTGAAATAGGATTACCGAAGGGTTCAGTACAATGGGACATCAGGGAACAACAATTTAATTCACTTTTCTCAAATCTTGTACTATCCTGAAAGTTCAGTTAGGCTTCTTTAAACCCATGATCGGAGAATTACATGGACTACTCATTATTTCTCTCAAAATTCCTTGTTCAATCATCTTGTCTATTACAGGCGTTACTCCTGCAATTATTTCTGGTGTCAGTTTATACTGAGGAATATTCGGGTAGTTTACTCCTTCTTTTACAGTTATTTTCACAGGATCTACTCTTTTCATCAATCCCATATCTTCTTCTGGGAAATCCCATACCTCAGGTTTCACTGTTTTCTTCAATTCCTGAGGCAATTCCTCCGGATTAAATACAACAAATGCCTCAGTAGTTTCAGGTTCCAAATTTGCCATTGTCATTCTATACAGTACATCCACATCAGGAGTTTCAAAAGCTATGCCATCAGGGGTACAGAAGATAGTGCAATTCATTTTGCTCAACAAATCTCTCCCTAACAAATTCAAAAGGCTAGTGTCACATACGACAAATCGATGCATATCGGTGAATTTCCCTATTTTACCTTTAACAGGATCAGTAAGATCTTTCTATTTGAGACTCGAACTACTTGGATTGTGTCTCCAGAGAGAGGAAGATTTTTAACGTCAGCTGATCTAACAGTAGCACCAATATCCACTAGGAAAGTAATATTTTCATCATTTACCTTTCCATCTACAAAGGGTCCTGTCTGGTCTACCTCTAGAGTTGCGCCAAGTACGCACTCCTCTTCTTCTCCTAGGCACCGTAAATAACTCTCTCCTGCTGCTGCCACGGCGGTTGATAACTCACCTCATTCTGCACCTGTGGATTCAATGAAGCATTATCACCATTTGCACTCGGGGGCAATTTACACTCGGATTTCCAATGCCATAATTTTCCGCAATTATGACATGGCTATTTCTTTTTTGCTTCCTCTAAGCTGATCTGTCCCTTTCCTTTTCCAATATTAGGTTTTTATCTAGCTTGGCCCATGCCATTAGCTTGCTCAATCAGCTGGGCTTCTTGACTCTCCGCTACCTTAACTTGTGCCCACATTGCCTTCTCTTTCAGTTTGCGTTGTTTGTCTTCGATTTCATCACTAAAATATTTTGCATGTCGTAACACTTCATCTATCTTTTTATTCTGCCAATCCACTGTATGCTGTTTGATAATTTCGCTTACCTCAGGTCTTAACCCATAGACAAATCGATATACAAAATGACTTAAATCCTTCTCACTTAATTTCTCATCTCCACTGTATTGCTTAAAGGTTAACAGTAACCGTTCATAGTAAGCATGAACAGATTCTTTAACCTCTTGGTGAGTTCTGTCAATTTTCACCCAATCAGTTTCTTTTGGCGGCACTTTATTTTTCAAAAAAGTAATTACCTGTTCATATTTCCTCATTACCTCCTCCTGGGATCTCCCTCATGGGACATTCAGTTACTACTGGCTCCTTTTCTCTTACCGGAAATGCCGTAAAGGCCTTATCTGTTGCATCCTATCTCTTTCAGAACCATCTACTTTTCCACCTATCTACATCACCCCATTTCCTTAACAAGGCAATCAGTTCTTTAATTTGAGTCAATCTTCCCGCAGTATTCAGATTTTCAATATCCTTTTCAGAAAAATCTACTCTATATGGTTTCTGTAATGATCTTATTTTCTCAAAGTCAATACCCATTTCACTCGCTGTCTCTTCCAGTTTCTCATGCAAACTCCTCGCTCTCCAAGTTATACTTTTGCAGAGAAACATTAGCCCCTCATCCTGATATGCTTTTAATTTTTTAGTTGGAATAGTCCCTACTATTAATTCTTCCAAGGTTACCTTTAATTTTGCCACATCTAAAGGTTGAGGTTCTGTATTTTTTCGCTGTAAACTTCTTAACCAATCACTTAATTCTTCAGAAGTGGGACATACAGGGGTTGTTTCACTTCTTATTCTATCTGTATCTCTCTCTGGGGTTTCTGTTGCCGATTCTGTTGTCATCAGTGTCTTACTTGCTGGACTTTGATTTACAGTCACATTTTTAGGAGTACTTAAACCTGATGTTCCTGCCATATTTTTCCATGCATTTCCTCCCGATCCACTTCTTTCTGTCTCGATTCGTTTACCGCAATTGTAGGAAACTGTTAAACAATGCTCACTATCTTTCTGTTTATCAAAGACAGGCATCACCGGCCCTATAGTTACAGGAATGGTCACTGCTTCCATGTTTTTGGTTAATTCTCTCATTTTCTCATTTAATTCGAGAGTAGTTCTAGCTAGTTCAACCGGATTTTCATTTCCAGTCCTAACAGGTTGTGTCATTTCAGAATCTCTAAATGGATTAATTTTCCCAAATCGGGTGGAGTTTGCTCGAGATTTTTATTTAGCATGGTTTCCTTTACCGGCGCACTCGGCATCAGCAACGTAGAATTTGGTTGATACGGGGGAGGATTTTTATAAAACATGTCCTCTAACACTTCATCCTCCGATTCACTCACACCATACTTAGAACCTTCTGACACTGTATTATTTCTCTTTTCTGTACACTTGTCTCTTCAGTATTTCTCAACGGAAACATACCATCAGTCATATTTGCATTCTGCCATCGTCTCATTCTGTCATCATGACTTTCCTGCCCACACGGTCTACCAAACATGTAATTATACCTTCTTCCACTCCGATGCCGTTCCCTTTCATACATCTCTTCTTCCCACTCCGTCGATGCCTCGAACTGAGTAGGTCTAGGTCTCAGTTCTAACCTCATCATTCTTTCTCTTAAGTTTCTTAATACAGCCAAACTAAACAAACCATTTTCTGGAAACACTAGAACTCCATCCTCTTTTGTATACTTTGCCCAATTCTCTAGCCAAATACATGTATGGTACCCATATTTCGCTACCATAAAAGATGCAGGCAAATTCAGTGGAGGAAGTATCTGTCCTTCCCTAGTCACAATCGGCTTATCCCTTTTAAATAGATTTTTAATTTTCCCAAACCATGATTTTTTCTCTTTCTCAGGTGGATCGTAGTACATAATTTTAATTTTTTCCTAGTTCTGAATCACTAGACTTTTCAAATCACTTCCCTTGTGACTATTCCGTATGCACTCCAATCCCAGCGCGTCTCACGCTAACGCACCAATTCTGTGCGTCTAAGTCACTCTGGCAGTTCTCCAATCCCAGCGCGACTCACACTAACGCACCAATACTGTGCGTTTACGTCACACTGGCAAATTCCCCACTCTTAGCGCGGCTCACACCAATGCACCAATACGTGAAAGTTTCGTCTCTCTACGGCTGGCCAATCCCAGCACGGTCTTTCTGATGTCAGCTTTTCTCGCTGCTCTGGCTTCTGCTGACCCCTCCTTTACAAATTTTATCTGCAAACTTTTCTTACGTTTCTTTCAATCAACTCTGTTAGTAACAACATAAAACACCACCATTGCCTGTTTCGCTAAACCAAAGAGATAATTTTGTTCAATTACACAAGAATTCTGTATTTCCAGTAGGCCGCGCTTGCCTCTATCCTACCACAGAATTATTCAGTTTCGCTGATAAAGAAGCACTTCCCTTACCTAACCCTTCTAACAAGCAAAAGGCTAACCGTTTCTCTGGGGATAAAACACATGTGGAGACTACAATGCTCCTGAGAATTAAGGCCAGAGTTTCACAAGAGAACCTATTGCTATTTCACTTACACCCATTCATACGGAAAATGTTGTCCATTTGCACAAGAATTCTGTATTTCCAGTAGGCAGTGCTTACCTCTACCCTGCCACAGAATTATTCTGTTTCGCCGATAAAGTAGCACTTCCCTCTACCTTACCCTTCTAACAAGCAAAATGGACTACAATGCTCCTGAGAATTAAGGCCAGAGTTTCACGAGAGAACCCGTTGCTATTTCACTCATGCATATTCACACGGAAAATGTCCCTACCGATAACACACGACGATGTTATCAACTTGAAACCTGTCGCATTGTGCAACTTCACTTGCCACACATTTCCCCGTCTACATATAGGGCAACCAATCCAACTTCCTACGTCTCGGAAGTCTTCAAACTTTTTCACAACATAAAACGCAACACAAACTCAACATAAAGTGTTAAACATAAATCAATAATCACCAAACCAATGCAATAAAACTATTACTAATCACCAAACTAGCCAAAAATAACCATACCTCTGCTACCAGAAAACTGCTCCAGCGGAAAAGGGCAAATTTACATATCCTCCCTATGTCACAGACTCGTCATCACATTTACTCATTCATACCTTCATTCATTGGTGGGGCCCATAACACCAACACTCACGCGTCTCACTCGAGTCTGCACACAGGAGGAAAAGAAACGCTGGACATGTGGGGTACCTTGTTACCTATCTGGAATAATCCCTTTACATTATATACATCTGTACCTATAGAATCCTAACTTTGACATCAAGGCACTCCACCACTTGGTCAATGGACCAATTCGTTGGACTGGTGAATGGTGATTTAGAACCAGCTAAAACACAATTAAAGCTTCGGAAACATTTGGTTATCTTTCAATATCTTATTAAAGAATCACAAACTCATTTCTTATTAATCAACTTTAGTTTATCTAATTTAGTTCACTCTGCATTAGTATGTTCAGGGTTACAGTTCAAATAATTCATCTATTTAAGAGACCTCCAATCTTTGATCTTTAACATAAATTTTACATAACATTTATATTTACCGAATTTTGAACATTTGCGACCTTCCGACCACCCAGAATATTATTCCAGTCTCTGCAACAATCTTCAGAAGAACCCATCAACCCACAGCCATAATCAAAAAACCCTTCAGATGGAATCGTCCTTTTGCATTCAAAGAAAACCCAGTAAAACCAGGCAATCTCCTTCACGGAACGGACGAACCCCCCTCTTCCAGCTCATGGAGTTTTTATACCTTTTTTCTCCTTACTTTTAGGTCAATGTGCAACAATTTTAGGGGTAGAAAGTGTTCTGATTGGCTAAACCAGCTTCAACTTGCAAATCTCCCGAATGTTCCCAGGTTTGCCTGGTTCCCATGAGACCCGGCATGACATTTCTCAGTGGTATTCTTTTTGGTAATTCACAGGCAAAAGTTCAGAAGTAACAACATGCAAGCCTTCTTGTACAGGTCCTTCATTGTCCCCTCGATCATTCACATCATTCTCATTTTTGGCAGTCCTCCATGTTCCTATCCTTGACAAGGAACACTCTGGCTTATGTTGGAGGTTGCTTGGAGATCTCCAGAGCCATCCGATTCTGCTCAGTAGACATCGCGCTCACATGACGGTGGCATCTTCTGAACTCCATCTTAAGTACTGCGGCCTAGTAGGCCCAAATGCCAACTTAAGCATAAAACAAACATAAATGTAATTAAAATATAGAAATGAAGATTCTAATGTTTAAACCCACGCTAATCCCTATATATATTAGTAATTTCCTATCTTGTAGCAACATTTAAAGCGATAATACTTACCATTCTGCAGCACTGGAAGCACAAACCATCACAAAAGCAACATGAATCGTGCAATTCTCTATTTCACCACATTCTAAGGTTAGTTTGCGTACCATAGTTAATCATTTAATTGTTTGCCATGCCATTAGCATTTTAGTCCCACATATATCTCGTGTTTATTAAGGTGCAAATGTTGATTAGTCATGCCTTTTAACGCTAATTAATACACGTTAATATTAATAGAATGATTACATAATTAAATTTTCATGCAAAATAGAGGAGCTATAGAAAATGTTGCTTTACCTGCTCCATCAAAATCATAATAAGCATACATAATATAGCCATACATTTGGTCCGCCCTCTTTCATCACTGGTCTTTTCAAGTGTCTTTCACCTTATAAGGGGTTTTAGTCGGCATATAAAGCATCACTGCTCATAGGTACCTAGCGCTAGCCCGCATTTCACCGTCCCAGGTCTTGCTTGGTTTGCCAGATCCTCCATCTACTCAATCCTGTAATCCGCCATCTTCTTTCTTGGAAGGCTTTGCCTCTTTCTATTCACTCTGCTACAAACTTGTATTCCCTTTGCCTTCTCCTCAAAATGTATTTTTGTACCATATGCATTTTGAAAATTACTCAGCGTTTTGGTGTAAGCATCACAGAAAGTAAATGAATTGACATGCCAGTATTTGTGCGACCCATGAGAAGACCTTGGAGTACCTGCCTCCATAAGGGAGAATCTGTCAGTTGAGGGAAGAGACTGTAAAGCGATTCAGGAGAAGAGTGTAGTAGAATGTGCCCTGTGTAACTAGAGGCCCTTGAAGAGCAACACCCCCAAAACGTGTTGCACCACTTAAAAGCGAACGGACTTCTGCACAGAGGGGCAGGCGAGGAACATAACTTTAGACCAAGCAGAGGCAGGGTGGTGTCTCTTCAGACATGTTCCGCTGCCGCCTCACAGTCATCCCTCCATGTGGTACTGATGAAGCTAAACCAGGAAGTCTTTTAAGAATTCGGCTTTGTTCTTAATGAAATGTTAATTCTAACCCATTAACAGTAGGGTGTTCACATCAGAGCAATGTAGTGAAGCATGGGACGCTGAGATGGCCTTTTTGAGGAAGGCCAAGTGCTGGTCATTTAACAAAATGTTGGGTTATTTTTAACTTCTGGCTCAAGAAGGCTGAAAGATCAAGATCAAGTGAGCGGCAGTAATCTAGGCGAGTTCTCACAAAAGTATTCAAATTGTGATCCTTGTGAGGGAAGGGAAATGGTAGAGAACTTGTTTTAGCAAATGCAAAACAGATTTCACATTTGAAGAAAGTAAAAGAAGACTCAACCTTTACACAAAGCTCTTTCATAGTCATCACTGGGGAGGATACATGGCCCAGCGTAAGGAGCCACAATGGAAGTTCCCAAAACAGTGAATGCCTAGTACTGCAGAGGATTGCACTCTCGACCCTGTCAAGCTTTAATGATTTGCTCTTATCCAGTGCTGAACCTTGTTGTTGTCGTCCTGCAAAGTTGCTGCAGTCACCTCCTGTCGATCCGAATGCTGCTAGTCTCATGCACTTCAATGGGCTTCAGGCCAGTGGCCTTGCTATGCCTTTGCAGAGAACCATAGTGTGAAAGGGGCAGTCCCGAGTAGAGCCATTTAAAAAAGAAACAATGGCAAAGCTAATATGTTGAGCTTTCAATGGCGTTACCTGACACTTTAACTTTACCAGTGCTTTTTGCTGATGTTGTTCTGCATCATCAAAAGGAAAAACAAGCATTAGCACAGCTAATCGGTCTCGCCATTGTAGGAAAGTACGATCTGCTTTTATGGTTACCGCCCCTTTTTGCCCGGTTCTAAGCTGTTATTGACTAGTCTGACTGGGATCCTGCTAATCAGGACCCCAGTCTCTCTGCTTTCGCCCCTAAATTGTTATGTGCAGTACTTAGGTACATCCCAGATTGGATACTGAGGTACCCTTATCAGTCCCTAGTTCAGATACCCAGGGCATAGGTACCCCATAGGTCCCCCATGGACTGAAGCATGTATTATGCCACTCATGGGAGACCATTCAAAATGGAACTACAGGCCTGCCGTTGCAGCCTGTGTAAGCTGGTGCTGGCACCACCTACTAAAGATATAGGTCTCCTCTCTCCAGGGTCACTGCACTAAAAACCTATAGGTCACCCCTATAGCAGTTCTTATCAATCCTGAAGGCAGGGTGCTTGGTTCTAAGCATGAGGGTACCCCTGCATGAGCAGGACACCCCCTACAGCCTACTGTAGATATAAATCAGTGTATACTACGGATTTCAAGTTGAAACCTGGATATTTACATTTAGTTGTAAAGCTAAATTAAAGGTTTGTGTAACTTACAAACTCCCCGTCTTTGTGCTGATTCGCTGGTTTTCTTCATAGTGGTTAGCAGCTGTATCCTATTAGCTAATTTTTACTTGGACCAGCCCACTGCCCTCCTAAGTAATCACATACCAACCTCTCGAAAGTAGTTTTAAATGTATGAGTACCAGCTGCATTGTATTCCCCACCTCAAACCTGCACCTGTTCAGAATTTTGAGGAGCACTTTGGGAATGGGTTTGTGAGAGTGAGGCAGCCAACCTGAGAGTACACAATGAAAATCTCTGGTTATACCTGCTTCTTCCCTCACCCAAAAAATATTTGGGTGACTCACTCCCCTAAACCCAGAGCAGCAAACTCATTGCTACCATTTCTGCACTCCGTAAATGTTTTGTCCAATACATCTTAGGTATTGTATAACATTATACCCAGAGCAGTGGTTTAGGAAATTCAGCAGTTAAAGGGAATTCTGGGGAGGAAGGAATA
Source organism: Triturus cristatus (assembly GCF_964204655.1). Taxonomy (NCBI): domain Eukaryota; kingdom Metazoa; phylum Chordata; class Amphibia; order Caudata; family Salamandridae; genus Triturus; species Triturus cristatus. Next base: position 113,192,561 of record NC_140583.1, read on the forward strand.
TTTTTACATTAACTTGCATTTCAAGAAAGACTCAAACTCAAACGAGTCACCGAAAGCCGATCTCATTTGACCTGTCTATAATACTAACCCAACGTTGAAGAGTGAGCGTTCTCTTATTTGGTGTTGAAGAGTGGGGGTTCTCTCATTTGACGTTGATGTGTGGGAGTTCTCTCATTTGACTGAGGGATACCTTTTGCGAATGTGGAGCTCCCCGCTTCTCGGACAGATGCACCATTCCAGTACATGTCCCATGAGAAGCGATCCCCCCTCAGGAAGTACTTATGATAGACCACCTGGGGAGGACCTATCATGCACATGAAGAGGGGGGTTTATGGACTAGGATCCATTGGACCCTCTGTGGACAAGGGTCAACTGAACTCTTCTGGGGGTTTGCTGCACCTACTCGGCAGGATCCAAACCGAAAGCAGACTGCAGTGCCATCGTGTTCATATACTGAGTCGCAGCCGGGGTACCATCATGTTTCTGCACCACCCATCTGACCTTGAAGGATGCATGAGGGCACACAAAGGTGCTTATTCTGCCCCACATGTAGTAGGATGCTTGTTTCTGTACTGCTCTGGTTGCAGCTCCACTGGATATCTAAGCCTGTGTGTTCATATGTGATATGTAGGCATTACTGGATTGCCGATTACACATAGTAGAGTTTTAGGAAGATATTGGGCTTCATTTAAAGATAAGCAGCAATATTTAAAGTAGCTAAAATATACTCACCGCTACTCCAGTTGGAAAACAACCTGATGATTGCAGTAGCGATGGAACCCAAAAACACATATATTATGTTACAGAGCTACAGAGATAAGGTGCCTCCCATCACTTCTAGGCCGTGGAGATAAAAACAATGCACATGCTCTCCGTGGGGTTCCTAGTAATTGACCTTGAGTGGGTCCTTGGGTGCCCAGCGCTACTAAGTCCTTTTCTGCAGAGTATTGTGTGCAATGTGATTATCTTTGGGTAGGGGATATCTAAACGTGTTAGAGAGTTATATAATAAATACATATTTTTATAAATACCTTGTGTGGTTCTTTTTCACTTAATCTATACTATAAGATTGCATTCTGGTAAAACAAGCTGCTTTACATTCCTTCTGGACCAAGCCTGAAGGCTGCTCTCCACAGCTACCACTTAGAGAGCTTTCTAAGGTTGTCTAAGACCACTAAAATCACCATAAGGGTTGTGTGGACTGGTGCAAGGTGCCCACTTACATAGTAGACATCACATACCAGGCCAGCTTCTCACAACCATTTAATAAGGATGCAATCTTTACGCCGGTTCATTTTCACAACAGTCCAAATATTCATATGTCCTCTGTTCATGCAGTTTGGAAAACAACTCTAAAGACTAATGTTTACTACGTATGAAATTAACGCAATGTCAACTGCTATCAATCTCAGATGTAGTCCAGACCGATTAAACGTTTGATTTAGCCCCTCAAAATGTTGAAATCATTTGAACTTTATGAGTGTTTTGCTACTTTTTTTATCTGAACTGTGTATTGTTCTGTAGAGCTGTGCATTATTTCATCAATCAATAAAACAATCTTCTCTAATTATAGCCAATAGAAGAGCTCAATAAAACAAATAACATCCCAGAGTCACACGCCTGTTTCCGATAGCGGTGGAAGCTCAGGGCTGCGACCACAAAAACTAGGACTGTGAGGATTACTGCCATGTAATCTGGCCCTTAGCTCTTCATCCATCTTCCCTACAGCAACCCTCTGGTGACAGGGTCATACCAACCCCCAGTAATCCCTGATCTTTGAACGTGCTGCACAACTGACCCAACCATCCCCTATGACTGGGACTCTCTTGGTTTCAGGCACAAGGCTGATGTTCGCAGAAGAATGGTGCTCATTCTTCTAGCTGCAAAAGAGGTGGATGCTGAACAGTGTCTGTAGGTCTCCAGGTTTTGTCTTTGCAAGGGCAAATCTTTTGACCTTGACAGTGTGGCGACCATGCCCCTAATGCCATGACCATGCACTTTATTAGGGATTTCCAGCGACCTGACACGGCTGGAGGCCTCTCCTTAATCTTGACCACACCAGAAGTGAGAAAACAAAATTCAACACCCTGAAGAATTGGATATGCACCATATCAATCAGCAGGCTTGAGACGCCAGTGTACATGATACCGCTTCCGGAGAGGTGGAGAGGCAACAGGAAAGAAGATCATTCTGATCTCGGTGAAATCTAGAATCCACCATCAGTTACAACTAAAGCATGCAAATGTCTCTCAGTCCTATCCGCAAACATCCTCTAAATGATTTACAGCAGAGTAGAATTCCTAACTCTCAAATCTAAAGTAGTAATTTTCCATCAGAGAGCAAAACAATCTCTGAAAGCTTAGACAGGTAACGGCCTAAACAGTTGTCTATGTAAATAAACCTCTACAGAAAACTGGAAGGTGCCACTGGCCTCCAATACTCCAAACACAACTCGCTGTGTTAAATGCGACTTCGAAAACCTACTACAGATTGCAGGCAAAGTGCACTTTCAGAGTAAATGCTGCTAAGCCCTTAAAACACGTCCCTCAAAAATCTAAAATGGTGAAAGAGATGCAGGTCAGAGGCTGGAGACTGTGGGAATCATAGATAAGTCATGAGGGCCATCTAAAGACCAAGCATCACCCAAACAGCACCTGTGGGGTGATGCTGATCAAGCAAACAACGAGAAGACTATGGGGAACCAACCTTGGAGGTCTGGTCTGGCCTGAGGATACGGCAAGAAATTAGGAATATGGTAATGGACAGATCTTTGAATGATAGCAAGCGTCTTTACAGGAACTAGAAGGTACTGTAGGGGTTTCACAGTAAGGATGACGTGATCACTGTTTAAGCGTAAACCCCGGGCACAGACTGGTGCTGAGTCTTCTGGTGTTTGTTCACCGACATGGATGGCAGACCCAGATGAATGGCAATGCATTAGTCGAGGCAGCACATCATCACTCCTGGGACTGCGGCAGTCTTGTGAGGAGGGGTCAATAGGTGGACGATCCTCCACAGTAGTCTTATGTGTCGGAAGGTGTGGTTCGGGCCTAGGTTTAGGTGGGATGACTAATGCAGCTTTGAATCCAACAGAATACCAAACGAGCCTTTTGCCATGTCTGACAGATTCAGCAAGTCCTTAGATTTTAGCTGATACTGTTGCAAAAAACAAAGTTGTGATTTATAAATTGAAACTACAGTTCCCAGAATGCAACATGCTGCAACACCCCAAGGAGGTAGATATGACTAAAAGTGTCACATGCGTAACTCTTTGCTTATAAAATGTGAGTACTTTGTAGCTACAAAGCTTCTCACAAATAAACTTTCTCAAAAAATGCATATGATAATTTTGAGGATCTAACCAGAAAACTGGTCCTTTTTGTCTCTAGATTAGGAGTTAACGAGGGGGGTAGCTGCTCGCTGCTGAGATCTAACTATGCATGGCATGTGCCTTGCTTCCAAGTGCACCCATGTCAATTGGGGATACCTTCTACCAGGCCTTTTTTTATGCCAAATTTACAAGTCCCAGAATGCAAAGTGGTTCTCTGTAAAAAGTCAGGACTTGTCAATGTTCAGCATTTGCAACTGGCACCGCCTTGTAGACCTAACGGGTGAGTAGTGCGCTTTACAAAACCCTGATTGATTGAATGAAGCATGGGGCCCTATGACAGCTAGAACAGGAAAGGTCAGTAAGGGGGCGCCATTCTTGTCCCAGTGAGTAGAGCAGCTCTGCTATCAACAACAAGCCCGGCTGTCTATTCATCTAGCTGCACCTTAAGGGCTTAAAAGCAGGAAGTTACACAATGGCTCTTGAAATTCCTGCTTGTTGAAAACCCGACTCTGGAGTAATAGATGGCTAATTTCCTGTTTTTGCTGCAAGGTTAATGCTTGGCCATAATCGCTTCGTGGAGGGAGGGAAAACAATGAACAGCCAATGTGGCAGCATTACAAAAATAACATTTAATGAAAGCCTATACCACTACCTCTGATTACGCTGTTTCGGAACAATTTAAGAGAATTAATAGTCGCAGAGTATGGGTCTATAGGGAGACTGACTGCTAGTACTCCCTGTGAAACTCTGACTAATGTTTTATGATGCGGTGTACATGAGTACTGCTTGGGTACACCACTGGTGGAGTATCCTTAGTGGTCCCGCCTTCATATATGTTGCCTCTTAATTTGTAGGATCCTCCTTTTGTTATCTAGGCAGCCATTCTGGTGATAGCTAATGCTCTACAAAAACATTTTAAAACCAAGGTGCAAATTTATGAAATAGTGGCGCAGTAAGTCACCTTGCTGCCCTGCCCTGCGTCATTGGCAAAGGGCCGGAATGCACCGTTTTAAAGGCATACAGCACATTCCTGACTTTTTATTCTGGGCTGGTGCACAATGGGCTGCCTAGTGCCAACTCAGGCACCCTTGCACCGTTGTGCAAAGGTGCCTGTGTTGTATGCAGGATTATTTCTCTACGTGTGCTGCGAATGCAGAACACTTAGAGAGAGAAAGTAACGAGGAGAAATAAAGATATCTATCCTCTGTATGCCTCTCCTGGGGAGGCATATATTGTTGGTGCATTCGCAGGTTTACAAGTCCTGGCAAATCTGGGAATGTGTCAAAAACCATGGGAGTTGCATGGGAACACCTACACAACACCCACGGAATGCCTACCCAGGGCAGAGTAATGCAACGCAGCGATTTACGCTACGTTGATGTCCTCCTTTTTTTTGAGCCACACAAAGTGGCTGCAAAAATCTGCTTTAAGGTTTGCACCGCTATATGGCCCGAAGTCTGGCTGGAAAGTACACTTGGATGAGGCAAGGTGATTCTTTTGTTGGATAAACAAGTTCCAACAAGTAAGGGGGTAGCCTCAGAGGAGAAACACTTGAACACAGAGTGTAGCTAAGCTCACAGCTGCACTCCTTAAATAAAGTCACAGGCTACCTGCCCATCATCTACATTGTGTATGCCGTTCTGCCAGAATATCCAGGACCCAGCCACAGTATCTGGTGCACTGGCATTGAGCAACAGACAAAAGCATTCAGAGCAGCTGTCAGGGCACTTGTGATGCAAGTCTCCTGCAAAAGAAAATATACCAGGATGGTCAGAATGAGAAAATGAGGATCACGATCCCACCTGGAAAAGGTGCTTTAGACTTTTCACCATACACATGTAGAGAGAGCTTCCTAAGTAGCACCTCAGCAGACATCCTGGATTGAGGGCCCACCCATCTCCACACTGAGGTCCTCATTTATGGGTTTTTGGCCATAAGGCAGTGCAGAAGGCCTTGTTGCTGCTCGGCCCTACGGCAAAAGAAAAGTGCAGGAATACGCCGCATCTATCAGATACGGCGCATTACTGTCCTTTTCCCCTGCGCAGGCGCACAATGGGCTGCCGTGCGCCAACGCAGGCGCCTTTGCACCATGGTGCAAGGGTGCCTGTGTTGTGGGATATAAACCTTCCTGCACAAAAACAATCACAAAAGGCTTTTTCCTCCTTCTGTGCATGCTGCAGAATGCAGCAAACATAGAAGGAGGAAAACAAGGAGAAATAAAGATATTTCTCCTTGTTGTGCCTCCCTTATGCCTCTCCTGGGGAGGTGTACGTTTTTGGCGCTGCCTCAGACCTCCGATTTCTCGCAAATCTGGGGCAGTGTCAAAAAGCCTTGGATGGTGCTGGGAACCCCACCTTCCCCCCCCATTACACCCATAGTACGCCCATTCCACTCAATTTTCTGCGTTAAAGGGGCAAAGATTTATAAGGTCAGGAAAAGCCACTTAACGTGGCTTTATGTGGCCTAATAAATATGCCAGTGGCACATTGCGTCACCGGTACGTCAAGTAAATGCCGTTCAGGTGGTGCAATAGTGCTGGTAGGGCATCATAAATGAGGCCCAGCATTAGGAAAGGTAAAGCCTTGTTTGTCATTGCAATAGAGAACAACAATGTGACCCAGCATCTCAGTGACGAGGCACAGCCTTATATCGCCGCTGGAAGGCACCACATTATAGCTACAACAGAGCCTATATACAGAAGATCTAGACTGGTACTTCTGCTCTGCTGCACTCCGATGATGTCTTAGAGACACCAAAACTTCGACCCCACCTCTGTAACAAGTTTAAGAAAAAGGGAAGAAAGTGTTATGTGCCTGATGAAACCAGACAAAAGGAATGGTTTAGAAATTGGCAGAGAGGGTGCTTTGTCGCAATGGTGACGAAAGTACCCTCTCCATCAAACTGGAGGTCCGCCCGCCTCGTTAGGAGACCCATGGACCTTCATTATGTCGACAGCAGAGACTGCTCCATCTCTGTTGTGACATAAATCTCAGAGGGCCCGACACAGTAAGAGCCGTTGGAGATTCAGCCATGTGGCTGCCCACCCGATTTAGAATGGGTGAGCATATGGCCATTTTTACTGTGAGAACTGCAAAATGCCCCCCTCGTGATGGGAGAAATCCCCCATGGTGGGAGCGGCATTTTTTCTTGTTTTCCAAAACAAAATCCCACTTTGGGTTCTTGTTTTGGAAAATAAAAAAAATCATTGTAAGTTTGACATGCGTCTCCGTCCATCAAACTTGCAATGCATTGTCAGAATCAATTGGGAGAGGAGTTGGCCTAATGGCTAGAGTGGTCGACCTCCAATCTGGGGAACTGGGTTTGAGTCTCAGCAATGACACTGAACATCCTGTGATTCTGGGCAAATAACGTAATCTCCCCGTGCCTAACAAAAATGAATGTGTCCTCATGTAACGCAACTGGTACTATGTAAAGTGCTCTGATGCCCGATTCGGCTATGAGATTTGCGCTATATAAAACTCTGTAAAAAAATACTATAGTGGTACTTCACTAAAAAAGCAGATATCAGGATCGGTAGTATGCTACTTCGTGGCCGTTCCATAATTGGAAGAATGCGTGACCTGTGTGTAGTGTTTCGTTGTCATGCACAAGGACCAGATATGTGGTCCTAGGACTGTCACTGCACCTAGACATGAAGGAGTGAGGAGTGAGGTATAGAATGCTTAAGCATGAAGGAGCATTTGTATTCATGTATTTACTACATTTGATCTGGCTCTTTTACATTGTCCTGGTATTGTACTTTCTTTTATAAATGTAAACAGGTTTAATCAGTACTGCACATTGTAAAGGATTTAATTAACCATATACAATAAAGATTTCTTCTTCTTGAGGAGCATCAGAACACTGTCGCTTGTCTTTTATTGGGTCTCTAGGCACGTTCCTCTATTTCAATTTATTAAATCAATCTTCATTGGCTGCCAGTTACCAAGCGCCTAATCTTTAAGGCACTCTGTTTTGTTCACTGTGTACTATGCAGAGGAGGTCCGCTTTTCTTTCATCATCGTCTCTCCATCTATTCTCCGCAAAGACATGTGATATCCTGTGATGTTTTACATCCATTCTTGACGTGCATCATGAAGGATTCTCTGAAATGTTCAGATGAGTATTCTAAGATTGATCGAGAGGCAGTAATGCAGCTCAAGCAAAATATGGCCAGTGGCCAGCAATGGAGGATACGGTAGGCTTCGCAGTATCGAAAGCAACAACTTGCACCGCTGACACTGTTTACATCAAGCACAAGTAATAGGAGAACACATTTTATTTCAAGCGAGGCTTAAATCTGTGAAATTATGTAGTAATAGCTGTACCAACAATTACACTCTATGCTGAAGGTGTGGTTAAGCAAGAATATACAAATTAAGAAGAATTTCAAGTAGATGGTGGCTCCATTCCGGGCTCCTGGTGAGTAATCTGCTGAATCAATCTTGCTGACCACCGTTGATCAGAGATTCAAGCCCCACAGGTCTCCTCAGTTTCTGAAGCTGTCCAAGCCACCGCAGTGACCCTGCCAAGAGCCAGTGTGTGAGGATTCAAGACTGGACCGAGAAGTGATCAGTCTTGAATCCTGAGAACCAACCAAGACAATCTGGAGCTAAGTAGGATCCTGAGGCCTCAGCAGTAGGAGCACGAGGTCTCAGGGAAGACCAGCACCAGTAATGCACAGCAATAAAGGGTCTACCGCCAAACGGGGGATGCTAGATGGAGTACTTTGGATCTGCGGCAGAGAGATTAGAAGGTGTATGCATACTTTTGAAGTTCCTTTTCTTTGTCCGCAACTCCTCCTCAAGGAACCCACATGTGCCTCATGAGCAGAGCATGGTGGGTGATTCATAAAGCACCATAGGTGTAGGAACTGACTAGGGAGGTAATTTAGTGGCTCAAACAAGACGTGTGTCCGGAGACCTGCCTTGTGCATGTGGCTGCACATCTGGGAAAATGGAGGCCAATAGCTCAAACAATGAATTTGCATGTTTTACACTGGAGCAGTGTTCTTTCTGGGTTACCTACATACCCAGCCAAAGTTGGCCAACCGAAGAAGAGCAGCCTCAGAGAGCTCCCAGGACAAGGAATAATTTTTGGTGCAAATCCCGGGAAAAGCCCTGCTTCTGTACCACCGTGCCTCCGGCTCAATACGAGAGGAGAAGCTTAGGAAGAAAAAGGCCTAGGAAGGAAGACATGAAGAACAAGAGAGCATCTCCGGTGGGTACACTCCGCAGAAGGGAATCGGGACCCTGAAGAACATGGCTGACCGGAGAGCCAATACTAAAAACAGATCCAGTGCCTGGGTGTCGGCTCTGATCTCTGCACGCTGACTGCAGCTGCCCGTCACCTGCTCCCTTGGGACTGGGAGCATCCTGGGTATACAAAGCGGACTCACAGTGAAAGAAGAGAGAGGACCAGAAGGAGCGGAGGAGCCCTGAGCACTCCCCAGTAGAGCCTATTGATAACCGGGCACTGCGGTGAGTCCGCCACCCTTCCTGCCCCGTACCAGGGAATTCAATAGCGATCTCTGACCCCCCTGTGGCATCAGAGTACAGGCATCAGTGGTGAACAGTCCGCTGAGTGCTCCTGTATGGCCCACTTACTAGGTTAATATGTTCTTACTGGTTCTTAGGCCTATTCTTTCCCTGCGATTATACTGGCTCCTTATGCACACAGTTGCTCGATTATACCCTGCGCTAGTACCCATTGCCCACACTGCAACCTTAGTTTACACTATCTCATGCATTCCCTGAGAAATGGCCTAGGCGAGCATACAGCGCCTCATTGGGAACCGTGGCCCATCCCACGCCCCCACGATGTGTGCCAATCTTTGCCTTCTCCGACTGTCTAGACCAATAATACTGCTGCAGGACCACCCACAAATACCATACCGCAACACTGTCTTGGAAAGGTACGGCATACATTCATACTGCATTAAATACTCACAAAACCTTTCCAAAGAGGCCGCAGAAAGCTTCAAACACTAACCACTCAGAGATCATCCACAAAAGCTAGTAACGGACATCTACTACAGGGCAGTGCAGGGGGGCTGTAAAATTGACTACATCTTCTTCACACAAAAACATGACAAATGGGGAGAGACCTTTTTTACAACACCTGCACGTAACTAAAGCTGCCAACATCCCCTATGACATCAAGCTCAACATAATCCTATCTATAATCTTTCGTGGGGACTTGACCATAACTTTCTACAAAAAAGGAAACATTCTACTCCAAGCCTCAGAGCAAAACCTATTTTTGACCGATACTTCACAACACTCTGTGCCTCCCCGCCTTCTGGTCCCTCCCCCACCCTTCTCCCCTCTTCCAGTAATCCAACCCCTCCTCCCTCCCCCTGTGAGTGGATCTTTGCATCCACACCTCTCCCATTTATTCCCACCTCTCTCCCTGCCATCTCAGATCACACACCACCTTCACCCACAGCCTCTCAAATCGCCTGGATGCTATGGTTTTACACCCAAAATCCTCCCCAGCTTCCCCATGGACCTCAGTCTACCTGAATAACACCTCTCTCCTCTATCCCCTCAGTCCATCACCTTCAACAGGCGGTCTTCCTCCTTACCACCCCCCCAGTACTGATATGCCCCAGTGCACTCCCTTCCCCACCGATGTCCCAGACGTCTCTCAGCGAATCCCCTTAATAGCCCATCTAGAGCTCAAAATCAACACTAATCTAGAAGAAGTCTCATTTCATCGCACTGAGGGAAAAAATATCCATTCCCAACCTAACCGCCTGCACCACGGGCAAACTCTGACCCTGACACAACCACGCCTCTCCGCCTCAAACCTCAACGCATCACACCTACTCAAACGTCAAAGCAAGAGGCTGAATAGCTGAACAGCACCTATAGAAATCCCCCTAGCCAAACCTCTCTCTGCAAGATCCTGTTTGTCCTCAGTTTATATCCAGTTTGCCAGGGCCGTTTTCTGTTCCCAGTCTGGCCCTGCTTCTGATTTGTAAATAGGCTTGTTAGTCCCTCCTTAGTACCACCTCGTCTTCGTTTGTAACCTCCCATGAGGACTGGCCCTTTACTTCGGTTGTTACACGGTACGTCTTATTTAGTATACAATCACTATTTTCTTTAACGCATTTCTCCTACCGCACTTTCACTTTAATAGCGGCCGCGGACCTTTCTATAGACACGACTCGTCTAAAGAAAGGGGTGTGGCCTCTAGTAACATAAAAGCACAGCATGGTCTGGTCTCTGGCTGTGACTTCAAGCTGCAGATGGAGGGAGCGCCTCGTCCAGGGCAGTGTTGTTGGTAACAAGACCAGACGTCGGCCAGGGTACCTGCGCTGATCCCCTGGATAGCAAGGAGCAGAAAACTACAGCAAAGCAAGGCAGCCGCAGCAGAGTGCTCAAACAACATATAAACAGCACCAGGGAACAACTCTGAAGAAAAAGGGAGGGGGGGGGGGGGGAGGGAGGATTATTCCGAGGTGGAACCAGAAAGAGGAAAGCAACACAGGTGATTGGTTGCAAGTTCAAGTGTACAAACTGAGGGAAAGTAGAAAGTCAATACAACCACGAAAGGAAGCCAGGAGAAGTGTGCACTGTGGGGCAAGTACGATTCTACTAATATTGACCCTGGATTTAAAACTTTAGCCCTGGACGTTCCTGTTCGTGCTGCTGTTAGCAGTCTAGTGTTCCTTAGATGACATTGCCCCGCCTTCGACAGTCTCCAGTGCTTTCATTGCGTGAATCATGTGATTGCATGAATGAAGCTAGTAATGACCTGGCGCTGTTTTCAATGTGTGCCATGAGCCCGAGCATGTCTTATAATGACTACATGTCCCTAGGCCCCATGCCTAACTCTCTCCTAACCTGAAATCCTGCCACCAAGAGAAAGAGTGGGGCTATGCCATTTCTATTCTCCTTTGCCCTCAGGTTGAACCAGGTGGTTGTACCAGATGCATCAGCTCTCCAAGCATGGAATCTGCTTGTTGGTCTGAAAGCAGATTGTTTCCATTAAGAAAATTGCAAACTGATTAAATGATTTTCTTACCATTATCCCTGGAACAACATATTTAAGACGGGTGTGTGACAGCTAGGCCTGCTGGGAGGATGCCTGGAGGGAAGGAGCTGTAGATGTTCATTGCTGGGCGCTGGTGGCCCTCGCAGGGCAGCAAATCCTGTAACCATTGAAGGCGGGATGCATCTGAGTGGTGTTGTAGCCGCTCCATTAATCCCACTGACCCCTGGGCCGCGGGTGGGCTCAGGAAGAGTGCTTTGAGCGCATTATTTTGCCTTTGTTAGTGTCTTTTCACGTCGAGTACGTCCGGCTGCTGCTGCTCACACTGTAGCATCTTTTGTCTGCATGCCGGTTTTCCAGTGAGTGCTATTATTAGCCCATTAGCAGTGAGATGCTCACATTTGCATTTGGAAGGCTATCTCTGCCCTCTTACCTCTTACCCCCTGGGCGCTATAGCCCATGACTGGAAACAAGACAAAAGGCAGAAAGTCAGGAACTGAATTTTACTTTCCATTCCACAAGTCTGCCCAATGGCACTTTGGCCTATGATACCATCTGCCATTTCTGACTTGTCACCCAACAGCACATTGCATTGTGCGGCTTGCAGTTTTACTGTTTAACACTTTCATTATGGGCTTATAACACCAGTATGCAAACTGATGTTGGTTAAAACAAAAGATTTGGCCGAAGATGGTATACATGGAAAGGAATCACTCAACGCCGGCATCAACAAGTCCCTACTCTGCAAACTCCAGACAATACAGAACACGGCCGCCAGACTCGTCCTCGGCATCCCCCGACACGAACACATCAGCCAACGCCTACGAAGTCTCCACTGGCTCCCCGTGGAAAAAAGAGTCACTTTCAAAATCCTCACTCGCGCCTATAAATGCCAACACAACAACGGACCCAAATACCTCAACGACAGAATCAACTTTCACGTACCCAAAAGAAACCTCCGATCTTTCAACCTCGCACTGTCCGAAACCCCGCGCATCCATAGAGCCAGATCAGGCAGAAGATCCTTCTCTCACCTTGCAGCCAAGACCTGGAACGAGCCACCGGCAGACATCAGACGCGCCCCCTCCCTGAACACCTTCAGGATGACCCTCAAGATCTGGCTCTTCGGCTAAACAGATCTGCGCCCCCCCCCCCCCCCCCGCCCCCCCTAGTGCCTTGAGACCCTCACGGGTAAGTAGCTCGCTTACAATTCCCTGATTGATTGATTGATTGAATCACTTGTGAGGTATGATTTAAAATTTCACAAAGTAGCCTACTTTGTTTAAAAAAATGCATGCTTCACACATAAAAACAAAAGTAAATATTGTTCACATATTATGTGAGGGTTCATTCTCTCATTCACACTATGCATTAAACAAGCATTTGCAATGCAGATCCTTGTGCCTGTAGTGGAGTACAGGGTTTTATACTGAGCTTCACAACAGAATAATGGTGGACAGCCGCAGTGCAGCCTTCGCTAACACAAAGAATAAGTAACAGACAGGTTGAAGTAAGAGAAGGAACATCACACAATCCTCTCACACATACATGACCAGTACAACACAGGCAGCTAACACAGGACAGATTGAACGAAGGAAGTAAAGGGACTGTTGCACACTCTCTGTAAATAGATATAAATATTCTCGAAGTACAAAACTCTTGGAAGAAATTGCCTAACCTCTAATGGGATTCTATACATTCATGTACTCACATAGGACGATGAAACCTCATCTACCTCGTAATCAGTGGGTTCCACATCTAGCCCTAGGAGGCATCCGACAGTACTACTGTTCACTGGTTGCAGTCTTCTAGTTATGGGTTCCTTCGTTTGGGTGAGATTATTTTCCTATAGCGTCATTAATGTTTTTTACATTTGCTAAACTGTCATATCTATATTAAAATTATTTGTGGGTGAACTAAAAATATTTCTTTACTCATGTCTACCTACCACAAGATTGAACCCAGCAGGTTTAAGAAACCAACTCTACTTTTATTTTCCATCAACCTGTTTCAGCACTTGCATATTACCAATAAATGGTGAAGCGCCTTCCTCAGGACTATAGGTATGTTATCAAATATTGCAAAACAGCCTCAGATTCATAGAGCGTGTTATGTAGGTGTATTCAATATATCTTTCTTTTTTGTTCATAAGAAAGTGGCAATAGCAATAAAAACACCCCTTCTACTTAGAAAAGGTACACCGTGTATTGCTAGGGTGGCAGCAGTGCATGCTTTCCCCATCAGAGAAAAGGTACAAACTAGGCGCAGCAGTGCAAGCTTTGCTTCCTCACAGTACAGGTACAGCATGGCAGTAGCAAAACAAGCTTCTCTCTCAAAGAACACAACAAATACAATTTTCCATTCCCTGCAGAACATATCCAGCAACGCAGATTAGTACAAGCTTTCATCGCTCACAGAACACGCAGTTGAGGCATGAGTGGTATGTAGGTCACAGAGAGATCTTCAGAGTGGGTGACTAACTCACTGATAGGAATGTATAGGTGGATGCATTAGTGAATATGCAAGATCTGACACAAATCTCACTCAGATAATATTCCACGTCCGCCTCCTGGTGGTCCTGCTGCTGTCAGTTAGAGTTATGTTGTAAATCATCATTACTTAGATTCGTCCCATAAGCAGGATTGATTTATTGGGAAAATAGGATGTGTTGTTTCCTAATCTTCATTACAGCGTGTGTGTTACCATGGTGATGCAATGTACTTCATGGTGGATGTTGGATAAAGGATCTTTGGTAAGATTATGACATTCGCTTGAAGACTGCAGTGGTCTTGTATGTTGATTGCCCTATGTTAATCTATGATAAGCTTGTAAAAATGGATATTCTTGGCACTGGTGTTATTTCATTAGAGTTGGAAGGCGTTAAGAGGGTAGAGTTAGAGTAGTACAACAGGGGATAGAAGTAATAGGGAGAGAGGTCAGAGGTTGTGAGATGGGAATGAGGCACCAAATATCTTAGAGGGGTACAGTTAGGGAGGAGGAGACTATAGTTTGAGGGTGAGAATTGAGCATGAGTCAGAAGGGAAAAGATTGGGGTAGAGAGAAGAGTAAAGGTGTAAACAGAGAGATAGCTACCACACATACAACACATAACAAAACATGTATTCATACATTAACACACACATATATAGAGATTTTTTTACTATGCTTATATATATGACATTATACATAATATACATTAACCAACCCTCAACTTTAAAATGACTGACTATACACTACTGATTCATGAACCCTAAAAACTCCCCTTCATTCCCCTATACACCACTCATCTCTGAACCCTAAAATGCCTTACTATACTCCTTTACACATCTCATCCCTGAACCTTAACCTCATCGCAGCTTGTGACGGAGCGGTTCCGTCATGCGCGTCGGTCGCGCTGTGCACATGACGGAACCGCTCCATCACGGCCCCGACCGCGCAACGAACCTTCAGCACGGCGCAGTAATCCGCACCGCGCTGAAGGGGTTAAACAAATCCTCACCACCTCAATACACAACCAATGCCTGAACTCTGAAGGTTCCTGACTACCACTATAAACTACCCAATCTATGAGCAATAACATCTTTTTACTACCCCATCCCTAAACCCTCAAAAGCCCATATTACCAGTATAGACTACCATGTCCCTGAATCCTAAAACTCCTTATTACCCCATACACCACCCATCCCTGAGCCCTAAAACCCTATTATTACCTCTTGCCACAACCTATCCCTGGATGCTAAAGAAACTCTCCCTAGCCTGCGGACCTCAAGAGGCCACCATCCCTGTGATAGCTGCGATTCCTAATGGGTCACAAACTGCAACTTACCTCATCCATATTGATCAAGAAGGTCCATTTGCGACCCACTAGGAATCCTTAAATGAAACTCCAAGAGTTTCATACATTAGGCGTGCCGATTTCCTGAATGCGATTCGGAGAGAATTGCAATTATGAAATTGGTATTCCTAATGTTTGTACATCTGGCCTTTTGTTCTTTAAACGCTCACCGCAGAAAAATGTGGTGATCTGAAGGTTATAGTTAAGAAGGGCTACTCTGCCTGGTATGCTTCCGAGGCTGAGTCTACCTTTAAAATGGGTGATAATATCTATTTGCAGAGCACATATCCTGCATTAACACTTGGTGGGCGTAGCACCACAGAGACACCCTTCACAGTTCAGTATCTGCTCATAACCAAAACCAGCACGTGCATAAATATGTGCCATCTCCATCTGCCACCGTCAACAGTTATCACCATGGAAACCTGCCCAGGGGACTGATGCTGCAATTAGAAAGAAGAAGTGAAAAAGCAATTACAATATCGGTTACAACGTCCCGAGCCTCTGTTCTCATTTCCCCGGCATTTGCTGGCACGCAGCACCACGACGGCCGCCTCTCCTGAGGGTGATTTAAACTCAGTGTACCGTACCTCTGGAAGAGGCCAATCAGCGGCACTCAATGAGGCGCGCGAGGTGACCCGCCTATCCCCTGAGGTCTGAGGCGTCAGGAGAGGGCGATGCTCAAAGGGGAACGAGGGCTGCTGTGCAGTTCCGGATTACCAAACAGGCAAAGTAGGTACCAGTCTAAGGGCCCCACTCCTTCTAGGGGCCACGCGACAACGGATCAAAATACAACTTAAAGTGCATGAACCAGAGATTTCAGATTCACATTACAGCGTCTCTTAAAAGCTCGTCTACTGCAACCTAGCAGTTTGAAAAAAAATCCGGTACACTGGTTATCAGCCAGGAGATAATTTGCGAGGGAGGCCACGACATTTTTACTTCCTGGGGGCCTCCACAGGGTTTAGTCGGGCACTGCTCTATTGTCTTTTACTGTGTCAAATAAAAATCTAGTTTTTTAATGATATGCTGAAGATTAAAAAAAATCGATTTTATCAGTATGCTGAAGTGGCTGCAGCGATTCAATTCTAAGCAAAACTCCGAATAACAGCAAACATTTGTATAAAGTATCTTGCACGTATTTCGTTCACAATGGTAGTTTTGCTGCTGCATATTTTTTCAAATGCATCATGTTTTTAAAGTGTGCGCAAAATACATTTGCACATATGCAAAGTGCATTAGCAGGTGTAGCACTAAGTTCAGACCATCCCCTACTGTGGAGCTGTTCTATTACCAGACTTCACACCAGCACAAGGTGAGTAGTATACTTGGTGAATACAGTCTCCCCGTATGTGCAGTTCAAAAACCCCGCGCACACGACAAAAAGAAGAAAGTGGCTCTGCCATGGAGAGAAGGCCCGTGAATGGTGTTTCTTCGCACAAAACGTGCTTTGCACACGCGCACATTTAAATGTGCATCTCCTGAGCCTGGTCGTCAGATTAACTTGTTTTTCTCTGTTAAGCTCTGAAAGTTTGCTCAGATATGGATGCAGAACGTGCCAGTCTGTCTTCTTGCTTTCTTATAGTACCATCCTCTGGGGGTATTACTTCGGCCTTTTATCAAGTTCTAATGTTCTATCCATGTTTAAAGCTGGGTCTGGTGGCTAAGGGGGCTGTGTTTGACTTCATGGTCACAGGTTCAAATCCTGGTGGGTCCAATCAGCCTTTCATCCTTCTGAGGCTGGGAAACTGAGCACCGTTGGGTAACAATGATCATTCAGCGCAGAGATGCCCCTGGGTGAACGTGCGTTGTGCTACACCTGTTATGTTTGATTCTACGATAGCTACTGCTGTCAGTGGCATCTTTTATGTGGTCATTTGAAGACTTTCGGTCTGATTCAGAAAGTTGTGGTAAAATCTGCCAGCTTCTGGAAATTCAAAGGGCAGTTTAGATGTCAGCACTCCCGATGGCAGATCCATCACACGTGCTTCATAGCGGCAGACTTTTTTTTTTAATTGCCCTTTATGAGCATTTTTATAAATCAGATATTCAAGAAGTATACAGTGATCCTCAGTAGTGTGTACACATATAAATTCCTGCTGGTGTGCATATATTAGTAACAATTTTGACACAAGGCACCCTACACGTGCCTTTGACCAACTACGATAACCATACATAGAATATATAGCTTAAACAATTCCCCTCCCAGGCCCGCCCCTAATATCTCACCTGCCTGCATAAGTATAAAAACTCTTAAATGTTGTGCTACCATGGCCTTAGTCACACACCATTGTGATTTGTGAGCATTGGAGTTTTACTTGTCACATATGCATGGAGTAAATACATTACATCTTTGTCTAGCAGGTTTACAGAAGTGGTGCTGTAGGGTAGCGCATCATCTGATTTGGGGACGGTGGCTGCTAAAAATGGTTGGAAATCAAGTTATCAGTGCCGGCATCATTGTGGTGCCGACAAAGCGACACGTTACACCTGGCTATGCTTTAGTGCGTTTGTGCAATGCTACCCCATATCTTTAAATAGGGGACTGAGGTGGCTCTCCAGTCCATGGCTGTTTGTCGTTTTCCAAAGGCCAGGCAGGACAAGAGTCTATGAATTTAATGGTGGAATTACTGATTTTAGTTCTCGTTATAAGCCCTAGAAAACAAATCTTACCTAGTTCTAGGTTGTCTTTCCTAGTCCACTCTAATAATTGGGTTGCAAGAACCTCCCACGAACACCCAATCACCACACAAGACCAGACTATGTGTCCAAATGTGGCCCCTTCTTGATTACAACGTGGACATACCATGGATGTTTAAGGAACATAACTTGAAGGCGTGCAAGCTACAAGTAACCTCTCAAATCAAATCAAATCAAATCAAGTCAAGTCAGGTGTTTGTTAAGCACGACTACTCACCCGTAAGGGTCTCAAGGCGCTGGGGGTCTACGGGGGTCACAGGTTCCAGTCCATCAAGGAGGGGGTCTGTCGAAGAACCAGGTTTGAGGTTTCTTGTGAAGATGGGGAGCGATGTTATCTGTCTGAGGTGGAGCGGAAGGTCGTTCCAGGCTCTGGCCGCGCGGAAGAAGATGGAGCGGCCTCCCGATCTGGTCTTTCTGGTGCGGGGGACCACGGCGTAAGAGAGCTGGGATGATTGTAGGGTCCTTTGGGGTGCGTGGAATTTGAGTCAGCTGTTCAGGTATGCTGGTCCGGTGTCGTGGAGGGCCTTGTGAGCGTGGGTTAGCATCTTGAAGGTGACTCTAGCTTCGATGGGGAGTCAGTGGAGTGTGCGCAGGTGCTGGGAGATGTGGCAGTGTCTTGGCAGGTTGAGAACCAGTCTTGCAGCTCGTTTTGGATGTTCTGTAGCTTACGAGAGAGGTTTTTGTTTATTCCGGCATAGAGTGCGTTGCCGTAGTCGAGCCTGCTGGTGACCAGGGCATGAGTGACGGTCTTTCTGTGTTCGAGGGGGATCCATTTGAAGGTCTTACGTAGGAGGCAGAGGGTGTGGAAGCAGGAGGACGAGACGGAGTTGATCTGGCGGTACATTTTGAGCTCTGAGTTTAGGATGATTCCCAGGTTGCATGCAACCAGGTGTCGTTCCAGGCATCTGGGTTTGGGCCCATGATGAGTACTTCTGTTTTGTTGGTGTTTAGTTGTAGGCAGCTGTTTTTCATCCATTTGGCGATGGCTTCCATGCCTTCTCGAAAGTTGTGTCTGGCGGTGTTGAGTTCGTTGGATAGGGAGAGGATGAATTTGGTGTCGTCTGCGTATGACACAATGTTGAGTCCGTAGGTTCTGACGATGGGGGCGAGCGGAGCCATGTAGACGTTGAAGAGTGTAAGGCTGAGGGAGGACCCCTGGAGGACTCCGCAGGTGGTAGGTGTAGGGTCCGAGAGGAAATGGGAGAGTCTGACCCACTGCGTTGTGCCGGAGAGGAAGGAGCGGATCCAGTCGAGGGCCTTGTCTTGAATCCCTGCGTCGTGGAGTCTGCATATTAGGGTGTGGTGAGAGACTGTGTCAAACGTCGCTAAGAGGTCGAGGAGGATGAGGGCTGCTCTTTCTCCTTTGTCCAGAAAGGTACGGATGTCGTCTGTTGCGGCGAGGAGGGTGGTTTCCGTACTGTGGTTTTTTCTGAATCCGGATTGGGAGGAGTCGAGGATGTTGTGCTCTTCAATGAATGTGGCGAGTTGGCTGTTGATGGCTTTCTCAATGACTTTCGCTGGGAACAGCAGCAGGGAGATGGTAGTTTTTTAGGTCAGTGGGGTCCGCCGAGGGTTTCTTCAGGAGGGGGTTGATCTCAGCGTGTTTCCAGTCATCAGGGAACGAGGCAGTTGCCAGGGAGCGGTTGATGGTGTGGCAGAGCATGGGTGCGATGGTGTCGGCGGCTCTGTTGAAAATGTGGTGGGGGCAGGGGTCCGTGGGGGCCGTGGAGTGGATTGACTTCATCGTCTTCAGTGTGTCTTCGGTGGTGAGGGCTGTCCAGTTGTCGATCGCTGCCTTCAGAGTGTCGGGGGTGTTTGGTGAGGGTTCAGTGTGCTGGTTGTCTTCGTCAAAGTTGTCGTAGATGCTCTTGATTTTGTGGTGGAAAAAGGTGCTGAGTTTGTCGCAGAGGTCTTGTGAGGGAGGGATGTCGGTGGACTCGCTGGTGGGTTGGGCGAACTCCTTGATGATGTTGAAGAGTTCTTTGCTGTTGTGTGCATGAGTGGAGATTCTGTCTTCAATCGCTTTTTTCTTCGTATTTCTGATGAGTTGGTGGTGGGCGTTGGTGGCGGCTCTGAAGTTGTGTGCTTCTGTGGATTTGGTGTTCCTCCAGGCCTTTTCGAGGCGGCGGCAAGTGCGCCTGGACTCTCGAAGTTCGGTGGTGAACCATCTAGCTTTCTTGGTGTGGGTGTTGTTGTTTTTCTTGAGGGGGGCTGTGGTGTTGGCGCTGTTGGAGATCCAGCTCTGCATGGTTCGGGCTGCAATGTTGGCGTCGTCATTTTCCGCGATGGTTGGGATGGAGTTGCTGAGTGATGAGGTTAGCTGGTCATCGGTGAGTCTGGTCCAGTTTCTTTGTGGGAGCAGGTGCTGGTGTCTGTGGATGGTGGGTGTTCTGAAGGTGAAGTGGACGCATCGATGGTCAGTCCATGGGAGTTCGGTGGTGTGGCTGAAGGTGATGGAGTTTCCTGTTGTGAAGAGGGGGTCGAGGGTGTGTCCTGCTGCGTGCGTGGGTTCGGTCCCGATCTGGCGGAGTCTAATGTTATGGAGGTTGTCCAGGAGGGATGTCGTGCTGGGGTCCAGTTGGTTGTCGAGGTGGAAGTTGAGGTCTCCCAGTAGGGTGTAGTTGGTGGAGGCGATGGCATGCGGCGAGATGATGTCCGTGATGGAGTTGGCAAAAAGGCCGCGTGGTCCAGGGGGTCGGTAGATGAGGGTTCCTCAGAGGGTGGAGGTAGGGCTGGTCAGTATCTTGAAGTGTAGGTGTTCCATCAGGTCTGTGGGCTCATCGGGGAGTGTGTTCAAGCGGAGGATGGATTTGTGGACGATGGCGATTTCTCCTCCCAGGCAGGTGGGGCGGTCCTTCCTGGAGATCTTGTATCCTTGGGGAATGGCAATGGCAATGTCCAGTCCCGAGGTGGTGTTGGTCCAGGTTTCGGTAAAGAATGCTAAGTCCGGGGCAGTGCTGTCGAGGAGGTCCCAGATTTCAGTGGCATGTTTGTGGAGGGATTGGATGTTAAGGAGGATGCATTGCAGGGTCTTCGGTTCGGTTGTGTTCTTGCGGGCGGATTGCGCTGGGTCAGTGGTCTTGGTGGTGCTGCAGGTGTGCTGGCAGCGGTGATAGCTGAAGGGTCCGTGGGTGTCGGCTGGTGATGCTAGCTTGCAGTTGTTGTTGCGGCCTGGGTTGAGAGTGTGGAGTGCCGCCGGGTCATAGTGTTGGCGGTGCAGAGATCCAGGGTTCCTGGCGCTGGTCGCAGTCAGGTCGCGGACGGACGCAGATGAGCTTGCCTTTGGCGCTCCGGCGGTGCGGCCGCCATTAAGTAGGGGTCGGGGAGGGCTGAACAGCTGGGAGGTGGGGAGGGGAGCTGGATTGAGCCGGTCGCACTGGTCGTGCTGGGGGGGAAGGGCCGCAGGGGCAGAAGCGTCGGGGAAAAACAGGCTGAAAAAGGCAAAAGGAAAAAGGCAAAAAGAGAGAGAAAAGTGCAAATAAGGCAACAAAAGTGCAAGATAGAGTGGAGGAAAGACACAGAGGACACAGAAGAGTGAAAGGGGGAGATTGAGATGAGAGTAAAAAACGAGTGAAAAAACGGAGGAAAGACACAGAAGGAGAATGAAGGGGGGAGCTTGAAATCAGGGGAAAACAACAGAAAATGGAGGAAAGACCCAGAAGGAGAGTGAAGGGGGGAGATAGAAGTGAGGGAAAAAATGAGTCAAAAGGAGAGAAAAAGAGGAGCAAGAGAATTGAGACAGAGGTCCACTGGACCACCAGGGATGAGGCGCAGGTGAAACCTGGGGGTGGAGGAGGGCCTTGAACACAACACTTGAGAGTGCAGGGGCTTGGGGGAAATCCTCACTTAATGGTGGAGCTGCGAGGGAGGGTGAGCAATTTCACTGACAATGAGTCCTCTAGGAAGAAATTTACATTGGAGGAGCTTAAGACATGACGCACATATTGTATGGCCCGAGTCCATTCGGTACCTGTGAGTGTAACACCTAGCTGTTGGAGCAATACATGTTTTGAGTGTGGTTGTTCTAGCCATATAAACTAGTGTAGTGAAATGTCTGCTGTTACCCACAACATCTAAGTGACTGTATCTGTCGGTGGCTCCTCCCTGCCCCCACCCTGCCAGTGTTAAAAACTGTCCTGAGTGAGGAGCACATGTTTGCTGTAATTCATCAAAGGGCATGAGGTAACCAGAGTCCTACAGGGCACTGAATGTGGTTATCCCTGCTCGGGCACAAAGGCATCTGTTTGCTGACGAGCGAATGCCCGCAACAAAATCTCCGGAGCATATGAGGTCAACCTTGATCTACAATGCAGGTATCAATGCCAATTGTATCAATCCACCTGCAGTAAGCTGGGCACAGCCCCTGTACCACATCAATGTCAAACACATACTCCCCTGCTACAGTCAGATGTCAGTGCCCTGCCAAGGTTACCCTGTACTACATCTTGCTGGTCTCTGTAAACCCATACTCCCAAGTATCTGAATGTGGTGCATTCTACTGGGAACCCACCAACCACTGAAGGGGACATCATTGACATGTCCCCCTGCACCGGCCAGGCATCCGAGATCACACTGCCTGTCCGTATATGGACCGCAGGGCTGAATAAAGTAACAATACCAATGTAATGATGGAACTACCAATCACAGAAACCTTCACTCTAGAGAGTCAAAGGCCTTCTCCATGTTTATGGAGGCCACAGCTGGCTTAGCAGAGTCCACAGCTACTCAAGACATGAAGTAGCCTCCTAACATTCAGAACCGTGCTATGACAGGGGACAAACCCAGATTTGTCTTGGCGTATCAGACAGTGCATCACCTTTAGAATTCTGTCCTCAGTGATTTCCCTCAGAGTTTGCAGTCCAGATTAAGAAGTGACTGGGGCCAATCAGAGCCAATCTCCAGTGCATCCCGACTCGCCTTCGGAAATACAACCATCACCACTTCCTTCATAGTCATTGGTAGTTGTCCCCTGGCATATGCTACATTATAGAGGCTCATGAAGTGGGGGGATTATCCGGGACTAACACATCTTTTAAAACTCCAGGGGCAGCCCATCGCTGCCTTTAGCCTTATCAGTATGACATTTTGATCAAGCTAACTCAAATTCCTCCAGGTGTAAAGGAAGTTCCAGCTCAGTTTGCTGTTCTCTTGTCAGTCGAGATAAGGTGGCCCCCTGGAAATAGCAGTCGATCAGTGCTAAAGCCTGTGTGGAGCAGGTTGCCTAACAGTGGCGTAATGAAACTTGAGGGGGCCCCTCTGTAAGGTACATGGAGTGGCCCCCGCTCCATATTTAATGAGGAGCTCCCAGGCCAGAGTACTGTGCTGATGGGGCCCCCTGCACCTTGCCCCCCCTCCCCCCCCCCCCCCCACAGCACTGGGGCTGTGGTGGCCTGTGTTACGCCACTGTTGCATATAAGCCGCAGTAAAAGGTAGCAAATGAACCGTTGATGCCTACTGTAGTGTGTATGATCTGTCTGTCGTGATGGTGCAAAGCAAGGATAGTCGGATGTGGCGTTGCAGCCTGCACCAGTCTCACCAGCAGGCAGCCTGTCTTGTCCCACTCCATGTGCTTGCTGGCAAGGTTTTCTTGATTATCATATAAGCACTGTCTGTCCCTCAACTCTTTGTGTGCATTGCATTATCTTGTCAGCTTAGTCTCCATGTCAGGCTGAGATGGCATTTTACCAGTGGCCGAAGTGAGCGGGATCTGAGGGGCACGACATGCCCATACTTTTTAAATTTAAGTAAAACCGTTTTCCTACTTTTTATCAAAGGACAATCGTCCCGGGACATTTAATGAAGATGAAATGCTTCAGCTGAAGAGCAAGGCAGGGAGTCTCCTGTGAAACCGAGGGAGGGGCAGAGAGCTAAACACAAGCCTTCTTTCCAGGGTGCCTGCTTGCCTGAAGGAAATGTAGATGACCACAACTGTTTCATCTGCAAACGCAAGGGGTACTTGGAAATCAGTATTGGCTTTAAGAGATGGAATCACTTGAAGCTTCCTGATGACACAAATGTACCCTCTATGAAGATATTATAAGGGAGTTACCAGCCGAGCTATGAAGTATGTGCTTTTAAGGGCAGTTATACAAAAATGCACTATCTATAGTCTGGGTATCACTAAAAATCTATATTTTGATAGCAAGTTTTAATATTAAACCTTTTTGCACATTTGGTAGCAGCCTATCTTATACTGTGTGCAATACATGTTTAAAATAATGACTTACATGTTAATAGTGCTTTCTGTCACTGACTGGGACCTTGTATCACTAGACATACACAAGTCACTATTCTCCAGTGCACCAACCAGGATTTAATTCTGTGCCCTTCTGGGTACAGACACAGACCTGCAGTGCATTAACTAATAGAAGTTTATAATGTGTGACAATGCATTTCCCACTGATTAACTTAACTTGCATTTATTTTTCATTTAAGCTGTGCGTTATTTTATATGTAGGTACCTGAAGGTGAAAGACTGAAAAAAGTTACAGAATATTTAGTTTTTTAGCCTACAGTTGACTCCACCCACAATCTCTCTGACCCCACCCCATTCCACACAGCATCACAGTTCTCACACTTTATTTAATGCACATCGACCACTGCATTGCACGTCTTATTGTTGCCATGTCGATAGCTTCGAGTTTCAACTGTAGGGCCGTGCGGACCTCAATCCCTTTTTACAGGCATTTACTTCTGATGTAAACTTTCAAAATGTTCTGAATCATGCCGTGATAAGGCCTACTGCCCATATGTGTGTCAAAAAAAGTGTGAATTCCTCACTGAGCGTGAGCCTGAACTAGTCATCGGCCAGCATGGTCATTGAAAACCTCCATGTGGGGATCTTGGCAGCCCTGTTTGCCCATTCTATAGTCAATAACAGTGGCTTATGGCCAGAAGAGGACCTTGGCTACGTATTCAGTCCCCAGAATGCATGAAATCAGGTTAGGGGAAATAAGAAATAAATCTAATTAAATAAGTAAGAAGAAAGTTCCCCTTGGGAGGATTCAGTGAGCTCTAGCAGTCCACGAAGTCCCAGCCCCTGGTCCATAGTGTCAGTCCTTCTGCTAATTTCCTGCCTGGGATGCACTGTAACAGCGGGTGTGACCGGTCTAGTTTCACATCAGAGATAGCATTAAAATCCCCACCAGCAATAAATGAGCCTTGGGGGTATCGGCCTATATGTGTGTTCACTCGGTCTAAATTTACCAGCACACATTTTATGGACCACAAAGGCTAATTATCTTCAGTGCATTATCATCCAGTCTGCCATACAGGCAAACACAACACCTCGCTTACTTTCTATAACCTAGCAAGAAACCTAGGGCACACCCAGAGTGCTACACTGTCGATATAGGTTGAGAAGGTAGACCCGTCTCCACCATCTCTTTTTGGGCATGGTGACTTCCTGTAAGCAAAATATGAGCCCTCTAAGAGCACAACATGCACTCCTCGCCACTTCAGGTATGTGTGTATTGAATCCAGAGCTGGATGCCGCTGGAGATGCCCCATACGGACTTTCCCGCTGGATAGGATGCGATCCTGGGTACAACATGCATCGTGATACTGGCTGCGGAGTTCTAAAGTAAATAAGCTTAATTGAAGTGCCATATAAAGGGCACACGTGCAGATCTGGCAGTCACAGAGCTAACACCGGACCAAGGAACCTCTATGCAGACACGCATCTAAAGAGACTTGCGCATCATCTTAGGAGACAGTGCTCCTGGATCCCCATTTAATCTTTAAGGACTGAAAGTACCCTAGGAGTAGGGAAGTCCACAAAATAAGCATAAGTCTTCACATCATACCGACCTATGGAAATTATTCAGAACATTCTTGTGTTGTCCTGAAGAAGGTGACAGGTGCATTATATGCCCACACCGAAACGTGCGTTGGCCTCTGTTGGATGACAGATCCCGGCTCACAACACAACGGTGGAAAACAACAATTGCTGTTTTACTGCTGAGGCTCGTTTTGATGTACAGATTACTGGGACTCTTGTGTGAATGTTGCGTGTGCTAGTGTTACAGTGTGAAAGATAGCAAGAATGAAAGGGTTGGGTATGAGAGTAGGTGGTACATCTTTGGTGACAACATTGTGTTTTTAACAAAATCAAAGAAACCTATGTTTATAAATGTGTCACAATATATAGAAAGGACTTTGAAATGTGTTTGTAGACATTCTTCAATAATTAAATGATTTTTATAATAATTCATATGGAGTAATAGAACATTTTGAAAACATATATGTGAACGAAGACATAATAAAATTGATTTTAAGACAATCTTTTTTTATGTGAATGTCTTATAATAAGTGGGTCAATACCACCAGCATGCATCAGCAAAATTGAAGCAATACAGGCCTGTGGGGGCTTATCATTTTCATATGTGTATTGCATGACTTTTGGCCGGACAACCCAAGCCCCATATGTTCCAAGTCACAAAGGTATTGTTGGTAGTATTCTGTTTTATAGGCCTAACTCTGGGCCACTGCCTGTTCTTCTCGCCCATCTCAGGTTGTGTGGGTATCGCCCCTGGGGTACCATCTATAGTGACAGCCATACTGTCCATATGGTCACAGTCATGGTGGACCTTCAAGAAGCACTTAAGTAGGTCGCACAGTGATCAGCCTGCAAATAAAAAACAAACATAAGGGAGGGGTAGATTAAAAAAGCATTTACGATAGCCTGCCGGTGTAAGCATAGGATCCCCCTTTCAGGGTGCCCCAAACCCTTGAATCTATGGTAATGCATAACAGACACAACGGTTGCCCTCCAGCCATCAAAACAAATGTACAGTCATCTTTTTGAACAGAAAGTTGGACATCAAAGCTGTCTAAGGTGCAGTAACAATGTGTCATAAACTGTCCACTGACCGTTCTTGATTTGAGAAAAGTCCGCGAATAAGGCCCTGGATGCATCGTTGGAGGCTGCATCATCCGTAGTGGTATTGCCGCTTGCCTCTCCACTGGCCATGTGGCACGACATTTGAGCCATCACTACCACTGCAGCTAACTCTCTGGATCTCTTTTTTACAAACATAGTTGTAGTGATAAGCGAACCTCCCCTGCCCATTACTTGGTCAGATCATTATCAGATTAATTTTTCTATCTCAAGTAAGAATGTCTCAGGAAAGTCCAAGAAGGAGGACTTTATATCCCAATGCCTTTGGAAGATGGTCACTCCACCTCCTTTTTGAGACTTTCAAGGTTGCCACATTGACATCCCATATGGATATGAACACTGTAATGGCTGTCTATCATGATTCGCAAATAAGCACTTTTGATCATATAGCCAGCCCTTAAGAAATCTGCAGCCACTTCTCCAAGAAGCCAAACTCCATGGTATACAAACACTCTATGGCAGGAAAAATATACATGTAAACGCTTGGAGTGCAGATGGCGTTCCACAAAATCTTCTGCTGCCAAAAACAGCATATCGGGCTCTGCAGAGGAACTGTCATAATTCGATCATAGCGGCACGGAGAGCACATATAATATCAACTATAGGTTAAGAGGGAAACTCTACAAAGGAATTATATAAAGGGCAAAAAAGCAGATTTGTTCGGGAAAAAAATCAACACCATTTAGAAGAGCTTTCCACCTATCCCAGAACGCCCAAAGATGGAATTTGACCTGAATCAACCACACCCTGATGCCACTGCTTGAACAGGTGACTTCGAACACGGCTCCGTGAAGGAGGTGCTGAAGATGTTAGCCCTGGCAAAATCAGGCTCACCCTGTGATTCTTGCCCCCCTAGGATTGTGACCATTCTAGTCAATTATTTGGTACCTTCTATAATGATGTTGTTTAATTGTTATTTAGGATCTGCGAAAGTGCCAACTGATTGGCAGTGCACGCAAGTA